>NC_060258.1:15403498-16041366 GCF_921293095.1 Ischnura elegans | reverse complement strand
GGGCCATGAGTCGGCGACGTAGACTCTATACTCGTGACGAAATTAAAAGTTTTTGTTTTCAGAATACTATTTTTTATATTTTCCTCCTTTGATTTACTCTTATTTTTCACAAATGTTCCTATTATTGCCCTATTTTGAAAGTTCTTATTGTTACATTATCCGCAAGAGGATTAGACTTTTCTTTAATAGGACTTAGTGAAAGACATTAATTCAGCGTCGCCCGAGGCTGTGAAAAATATTTTTAACTAAATTCTTATAATTCTTAAAAATGACAATAAATTAACTAAACTCGCTGATTTATTAATCAAATTTATAGTTTAAAAAACTTATGTTACATTGTAAACATTATTTAGTCTTCTTTCTACAGTTAAAAAGTATTTTATGCCCGTATACAAGAGAGTTCGCCTAATCGGGGCAGCCGCTTAATTGGGGGTCAAAGTGCACAAGTCCCAATGCAGTGAGTCCTCGTTCTACGTCAACCCGTTTAACGTCATTTCGCGATAACGTCACAAAAATTTTAAGACCGTCATTCGTTTATCGCACCTTCGCCTCGCGATAACGTCAAGGCTTTTAAATTTCGCGTGAGAAAAAAAAGTGAAGCGGCGGGCGTTGCAGGTTATTCGTTTTTTCGGCGGTAATACAGTCATTCTAAACGAAGTGTAAAACGGTGTGTTTATTGTTAATTGCGATTACGGTTTTAGCAAATTTTCTGCAAACTGAATTCTTAGGTAGGTGCGCAAGGTTTTACTTGACATAATGGTTTTCAGGAACCTAAAAAGTGATTTCAAGGAATTTTTCCAAGTAGAACTCGGAGTTTTTGTTGCCACTTTTTTCGCCGTGTTCACAATAATTTTGGTTCCTTTAAGGGCCCCCGCGCACTGGCAACTTTTACAAATCAACTATTTAGTTGCGTAGAGGAAGTCCCATGAAACACACGGCAGAATTGCGGCAACTAAAAAGTCGTGGGGCCACAGTCAATTCCGTGTGTTTCATTTGAACATCCACAGCAACTAAATAGTTGCTTTGAAAAGTTGCCAGTGCGCGGGGGCCCTAACTGCGACGATGTTTCAGCGATGATGATGCCCAGGCGACGCTCGCCCGGGCGACCACCATAGCGAAGCCGAAAAGCAAATGCGGGAAGATACAAAAAATGGAGAAGGATTTACATCAGTGCTGCTATTGTCGTCGATGAAGACAGCAACTCGTATTTATGCCATAGTCT
Organism: Ischnura elegans; assembly: GCF_921293095.1. NCBI lineage: Eukaryota > Metazoa > Arthropoda > Insecta > Odonata > Coenagrionidae > Ischnura > Ischnura elegans. Next base: position 16,040,144 of record NC_060258.1, on the reverse strand, counting down.
GGCATTCCCATCGTAAAAAATGCCCCAGATATGATACGCTAAAATTTTTTCGCGTAGGAATTGTGAGGTTTAGTAGCCGATATTCACTTTTTACATTGTTTCATATGGGACATTATGTTTCGATTAACGTCATTTCGTTTATCGTCACATTTTTCAGGAACGGTAAGTGACGTAAAACGAGGACTCACTGTATGTCCCAATAAACCGGAATCTACTGTATTATCAAAGATGAACGCCCTCCTAGCATCATGCTCGGGATGAATTTTGCTGCATTCGAGGCGTGGGAAGGGGAGAAGCGAGTGGGGAAGGGAAGGGATCAGCCTGCGACTCTTGTATCTGCGACGCTGCGTGGGCGTTGGAATATTTTCTTCGCGGACATGGACTCTAATTTGGTATTTTGTGGCTAAACGGTGGCAGATACGTCAAAATGCACGAAATTTTTTTACTGGAAGGGCAGTAACTTGGCAAAATCTATAGGAAATGACCATAAAATACCATATTTTTCGAATTTTGACCCTCCCCCCCTAAATTGCATTTGAGCTAGGGTCGGGGATTCACCCAGAGGTCTCAAATTTTTAAGGCCTTATTTTTGATCGGTCCCACAACTTTTTTTCATTGGGCCAGATGGATTTGAAAAAAAATGGATTTTTTCCGATCCGCCTTAGTATACAGTATGATACAGTGTACGGTTGGGCTTATTGTTGTTTTTTTCAATTGCCTTTTCAGTGCAGTCCCCACGACGGCTTACCCTCTCGGATATGTGGAGCGTGCATGGAGAAACTGGCCGACTTCAAGACATTCAAGAAAACGTGCATCATATCACGCATCAAGCTGCTGCAGTTGCAGATGAACGTTGGGCTGATTGTGAGTGCATGTCACACACAATCACACAAACAACACTTACTCCGTGGGTTATACTCCGGGAGAATATGCTCAAAACTGAGCGATGGAACTGCGATGGAACGCTTATCCCGTCCAGGTGGCAGTTCCATCGCTCAGTTTTGAGCATATTCTCCCGGAGTATAACCCACGGAGTAAGTGTTGTTTGTGTGGTTGTGTGTGTGTGTGTTTCTTAACTTGAGCAACCTTAGCAAGGCCCCCCAAAACCCTCGCGAAGGTTCCTTCGTAGTTAAGCGAGTGATTGGTTTCGACGTGAGCAGCCTTAGCGAGGTCCCACAAAACCCTCGCGAAGGTTTCTACACTGTTGATCGTGTGTTAGTGAAGGGTCTCCGGTTGAGAGGCTGGGGTTGGTCACTGCTGCGAATTTTCCCCTTCCAGCATACCACACAGTGTTTTGTTTATACCTGTGACGAGGTCCCTTGTTACGGCCATTGGAGTGTTTCTTTCCCCATTTGACCTTGAGGCCGTAGAGCTCAACTTTTTATCTACCCGTCGAGACTTCGTCCGGATTTGACGTCCTCCTCTGTATTATTACCAGTGGCGACTGGTGGTTATAATTAGAGCGCGGAAAAAAGTCTCCAAATTTTCAAAAAAAGTCGCCTAAAAAGTCATTAATATTTTTGAAAAAGTCTCTTTAAAAGTCTGAGTTATTTCCATGAGAAAGTGGCTGAATTTAACTGAATTGATGGAGAAAAGAGGGTCGAGATGCGGATTCATGGGTATACGAATTATTTTATGGACTTTTAAGACAGGAGATCACCATAATTTACAAAATATTTTTTAAATTCTGAATAACACTTTCTTTGATGATCAGCAATAGGGTGGTTTCCTATTATTTTTTTATTGCCTAAATCGAAAGATTATTACTCCTGGAGTATGTATTTCACGCTTTTAGATTTTTAAATGACAATAACCTATTTTTCGCGATTAAATGAAAAGTGAAAAATCTCAAGCTCGTGAAAACGCGACGCTTAAGTAGGAATGATGGGAAAAAGTCCGTGCGACGCATTTCTGGTTCCCCCTCCCGCCTTGTGAGGTGAAATTGATGGAGGCTCTGAGCGCTGATAGGATGCAGGATGCTAGCGGGTAGCTGAGTACCTTGCTGGCTGGTAGCGCTTGGCTTAAAAAAGGTTTATTAATACCTTATCAAACGAAGAAAACTTTCCGACCTTAGCCAATTTTAATAAGTGATAAATAAGACTAGTTTCCCTTAGCTCTGCGCCTCGTGCATGCATTGGTAATCTCAGACGATGTATAACTCCTATCCTCTCGTGTAGAAACTAGGTCCCTGTGACGTCACGTGGAGTGGAATCGCATGGGCGCCAATCTGGCCTTTTTCAAATGAGGATAAAATTTGACCCTTGCCATTCGTCAAAACCGGTATTTCAAAAACCAAATAATTTGTGTATTATGAATACACTAATGGTGGGTTACGAATCGCAATCAATGCCTTTCGTTTTCTTTGATGAAGGAAACTACCCTATTTGCCATAAACACTTGCGGCTTGTTCACCCTTTACACATTCAAGTTTCTTCATGTGTAAACCAAAACACAGTACTATTCCACAAACTTTTAATTTTAGCTGTCAACTAGTTTCGAAGTTTACACCGTCATTATCAAGACTGACTGAGCTCAGTCAGTCTTGAAAATGACGGTGACTCAAAGTGAATGAAAATACGTTTTTTTTCCTTTATTTTATATCTTGCAATTAATAAATAAAATCTGTTATCCATAACCTGTAATTTGACTTTAATTTCCCTATTTCAAAATGAAGATAGATATTGATCAGCTAAAAAAATTACAGGGGTGTAATGACGGTGTAAACGTCGAAACTAGTTGACAGCTAAAAGTTTGTGGAATAGTACTGTGTTTTGTTTCACCATGAATACTTCATCGTTCCACCAAGTAACGCCCAAATCAGTTGGTTTTATTCAAGTTTCTTGTTCACATCCATTATTGTCGACACCAAATCACTGAGGCTCAGGATGGAAGAGTCAATATATTCGATTTTTTGCAAAGATTTTTACAGCATTTACTATGTAAAAGTATTTAGAAACTCATACCTTTTCGTAGAGTCTTGGCAAGTAAGTTTTCTGAAGAGAACTCTCAGATGGAACTGTCCTTCGATTTTTCCATAAACGCTGTGAATAGAGGGTGTTTTGATTTGTGAGTAGCAATGTTCAATGCCACAAATAGGATTCCCTACCTTTTTCCCGAATTTTTTTTCCGAATCCATTTTTCCCGAATAACCTTTTTCCCGAAAGCTTTTTTCCCGAAACCCTTTTCTCCGAAACATTTTTTACCGAACACCTTATTTCCCGATTGTATAAAAAACAAGCTATTTATCGTAAAATTCAACAAGTGGGACTCCAAGTCCCTTACAATGACCCAACAGATAGAACCCTCAAAACGACAGTTCATATGATGGCAGCTTTAGCGTTTGTTCCAGTTAAAGACGTTGAAACAACTTTCGAGCTACAAAAGCAGGTTATGCAACAACAAATAATGCATCTGAAGGTTGGAATAACCGCTTTAGGTTACCAGTCGGGAAAAACCAACCGGAAGTCTAAAAAGAAATGGTACGACATGTACGAGAGGCTGAAATCGGTTGTAGAAGAATATGAAGATTACAAGAACGATAGGAATTTTCTTGAATTTCTTAGAGCTATCGCGCACAATATAATTTTCTAAAAAAATTATGTATCTTGTGTATGAATATATTTGGTTATGAAAAATATGAACTCATTTTTATACAATCCGGAAATAAGGTGTTCGGTAAAAAATGTTTCGGAGAAAAGGGTTTCGGGAAAAAAGCTTTCGGGAAAGAGGACGCGTTACGATTCGGGAAAAAATTCTTTCGGGAAATAGGTCGTCGGAATAAACGATTCGGGAAAACGGTCGGGTACCCACAAATAGCTCGCACAAGTCCAAAGCATACTCATCGCCGGTGGCTGCAAACGATAGTTGGCTCTGTCGTAAACTCTGCAAGATCAATGTCTCCTTTAATTTCACTTGAGATAGATGCGATGAGCTGTCAATGTGCTGTTTCACATGTGACTTTTTGTCCGATGATATCTTGAAAAATAGTGAGAAAGATAAATTATTATGAGAATTACTTTTAAAGTTAATTATTCAGCATAGCTCAAAATAAGGTCTTTGTATTTTTATAAAGAATTATAATTAAAAACACTCACTATGTACAGTAAAAGATTTATCTAACAATTTTGACTTATTTGGGAATGCTAAAAAATTCTTAAGATAATAATTATAATAATTGAAGTCATCAGATTTAAAAGTTGTATTGATACTCACGGTTTTTTCACAAGCATTGCAGTAAATACTGGTGCTCAGTACTTGCATAGTGAAGCATATTTAGTCAGCTTGGCTTCTGAAGACGCCTGTCCTTTCACCTTGTATATTTTCTTGGGCTGGGCTGCACAAACGAGCGGACGATGGTCTTGCGACGCTTGGGGACCTCAGCAAATGACTGAAACTTTACGCGAATTACTCAAATACGAGTCTTGAGAAGTCTAAGAAACACTAAACTAAGCAATAAAAATGACTTTGCAACGTTGTACGAATTTTTGTTTCATTGCTGTCTCCCAGACCGCACATCACTAGTAGTGTATCAAATATTTCACATCAATGGTTAAGGGCTAAATAATCCATTGAGCTGGCGCTTAATAGGAATAAAACGTGTTTAACCCTTTTGCCGCTAACGATGAGAATATTCGGCAGGACGTTCTTTACCCGGGAGACTAAAGCCGAATACAGCACACTCCCGAATATCCGGCTGCGCTTTATCCGTGTTGCAGATTATCCGTGCATTTGTTTCACTCTCGCTTAATATTTTCCACAATCTCTATCATCATCATCATCACTGGTCAACAATCCTAGGATTGGTTTGACGCAGCTCTCCACTCTATTCTCCTATCAGCTAATCTTTTCACACTGATACGTATTTCTTCTCTTTCACATCTCTCTTCACTTGTTCCATATATTTTGTTCGAGGTCTTCCTTTTCCGTTCTTGCCTTCCACTTGCCCTTCGACGATTGCCTTCATCAGGCCATCATGTCTCAAGATGTGGCCCATAAGGTTGTTCCGTCTTCTTAATAAGGTTTTCATGAGGCTTCTCTTCTCTCCCACTCTTCTTAGGACTTCCTCGTTACTAATCTCTATAAAAAAAAATTAAACAAGACACAAAATCATTGGCATTACTTCATTGATACTAGGGTACACCAGGCTTTTTATTTCTGTTAGAATCCCCTTCGTAAAACGGAAGGGATTGCACCCTAGCTGCATTCATGGGAGCACTGTGTTCCTGTTTTCCAAGCCTCAGTGCACGACCGCGCTCCGTGATCACGGATACACAACCCGCAGCAGTTGCAACCCGGGCAACTTGTGTGAGATGCAACTACATGGCGTGGTGCCTGACAGTGTAGTTTCTGACGTCAAGCAGTTGTTTTTAAGCATTCGTGCTGACTACTTTTCTATACCCGTGATCACACAGTCGCGGTTGCGTGGTTTTCGAAACCAGGCCTTACTTGGAGCATTAATAACACGAGTAAAACCGTGTAATCGCCGCCAAAAAGTTCGCGAACTGGCGAAGAAAGCTCTCATTGAGTCTGGGAATCAATCTATAATACCAGAATAACTGCGTAAATAATATAATATTTTTTCTTTAACATAAATTATGACCATTACAAGACATGTAAGTGTATGTTTGGGTTATCCGTGTTTTCCAAATATTCGTTCCATTTCTCCCCATCACTAGCCCACTAGGATAATCGAGTGTGTACTGTACTTTAGTTATAGGGAATCATTTTTATAAGCTTTCAAGGTATGTAATGTTATTATTATTATTTGTGCATACTTTCAGATCAAGGAACCATTTGATGATGATGTGATGCTGTTTGATGTAGATGAGACTGATGGGCAGAAATTGAGTGAAAGCGTTCCGAGTGAGGTGAGTGGTGCTTTTTGTTGCGTTCATCCCTATTCATCGGGAAATAGATTCACTTAGGGTGTCCGGCAACTGGGGAAATCTGGAATTGTGGATGAATTTTTCATCCCTGCGGTATGAGGAATGAGTTATCCTATTTACCCGTAGAAGCCACACGCCTTTTACCTGGAAATGGCAGTGAGAAAAATGCAGCTCACAAGAATCCTACAAATTTTAATGTGATCCTCGTTCTATTTTCCCTCAAATTCTTATCGTTTATTTCTCCAGATTTTAGCGTTAGAACCAGGAAACCTTCAGAGGTATTAAATTTCTAACATTACCCTTAGTGAAAAAACTGTTTAAAAAAAACTGTTGAAATTTTCAACAGTTATTTGGGACCACTGTTGAATCCAACAGTAACTGTTGAAACTGAACAGTAACTGTTGAAACTCAACAGTAACCATAGAAAATCCAACAGTGACTAATGAAACCCAACAGTGACTGCTGAAGTCTAACAGTAATTGTTGAAATCCAACAAAAACTGTGGAAAATCCAACACTTACTGTTAAAATCCAACAGTAACTGTAGAAAATCCAACAGTAACTGTAGAAAATCCAACAGTAACAGTGGAAAATCCAACAGTAACTCTAAAAATCCAACAGTAACTCTAAAAATCCAACAGTAACTGTTAAAATCCAAAAGTAACTCTAATAATCCAACAGTAACTGTTAAAATTCAACAGTAACTGTAGAAAATCCAACAGTAACTGTTAAAATCCAACAGTAACAGTTAAAATCCAACGGTAACTGTTAAAATCCAACAGTAACAGTGGAAAATACAACAGTAATTGTAGAAAATCCAACAGTAACTGTTAAAATCGAACAGCAACTGTAGAAAATCCAACAGTAACAGTTAAAATCCAACAGTAACTGTAGAAAATCCAACAGTAAATGTTAAAATCCAACGGTAACTGTTGAAATGCAACGGTAACTGTTAAAATCCAACAGTAATTGTTAAAATCCAACCGTTTTTTTGCTAAGGGGCAAAGCAGTTTCTTGGTTTGCAATGAATGAATTTAAATTTTAAATATGCTGTGTGCTAACTAACCTATTTCTTGTGCTTGTAAATGAATTTAAATATAACATTATTGAAAAGCATTGAAGTAAATATGGGTATTTTAAAATTCTTGTTCATTGCAGTAATATTGTAAGATGTATATACAGTTTTTTGTGTTAACAAACCTATATATTGTCCTTGTAGATTCATAAATATGAATATTTTAAAAAAGTATTGAAGTAAATATGGGTGTTTCAAAATTCTTAAACGCATGATACTTAAAGTAAATACATAATATTTGTATACAATATGCGTTAACTAACCAATCCATTGTCGTGGTAAATACATAAGTATAATATTATTTTTTAAATATTGAAGTAATTTTCGATGTTTTAATATTCTTATTCATTGCAGTAAACACACAATATTCATAGACAATATGTGTTACCTAACAAATCCCTTGTCCTGGTAAATACATGAGTAAAATATCATTTTAAAATTTTGAAGTAACATTTGGGTGTTTTAAAATTTTTTATCTAATGCCATAATCACGCAAGATTAACCTGGAATTTTGTGAAATTTCCCACGAAAATGCGGAATCATGTGTGGAATTATCTGCTTTGTTTGGTTGCACACCTGAATTGGTCTGTGTGCTTGATAGCTTGCATTGCAGTAAACTCAATTATTTTAGCTCCCCGCTAATGTGCGATGGATGGAATCTTTTTCAGTTTTGTGTGAAGACAGAGAAGGGTGACGTGGGATTGTTGCCTAATGCAGCAGACGTGGGGATCAAAGTGGAGGAACCGTCGTCTGGAGAAGAATCCACGCCTGACGATTTGGAATGCAGCGAGGCTGTGGAGAGTGAACCAGAGGTAAATGTGTATCAGGGCAAGGGATGAGTCGATTCCGCTTTTTTTCGATTCCGATTCCAAGTCCAATTCCTTCAAATCAATTCCCGATACTCGATTCAGATTCCATCGATTCTTATTCCTTCTAACAGGTGGGATATTGATTTATCTGAGGCATTGCCGTCATTAAAATTTAAGAATAGGGTAGTTTCCTTCATCAAAGGAAACAAAAGGCATTGATTGCGATTCGTTACCCACCATTAGTGCATTCATAATATACAAATTATTTCGTTTGACAAATCCGGTATAGACGAATGGCAATGGTCCATTTTTATCCTCATTTGAAAAGGGCCAGATTGGCGCCCATACGATGCCACTCCACGTGACGTCACAGGGACCTAGTTTCTATACGAGAAGATAGGAGTTATACATCGTCTGAGGTTACCAATGCATGCATGAGGCACAGAGCTCAGGGAAACATGTCTTAATAATCACCTATTAAAACTGGCTAAGGTCGGAAAGTTTTCCTCGTTTGATAAGGTATTAATAATCCTTATTTAAGCCAAGCGCTACCAGCCAACAGGGTACTCAGTTACCCGCTAGCAGCCTGCATCGTATCAGCGCTTCACCTCGCTTCAAGGTCACCTCGCAGGGCGGCAGCGGGAGCCAGACGGAGCGATTTCCCATCATTCCTACTTATGCGTCGCGTTTTCGTGCGCTTGAAAATGTTCACTTTTCATTTAATCGCGAAAAATAGATATAGTCTTTTAAAAATCTAAAAGCGTGAAATACGTACTCCAGGAGTAATAATCTTTCGATTAAGGCAATAAAAAAATAATAGGAAACCACCCTATTGTGTAGCCAAGTAAGCCGTGAGCCATTCTGGATTTCTGGTTTTCTGGGTTTCAGGATTCCAGATTTGAGGTCCTCAAGTGTACATGAGTAGCATTCTTAGCCCTAACTCCTGATGGGCTTTCCGATGCACACTTTCCGCAGCTGAGGCATGGAAAGCAGTGACATGCACTCACAATCAGCCCAACGTTCATCTGCAACTGCAGCAGCTTGATGCGTGAGATGATGCACGTTTTCTTGAACGTCTTGAAGTCGGCCAGTTTCTCCATGCACACTCCACATATCCGAGAGGGTAATCCGTCGTGGGGACTGCACTGAAAAGGCAATTGAAAAAAACAACAATAAGCCCAACTGTACACTGTATTATACTGTATACTAGGGCGGATCGGAAAAAATCCATTTTTTTTTCAAATCAATTTTTTTTCAAATCCATCTAGCCCAGTGAAAAAAAAGTTGTGGGACCGATCAAAAATAAGGCCTGAAAAATTTGAGACCCCTAGGTGAACCCCTGACCCTCGCTCAAATGCGATTTAGGGGGGGGGAGGGTCTTAATTCGAAAAATATAGTATATTATGGTAATTTCCTATAGATTTTGCCGAGTTACTGCCCTTAGTTTGCCCTATTCGTGTTAATTGCGGCCTTACATACCAGAGCAGCCAGGCAGGTGCACGGTGGCGGCCGAACGCAACTTGTCAAGTCTGCCTGGATGCCGTGGCAGCTTATGCCAAGCAAGTTTCAACCTTCTCAAGGGTTGCGTTGATGAAACTGGGCTATACAAATGCGAATGTGTCTAAATTTTTATTATTGACGCAGACGCTTGTTAGTCTATGAAAAAAGTTACATTAAAAAAACTGCTCTCTGCACGTAGTTATAAGAAACTTTTTTTTCACCGGAAAACTCGCTCTCTGCACATTTTTATTATCATCAGACTTCAAATATCATTCGAAAATGAAAAATATAAATTTCGATCTATTATACTTTAAAATAGGTGATCCAGATGAAAAGGGTAGTTTCCTTCATTAACAGAAAACGAAAGGCATTGATTGCGATTCGTTACCCACCATTAGTGCATTCATAGTACACAAATTATTTGGTTTTTGAAATACCGGTTTAGACGAATGGCATGGGTCAAATTTTATCCTCATTTGAAAAAGGCCAAATTGGCGCCCATGCGATTCCACTCCGCATGACGTCACAGGGACCTAGTTTCTACACGAGAGGATAGGAGTTATGCATCGTCTGAGGTTACCAATGCATGCATGAGGCGCAGTGCTCAGGGAAACATGTCTTAATAATCACTTATTAAAACTGGCTAAGGTCGGAAAGTTTTCCTCGTTTGATAAGGTATTAATAATCCTTATTTAAGCCAAGCGCTACCAGCCAGCAGGGTACTCAGCAACCCGCTAGCAGCCTGCGTCGTATCAACGCTAATCTTCTTGTATAGAAACTAGGACCCTATGACGTCACGTGGAGTGGCATCGCATGGGCGCCAATCTGGCCCTTTTCAAATGAGGATAAAATTTGTCCATTGCCATTCGTCTAAACCGGTATTTCTAAAACGAAATAACTTGTATGCTATGAATACACTAATGGTGGGTAACGAATCGCAATCAATGCCTTTCGTTTACTTTGAGGAAGGAAACCTACCCTTTTGTATTTTGTAATTTTTGAGTAGTGCGAAGTGAATGTAGATGTATAGGAGTGTGTTTTTTTTTTTTTTAAGAAGTGATTCGAAAATTCAGACACGTCTCAACTTCTGGGGCAACCTGGTCCCTCTAATTTTCCCACTCACTACACACCCTTTAGCCGGCCCGGAATTTTGCGAACAATATGCGACATCAGGAGAGATAGCACTTTCATTGCTGCATTTGCATTTACAGCATCTGTCACGTTTGTTAAAATTTTGGTAAACGTGTGCAGCCAGTGGTTGTTTAAGTGATCAATATTTCTGCCAAAAATGGCTTAATCGACACCCCATGAATTTGACGACATTTAGACTGTGAAAACCTGGAAAAAAACGTGAATCTTATGATTTAGATACAGTGGGAAGCCTGCTTCACTTTTATACAATCAACCCTCGCTAAGTGCAAGGGTCTAGTTCCTAGGGGTTTTTGCACTAATTAATTTTCACTATTTGAGACCATTTTATCGTTGGGAAGATGTGTTCCCGGTAGCATAGGTGTTAGGTATCGAATTTACAATAAACCTTAGACATTCCTGTTGTTAGCCTTAGAAAACCTTATTTATATAAACATTTATAGTTTAAAATATCTCTAAAGATATTAGGCATGCATTTAAAGATGTTTTTTCCTGTTAAAAACAGTCAAGTTCTCTGAAATGATGTAGATGATGGCATAGCACCAGTTTTCCATTCTGGTTGCGTAATGTGACCTAACTATGAAACTAAAAAAAGACGTCCAATAATTTAGGGTGCATTGTTAGGGCAACGGTTCAAGGTAAACAAGCAATCGGTGCTGTCTGCCATGTCGTGTCGGTACATTAATTATCACTGCAAATACTCTCATGTCAAGTCAAAAGTAGACTCATCTTGTCATGAAACTATGTTTTCTATGCATAGCAAGGTTTTCGGGTTGACCTCCGCGTCGATTCATCTTCAAGACGACACTTTCGCCGGCTTTGCAGCTGGCGTCTTCAGGTACAAAGTAATTGATGCAGGTTTTTGCCCGTCTTATATAGACCTGGGTTTGGGCTAGGAGCGTTCTGATTGGTCCGTTTGGGTAAGTATCTCTTCCAAGTGTTTGAGAGCGAGTAGCTGTCCTCCCTTTTGAAAGTGGGAAGGACCAACACAGAATGTGGACTTTGAAAGTGCAAAAATTATCGACAGTGAAAAGCATTACTTTCCCGGACTCATAAGAGAAGATATCGAAATAGCGATAACATCCACTGTCGTCATGAAGATGAAACGATGCGGAGGTTAACCCGAAAACCTTGCTACGCATGCTGCACCACCCCGGGAAAGTCTACATCAACATATGTTTTTTATGGTTGTATGTAAACGATATTGGTTTCTCAAAAGCGTACCAAGTGCAAAAGGTGATAAATATTAATGTATATATCCACAGAAACAAGGTGATGTATACCAATATATTTAACTTATTATACTTTAGCCAATTTTATTATTTATTTCACTGGATGGGTATAATGTGGTAGTACCTTTCAATAGGGTGGTTTCCTATTATTTTTTTATTGCCTAAAACGAAAGATTATTACTCCTGGAGTACGTATTTCGCGCTTTTAGATTTTTAAATGACGATATCTATTTTTCGCGATTAAATGAAAAGTGAAAATTTTCAAGCGCGCAAAAACGCGACGCGTAAGTAGGAAAGTCCGTGCGACGCATTTCTGGTTCCCCCTCTCTCCTTGTGAAGTGACCTTGATCGAGGCTCTGAGCGCTGATAGGACGCAGGATGCTGGCGGATAGCTGAGTACCTTGCTGAATGGTAGCGCTTGGCTTAAAAAAGGTTTATTAATACCTTATCAAACGAAGAAAACTTTCCGACCTTAGCCAGTTTAATTAAGTGATTATTAAGACATGTTTCCCTGAGCTCTGTGCCTCATGCATGCATTGGTAACCTCAGACGATGTATAACTCCTATCCTCTCGTGTAGAAACTAGGTCCCTGTGACGTCACGCGGAGTGGAATCGCATGGGCGCCAATCTGGCCTTTTTCAAATGAGGATAAAATTTGACCCTTGCCATTCGTCTAAACCGGTATTTCTAAAACCAAATAATTTGTGTATTATGAATACACTAATGGTGGGTAACGAATCGCAATCAATGCCTATCGTTTTCTTTGATGAAGGAAACTACCCTATTGTGTAACTGTACAATTTAATATGGTTCGTGTGATCTCGTCTCCCGTAATATCCATTGTAACGTGAATTCTTCAATCGAAGTGATCTGCAGACGAACTTTGGCCGGCATGTTTTTGTAGGGTGTAGGGCTGGTTCGGGTACCCTACATCAAGAAGGGCCTGTTTAGTTCCAAAAACAGCCTTGAGCAGTAGGGCTTGATGTGACTTATGTAGGACGAGATCGGTTTATGTAAGGGGCTGATGACGTATCCAGGGTTGGTTCGCCCTACAGGGTCGACCAAGAATACGGGCCTAAAGGTTCTTTCTCTTAGTTGTTTGTTTTGTTTTCAGTCAGCGGATGAAAGTTCTTCGCAACGGGATGCCTCCGATGAAGAGACTCAGCCCGCAGACTCAACTGGAGGGGAAAACAGTGTCGCTTCAGCCACCGGTGTGTACAACCAAAGAATGATGGTCTCTGAACTCAGAACCCTGGAATGTCACTAATGAACTCCTTTTTTTATTTGGGTATAGTGAAATGTCTTTATAACGAACTCCAGTATAACGAAGTATTCAGTATAATGAGGCATTCATTATATCGAAATTATTTTCCGTCCCGTATAACGAAATTTCCCATATAACGTATTTCATGGTTTCCACTCAACCGTAAATGAGCCGTGAAAGAATTTCAATGAATGATGGCAGTGGACTCATGAACTGCGTAGTATAGTAAGTAGTGTCCGATGAATAGATGCACTATTGAATATTATTGAATAGCTAAATATTTCTTTTCTTTTACGTATCATTTATAATAACCTGTCCTAAATAACTCATGCGGGGCCATCCCTTGCCCTTCTAAGATTGTTTTAATCAGGCCATCGTGCCTCAAAATGCCGCCAACTAAGGTCTTCAGCTCAAGGTTTTTAGGAGGCTTCTCTCTTCTCCCAGTCTTCTTAGCACTTTCTCGTTACCTACACTGTCAATCCATTTTATCTTCATCATTCTTCGGTAGCACCGCATTTCAAATGCTTCCACTCTGGACTTCTCTGCTGTTGTCAACGTCCAAGCCTCACTTTCATAGAGAAACATGCTCCATATGTCAGTGGCGCAGCAAGGGGGTATTTTGGGGGATAAAACCTCCCCTCCCCCCCAGAGCTCAGAGAAATTTTAAAGTTGAATCCATTTTACTCAATTGGATTGATATTACTGATTGAATAGTGTAAGGATTAATAAAATATCCCTCAGAAAGCCGAAAAACTCACCATGTTTTGAACCGTTTATCTTTAAATTTCCTCAATTCATTAATCTCGCACCTACTGCTTATCCTGGTGGGTATTTCATACCCCCACACATCACGGTATTAGTTGCACCTTAACCACCTCCCCCCCCAGCCTTAATTCCTAGCTGCGCCCCTGCCATATGTAGCATCTGATGAATTGTTTCCTTACTTCTATGCTTGTATTCCAAGCTGTAAGTATGAATAAATTTTTGTTGTACTTAATTATGAAATTGTTGTTATTTTTCAAGTGCCCCACTTTCCCTCCCTTTATATCTATTTTGCCTTCATTCTTCATTATCACCATATTCCGGTTGCTTCCACTCTTGACTTCTCTGCTGCTGTCAACATCCACCCAAGCGTATATGCATATTAACCTGTCCGCATTTTATTTTTCATTGGTATTTATAATAATAATAATAAATTCGTTTATTTTGTGGGCCTTGTGGCACATGAGAAAATTATTGTACAACTTTTACAAGTTCAGCATGACATTAGATTCATGAAAGAAAAGAAAAAATGAAAAGAAATACAAAAGAGTCACTCGTTGCAGACCGCCGTTAACATACAGACAATTCGCAACTATGTTTATGTACAAATGGTGAAAGTCACAAAGTGTTTTTCAATGCTGAAATAGGTTGTAATTCTAAGTTGGTCGAGTAAATGCGACAGGGTGAAACACTTGTGATTGAGTGTGTGAATGAAATTGTTGAGCGCTATGTCCGTTTTCTTTTCGTTTGCAGACGCTTACGCGGCCACTCCCTCTCCCAGCATAGCGTTGCGATCTCATTCTAAAGGCGATGCGGGTGCAGGCGGCAAAGCAGTGCTGCCATCTAAGGAAGAGGCGCAGCGTGGAGCGAAGAGGAAACGCGAGAAGTCTCCGTTGGGAGGGGAGGGGAGGATTGATGAGGGGGCTGGTGGGAGAAAAACTGGAGTGGCGAGGCCTTCCAACCAGAAATCAAAAGGTATCTTTGAGTCTACTGCACTCTGAACTCAGAACGCTGGAATGTCACTCATGAACTCCTTTTTTTTTTTTTTTTTTTTGGGTACAGTGAAATGTCTTTATAAGGAACGCCAGTATAACGAAATATTCGGAATAATGAAGTATTCATTATAACAAAATTATAGCTGCCCTTGCGCTGCAATGACGAGTATATCTTGTCATGAACTTCTGATGCCAAATCACACAATGACGAGTTTAGGTCGTCATCAGACTTAAGAAATTTAGGACTATTAAGGGCAACAAATAGATGCATGGATAATATAGATATATTATCTAAAGATGGGGATACGCGGCACAAATAATTTGAAAACATTGATAACCCAATCTTTCACTCAAATGTCTTGTAATATTCTTAATTTATGTAAAACAAACAATATATTATTATTTATGCACTTATTCTGTTATTTTAGAGTGCTTCCCAGACTCAATGAGAGCTTTATTAGCCAGTAAGGGATCTTTTTAGCGGCGATAACATGGTTTTACTCATATTATTAATACTCCATGTAAGGCCTGGTTTCAAAAAAACCACACGTATGTATCTAACTTTTGAGTCTACTGCACTCTGAACGCTGGAATGTCACTTATGAACTCCTTTTTGTTTTTGGGTACAGTGAAACGTCTTTGTGTGGTCCCAGCACCATCCCAACAAAATACTGTTGAATTTAATGCCTCTTATATAAAATCAACTTTTTGAATACTGTGCCAATTGCAGGGAATCTTAAGGAACGCTTGAAACAACAACTGCACACGTCAGATTTTACACCACAAACTGAACTGCACTTAATGCACTGATGCCACCGCATGGAGGCGCCACAAACACCGCTTACAGATACATCCACAAGGGGGCAGCACACATAGATACAAAAGTAGCAGCCAAATACAAAAAATACATATTGAATCTTGTACAATCTTAACAAATACAGTAACACCTCCACTTATCATACCGAGGAGATACCTCCGAGACGGCCTAACTACCTCCACAAATCATGCCAAGACAACAAATTAATGCAGCCGTGATTACGTGCATGGAATGATATTTTCAGCAATAAATGTTTCACTCTTTTTTTCTTATTGTAGACCTTTATTATGCTGTAATTTTAAGGTTAATCATTAGTTTGGCCATTTTGTTCAATATGAGAGCATACCTAACAGTAAATAAGAAAAAAACATATCCAACTGTCCAAATCATTTTAATTGACTGTTGAATTGAGAGAGATCACATGGTTTTCTCTCGAATCATGGTTAAAATCATGCGATAGCGCTCGCTTTCTTTAATTATTCAAATATATATTTGTATGTATATGTTCACCGATGCATGCATGTGTGTTTAATCACATAAATATAATGGTTTAAAAGACAGGAGTGCCTTTCATATATTCACATTCAAAGGATATGAAAAAATGGTGCCTATCACTAAAACCTCTCTATAGTGAACCTCCATACATCAAATTGCCCAAATTATGGTCCCTTCCATTACGATGTAAAGAGGTTTTACTGTACAGATAAAACTACAGTAAACTCTGGATTATCCGGGCTAATGATGGGAGAGGACGCACGGATAATCGGAAAATCACGGATAAGCCAAACTTTCACTTAAATGTCTTGCAGTGTTCATAATTTACCTAAAACAAACAATATGTTATTATCATCATCATCATTAGTCAACAATCCTAAGATTGGTTTGACGCAGCTCTCCATTTCTCTCTCCTATCCACTAATCTCTTCATAGCTACATACAGTGAGTCCTCGTTCTACGTCACCCCGTTTAACGTCATTTCGCGATAACGTCACGAAAATTTTGAGACCGTCATTCGTTTATCGCACCTTCGCTTCGCGATAACGTCAAGTATTTTAAATTTCGCACGAAAAAAAAGGCGAAGCGGCGGGCGTTGCAGGTTGTTCGTTTTGTGTGTGGTAATACAGTCAGTCTAAATAAAGTGTAAAACGGTGTGCTTATTCTTAATTGCAATTACGGTTTTAGCAAAAATTTCTGCAGAATAAATTCTTAGGTAGGTACGCAAGGTTTTACTTGACATAATGGTTTTCAGGAACCTAAAAAGTGATTTCAAGGAATTTTTCCGAGTAGAACTCTGAGTTTTTGTCGCCACTTTTTTCGCCGAGCTCAAAATAATTTTGGTTCCTGTAACTGTGACGATGTTTCAGCGATGATGATGCCCAGGCGACGCTCGCCCGGGCGACCACCATAGCGAAGCCGAAAAGCAAATGCGGGAAGATACAAAAATGGAGAAAGATTTACGTCACCACTGCAATTGCCATCGATGAAGACAGGAACTCATATTTATGCAATAGTTCGGCATTCCCACCGTAAAAAAGTGCCCCAGATATGACACGATAATATTTTTTTCGCCTAGGAATTGTGAGGTCTAGGAGCTGATATTCACTTTTTACATTGTTTCTTATGGGATATTATGCTTCGATTAACGTCATTTCGCTTATCGTCACATTTTTCAGGAATGGTAAGTGACAAATAGACGAGGACTCACTGTATGTATAAAATTTTATTCTAGGTATTTGAAAATGGTGTAATAGCTGAAACCGGTACTAAAATGGAATCTCTGTGAATTTTGTGGAAGTAACAAAGTGTTTTTCATTATTAATATGGAGCCCTTCTGCCACGTAAAAGCTTCTAGTTTCAATTCAACTTACTTTTCAATACGCCCTTGTACATTCATGCTCTCGGTGAATTTTTAAGAATTCCGTGGATATGGAGTCAAAGACTTGATTCAAATCCCTCAAAGATTTGATTTTGGATTGTATTCGTGAAAATTGCAGATTCAACGCATCCCTAATTACCCTTAACGAAAAAACTGTTTAAAAACTGTTGAAAATTTCAACAGTTAAGTGGGACCGCAGTTGAATCCATCAGTAACTGTAGAAAATCCAAAAGTGACTGATGAAACCCAGCAGTAACTACTGAAGTCCAACAGAATTTGTTGAAATCCAACAGGAACTGTTGAAAATCCAACACTAACTGGAGAAAATCCAACAGTAACTGGAGAAAATCCAACAGTAACTGTAGAAAATCCAACATTAACTGTTAAAATTCAACAGAAACTGTTAATATCCAACAGTAATTGTTAAAATCCAACGGTAACTGTTAAAATCTAACAGTAACTATTGAAATCCAACAGTAACTATTAAAATTCAACAGTAACTGTAGGAAGTCCCAAGGCAATTGTTAAAATCCAACAGTAACTGTTAAAATCCAACTGGAACTGTTGAAAATCCAACAGTTACTTTTAAAATCCAACAGTAACTGTTAAAATCTAACAGTAACTATTAAAATCCAACAGTAACTATTAAAATTCAACAGTAACTGTAGAAAGTCCTATGGCAATTGTTAAAATCCAACAGTAACTGTTAAAATCCAACAGTAACTGTTAAAATCCAACAGTAATTGTTAAAATTCATCAGTAATTGTTAAAATTCAACAGTAACTGTAGACAATCCAACAGTAATTGTTAAAATCCAACAGTAACTGTTAAAATCCAACAGTAACTATTAAAATTCAGCAGTAACTGTAGAAAGTCCTATGGCAACTGTTAAAATCCAACAGTTTTTTTGTTACTAACAAATGACAATCTATTCATTCAGCAGGTGGCCCAGGAGGTGTTGGCAGCTTCCCTTGCGCAGATTGTGACTGCGTGTTCTCTAGCCGCAAGGATTTGACCAAGCACGTATACAAGACGCACCTGAGGTTCATTTGCGATCACTGCAAGAGGGTCTTCAAGCAGAAAGCTAACCTCAAATCGCACATCATGCGGTTACACCTCAACCTGCGCAACTTTGCGTGCTCCGAGTGTGGACGCAAGTTCAGCACGGCATGCGAGGTGAGGCTCCACGCGAAGCATGTGCATGCAAAAGGCACAAAGGAGAGTCCCTTCGAATGTGAAGAGTGCGGAAAACGGTAAGAGGTCTCTCCAAGTCACTTTCCTTTCTTTTTATTTATTTATTAAGATTAGAACCACGGACGGGACTTTTTTTGTCCCATCGCCCTTTGCAAATGTTTCCCATTCATGCACTACAGGTTTAATCCATTTGAAAGTAACTGGATTTTACTCTTTTTTTATGCTCTTTCGAACTGTATCGAAAATATTGTGTGATGTTCGGTTTGCGAGAAAAACGACGATTTACCTTGAACCGCAGGATGGGACTTTTTTGTTCCATGTGGGGAAAACATACAATTTCAGTTTTTTTTCTACACTTATTTTGTATTTAGCGTAATTACAGTTTATTACGAAGTGGATCGATGCACAGATATCGTTATTCTGCCAGTTAGAAGCGCAGAAGGGAATAATCTGTGCACTGCGCCGGCCGCCTACTCACGCAGTGCCGGCCGCATCACCTCTGCCCGGTACGTCTGCAGGTCTGAGATTGCAACAAACACATCAAAATAAGTTTACTGTATTCCTAGTTATACTTAATAAAACGTTTTAAACATTACCTAAACACGTGTTTTGTTCACACAAACCACAAAAAAACCGTCAATTATACTTAAACATGACAGGATCAACGTATTTTGTCAATGGGACAAAAACGTCCCATGCCACAGTTTTGGTGGGCTTGGAAAGTTCGGCGGTTCTAGTGTTAAAGTTTATTACAAGCAGATTTTTATATTCTAAAGTTGGAATTCTCTTTAAAAAATTAGTTTAATGTAGTCTGCTTTCTATTACTTGTTCCGAGATCCGAGTATTTTTGCCTCAAGCATCGCGTAGAGATATCCAAAGCATCGTCACCCGCCGTCAGTTCAGAAAAAGGGTATGACAGACATTGTGTAAGACATTCGTGAAGACGTTGTGAGTCGAAGACGTTCTCGAGGTGAACAGATGCGATCATCCATGCACTCCAAAGGGGATCCCATTCAGGTGCCTTATTCTCAACGACGATTAACACTTCCTGATAACATCCTCCGCCACCTACATGGATTAAATGCATAATAATAATAATATATTTATTTGCCCAGCGATTGAGTTACAAGGTTTGTACACAATATAAGGCACGTCAAGAATAATAATAGTAGAAACTATTTACAAAGCAGACAGCATTCCAACACCAAAACAATAATTAACATTAAATCAAAGTAAACATTACAAGGGATCAGCAAAAAACTCATTGACATTGTAATACAGCTTATTAAGCAGAAGATCTTTCACTTGTCTTTTAAAAGATTTGTCATTCAGCGATTTAAAAGATAATGGTAGATGATTGTGGAGAAGAATTCCCATCCTTCTCAATCCATGTAAACATTTTGTGGTCGGGGCATAATCTACATGCAAGTCATTATGGCTTCTTGTGAAATGTTGGTGAGGGTCTCGATTTTTAGAAAAAGATGACAGGTTTCTATGGATGTAGATAACAGCAGATAGAATATAGATACAAGGAATAGGGAGAATATTTAGTTTTCTAAAAATAGGTCGGCATGGGGCATTGTAGGGCTCTTTAGCCATTAGACGAACAGCTCTTTTTTGTATTTTAAAAATATTTGTTGCATGATGGGAAGTGCCCCAGAAAAGGATACTGAATAGTACATTGGAATAGAATTCCCCATAGTACAAGCATATGTGCAAGTCCTACCTAAGTTCTCTAATGTAATTGTTTATTTATAATACAGTAGATTCCGGTTAATTGGGACATGTTGGAACTTGTGCACTTTGCCCCAACTAAGCGGCTGCCCCAATTAGGCGAACTCTCTTGGCATAAAAAACTTTGTAATGGTAGAAAGAAGACTAAAGAATATTTACAATGCAACACCAGTTTATTGAAATATTAATTTGATTAATAAATCAGTGAGTTTAGTTAATTTATTATCATTTTTAAGAGATATAACAATTTAGTTTAAAATATTTTTCACAGCCTCCGGCGACGCTGAATGAATGTCTTTTTTTGTCGAATGTCGAAGTAAAATGTGTTAAACCATCTACAGTCAAACCTTGATAATTCATAGTTCAAGGGACCGTCACTTTTTTCTTGCTCTTAGAGGTATCTCACTTACAAAGGTTCCAGAATGACCTCTCTAACATTAGGGTGGTTTCCTATTATTTTTTTATTGCCTAAATACAAAGATTATTACTCCTGGAGTACGTATTTCACACTTTCAGATTTTCAAATGACCATATCTGTTTTTCGCGATTGAATGAAAAGTGAAAATTTTCAAGCGCGCAAAAACGCAACGGGTAAGCGTGAATGCCGGCAAATCTCCATGTGACGTCGTTCTGGTTCCCGCTGCTGCAAGTTAGGTGACCTTGGGGCGAGGCAATGAGCGCTGATACTTTCTTTATATGAAATTTAAGAATTTTATCCTTATCACAGAGGTCACAAATATTACATCCGAAGTTATTATCGATCCAGGCGTGCATTCGATACACAGCCCTTTTTCTGACTTATTTATTTAGTTACGAGAATATAAATTTTAATAATTTGGTAAGAAAGAAAAGCTCAATGCACACATGTAAATAATTTTGGAGGGTAACGATTCCTAATGAAAATACATATATCGATATGAATTTATATTGATAGGACTCATTTTCTCCTTTGCTATTGACCATGACTAACTGCTCACATCAAATATGTTATCCATCGGAACCAAACTGAGAATTTATAAGACCATAACAAGACCTATCCTTATTTATGGAGCAGAATCATGGGTTATCGAGAAAAGAACGGAAAAGAAGTTAATAGGGCAGTTTCCTTCATCAAAGAAAAGGAAAGGCATTGATTGCGATTCGTTACCCACCATTAGTGCATTCATAATGTACAAATTATTTGGTTTTAGAAATCCCAGTTTAGACGAATGTTAAATGGTCAATTTTAACCTCATTAGAAAAAGGCCAGATTGGCACCCATGCGATGCCACTCCACGTGACGTCACAGGGACCTAGTTTCTACACGAGTAGATAGCAGTTTTACATCGTCTGAGATTACCAATGCATGCATGAGTTGTTTTAATGTGAATAGGCCTAGTTGTAGCTGATTAAATCGAGTTAGTTAGTGTTTTAGTGTTAGTGATTGTTTTCTGTATTAGTGGTCTCTAGTTTGACTGAAAAACTCATGAAAATACACAAAATATTCAAAAATGTCAACCCCCCGGTGGAGTGTGCCTCTCCCAGCGTTTGACTCAAGAGCCGCCACTGTGGATACCTGTGAGGTCTGCATCGTCCCAATACAAGACACAATTCTGCACTGCAAACCAACGAACCTCCACAACGAAACTGTCATCATGGATAATGATGACTCGATCAGTCGGTAGGGTAGTTTCCTTCATCAAAAGAAAACGAAAGGCATTGATTGCGATTCCCTACCCACGATTAGTGTATTCATATAATACAAATTATTTGGTTTCACAAATCCCAGTTTAGACGAATGTTAACGTTGAATTTTAACCTCATTTTAAAAAGGCCAGATTGGCGCCCATGCGATGCCACTCCACGTGACGTCACAAGGACCTAGATTCCATACGAGTAGATGGGAGTTTTACATCGTCTGAGATTACTAATTCATGCATGAGGCACAGAGCTCAGGGAAACATCTCTTAATAATCACCCATTAAAACTGCCTATGGTTGGAAAGTTTTCTTCGTTTGATAAGGTATTAATAATCCTTATTTAATTCAAGCGCTACCAGATAGCAGTGTACTCTGCTACCTGCTAGCAGCCTTCGTCGTATCGATGCTCATAGCCTCGCACCAAGGTGGCCTCACATGGCAGCAGCCTGAATATGAATGATTTCACACGGTCTTTTCCCAGCATTCATACTTAGCCTTTGCGTTTTCGTGCGCTTGAAAATTTTCACTTTTCATTTAATCGCGAAAAATAGATATCATCATTTAAAAATCTAATATCATGAAATGAGTACTGTAGGAGTAATAATCTTTCGATCTAGGCAATAAAAAATACATTATAGGAAACCACTCTATTGTAAATCTCATTTACCAATGCCCTATCTCATTTGATGATTCATTTGCTTCAAAGGTTTACCCGCAAGCGTACGATGCGGCTGCACGTTGATGCCGTCCACAAGGGATTGAAGCCCTTTGCGTGCACCCGTTGTCCGGCGCGGTTCTCGCAGAAGGACAACTTGCGCGCCCACGTGCTGTCCGTTCACTCGGAGGAGAGGAGTTTCAGCTGCGATGTTTGCGCGCAGAAGTTCAAGCGGGCGGACCACCTCAAGTGTCACCGCGCAACGCACGAAGACCTGCGCGACTTCAAGTGCGCAGACTGCGGGAAGGAGTACAACACGATGAATGCCTTGCGTATCCACATGAAGCTACACAGTGGAGTCACGTACAAGTGTCCCCATTGCCCAAAGGTAAGCGCAATGCTTGTTCATTAACCCTAATACGAACGAAAGGAGTCACACATTTTATTTTATTAGTTGACAACTATTCAGTTTTGATTAGTGATAGTTCAAACTATTTGCTAAATTATTAATTCATTCAGTACGTATTTGCCTCTGGCTACTCTGTTTTGTTGTAAGATTAGCAAAGTTGTCCGTGTTTATTAATTACTATTTGTGCTTCTATTAATAAATCTGGCGGCGCTGGGATTCAAATGTGCTTATTTCTGCTTATTGTGAGTAATACGATATCGTATTATTCCTGGAGTACGTATTCGAGATGATCATGTATTACTAAGGTACTATTTGACACATCACCAGCCCACATAGCACAAAATATCTTCTGGATAACTGGAAAATATCTTCAATGTCTTGGATATCTTAACCCTAATGCGGGCAAGGTGAGTCTCTTGGACTCATCGCATCATCTTTTTGAGAATTTTATCATGTTATTGAAATGTCAGCATATTGTAAATTTTTTACTTCTTCTAATTGTATATTTCCTATAAATTAGAGTAATTCAAACTTGAATGAAATAAAATAACTACGTTTTATTCCACACTTTACTTCACTCGATAAGTAAGTAAGTTTCACTCGATAGCCAACGGAGTTCTTGTTTTTTAAACTTTTATTTGCATTTTCTGCATATTTTCGAAAGAAATTAGATGATTTGAGGAGTTTTATTAACATATTATTAAAATTAAGTCAATTGAAATGAATTCTGAGAAAAAAAAGGTTTTAGTAAGTATATTCCGCTCTTTTGGAACGTAACCTCTAATTAATATGGAAGTCATTGGTTCGACTTTCGTACATTCGACTTTCGTACAAGTTTTTGGGAACGCATTGTGTACGAAACTCGGGGACCGCCTGTACTCTAACGAGGTTGGTAGTAGCGTTTATTGAAGTCCTTTATGGTTCGGGGGAAAAACAAATTCCCATATCTATCCGTTGGGCAAAACATCTCTCTTAATTTATCGCTTCTATCGGATCTGGAAATGTAGTGTGGCTCTAATATTATGTTCTCTGTGTCGCTCTTAAAGATATCCATTCTCAATTGTTCAAGCAATCTAAGCCTAGCGCGCAGCCTCCGAGTCTCCAACGGCTCCCAGCCTAATTCGCTTAACATCTGAATAACACTGTCTGTACGCCCGTAGCAGTTTTTGACGAAATGCGCAGCCTTCCTTTGTATTATATTCAGTTCGTGGATTAAGTCTTTCTGCACCGGATCCCATAAGCTCACTGCATATTCAAGGTGCGGTCAGACGAGAGCAAAATAGCACCTTTCTTTCACTTTCTCATCCGAAAATCTTCCCACAATACGCTTGACGAATCCTAATTTCTTCAGGGCTGTGCCGCAAATATTCTTTATGTGTTCCCCACGTGAGGTTCGAGGTTATTGTAACTCCCAGGTATTTCACTTTGTCTGTTGTCTTTATGTTAATACCATCCACTGCATAAACATGGTTAGAGTTGGACGAATTCCGCAAGAAACATACTGCCATGCATTTTCTCAGATGAAGTTCGAGTCCTGTACGGTCCCGTTGGATTTACATGTAAATTTATAGGCAAACCTCTCTGTGGTGAACCTCTATATCTCGTAAAATCCTCCACTTATCAAACCAAGGAGACACCCCCGAGACACGTTAACTACCTCCGCAAATCGTACCGAGACAACTAGAGACCATTAATGCAGCTTTGATAACGTGCTTGGAATGACATTTTCAGCAATAAATGTTTCACCCTTATTTTTCTTATACACCTTAAAATATGCTATAATTTTCACGTTAATCATTAGTTGTGGCCATTTTGTTCAATATGAGAGCATACCTAAGAGTGAATAAGAAAAAACGTATCCAACTGTCCTAATCATTTTAAGTTACTGTTGAATTGAGAGAGATCACATCCTTTTCACTCGAATCATGGTTAAAATCATGCGATAGCGTTCGCTTTCTGTAATTATTCAATAATATATATGTATATGTTCACTGATGCATGCATGTCTGTTTAAACTCATAAATACAGTACATTCCGTTTAATTGGGACATATCAGGATTTGTGCACTTTGCCCGAATTAAGCGGCTGCCCCAATTAGGCGAACTATCCTGTATATGGCCGTAAAAAAACGTTGAAATGATAGTAAGAAGACTAAAGAATGTTTATAATGCAACATAAGTTTATTAAACTGTTAATTTGATTAATAAATCAGCGAGTTTAGCTAATTTATTGTCATTTTTAAGAATTACAACAATTTCGTTAAAAATATTTTTCACATCCTCGGGCGACGCTGAATTAATGTCTTTTTCTAAGTCGTATTAGAGAAAAGTCTAGAAAACTAGAAAAGTCCTATCCTCTTGTGCATAGTATAAAAATAACAGCTTTCAAAATAGGGCAACAGTAGGAACATTTGTGAAAAATAAGGGTAAATCAAAGGAGGAAAATATTTAAAAAAATTGTATTCTGAGGATATTCCTCTATTGGATTCTGTCCTTCAAGATCTGCCCCAATTAAGCAGCTGCCCCAAGTAACCGGTGGACCCATTGAACGGAATCTACTGTATAATGGTTTGAAAGACATTAGTGCTTTTCATATGTGAAGGATATGATAAAATGGTGCCCATCACTAAAACCTCTCTATAGAGAACCTCCATTCGTCAAATTGCCCAAATTTTGGTCCCCTCCATTGCGATGTAAAGAGGTTTTATTGTATACTTTTTTATACCTCCTCAAAAAATGCCAATCGAGGCATTGGGAAGGCCAAAATAAAGCACAGGTTATCTGACGTGTGTGTGAAAACCGCCATTTAAGGAGGAATCTGTGCTTCGAAACACTGCTTTCATTAGTTAGATAAACTCGACAAAAACAAGTTTTAATGGCTAAATTTGTCATTCACAAAAATTAAAAGTAATGTTAAATCAATCAAAATAGCTGTACAATGCATGAAATTTACTAAAAATGGAATAATCCTGTGATGTGAAGAATGGCTGTTGTATTGACTCTTGGGTATCTGAAGAATTTAATTACTTTCTCTGGAATTTTAGTTTTAAGGTTTTCGCAGCGATTAGATGCACTATTATAATTCATTTTCGGGTGTACGTCTGCGTGCTTAATATTTAACTCAACGTTTCGTTCCACTTACTGGGAACGTCGTCAGGAGAATGAAAATATAAACATCTATCGTACCGTTGGAAAAACTGGTCCATTGTTGTCAGGGTATTTAAAAAAGTAAATAAAAATAAAATAAAAGCCAACTTCTTTAAACATCTACTATAAAAAGGAAGATGAAAAGTGGAATATTGTTATTAAATTTTCGAAATGTATCTCTTCCACACATGGCTTAAATTATATCCACCATCCCTGTTAAAATTCATAGGTCGTTTAGAAATTTCTATCGCCTCTCTAATAAGCCGTGGATAATATGCAGATTTTCTTGCAATGGATTTGGCCTCATCCAGGAGGATCTTGTGTCCTGGCCCCGACATAAAATGATCGGCGACAGCTGAAGTTTCCCATTGCCTTGCCTTCAGCGCCCTTTCATGCTCTTTCAGCCTTGTCACTATCTTCCGTATGGTCTGTCCGATGTAACTAGACCCACATGAACACGGAATCTCATATATGCCTTCCATTTGTAATGGGGGAATAGCATCAATGACGGATGGAAGTAGGTCTATGATCTTCCTCAACGTGCCAAACCTGGTTTCAACGTTGGCTTTTCCAAGGATGCGAGCAATCCGGTCCGTCGTTCCTGATTACTTTTTTAAATACCCTGACAACAATGGACCAGTTTTTCCAACGGTACGATAGATATTTATATTTTCACTCTCCTGACGACGTTCCCAGTAAGTGGAACGAAACGTTGAGTTAAATATTAAGCACGCAGACGTACACCCGAAAATGAATTATAATAGTGCATCTAATCGCTGCGAAAACCTTAAAACTAAAATTTGGAACCTCTACGGGGAGGATTTCTGTATCTAGAAATGTTTTTTTTTTTCTTTCCTTTCGTCATTAGAAGCGACTTCGTAATAACGAGGCATTCGTAATGACTTAATATTAACGAGAGTCTACTGTGCAGCTTTAGTATGTTTTCAGGTCCCAGGGTTTTTCTGCACTGAAGTTTCGAAGGCTAAGTCTGCCATCGTATTCAGGGTGAATGGATTAGCCAAAATGTGTCCTTCTTATATACCTTTGCATTGGGTTCAGGTGGGCTCTGATTGGTCGACGGTCGGGCCAATGCGTGTCCTCTCCCCCTTCAGTTTATTTTCAGGGCTGTTTTCCACGCATTGCTCAGATGGAAGCCGGCGTCTCTGTTCATTTTTCTCTTCTCAAGTCTGATTTCCACTGCCTCCTTTACGACACGGTCCCAGTAATTGTTGGCATGGCATATTATTTCTGTATCTTGAAATTTTTTTTCTTTCCTTTCGTCATTAGAAGCGACTTCGTAATAACGAGGAATTCGTAATAACGTTGTCAGTATTAACGAGAGTCTACCGTTCAGCTTTAGTATGCAGCACTACGTAACAGTCTCACCATTTTGGTGTCGCCCCAATTTACGGAGTGTCGTGTAATCAAGTATTCTTGTGGATTTTTATTCTACAGGAGTTTCTGCTGGAGAGGCTGAGGAACCGTCACGTGATGATTGCCCTATTTCTCTACCAAGTGATCAATTCCGATTTGTATTGTTCCAATCACCGTCATAAGTAGCCACTTCGAAATAACGAGAACCTCGTAATAACGAGGAATTCGTAATAACGTTGTTAGTATTAACGCGAGTGTACTTTACAGCTGTAGTATGCAGCTCTGCGTAACAGTCTCACCATTTTGGTAACGTTCCAATTTACTGAATATAGTGTAATCAAGTATTCTTGTGGATTTTCATTCGACAGGAGTTCACGCTGGAGACGCTGAGGGACAGTCACGTTCTGATCCACACGGGGGAGAGGGCGTTCCAGTGTGCCTCTTGTCCCAAGGCGTTCAAGACGAAGAGTGACCTCCGACTCCACACCCGATCCCACACCGGAGTCAAACCACACGAATGCCGTGTGTGCGGTAAGCACTTCTCGGTCTCGTCCAACCTGATCCATCACATGAGGGCGGTCCACGCCAGAGAACGGCCCTTCAGCTGCGACACGTGCGCAAAGACCTTCACGACCAAGGGCTCCCTCCAAAAGCACATGGAAACGCACTCGAGCGGCAAGGGGTTTTCGTGCGCTCAGTGCGACAAGCGGTACAAGACGAAGGCGTGCCTCACGAACCACGTGCGCAACGACCACAGATCCGGGGCGGAGGAGAGACCGTTCAAGTGCGGCCTGTGCCCAAAGGCGTTTCGCCTGAATGCGATCCTGAAGGCGCACGAGATAACGCACACGGATCTGAAGCCTTTTAAGTGTGAGGTGTGCGGGAAGGCCTTCAACAAAGCAAGCAATCTAAGCACTCACCGCAAGCTGCACTCGGGCAATCGCGAGACGTTCAGCTGCAAGCAGTGCAACTTGAAGACGGTGAACAAGTATTACTACCTGGACCACATGAAGAAGAAGCACGGGGGAGGGGGTGGGGGAGTTGGGGACCGATCATCTGGCACTTCAGACGACAGCGAATAGTACGCAGACTGTCAGAGTTCTTCTTTTTAATTTTAATAATGAATCGCTTTCACCAAGTTGGGCCTTAAACAATAAATTTAGTAAATTCGTTATTTTGACCTTCAGAGGTCAAGAAATCAACAATGCGGTTCCATTAACTGACACGGTTACGGTTTTTGGACATGAGGAAACCGGAAATAACACTTTTATTCACGAAAATTAAGACCATTGACTCAGTAAGGTCACAGTCAATAAGAATAGGAAATAGGTTACCAACAAAGGTGTCGATCCATGGGATTTAAAGGTTGCCCAAGTCATTTTTAGGTCATTTTTGACCACTAATTTTAGTAAATTCTTAACCTTTTCCCTACTATAAATGTATATATACATGTGGACGTTTCCTGATCTGGGAGACGACGGCCGTATATATATGTGTGAGATTTTCCTGGCCATGAGAATGAAAGCCGTATAAGTACGTTTTCTAGCTCTCCCCCTTTTAGGACGGTCACGGGTTTACGTCGTCTTTGTCTCGGGATCCAACCCTGCGGGGTTTAGGATTTACCCTCGGAATCCGGGAGCAGGTATCCGGACCCTTCGTCTTTTATAACTCCTCTCAGCAGTACGGGACAGCGGTCATACAATGGTGTATCCAGTCAGTTTTCGAAATAAATATTTGTTCATTTCTCATAAAAAATAAACTAAGAATTGAATTATTTGTCTTTTGAGCAGCTTTTAAAATTTTTAAACAAAATTCTACGATAAGTATTAACTTATATCTGGAGTTATGTATAAAAATCAACATGGAAATTGTTGCTGCATTAAATGCGTTAATATTGGCCTTAGAAAGAGGAATTCATTTCAAAGTCTGCAATTTACGTTTAAGCAACAATTATCCATGTGCTAAATACACATAAGCAATACATAAGTTGACAGCGAACCAATGCAGCAGGTATGGTCGTAAACTCGGTAAGGAGGGAGCACAAATACTCTCGGAGTCCGAGATAATGCGGAGTCCCTGCGTGGAGGGGTCGTAAAAGGTTCAGCGAGAACCTTCTTAACGAATGCCCTCCAAAAATGCTCCGTACCACGAGAAAGAAGAGTCTCTTGGGGCTCAGTACAGCAGTCATGCTAAGACAAAAACTCCTCCGTCTCGAAAGTGTTAAAAATTAAATAGAAGAACTTTTTGCTTTCACATTAATATTCAAAAAAGGTCAAAAAATCAACAGTACTGTTAAATGAAGTGCAAAACTGATGTGGGTAGCCTTTAAAACCCATGGATCGACACGTTTGTTGGTAACCCATTTCCTATTCTTCTTGACTGTGACCTTACTGGGTCAACGGTCAAATTTTCTTAAATAAAAGTGTTATTTCCGGTTTCCTCATGACCGAAAACCGTAACCATGTCAATTAATGGATTTGTATTGTTGATTTTTTGACCTCCGATGGTCAAAATAACAAATTTACTAAATTGATTGAGGCATAACTTGGTGAAAGCGATTCATTATTAAAATTAACACATTCCGTGCTGACCGTTTGTTGAAGAAAATTATGGCTGAATTTTAGGCAAAAATTTATATTTTTTTATTATTATTTTAACGACGTGATCTTATGATTTGTGATGCCTGGTACATTTTTTCACCCTTTTTTTTTAAAAAATAATCCTTCATTTGTTAAAAATTTGAAATTAAAATTTTTAAGTATCCTGTAAAACTTGTGATATCTTCCCGCAACACACCTACATGTTTCCCATATTTCTTTGCTCTTTGTCAGTACTGTAGCGAAAACCCGTTCAGACTTTATCACTTTATGGAAAAAACTAATGGAAATAGTAATGTTAACGTTATTTTTTTAATCTGGAAATGATACATTTAAATACGATTTTAATTGTTTTATTGCTTCAAAGAAAATATTGTGGGTATTACCAATATTTCCAGCAAAAGTGTTGCTCCCTATGATGGAAAAATTATACTGAACGATATGATATCCTCTTTTAAATATATATATCCTCTATAAATTTTGCGTCGGCACTTGTGCAAGCTGATAGTCAGGGTGAGTGTTGCGTGGCGTCTAGGGAGGGGAAGTCATAGAATGAATACCAGGGTGAATGAAAATCAATCTAGGTCACCACCTGAAACAATGGGCAATCATGTTCCTGAAGCCAAATAGAGATTATAAGTATTTATTTTGAATGAAAGTGGCCTAACTTTACGATACCAAAGCAGAATTATAAAATTGAAATGTGCCTATGGTTTTTTCCTTTAGGAGTTGATGCTTGACTTAACTGACCAAAGAAATACTAATAGTTTATTTAATTATTTATATAAATACTGATAGCAGCATACTGGCTTTGTGAGTGGTGCGTTAAAGCCATTTTATGAAAATATGGACCATGAATTAACGAGCGTGAAATTCCAGTTCCCATAATAGGCAATTGGATTTATTGAAAAAATATTGTTGAACCTGGCTGAGTTAATTTGAAAAGTAGCGTGGGGTTTGGTAGTTTTTTAATTACTGTATTTCTCCGAATAAAGTCCCCCTCTGAATTTAGTCCCCCCCCCCCCCCCCCTAATTTTGAAACTTCACTTTCGGGAAAAGTTAAAAAGATGCCTTTGAATATAGTCCCCCCCTTTACTTTTACCAAAGGCATTTTTGAAAAAAAAGGGGGGGACTATATTCAGACATAAACGGTGATTGGAAAGTTGGCGTGAAAGGTTTTGAATGCACGTGGTCACCACGACCCTGTTTATTTCATGTGCTTTTTTCTTTGATTTTGTAACTAAAGACTGTAATTCAAAGAAGCTGAAATGCAACTGTTCACAGATATTTTTCCTTTAAATGAACACTATCCTCTTCTTCGATATTCTAATTATTTCAATCTCAAAGTGACTGCCCTACCAACTATAACAATGGGTGTTGGAGACCACCCCTAATTTTTCTTACCATTGTCATAGAACTGCGGTTGGCTCACAGGTGACTATTATGTACCTAGTGTTAAAATCAGAAAAAAGAAAGCTTCGAACGTAGACTTTCGCAGTAAAATTCATAGATGTCACCTGAGTATTGCTGCTGTTTATTGCGCTTTGTCACGAGCAAAGCTCGCATGTTTTTTTTTAGTTTATTTTTAAATTATTAGGTGTAAAAATAAAGTCGTTCTTATAATAATAATAATAATAATAATAATACGTCTTTATTGGGCGAGATTGGGACTAGAAAGTCCCATCTTCCATCTAACCCCTCGTCAAACAGTAAATATATGCAGTTAAATACATTGTCTAGTTGCTCATGAAATTAAATGCAGAGAAATTACATAAAAATAAGTAGAAGTTCCATTTTCAATCAACAATTAGTATTATAATTTAACAAAGTTACTATTGACCAAGTGTAAAAAGATGTTAGTGAACGTGGGAAAAACCTAAGGATATTGACTGTCGTCCTTATTGGAAAAAAACCCACTGCAGGAAAACGCCCACACAAGAAGGGGGGCGTGAAAAACCTGCGAAAACCTACTGAGAAAGCTAATGTAAACCTGAGTATACAAATACAATGAATTACATGGAAAATTTCACCCAGTACCTGTAAAGCAAAGGAAAATTAGATGAAGCCGGATGAGATAATTGATGAATCTTTCGTACTGTTCCCGTGATGTTACATGTCTTGCTGTTGTTCTCGAAGAAGTTTTACGTGTAGTGCCTTTTTGAAGGAGGCGAGTGATGATGATTTACGTAGTGGTAGGTCAATGTTGTTCCATTCGCGGCATGCAGTAACAATGAATGATTTATTGAATCTGACTGTCCGGTGGTGGGGTATAACGAGTTTTTCATTTCCCCTCGTATTTGAGTCATGTATTCTACTAAGTTTTTGAAATTCGTCTCTGAGGTACGCTGGTGTATTTGTCTGTAAGATTTGATAAAGAAGACATAGGATATGCATCCGGCGTCGAGAACTAGGCTTTAACCATTTGAGATCGTTAATATGATTGGTGGTATGATCTGATATTTGTAAATTAAATATGAACCTAATGCAGGCGTTGAAGGAGCGGTGAAGTTTATTCGACAGCATCTGAGATATGTCTTGAAAGGCAACATCGGCATAATCAAAATGGGGAAGTATTAATGTTGAAATTAATTGCTTCTTTAAGGAGAGAGGAATAATGTTTCTGAAACGTATTAATGGAAATAATGACTTATTCACTGCTTTACATATCTTAGTTATATGAGATGACCAAGACAGACTTTCATCAATGATCAATCCTAGATTAATAACTTCGTCGCAGTACTTTATGGGAGAATCGGAGATGTGTAGTTGCGGTAATTGATCTCTGTCGATTGACTTGAGTATTTTAGGATATCCAATTATAATAGCTTGGGACTTACTAGGGTTTATGCTTAGAAAGTTGGATTTGCTCCAATTGTTGATATTTTCTAGGTCATTATTTAGATTACATATTCCATTGAACAGGCTTTTAACATTTGAATTTAGGTACACTTGGAGATCGTCAGCATAAAGATGATATTTAGAATGATTTATATTTATACTGGAGAGAGTAGTGTTACAACCCAAGGAATTTTTTTCCAAAGGGTATAATATATTTGTTTTTTTTTTTGAGCTTTATTTAAAACGTATTTAATTTGAATGGGATATGAATGATTACAGAGGAAGTCTTTGGTTATCAAAATGAAAACCATTTTGTGAAGCCCATTTTTCACAGGGGCACGTACTTGCACAATCTGACGTACGTACGAAGGCACCGTCAAAATTGCGTTGTGAAAAAGCGGTGAATTGCTAGAACACATGCGAGAATGCGTGGATGCGAGATGGAAAAATAGCCCCTGTTCTAATTTCGTTCATGCATTTGCACAGTTGCACGCCATTTTAGAAATTAATGCAGTTCTAACCTGCGGGATTCCGTGCCCCCGTGTAAAACGGCCTTTGAAAGGACCTTGTAGATTTATTCCACGCTACATAATCTTTAAAATTGGTAACGTATGTTGTCTCTTAAGTTATTTCACGGATTACTTTATAGCTTAACATCTTCTTCCCAGCATGTAATAGTCCATTGTATCTGTACACTTATCGCACTCAAAATTCTTTTTTGTTGTTCAATACATTTCGATTAAACAGAGATTGGCTGCTCTAGAGCATGTATGCCTCCGTCATGTAACTATCCCTCAAATCTCTCAAATTTAAAAAAATGTGTGCAATCTGCAGATATGAGAACCAAGTTTTAAAAAAAATCACGCTAGATGTCAGACCCATGCAGAGCATAGGCAAGAAAGAATTGCGTTTCTAGACGCTTTGCCCAGTGAAGGAAAAATCTTTTTCTATAGTGCGTCTTCAGACGTGCTCCCCGTTTCACGAACGTCCTCGGTGCAGGTCTAGAGATGCGCTCCCCAGTAAAGGGGTTAAGTTATTTCACAGATTACTTAATAGAATTAAATGTTCCTCCCAGCATGTAATAGTCCGTTCATTTCACTCACATTCAATCTGAAATTGTATCTCTACTCTAATCGCACTCATTATTCTTTTATTGTTCAGTATACAGTAAACTCTCGATTATATGAAGTCAGTGGGACCGGAAACTGGAACTTCGTAAAATCGAGTTTCGTAATTTCAAAATATTTCGTAAAATCGAAACTTCGTATAATCGAATAGCGCCATGTATTTTCCATAGGCTTTTCGCAATATCACTTCGTATAATCGAAAACTTCGTAAAATCCTGCTTCGTATAATCAAGAGTTTACTGTATTTCGATTAAACAGAGCTTGGCTGCTCTAGAGCATGTATGGCTCCATCATGTAACTATCCCTCCAACCTCTTAAACTTACAAATGTGTGTAAGTCAATGAAGCCAAGTGTTTTATGGACTTCTAATGGGCAGACAGTGCTTAATATCGAAGTAAAATTTTAAGGTATCCCAAATTTCTGAAGTGCTGTTTATTCGGTTTCCAGGGTAACACTGTCTTTAGCGAGAATTCTGTGCTGCTAGTCAAATGAAAGAGTGATAATGGATTTCAAAAGCCATTCATTGCCTTGTGAGAAATCAATGTATATTTTTTCATCTCTTTGTCAAATGTGTGGTGTGTGTGTTTTTTACAGTCCTGCGTGTGGAAAATTATATTGTGAAGTTGGTGATTGCTAAATAAACAAGTATTTCGAATGTGTACGTATAGGAATCATTTTTTCTGTTACCTACCCGAAATCCTTTCACATATTATGTACTTACATTGTGTATCATTTGTTTTTAATATGCTGTAGAAAATGATTTATTTTTCATTGCACAGCTGAAATTAATAGCATTTAATGTGTTATTGCTTCTTGGTAGCACAGGTTTTTTTAATAGGAAGGAAGTCTATCCTCTACCTAATTCATCTTTCAAACAGCTCTTCCAACTATGGAATTCTAACCCAGAAAATCAGCGTGTGCCTGTCTAGCCTAATACAGTGTCTCCCATTTATCTTGACCACCCGAAATAACTTTTTGTCCAGATGCAAATTCAAAAATGTTGTCGAGCAAATGTTCATTAGCCGTCAGGGGGACATTAATCAGCATGATTGCCTTCCTTGTAGCTTTGTTATTTACAAAGATATGAACAGCGGTATGTCTTTTTTAAATGGCACCCTATACTTTTTATTCGGCAATCCATTTCTTCTCCTAAAGACTAATTCAAAAATATTCTTCATCCCTACATGTGCCTTCTCGATCGCTAAAGGCCCTTCTGAGGGCCGAAGGTATCTCCCCCTTGTTGTAGCCATGCATTCAGGCGGAAAGTCCATCCCAAAGAAGATCGGTTTTGTCCACTCTATTCCACCGACCCGCTCAGCGGAGGATATTCCAGGAATATCCCATTTTGATCCCCATGTATTCCTATTTCGTCCCAGGGATATTGCGAACCAGGGGGATAACCCCCTCCCACCCCAGAGCTAAGAGAAATTTTTAAGTTAAATCTATTTTACTCAATTGGATTTATATCGCTTATAAAATAGTGTGAGGATTAACAAAATATCCCTCAGAAGGCCGTAAAACTCAACATTTTGAACCATTTATCTTAATTTTTTTCTGGCGGAGGGCCCCCGCAACTCCGGATTACCCTGGCGGATATGCTACACCCCATGGCACCCCAGTATTAGGTTTGCCTGAAACCCTCCCCTAGCCTTAATTCCTCGCTGCGCCCCTGTTGCCAACCATTATGGGATATTCGCGGAATATTTTTTGACAACGGACTTTTGTGTATGTAATAACTGAGTCACAGGTGTTGCTAAATGATATAACAAAATAATAAGAATAACTACTTTAATCTTTCGAGACGGCGGAGTTTTCGTCTTAGCATGACTGCTGTACGAACTGAGACCCAAGAGACCCTCTTTCTAGTGGTACGGAGCAGGGACGCAGCTAGGAATTAAGGCTGGTTGGGGGGGTATAGGTGTAACTACAGTAGATTCCGTTTAATGGGTCCACCGGTTACTTGGGGCAGCCGCTTAATTGGGGCAGATCTTGAAGAACAGAACCCAACAGAGGAATATCCCAGAGTATTCTCCGCTTAATTGGGACAGCATGCCACTTTATTGGGCCATGAGTCGGCGACATAGACTCTATACTCGCGACGAAATTAAACTTTTTTGTTTTCAGAATACAATTATTTTTTTATTTTCCTCCTTTGATTTACTCTTATTTTTCACAAATGTTCCTATTCTTGCCCTATTTTGAAAGCTCTTGTTGTTATACTAACCGCAACAGGATAGGACTTTTCTTTAATAGGACTTAGTAAAAGACATTCATTCAGCGTCGCCCGAGGCAGTGAAAAGTATTTTTAACTAAATTGTTATAATTATTAAAAAGGACAATAAATCAACTAAACTCGCTAATTTATTAATCAAATTAATAGATCACTAAACTTATTTTTCATTATAAACATTCTTTCGTCTTCTTTCCATCATTTCAACGTTTGTTTATGCCCATATACAGGATATTGCACAAGTCCCGATATGTCCCAATTAACCGGAATCTATTGTAATGCCGGGGTGTGTGGGGGTATGGAATACCCACCAGGATAAGCGGTAGGTGCGAGATTAATATACATTGCGGAATTTTAAGATAAACGAGCGTGCTGCGCCCGCTCCCAGCGGGCTTCCCCCGCTCTTTTCAATGCAGGTCCACAGAGGGATAGGCGCGTTTTCAATTTTAAAATGCAAAAATAAAAAGGCAGGGTCTTATGAACAAATTTAATCGGAATGTTCACGTACAAATTGAGGTCAGATGACCTCTTTATAAACAACATTGGAAGTAATTACACTATCCTCTGTTAAACGCACATGATGACTCATACTTACGTATCAACAGGAGACTTGAATGTGGAATCAGCCGCATTTTGATGAAAGTTATTTAAAGAATGCGATATATTGTTGCAAATGAACAAATGTATCAGTTTGTGCGCCGTTAACGCCAGGAATATTTACAGTTTTTTGTTTCTTTTTTTAATTATTTAAAAAACAATTTTAGGAAACAATAGCAATACATAGGAAGTAAGATATGCTGTCGCATGTTCTCTGATAAATTCTGTGCATTTTGCTACCTCATTTGTAGAGTTTGGTTGCGTATAAGTTGAGAAAAAGGTATCTATACAGTAGAAATAATATAGAAGACGGTTCAAAATGGTGAGTTTTACAAATTTCCGAGGGATATTTTCGAACTCGAGCGATCGGGCCGTATCTGGCTCTGATAATCTAGCACAGGAGATTATTTAAAAAGACTTTCCGCCGAAATCAAATCGGGAAAGTATTGCAAAAAGGCCAAGGGAAGTCAACGCTGAAGCCATTTGCTGAGTTTTCTGTCTGTCTCTCCGCAGTGCACGCCTGGCGGGAGATTCAATCGATGCAGTGTACTTATAACCCCTTCCAGTTCGATGATTAATTTTCCGAATATCGTGCTCCTAATCCGTATTTATTTTCTGTGGTTCTCTTTCGAATGGTAGGTATTGGAATGATATTTTGTAATTTGTTATCAACGTAGAACCGTGAAATAAAATGCTATCATTAATCATGGAGAAAACAGCTATCGCTACTCGAATGAAATCATTTAAATCCAATCCAATGCATAATTTTTCATGAAATACTAATTATTCATGCATACTATGTACGTTTTAAAATTTTTTAGCTTTCAAAATAATTATATTGTTCCTCTAAATAGTACTAAAATTATGAAAATTCGATGACAAGCTAGACTCTTCCTTATGCCTCGTTCACATTACGATCGTCCGAGCCGTCGTCGGAACTATCGTGCATTCACACAACGATGGTTAAAACCTGTGCTGCCCTCAAGTGGTGACATCTAAAGTGAACGGGAAATTGAATATTAGCAAAGCTGTTGAGGTATGCATGGACAAGATATTACTGTGTTTAACGTGTATTTACCGAATAATTTTTCTTCCGCTCATATTCTTCCTTCCAAGGACAAATCCATGAAATGTCCATGAAAAAAATAGAGCTTCACGAGCTTTTCGTCTTTCTCTTGTCGCTTCCGTTTCCGGTCTCCCAGCCCCTAACCATCGTAAAGTGGCAACGTTCGGAACTACGTCAACTATAGTCAGAACTTGCATTCACACGGCTAGTTCGGTCAACTATCGTTAGGACGACGGCTCGGACGATCGTAATGTGAATGAGGCATTACAGCGCTATGGGTTAATTAGATTGTTATAGTAACCTTAAACAAACAACTTACGGTCGGAAACGACTTGAGCGTGTGGTGAGGAAGACGTGCAGTTGTCCTACCTGCGCAGTACCCGCCTGTCGCTTGTATTCTGTTTTTGCTGAGCTTTTTTATCGGAGGTTGAAAAAAAAAAGAAACGGCGCTCGCATTCTGATCTAACCGTTCCTTTGCTGCGATATTTCGAGGAAAGGTACACGTAGAAGGTATTAAGAGAAATATTCGAAGCGTTCACAGAAATTAAAAGAAGTTTTTATATTAGATACGGCCGGGGCCGTCTTAAGGTCATCGTAGGCACTTTCAATGTCGCAGGCCCTCCCCGACTTTAAATTTTTTTACTTTAAATTTTTTTAAGAAAAAAGAAGCACACGATTAAAGATAATCGTGTGCTTCTTTCTTCTTAAAAAAATTTAAAGTAAGTCCCATCTATATACAGCCCTTGTGGTGACTGACTCATGGATACAAATTCCCGACCACTTCTAGAAGTGCTGCAGAGCTGAAATTTGGCAGGCGTGCGGGGATCCCAAAATGATCCGGAGGAAAAATCCGAAAACCGGAAGTTTCCGCCACGTGTCGTCGCTAGGTCGACAAAATGGCCGAAATCGCGCCTTTTCCGGGGACCGTCTCTCGGCTTTTATTTTACTGCGCGTGAACCGTGCGTGCCACACGAGCAGTTAATGCATTTTTTGAAAGCTGATGAACGTCGGCACGTAATTAAGTAAATTTATTAGTTTCCATTTGAGAAAGTTACATCTAAAATGGCGTCCAAAAATTGATTTTTCGAAAAAAATATCAACCTTTCCCCTCCCCTCGACTTAATTTAAGGTGTTGGATAACGAAAATGATTATTATATATGCTCATCACTTCGTTTACGAAATGTAGGTAACAATTTCCTTTCATCGTGCTTGGTTACTCAGAAAAAAATTAAAGTATTCCGAAAATCACCGAAAATTACGATTTCCAAAAGATTAACACAAGGTTTTGTCAATTTTTACTCGACTGATTTCTTTCAAACTTTGTAGTTACATACAACTATGAATTGTCTTTCAGAAAACATAAACATCTAGTAAATGATTTAATGGATTTAAACGCGAAAAAATAAAAATGGCGGGCACTACTCACTTTTTTCGGGGACTGGTTTCCTTTTTTTGGTATTACTCCTGAAATATGGAGTTCATAGGGCACACTACTGTTAGATATGACAGCAAATGAATGTGACCATATGGTATCGTCATATTTAAACCCCCCAAAACCCTCTAAAAATTAAAATTTGCATATAAGTAGCCTTTTCGGGTATTTTTCGTCACGATTCCGCCACTATCCCAAGCCTTGCCACTCATCACTACGGTATTGATGTCGACGACTGATGACCCCTGGTAGGACAAACCTATAAACACCCGGTAAACCCAAATACACCCCCCTATAAATAAAATTTTGCATATTACTCTACTTTTTGGGTACTTTTCGTGAGTATACCACCGCCCCCAACGATTCATCCCCACGGAAATTATTTGAACGGATGGTGACCACCTGGAATACACACATAAACCCCCGGAATCCCCCTGAAATACCCCCCAAATGTCAAATGTGCCATTAAGTCTCCCATTTGGGAACTTATCTCAAACATTACGCCGCACTTCCCGTCCCCTCTGAGCTCTAGATCCGGAATATTTGGTGATGGCGAGCCACCGTAAACCATACGGGAAAAATACCAGAAAACCCCCGATCACCTCCTAGAACATCACCAAAAAAAATCCTCAATCCCAAGGCGGCGAAGCCGCCCCAGAACGAGGAACGGCGAAGCCGTTCCGAGGAGTAACTGGCGTAGGCGAGGAGGAGCTTCAGTAACCCTCGGGCGGCGAAGCCGCCCCGATGTTCAAGCGGCGCAGAAGCTGTGGACTCCCCTCAAACGAAAAACGGTGAAACAGCTCCGAAATGCCTTCGCCCTCTGGGCGGCTATGGCGACCTTAGACGAGGAACGGCGAAGCCGTTCCGAGGAATGAGTGGGGCGCCTCCCTTCCCCTGGCCGGCGAAGCCGGCCCCTAGCTGAGGTGAGATTATTCGAACTTAAAAAGTCTTCGAGCGAACACAAATATAGACGGCGAAGCCGGAACCGGGGTTTTTAAGGGACAATACACGACTATCATCCCTGGCATTACTTTCAATTGAAAAGGATTTGATGAGGGAAATAACATTTGAGTTGCTAAGTGACTTTGCTAAGACAAGGAGCCGTAAAGTTATCATACTGTAATTTACAGATCTACTACAGCACTGCAGCTTGACTTGTTCAGGTGCTCATCTCACACGGTTATATATATGTAGTTACTTTGATACAAACATGATTCAATTTTACTGGCATGCTGAACTTGTTTTCCCTTTACGTGCTGGCTTTCGTAGGCCCTATAGGCTCAGTGCCTACTGTGCCTAATTGATGAAGCGGCCCTGGATACGGTGATACTTCATAGAAGAAAGGAAACAATTCATCAGATGCTACGTATAATGGAGCATGTTTCTCTATGGAAGGGAGGCTTGGACGTTGACAGCATCAGAAAAGTAAAGTTACTATATCGCCCTAATATACGTATATACGAAATACAATTATAATTTTTGGCCAAAATGTTAATATTTTTTACCATACATCATGCCAATCCACCCCTCTACGGTTAACAGTGGTGGCGGAAATAAAAAAAAAACCTTCACAAAACCGTAAATTTTCTCATTTTTTTTTGGAAAGCAAAAATGGTTTAGTCTGATGATATAATTTCTAAAGATTAAGGAACTATGGCTATTTAAATATTGAGTTCATCCATAAAATCACCAGAAGCCATTAAAAAATGAGAAGAAATAATAGAAAAAATTCCAATCGGAATTTACGCAAAAATCGAGTCTTTTACTTTCGCTAGTGAGTCGATAATCTTGTTTTCTA
The DNA here is from genome assembly GCF_921293095.1 of Ischnura elegans. NCBI lineage: Eukaryota > Metazoa > Arthropoda > Insecta > Odonata > Coenagrionidae > Ischnura > Ischnura elegans. The sequence goes on along the minus strand of NC_060258.1, from coordinate 15,998,903 downwards.
TAAATTTTTAAGCATAATTTCTGAAAGAATTAACGTATCTTAAGAATTATGCGTAAAAATATATTGATTTTAATAACTTATTCATATAATAAATAATTAAACATCGAAAGGTTTTCTATTTTTTTACTATCTTTTTCATGAAGTGGAAAAAAAATCTTTATGAGGGCGACGAGACGCGATCGAAAAATACATATATGGCAAGAAAAGTCTGAATCTTTACTGTACGTTTCAGAATAAAAATCTAGCGCGAACTCCTATATTTAATATATATCGTATATATTTTGTGCCTTTTTGTGTGAGTTTTGTGTCCTGTTAAGTTCAAAAGACTGAGTTACGAATCAACATCTTGCGAATCAAAAATGAGTGACGGATTACATAGTATATCTATCGGAGAATAGAATTTGTTATATCGTTGTGATCCAATTCCAATGATCTTCCATTGCGGGTATTGGTCTATTTTTAGTTTGAGTTTATAGTGATCCCAATCCAATGAAGAAGTTTGTTTGTTTGCCAAGAAAGACCTAAATCTTTGCTATATATTTCAGAAGAAAAATCTAGCGCGAACTTGCACCTTTTTCTTTATGGATGGGATATATACCCTAACAACACATGGACATCCGACGGATGTCCGTCGGATATCCAAGGCGGACGTTGCGGATGGGCCACGGATATCCGAAGGAAATCCGGCGATATCCGTCGGACATCCGTCGGATATCCATATGTCCCAAAATCCGATATCCATAGGACGTCCGCTGCCGGATATTAATACAATTTTTTGCATATTGTCGCAAGAATATACACCAAAAAGGATCCTGCACATGATAGACAACCCTATCAAGGTGGAAGGAGTCTTCATGTCCCAAATTCGATATTCTTGCAACAATATGCAAAAAATTGTATTAATAGCCGGCAGCGGACGTCCTATGGATATCGGATTTTGGGACTTATGGATATCCGACGGATGTCCGACGGATATCGCCGGATTTCCTTCGGATATCCGTGGCCCATCCGCATGTCCCAAAATCCGATATCCATAGGACGTCCCCTTCCGGATATTAATACCATTTTTTGCATATTGTTACAAGAATATACACCAAATAGATTCCTTCATTCGAATGATTAATGCTTTAACTAATGACTACTGATTAAATAAAAAGAAACAAAATTGCATTAAAAACTATTTAATCTTTCTTATTTTGTCATTTGTAAGGCCTTTTTACATGATTTGAGTTATTGCATTCAAGCAAATTGACTTTCAAAATTAATGTTACCTCTTAGGAATTGGATCAATTTAAATTTAGTGAATCCAAGAGTTCGAATGGAACAGGTCATACCCTGAAAGTTCAGAAAAATGATTTCCAAGGAAGATCATAACATCTCATGCTTTGAGATTCCAATGGTTTGAAGAATCACATCAACAATGGCATTGTTTATAGGTAAAATGTATATACCCAAGCTTCCAACTATGCCTATTAATAAATCTGAGATGATAAAATTTCTGGGTTTGCATTTCCGTATCAATGAATAAATTCAACCTTGTAAAGTGACCTTAATGAAAAATTGTAGCAAACAATAGTTAAGAATGATTACCACTTGGTTACAGTTGAATATTGACAAGAACCAGTTAAAACAATCTTTTGATGCATCATATAAATTTCAGCTTATAAAATTAACAAAAATGGCACTTCTCTGTGAACAAATACAACATGCATGGCTTTAAAAGACAAAATTATTAAACATACATAAGTTATAACATGGAAACAAATGTCATGCTTTGGCACAAAATAAACTGTCCATATAGATAAGACCAATGAATTCACTTAATCTCTGAACTCCAAAACACTTATGACTAAGTAAATACAGTGCGAAAACATGTGAGCAGAGCAATGCTCTGTAGATTATTTTCACGGAATGCACAATAGTCTAAAATGAGATAAACAACGAAATAATAAACACCTGAGTAAGAGGAATGACAAAGTATTTCTATTCCAACGTTAACTTTTTTTAACACACAATGGTGTATTTTCGTGTAAATTGATGCATTCATATATTTAGACAATGACTCCTACGAGTTAATGTACAGTGTAAACATGCCTTCAGGAAGAATGTGGATCAATAGATACGAATTATCTTCATCAACCTCCTCGTTACCATTTCCGGGGATTACATGGCACATTTGCACCTCCTTGGGCTCTTCATGCTCCTGCAGTAGCTATAGAATTTTTCTCTTCCTAGTTACGGGGCGGTCTGGAGAGACTGGAATGTTCTGATCCCGGCATTCACACTGCTGTTTTTATCCTCGAAGGATCTCACGTCATTTTCCAGAAGATGTATTTTTCTGCATCCTCTTCTAACTGTAAGGCATTAGCGAATATTTTACTAAAGACACAAATCAATACCTAAATGATAATGATCGGAGAGAGTTAATTGATGGCTATGTCCTGAACTGCTCATTAATTACTATAATTCTTCGACATATTCTCAATAGTTATTCATTTGTGAGAAAAACCCTTCATATACGAGTTCATTGTGATAGAGAATAATACTTAAATGCCATAAAGAACAGCTAAAAAATGGATTCTACTGCGAGAACTGATATTTAAACTTAATCGGTCTGAATGGATTGTATTTTATCACGCAAAGATCATACAAAATATTAATTACACTGAGAAATAAATTAGTCCTGAAAGGCTAGATACACACAAGTTCGTTGGTTTACTATCGAATAGAGAAAAAATTTCGGTTTACTTACATTTAAATGGTCAGTAAACAGTAGATGGGTCAATGATGCTGACAAACTGTATTCTTCTAATCCCTTTTTGCCAGTCTCCACTGCAAAAAAGGGATCATTTTCCTCTTCCATGGAGTACGTCAACGTAAATTTGCTTGTAAAATAAGATTTTACTGCACAGCTTAAGTCACAAAGTCAAAAATACAGTACCTACGAATGTGTACACACAACCGTACACAACTTTAGTGGCGATGGCTGTGGGCGCTGTAAGTCACATGTTATATAAGATGGCCGCCGGTCGTTATGGCGCAAGTTTCGAAATACGATTTTCCAAGTCCAAGTATATTTCTCGTTGTTGTTTTCCGCAGTTCCCAGCTTTGCAGCTGTCTCCTGGGGGGTTCGTTTAGTAATAATGCAGGCAGATTAGTTTATCACGTTTTACAGATTAAAAGAGTCATGGCATAATAAGACAGGGAATTAGGGGATAGGGATATGGGAAGGGTTGAGGGCACATCTGGGGAGGCGGTGTTTTGGTTTCAGCGGAGGTTCGTAGTCCCAAAGATTTTTTAACAGTGCATTATTTGTTTTATCAAATGTAAGGGCAAATTTTTCTAGAGCAGATTTTAGTTTCGCTAGAATAGAAATACGATTTTTAATCTGTTATTATTAGATAAGTACGTAATATAATGGTTCCAACGAAAAATATAATAATTATCATTGTGGAGGAAATTTGTAAATGCTATAATCACCAATTCCAAACTATAGGTGCTTGTATTCGACAGAAAACCCATATTAATAATGAGCGAAAACCAAAACTTGAAGGAAAAACTTCGAATGCCAATTCGAATAATTTTTGCATTCAGAGTTGCTATTTGTATTCAGTTAGTTTTCATCAATGAATTTGCTGTAACTGCATTGGTATTGTGCAAATCTGAATGCAATAATGGTTACAATTGTATATTATTGTTATTAAAGCTCTGTAACAGAAAATCCTATGATCATCCCATTCGGACATTTTTCGGATCATCCGACTTCGGATATCCGTGGGAGATCCGACGGATATCCTGATTGCCGGCAGACCTAGATAGGACATAGCGGACCTGAAACGGATATTCTGCTTGCATTGCTATATGCTTGTATTCGACAGAAACCCCGTATTAAAAATGAGCGAAAACCAAAATTTGCAGGAAAAACTTCAAATGTTAACTCTAATATTTTTTTGCAGTCAGAGCTGTTATTTGTATTCATTTAGTTTTCTTCAATGAATATGGTACAACTGCATTGGTATTGTGCAAATCTGAATGCAATAATGGTAACAATAGTATATTATTGTTATTATAGCTCTGTAACAGAATATCCTACGATCATCCCATTCGGACATTTTTCGGATCATCCGGCTTCGGATATCCGTGGGAGATCCGACGGATATCCTGATTGCCGGCGGACCTAGATAGGACATTGCGGACCTGAAACGGATATCCGTAGGATATCCGGTGTTGTTGGGGTATTGGCAGCCGCCCGACCAGATAATAAGCCACGGGAGTTTACTGATTTGGTAGTGTCTCGACTTGAAAGCAAATACACTTTCCACCGATTTTATTTTCAGTCCAATTATTAGAAAAGGTGCTGAATTCAAAAGTAAAGGGCAATATTTGGCCACTTGTGCAATAACACTCAAAAAGTTCACTAACTCTTGATTAACTTTAGGGTATTCCATCATAAGTTTTCTTGGATATTAAACAATAGGGTAGTTTCCATCATCAAAGAAAACGAAAGGCATTGATTGCGATCCGTTACCCACCATTAGTGTATTCATAATATACATATAATTTGCTTTTAGAAATCCCAGTTTAGACGAATGTTAATGGTCAATTTTAACCGCATTTGAAAAAGGCCAGTTCGGCGCCCATGCGATGCCATTCCACGTGACGCCACAGGGACCTAGTTTCTACACGAGAGGATAGGAGTTTTACATCGTCTGAGATTACCAATGCATGCATGAGGCACAGAGCTCAGGGAAACATCTCTTAATAATCACCTATTAAAACTGGCTAAGGTCGGAAAGTTTCCTTCGTTTGATAGGGTATTAATAATCCTCATTTAAGCCAAGCGCTACCTGCTAGCTGGGTACTCTGCTAGCATACTGCGTCGTATCAGCACTCAGAGCCTCGCCCCAAGGTCACCTCACTTGTGGCAGCGGTAAGCAGAACGAGGTCACGCGGAGTTTTTCCCGGCATTCCTACTTAGCCGTCGCGTTTTCGCGCGCTTGAAAATTTTCACTTTTCGTGTACTCGCGGAAAATAGATATCGTCATTCGAAAATCTAAAAGCGTGAAATACGTACTCCAGGTGTAATAATCATTCAATTTAGGCAATAAAAAGATGATAGGAGACCACCCTACCATACCTCTTCTTAGTTACAGAGCACGACCCGGGTTTCAATGAGTTATCATGTCATCTTCAGGCGCAAATTATGATTTGTTTATCTTATTCTTGTTACCTAGTTACTTGATGAATTTCATAACGGACGCCAGATTAGGGGAAAAGGATGGGCAAATATATTCATTCATAAGAGTACTGTCCTGAATTTCAATAATTTTTAAAATTTCTAACTACTCTCTGTAGAGTCCAATTCGCGGCGGTCATTGCAAAATTTTAAAATATTCATTTCAAAATCGTTCCTACGGCAGTTTCAAATTAAATGTTTAGCAAAATTACTTTTTTCGTCCTCGTTATTTTTGTAAGGACTTAAATGTTCTTTCTTCCTGATTTCAAAACTTATTCCTATCTGCAACACGTATACACCATTGCAATCGCTGTATTTCAATGAATAAACTCCACAATATCTATCCGATTGGTCCATCTGTTGCTTACATTTAACAATCAATCTGTCCCGGTTCGCGCTCTGTAAAAAAATAAGTGTTATTAGTAATAGGGTAGTTTCCTTCATCAAAGAAAACGAAAGGCATTGATTGCGATTCGTTACCCACCATTAGTGTATTCATAATACACAAATTATTTGGTTTTTGAAATACCGGTTTAGACGAAGGGCAAAGGTCAAATTTTATCCTCTTTTGAAAAAGGCCAGATTGGCGCCCATGCGATTCCACTCCACGTGACGTCACAGGGACCTAGTTTCTACACGAGAGGATAGGAGTTATACATCGTCTGAGGTTACCAATGCATGCATGAGGCACAGAGCTCAGGGAAACATCTCTTAATAATCACCTATTAAAACTTGCTAAGGTCGGAAAGTTTTCTTCGTTTGATAAGGTATTAATAAACCTTTTTTAAGCCAAGCGCTACCAGCCAGCAAGGTACTCAGCTACCCACTAGCATCCTGCGTCCTATCAGCGCTCAGAGCCTCGATCAAGGTCACCTCACAAGGCGGAAGGGGGAACCAGAAATGCGTCGCACGGACTTTTTCCCATCATTCCTACTTACGCGTCGCGTTTTCGCGCGCTTGAAATTTTTCACTTTTCATTTGATCGCGAAAAATAGATATCGTCATTAAAAAATCTAAAAGCGTGAAATACGTACTCCAGGAGTAATAATCTTTCGATTTAAGCAATAAAAAAATAATAGGAAACCACCCTATTGTGTTATATGCAAGAGAACCAATAACACTTTTTATGGCAATTTTGAAAGTGGAAAGTTCGCCGTGGCGTAGCAATGAGTTAACTTTTACGGAGGCTTCCGCAGTGATTAAATTGATGAAGGTTTTTTATGGCAGGGGTGCCGACTTAAAAAAAAATATTGGGAAGACCTAAACCGGGGACATTTCCCCGGTAAATTTAATAAGTAGTGAGTTTTAATTTTTTTTAAGCATTTTAGAAGAGTCATATGATCACCATTAGAACCCTGATCACTCGAATCTCGATATCTGGACACTCCGGAGAATATCTACAAGCCTGACACATTTTTTCCTCACATCTATAACGAATTTTTGGGGGGGCTCGGGCCCCCTAAAGGCCCCATGGAGTCGGCGCTACTGTTTTGTGGTTAATATAATTAATCATTAAAAGGTTTTTTTCCTCCAAAAATGAGTCGACTCGGAGTTATCGCGAAAAAAATCGTCAATGAGTTTACGATTGAAATGGAGGCCACTGATGTTCGCAGGTGAAAATTTATTATTTCGGGATTTCTTTCGCAGAGTTTTTATAATCCTACCGTTCTTGTTGTTTCTTTACGAAAGCCTGAATAACACAATCATTTTTTTCCATCCTGTTCGAGGGACAGGCTAAAATGATAGCTCCAATGGTCGCATCAGTGATAGTGGAAAAATGACAGTTTCGCCTAATTTAAAAAAAAATTATTTCACCCCTTTGCGCAGTAATGAAGAGTTTAGCTCGTCATGAACTTGTGATGCCACCTCGAGTGAATCCCTTCATCGGATTTTCATAAGTTTAGCACTATTTTGAGGAAAAACAAAATCATTTTGAAACTTAAAAGCGTTAAAACATTCACAGCATACATAATTAATTCATACTTCATGAAACATCAGATGCATTGGAAGGATTATATGTAGGAGTATGACGATACTTGTGTTCTCCATGTTTAATGATCACATTTTATTTCACGGTTATACGTTTATTACAAATTACAAAATATCATTCCATTAAATACCATTTAAAAGAGAACCACAGCAAAAAATTAATATATAATAGGAGCAGGATCCCACATAGCAAAAAATATCTTATAGATGTCTAGAAAATATCTAGAATGTCTTCAGCTAATGTCTAGAAAATATCTTTTAGATATCTTCTTGATATTTGTAGATATCTAAATGTCCGCTTTTCCGATATCTACGAGATATCTTTGAGAAGATATTTTCTAGACATTCATATTCAAATTGGATCCATTGGGAAAATTCAGGGAAAATGATTCGCTAATGATCCCGGCCAACATAGGAGGATTTATGGGGGGGGGCAAGGGGGCACGTACCCCTCACCCAGATGGTTTAAAATTAGGCAAGAATTTTAAGCACAGTTAATCATTATGATCGTTTTATTGTGTGTATTACAGAGCCTCAATTAGAGGAATAGCGAGTGGGTGGGTCTGGGGGGTCCGGTTCCCCCCCACTTCCCCTCCTAAAATTTCAAATTAATTTTTTCAAATTTATGTTTTTATATTTGGGGGGGGGGTCCGGACCCACTGGGCCCCCCGAAATATAAAAATTGATGACTTTTACAAATTTTCCTTTTATGAGGCAAAGTGAATGTGTTTTTATATTTCGGATTTCGGGGGGGGGGTACCGAAGGGACCCCCCTCCCCCCCGACGCAATATAAAAATTGATGATTTTTCATTTTTTTTTCTTTTATGAAGCAAAGTAAATGTGTTTTTATATTTCAGGGGGCGTTTAGGACTCCTGGACCCCCCCCACAAATTTAAAAATTAATGATTTATTTTTCTTTTGTGAACAAAGTAAACGTCTTTTAATATTTCGAGGGGGGTAGGGGAGGTGCGAACTCCCTGGTCCCCACTGTGCGACACAAGAATATTCTAGGCATGATAAAGAAATATATATTATTTAAAGTATTCAAGACATATAAGATATTTTCTAGACATGTAGAAGATGTTTAAAATACCCAAGACATTGAAGATATTTTCTAGACATCTAGAAGATGTTTAAAATACCCAAGACATTGAAGATATTTTCTAGACATCTAGAAGATATTTAGTGCTATGTGGGATATTCGGAAAATTAATCGAAGGGGTTTAAAGCTATACGCTACAGCTGATGGTGAAATGTGGCGATCGCTGTTCAATTGTTTGTATATATGAGTCCTTGTCTCTCATTTATGCTTTTGAATTTGAGTCTACGCTATCGCATGCCGCAGCGAGGTCTGACATTTTATCCTTCGCTCCGTATGGAAACTTATTTGCCAATGCACTCAAAGGGAAAGATTTCTCTGGATTCTGTATACGTAGACATCGTGAATAGCCTCAGTCGTTCAGCTCGCTGTGTCGTCCAAGAAAAATCCGTTCGTGAATTTTATATTCTCTGCATGAAAGCGGCATTACGCCTGCGATTTCGAATTTGTGTTTGTTTTTGGGGAGCTTATAGGCATGCAAATGTGCAGGAATGGTTCTAATGAGAATGTCGAATGCTATTTATTCCATTATTCACTATTATTTCGAAGTTTTAAGCATAGATATTTCGAATCTTTACTAAACATGAGGTAAATGTTAACCCTAGAATAGATTACAATCACTGAGGTGCGTAGATTAGCATTACACATTCCCAAAGAATCACTGTGGATCCCGTACGGAGTCATCGTGTATGATCGCTAATTTTATTCACTCTCGCTGTGAACATGATGGAATCACTGCCGTTCGGCTGGCCGCATTTTATTCAACGCTTGCGGGCTTAAAATGCAGCGAACTGTGGTCACGTACGAACCGTAGGAAGAGATCGGGAGTCTTTATGCCTTCGGCATGACGCAATTCAGAGAAAAAATATCGCATTGACTATGCGAAGCGACTCTGAATATCGTTCAGTTGCTGGGTAACCGTGTGACGAGAGTGTTGAATTTAATTCCCGAGTGCACCTTTTCTGTCTAGTGAAGAAATTATTCCCGTGTTCTGATGATATGAAGGAAGTATTTTACACTTATCGAAGGTGTTAAACTTTCGTGGTGCAAAGTGAATAAGTGCATTGGTGAATGTGGATTGATAAAATAATGCGAATTTGGAAATCACTGGATTAGCGCATGGTGCATATAGTGTCAAGTGTGTTCTATGGTGTACGTGCGAAGCACCTTGTGGTGATTGTGTTGTATTGTGTAGCTTGTTGGGTTAACATTAAATAAGTTACGGAAGGAAGTATCAAACGATTATCGGAACTTACGAGATGGCTTCTTTCTTGTGGAAAGTTTCCGATGGCTCCAAATACAAATAAATAACCAAGTAAGGATAATTTTCATTTTAAAAACTAACTATATTATATTTATCTATACTCTTGCTTGTGGGAATAAAATTTTATTTGTTTTATTAACCACAATGAGTGTATTTAGAATTCTTTATCCCCAAGGTGTAGCATAATTATACTATAAAATCCACTTCTGACCACTGACTTACTGATTTATACTAACGTTTAGTGTGAACGGGACTATATACGAAAAAAATCATGGTATTTACCCCTTCTGAAATTCTAGGAAAATTTTTAGGGACACTATATTTTCTATCTAATTTAAATCAAGCGAAAGTAAGGTATCACCTAAACAAATCCTTATTGTTAGACCAATAGAAATCCTCTTCCTGCATCCCCTCCGTGGCGAAATCGGGTAGTGCGTTCAGCTCTTAACCGAAAGGTTGGTGGTTCGAGCCCAGCCGGGGGCGTTATTTCATTTTATTATTCGCTTCTTTAATAGTTTTGTTTTATTTCTGTTTGGTCAATGAAACGAAGTCGCAAATGCGCAATGTTAATTTTTTTTTATTTTTTGATAGCACTTTTTGTCAACACGCGGATCACCTGTTGCTATGCCTTAATTGAGGAAAACCCCCTCTTGATATGTAATTTCTCGGTCTGAATTATTAGAGTTTATGACGTCTATTGACATACACGTTTGCAACTCTTTCCGCCTAAGATATTAAGAATAAAATCAACTGATTTGGGCGTCACTTGATGGAACCACCCGTGTAGATTGCAATATCAAATGAAAATTCCATTTTTTTACTCACGTGTTTACAGTTATTTCCCCTGAATTTCTGCTCCGATGCCATATTCGTACCAAATGCCGACACCATCCTTGCTTATTTCTCATATCTTTGACAGCAGCCCAGACGAACACCAGGATCAATGCCCAGGAAAACGATTGGTACAGCGTCACTGCAAAATCACACCAAAGAATAAATACAGCATTAGAAAGGTTTTTGGATGTAGACATTTATTAGACCTTGCACGAAACCGGTAGCTGGATTAAATTTCATAGAATTATCGTTATCTACATCACTTGCTAGAAATATATTCATAAGATGATTAAACAAAGTAATGGTAATCTAAAATGTCAATAAGTGACCACATTTTTTACGTGGAATTAATATTACTGAGATACAGGAAGGTAATCCGAGAAATTAAATAAAATACTTGTAATATATTATGGGACTGAATTTTGAAAAACAATTTCGATAATCCATACAATGCAACTCGATAAGTTTATGACATATTAATGAGGTATGACTATTGACATAGCAGCTCATAGTGCGGCATTGAATTGTTGCGGTGGGGCATAGAACTACATTTGAGGGGATTTACGAGAGTATAATTATAATGTCATCGATCTCTCAAACGCTGCCTCAAACGGAAGGTTGCCATGGATAAACACGGAGAGGACATACCTGCACTAAAACAGCTCATTCCGTACTCCCATTCTCTGCAAGCAGTAAAGCAGATCAACCTTAGGATCATTTCCCGAAAAAAGCGGCAATGAAGACTTAACCTGAAAAAATACACACAAGAGATTGACACTTACAGCCTGTTTACTCGGAACATCAACCATTACGACTTACCGTCTGAATGTATTAGAACGCGTGAATGAACACGAAAATGCACCGGATAAACACCCAACTTAAACGAATGCATGTACTGAATAAAGAACCTGTTCTAATTTGGTTCATTCATTTGTGAATGTTCCGTTTATATCGACCGAATTCGTTCATGCATTCACACGTTACCTCGTGCGTGTTAATGTACCGTTTAAATATGCCTTAAGAAAGAAATAGCGTTTGAAGGGAAACCGATTTTCCCGATGATAAAACGCAGGGCGGCCAGATATTTGTGATGAGTTGTCGAGTCAAAAAGTGCAGCAAATTGAATCATAAGATGTCAACAGTTGACCATATTATTGTATTTTGATGTAAATCTGCCAAACAACGACGAATCAAGCATGAAATGCATATTATACGATGGCAATTATAATGATAATACATATTAATAATAATATTCTACTCACGGACCCAAACAATGCCAATCACGTTAATGTCGTCCCAGCAAGCCGCTGTTTGCACCAGGTTTTCTTCCAACTCTGACCTCTCGTGCACACGCTATTTCACTGTTTTTAAAATTCTCCAGCAAACTCTGCGTGCACGATAAACAGTTACGTTTCTGCATCCGTGTATCCATTGGGTCGTCGTACAGATGTCAATGGAGTTAGAAACAGTTGTCCGTTGATGTAGCCAGGAGGTGGGGAGGATTTGAAATTGGAATGAGGAGTTGAAAAGAGCATTTAAAAACCGTCGGAGAGTCAAATTGGGCACAGACACTGAATATACCCAACTTGTTGCGCCACACAAGGAAAGCAGACGTGACGTCAGGAAAACAAAAGCCAATCGGTGTTCGAAATCGTTGATCAAAAAGTGGCGTAATAGTTTTTCAACTTATATTAAATAAATTTATTCAAAAATATTACATTTAAAATTAATTTAAGTTGAATATCACTTATTTGCTGAACACTGGTACTCTAATTTTATATTTTTCTCGAAATAAATGAGACTCAAATTTTCGTGACGTCATAAACGTCCTTCACTCAGGTGACGAATCGTAGCCACGGAGCCCCTATCCTTCTCAGTTTCCTGCTAACCGCCGTGGAGTTAAGACGTAAGTAAGCAAGCCATACATAAGTTTACGTTTTTATCGTGTCATACATATGTCATTGCTATATCATTTTAGTGTTTAATATATCAGTTAATCTGCTTTGTTAAGTGACGATAATAATTCGTGATTTTCTCTGCTTTATTGAGATTTATTCCGCCTCTGATTATTTTGTATTACCCTTTGCAAAGAACCTCGAAGGTTTCAAGGTAGCGTAATTGTGATATATTAGCCAGTGACTTCCGTGTTTTCATTGTTCTTGCCAAACGATAGGACTTTATTGGGGGTATGTTTTCTTTTTTCGATTTCCAATTTTTCCCTTACATTCACCGTTTATTCGCTTTCATAAATTCGATTGCTATTTCGAAAGGAGATACGTCTGAATTGTTCATGAATTGAGTTCGATGTCTAGTGATCCATTTAAGGTAATGTCGTCAGAATGTACTGCATATCAGATGTTCGTAAATTGTCCGTTGCAGCGATCATATTGCGATCTTATTTTCACTGAGGCGGATTCAGATTGTTTAGTCCTGATTGCGATGATTTGTGAATTGCTTACGAAGTGCTTTTCCCCAAGGCTATACGTACTCCGGTGATTCCTTTAAGAGGTTTTGAGAATAGCTTACACGAAGTAATTTGTATCCCCCATCATTTGGTTTAAGCCATTGTTATTATCTAGTATTCTCGTCTTCGAAGCTATTGCCGCAGGCATATTCCGAGTTTTATGGGGCTTGTCACCGAGGTGATGGAATTCTCGCAAGGCTGCCCCATTTGACCGCCGACTGCTGCACCCAGATGTTTTCAGTCACGAGATGTTATGAGTAGATCTAACTGGATTCATTCCTTAATATTTCGTGTTGATATTTGAAGTAGACGTCTCTTTCCTTTGTGTCGTCGGCAAGCACTTGTGATCGCTTAAATTTATCACAGTTATTCGAATATTTCGTCTGATTTCTGATATCTGACAAAAGTCTTCTCAAGTTTTCTTCGCTAACTTTCTCTTCTTTACCGTTGAATCACGCGACTGTTGCAATGAATAAGAATTGAATTGAATAATCAAGTGGATTAATTATCATTCTCACTAATTTTTAATTTCCAACATAAACTTTTCCGTCTTCACAATAGCCAGACTTTACTTCAATAACAGATAAATATTCAGCTTTTTGGCATACTGTACTGTTTTTTTCGTGCGTTGTGATAGCATTATGTTAACATGTGTCCATTTATTATTATTTCCAGTAAATTGTTTCCGTGTGAAAATAGTGCTGTGTCAGTTGGAATGGAATTTCTACGAGTGGAATTTCTGGGAATTATACGTATTACGTCGGAGAGATATCCTGTGGGGCGAAATGGTAAGTAGATTTCAATTTTTTCTACTATTACACAATTTTTATTATGTTATATGCCAAAAATTTGCCATTGATATGCTAATATTTTCTTGAAATTGAAGCAATTGTTTTCTATTTGCACGGGGTTGTACGCTTTCGTATACGAATTGAAGATTTTATTTTTCTTTGTCTTGTTCATCCGTGAATGGAATTATTAGAAACAATTATAGGGAAAATAATAAATAAGATCGATAGAACTTTGTGCGTTTAGGTTTTTTTATTTGTAGATCTCAAGATGGAGGTGACGGTTTTTTTTTTTACAATTTCCCATTGCATAGTTAATTTGTTTCAAAATTAATCATTTTACCACTTAGTGGCTTCTAGAACTTTATCCACACTTGAGTATTCGTCGTTGATATTAGCGTCTTATGAATGGGCTTTATGATTGATCTCCTGGGTGTTATTTCACTTGGTGAAGGATTGGCCTTATTCATTTCGCTGTTGTTATTATTTGGGGACTGTTTCCTTGTTGACATTTAACACGTGTATGCCTCAATGCTACGTATTGATTCGCCTGCTGTTATTCGATGAAATTTTAACGTGATAAAGTAATTTAAATAGTCTTGCCTAGTTAGCATTTACTGAAAACCTACTCGTTAGCCTTTAATGAACTCCCTTCTTTGCAACGGATGCACATTTTGAAAAGATCTTGCGTCGACCTCTACTGCATGTTTGAAAGCATGGCGAAGTCTCCTAACATAACTTTTACTTCTCCCGAATGTATTCTGTTATTAAATAAGTTAAAGAATTCTTCGTCATTAGGAGATCCTTGCTATAGATATACAAGGTTAACTCCCAAACAACCTATTCAGCTGTTTTCATTTACCATATGAGACACTTAACGTCACTTGATATTTTTACGAAGTCATTCTAACGAGCATTCTTGCGTAGCAAATTCCAGATTTGGAGTTAATTGTCTCCGCAATAAAAAATTCAACATAATGTTAAGCAAAATATATGGTTGAGAGTACGATGGAATGAAGATAACTTGTCTGCTTACTACTTTACGAAATAGAGAGAGACGATGACCTTCAGATTTCTTGGTTTGAATTTTAGACTTTCGCAAAGCTTCGCCGATTCAAAACACTAGTTGGTTTAGGTTCTTCTTCTTTTGGAGGTCGACCTTGTTGATGCAGACATGACTCCGAGCTTAACTGAAATTTTAAACTACCTATCCTTTCGCTTTCTGATGTCATTGTTGGACGTGAATCTCATTACTATCGCAAACACTTTTACGCATGGAATTCTCAATCGTCATTTTTTTATTTTTCTACGAATTATTTCTTCTGTAGTACTCTGCATGAAGAGATGGGGCCTGAGTGAGTGACAGATAAATTTTGCTTTCTCTTAAACTATTATTTTCTCTTCTGTTATGCTAAAAATGCGTGTGGCAGAGGGTGTTAGGACACCAGCCGCTTACATTTGAAAATTAAATGTTCAAATAAAATTGCTACTGGCATTTATTAAACTCCTTAGTGGTTCGGAAGATAAGAGAACTCTCGTCATTTCTCTCGAATTTTCGGCAAAATGTCTCTCTTAATTTTATCGTTTCTGTGGGACCTGGAAATATAGTGTGGCTCTAATATTATGTTCTCCGTATCGCTCTTAAAGATGTCCATTCTCAATTGCTCGAAAAATATAAGCCTAGCGCGCAGCATCCGAGTCTCCAGCGGCTCCCAGCCTAATTCCTTTAACATCTGAGTAACGCTGTCTGTATGCCCGTAGCAGTTTTTTTGACGAACCGCGCAGCCTTCCTTTGTATTTCATTCAGTTCGCGGATTAAGTCTTGCTGCACCGGATTCCTTATGATATCGCTGCAGATTGAAGGTGCGGTCGGACGAGTGCAAAATAGCACCTTTCTTTTACTTTCTCATCCGACAATCTTCCCACAATCCGCTTGACGAATCCTAATCTCTTCAGGGCTCTGCCTCAAATATACCTTATGTAAATTCCACACGACTTGCCCCCTTTGATTGCCTGCGTAGTAAGAAAAGAAAGCACAATGTTCTGCACAATATGGTCGAATATACGATTCAAATGATTCTAACTTGGTTGCTTACACCTCTGTGATAGAGAAACGCTGACCTTCACAGTTAATCGACTGGATTTTAGTCTTTCGCGAAGCTTTGCTGGTTCCAAAGTCTGGTGAGTTTAGGTCTTTTTGTTATCTTTTAAAGGTTGTTTTGGTGTAGATGCCATGACTACAAACATAACTTCATTTTCAAACATTTCTTCATTTTTCTTTCTATAGTTCGAAGTGCATATAATTTATACCGCAAACACTTTTACGTATGAAGTTCACAATCGTCATTTGTTTTTCAATAGTTAATTTCTTCTATAGTATTCTTTGTCGTGATATATTGCCTGTGTGAGTGACAGATGAATTGTGCTTTGAGTTGGGATATGCGTATATTTTCACGTATTTATCGCACATCAATGCTCTTTATTAATTTGTTTAGATATTTGTTTTTTGTTTTGTAGCCCATGGATACCTTTGTTTGTGTTACTATCGTAATGAAAACGGTATCATATTTAGCGTCGTCCACTTTTTTAGGCGGTGATTGCGTAAAATCAAATACATTCTCACTTTTCATATTTTATCATTGATTCTTTCACAAATTGGACGTCATTTGGTATTTGCTCAGTTAGTTTTCTTTAGGTCCACCTTGTTCTTGTACTTCTGCAAAATTACATTCCTGTAAGTCTAAATTTTCTTACCAATCTTATCCATTTCGTATTTATTGTCCGTAATCACATCCATGCATCATCACTCAACACACAAAACTATTCAGGAATTTCTTCATAGAAACAGGAAAAATGATAGTGAATATTTTGTTTGCGAATAGATAAGTATTATATGTGTATACATTATGCATGGCATGTCAAGACTATAATTATTATGATGGTGGCCACGTTGTTTAGAAATCTGGTAAATATTTACCGTGAGCGTTTTCTGTTGTTTTTTTTTTATAATACCTACCTTTAGGTTGAAATGATTTTTTATTCTCGACTTATTTCATTCGCGGTAATTTTGTATCAATAATGAGGTCATAAAATAATGATGCTAATTTGCTTATAACTTTATTACATCTACCTTTGTGATGTAGTACATTTTGTGCCGTTTTAAGTTCGATAGACTTAGTTACGCACCAAAATTTTGCGAATAAACATTGGTAACGCTTTACATATATCTATATTTTGTGCCTTTTTGTGTGAAATTTTTGTCCTTTTAAGTTCAAAAGACTTGGTTACGAATCAACATCTTGTAAATCAAAAATGAGTGACTGATTGCATAGTACATATATTTATCGGAGAATAGAATTTGTTATATTGTTGTGATCCAATGAATGATCTTCCATTGCGGGTATTTGTCTATTTTTTAGTTTGAGTTTATAAAAATCCCAATCCAATGAAGAAGTTTGTTTTAATATCTTAATTATCCCGTGAATAATGTTTGATGGAGTCTTTCCTATGCCTTTGCAAAAGAAAATTTATCCAGCAAGCCACCGAATATATATACAACTAAAAAAAGGTCGTCATATTTAAGAGAATATTTGTCATACTATTCCTTCCAAGGCATTGCTACTGCGTGTTGTTGCACATGCTGCTAATACTACATAAGTTCTAATTTGGTCACCTGGCTTGAGTCTCGTGTACTTAGGGCCTTTTGGAGGCTCACTAAAGTACCTTGAAATTTAACACGACCACATCCTTGTCCCTTGTGGAAATCACACCTTGTGGATTGGCGCAATCGAACGCCTTTTGTCAAAATTCCGCAGTATTCCTTCTGGATTACCCTTAAG
This sequence comes from Ischnura elegans, assembly GCF_921293095.1. Classification (NCBI taxonomy): domain Eukaryota; kingdom Metazoa; phylum Arthropoda; class Insecta; order Odonata; family Coenagrionidae; genus Ischnura; species Ischnura elegans. Next base: position 15,981,389 of record NC_060258.1, on the reverse strand, counting down.
AACTTTTCTTGGAGTCGCATAGTGCCTCGCGTGGTGGACTTTTGTATCCTTGGCCATGAAATAGATCAGCAGGACACACTTTCTGACACAGAAGACGTAAACCAATGATTTTGCCCGATGATTTGAGAATAAGGTAGTTTCCGTCATCAAAGAAAACGAACGGCATTGATTGCGATACGTTACCCAACATTAGTGTATTCATAATTTACAAGTTATTTGGTTTTATAAATCCCAGTTTAGACGAATTTTAATGGCTAATTCTATCCTCATTTGAAATAGGCCAGATTGGCGCCCATGCTATGCCACTCCGTGACGTCACAGGGACCTAGTTTCTATACGAGTAGATAGGAGTTTTACATTGAGATTACCAATGCATGCATGAGGCACAGAGCTCAGGGAAACATCTCTTAATAATCACCCATTAAAATTGCCTAAGGTCGGAAAGTTTTCTTCGTTTGATAGGGTATTAATAATCCTAATTTAATACAAGCGCTACCTGCTAGCAGGGTACTCTGCTACCTGCTGGTAGCCTGTGTCGTATCAGCGCTCAAAGCCTCGCACCAAGGTCACCTAATAGGCCGACAGCTGGAACCAGAAATACGTCACACGGACTTTTCCCATCATTCATACTTAGCCGTCGTGTTTTCGCGCGCTTGAAAATTTTCACTTTTCATTTGATCGCGAAAAATAGATGTCGTCATTAAAAAAAAAACTTAAAAGCGTGAAATGCGTATTCATGGAGTAATAATCTTTCGATTTAGGCAATGTAAAAAAATATTAGGAAACCACCCTTTTCGACTGAATTTCGTGAACGTTGAGACGGCGAGCAGTAAATTTTCTGCACCGCTTCCGAACATTTTTCAAGCGTATGCACTTTGGCCAATGAACTTCTTTCAAATTGATGATAAATTTCAATCGAAGCAACCATTTTGACCATGCAGAAACGTAATGACAGACAGCTGTTCACACGGCAATCGGGACGCCCATCGCCAATGGATACCGTGCCATTTATTATCTGGCCAATGAGTAACTTAACCCAATAGTGCACAGCGTCCGATGTGTAGGGGGCGCGTATTTCATTTTTTTCTGGGGTCCAATTGGCTTGCATTACATTTTGATACTACGTTAAGTTCAAATGGATGTCTGTCTTCACTGCCCCGCTAATACTTTAGTTGACTCTTTGAATTCATCGACTTGAGAAGCATTCATATGAGGAATGGCATAGAAAGAATTTTCAGTCACCCGCACGGGGTAAATTTTTTACTGTAGTATTTTGCTCAGTATGTTGAAAAATTTTATCTCATTTTTCTTCCTAAAGGTTGATCTTTTTATATTCTCTATATTATCAAGTTTTCCCGCACTATTTTGGATCTGTAATCAACACTGAAAACTGACAGTCCGATACAGTGTCGCAGCGAGAGGGGGGGGGGGTTTGGGGGATAAACCCCCCCCCCTACAGCTCACAGAAATTTTTAAGTTAAACCTATTTTACTTAATTGGATTAATATTCCTCATAGAATAGTGTGAGGATTAATAAAATATCCCTCAGAAAGCCGTAAAAATCACCATTTCGAACCATTTATCTTAATTTTTTCCGGCGGAAGGCCTCCGCACCTCCCGCTTACCCTGGCAGCTATGCAATGCCCCCAAGCCCCCCAGTATTAGTTGCGCCTGAAACCCCCCCTAGCCTTAATTCTTAGCTGTGCCCCTGGTGCGATATATCGGAGGGGCTGTATTATTTAAAATATTGATTTTAAAAATTGCAGAAATAAGTTAAAATGAACCTCATTAACCGGAATAATTACTTTTGAAATGAATATTGGACAAAAATAACTTTGTACACAAATGGGTTAATGCGACGCCAAGGGGAAAGGACATGCGACATGCGATACACTATACGCTACCTTGGTTTGACAAGGTTCTAACTGACCATCAGATGGTTTTGAGAAAAACCTTGTCAAAGTTTTAAACTGCTCTATTTCTGTTATTAATAGGAATTTATTTTTGATTTTTGGCACATACACTAGTGATCCACTAGATACACTAGTAATTATTACTTTCAGAAAATATGTTATTTATTTTATTTTTTACACGTTTATATGAGTAATAAAATAAGTAAAATGCAGTTAGAAGCTTGTCACACCAAATATTAGTTCTTTCTCCTAGCAGTTGGAACTTTGTCGCTGTTCTTAATCTGTTATTATTTTACATTGAGGAATAAAAACCGGTGAACACATTGAGAAACATAAACTTAGTTATCTTGAGTGAAAACACCTAATTTTGCAAAAATGTCGGTTAGAACCTTGTCAAACTAAGGTAGCGCATAGGGAAGCTAGTTTTTGCGTAGTGCTGCATCGGCGACTGCAACGCTTTCACTATAAAAATAGCTGCACCCCAAACTACTGATACATATACTTGCACACAACGGATTCATCATGCTTTCAAATCGAATCGGATTCATTTCCCCACTCTGTTTGTAAACCTCTGTAATCAATGCTGGTGGTATAAATAAGACGAGCGTGCTGCGCCCGCTCCCAGCGCGGCCTTCCCCCGCTCTTTTCAATTCAGGTCCACACAGGGATATGCGCGTTGCTAATTTTAAAATGTAGGAAAAAAGGCAGGGTCTTATGTACAAATTTAATTGGAATGTTCATGTACAAATTGAGGTCAGAGGACCCCTTTAAACACAACATTGTAAGTAATTACACTACCCTCTGTTAATACTTGTTTATCGTTTTTCTTAATATTTACAAAAATATCATTGAAAAGATCTTACCCTAGAGAATGCTACATAAAGTTGGCCATGAGAGAATACCAGGGTCAGACAGGAATAAGCCAGCTCTTTGCAAAGTCTGACCCTGAGCCTTGTCAATAGTCATCGCATAGGAAACCTTAATGGAAAATTGTCTGTGAGTCAAATTAAAAGGCATGGTGGGATCCGACGGCGTTAACTGTATTTTCTTGGGACGAGGACAATCTTGCCGGAATCGTTTATTTTTTTAAAATTTTTTAAATCAATTTTAGGAAACAAAAAGCAATATTTAGGAAGTAAGATATGCCGTCGCATGTTCTCTGATAAATTCTGTGCATTTTGGTACCTGATTTGTAGAGTTAGGTTGTGTATAAGTTGAGAAAAAGGTATCTATACAGTAGAAATGATATAGAAGATTGACTCATCGAAATTTTCCGTATTTATTTATCTGATAAGTATCATGGTTAAGCGCAGTGTAAACAAACAGAGTTCACTTTTTACTTGGTCGAGTCGCAGGTCGATATAATAGCTCATGTAGCTGCGAGAGTTCAATTCACGAATTAGCGATGGGCATGCACGCGTTGGCTATGACGGAGAGTGTGAAAGCAGACTGAACAGCGATTGATTGATTTAATCAGCCACAGTCGATTCGCGCTTTTGCTATAAATCAGTGTTATTGGTTTAAAAAAATCGATTTTTTAGACAGCGGTGCGAGGAAGTTTGATCGACTACGTAATAGGGTACAGTTTCCTTCATCAAAGAAAACGAAAGGCATTGATGGCAATTCGTTACCCACCATTAGTGTATCAATAATATACAAATTATTTGGTTTTAGAAAAACCGGTTTAGACGAATGTTAATTGTGATTTTAACCTCGTCTTAAAAAGGCCAGATTGGCGCCCATACGATGCCACTCCACGTGACTTCATAGGGACCTAGTGTCTATACGAGCAGATAGGATTTTACATCGTCTGAGATTACCAATGCATGCATGAGGCACAGAGCTCAGGGAAACATCTCTTAATAATCACCTATTAAAACTGCCTTTGGTCGGAAAGTCAAGTCAAGGTTGGCCTTCGTTTGACAATGTATTAATAACCCTTGTTTAAGCCAAGCGCTACCAGATAGCATGGTACTCAGCTACCCGCTATAGCATCTGCGTCATATCAGCGCTCAAAGCCTCACTCCAAGGTCACCTCACTTGCTGCAGCGGGAACCAGAACGACGTCACACGGGCTTTTCCCATCATTCATACACAGCCGTCGCGTTTTCGCGCGCTTGAAAAATTTCGCTTTTCATTTAATCGCGAAAAATATAGATATCGTCATTAAAAAATCTAAAAGCGTGAAATGCGTATTCCAGGAGTAATAATCTTTCAATTTAGGCAAAAAAATAAATAATAGAAAACCACCCTATTTTATGCTAAGATATTTTGTCTCGTATTACGGACTTCAGAAATCAGATCGAAGTGGAGGATACTGACCGAAGATTTGTGGTATCTTATCTCAAGATATCTTTATTTCACTCCCGTATATTGTACTCCAAGGCCGTAGCCAGAAAATATTTTCGGGGGGTTTATTGAATAGTTGACAAACATATAATTATTTTTATAGCATAAATAAAACATCGTACACGGTTAAATATACACATTTATTACAAACCCTTACAGGAAAATATATAAACATTATAATTAAATTGAACTTAACCTTCTATCTTTTTTTGCAGTGACCAAATGAATTAACTCCTCGGTGTCGATGTCAATTCTGCGGTCCCTCAGGAGGCTCATAAGTCACTCACCTCTCTACTAATTCACAGCACTCTTATTTCACACACAGCACTACAACTACACACACTGCACCTACAAATTCGCTTAGATAACTATTGACTTGAGTCGCATTGGACTACTAGATGTCCCTGCACCACTATATAATATCGTCGTGTGAGCACCAAGCGAGCATAAAGTATCTATTTAATTTTTTTCATTTCGGGGGGGGGGGATCAATCCCCCTTAGTCCCCCCCTTTGGCTACGGCCTTGTTGTACTCCTTCATCGTGTGTAGTTTGGTAGACATTCTAAATGGAAAAAAATATTCTCCCCGTGATTAGATATCGCATCAAACGTAAAACGCTGTTTGAACGCTATTTTTCCATATGCCCCTCATGTGTATCAAATACTCGCCGCAACATAGCTGCAAACGATGCCACTGTGTGTTAAAAGTCAGTTTTATTCATAAACAAGAGAGAACTTGTTCGTTCCCTTGCATGACTTAGGAAAGCTCGTAATGAGACACTATATGAATCAGTGCGTATGTTGGCTTGGTGTTAAGTAGATGATGTAGCAGCATGAAGTCGGATGATTCAAACCTCTCTAAAGAATTTTTTTCTGAGGCATAAGATGGCAGGAACATATTTTTCGAATATTGACCACTGCTGTCCAGGGCCGCTTAATCAATTAGGCACAGTAGGCACTGTGCCTATAGGGCCTACGGACTTTTCAAGGGCCTACGAAAGCCAGAACATAATGTGAAAACAAGTTCAGTATGCCAGTTATTATTTAATAATGTTTGTATTAAAGTAACTATGCATAACCGTGTGAGATGAGCACCTGAGCAAGTCAAGCTGCAGTGCTGTAGATGTGTAAATTACAGTGTGTTAACTTTTCTGCTCCTTGTCTTAGCAAAGTCACTTATGACGTCCTAAAATGTCATTTCCCTCATCAAATCCTCTTCAATTGAGAGTAATGCCAGGGAGGATGGTCGTGTATTGTCCCTTCGTTGACCGAAGATATGCTTTTATCAATTTGAGTTTAGGAAAGGAAAAACTTTTTAAAAACTTAAAAAAAAGAAGCACACGATTAGCAATAAACAACAAATGCGAAGCGCATGATGTAACACCGGAATCACTACGTCATCACTGCATAGAGTCTGCATAGAATAATTAACAATGCGGAAACTTCATTTAGATTTCAAATCGCAAAGAAGCGTGGGTGTATTTTTGAAAAATATTAAAAATGAATTGGGGGAGGAAAAATATTAAAAAATATTAAAAATGAAAACAAAAAACTTTGAAAGTGCCTGAGATGACCTTAGAACGGCCCTGCTGCTCTCGTTATCAAATTTTTCATGACGAAAATTCATTTTGTATTCCACGGATATCGTCATTCGAAACAAAGTCTCATTTCAAGAAGAATTTGGGAAATATTCGAGACAGTTATTCTTGTCCATCATGTTCTTTACCGTATAACCCGAGTGCTATATTGTTTTCAGTAATATGTAGACACCCACGAGACCCACTTAACTGATGGGGCCGGGTCGGTTTAAAAAAATAGGAAGGTTGGCACATGAAGCAACCTGCATCCTTCACGGCACTTAGAGACTTGGGAAAGTTCGTAATGAAACACTACTGAAAACAACGAGTGAGTTGGCTTAGTGGCAATGCAGATTATTTTTCACGGCAGCAATTTGAAGTTGGAGATTCAAGTTTCTCCGAAAAAAATTTTTCCGGAGCATATGATGGCACTATCGTTTTCAAAAGTATGTTGGCACCCACGAGCCCCACTTAACTGATGTGGTAGGGTCGGTAAAAACTTGGAAGGTTGGCACATGAGGTAGCCTGCATCTCTCACCAGTACGCCGACAAGAGCCGACGAGGACGGACGCGGGGGCGTTTGGGATAGCGAGACAGGAGTCAAACTACAGGCGCAATAGCCCAAGCGGATGGAATACACTGAGGAAACTCACGTCCACGCACACGTTTTGGCCGTATGGACAGTTTCATTTGGGCTCCGTGGCGAGGTTGTTCCCCCTCTTTAGATTCAAATTTGGACTCACCGTGAACACGGAATGTGTAAGCGGCTCCGTAGCTGAGTAGGATTACTTCACGCGCATTTGATGCCCTGAACTTATAGGGGGGAATCGAATTTGAGCTAATTGTATTTTTTTTATTTTGTGAAAGGTCAAGTGATAACATCAACATAATAGATATAGTAATAAAAAAAATTAACAGAGAATTTTTAGCGACTAATTTTTTAAAATTAATGACTCAATCTGGGTCAACACATTTATTTCCAAGCAAGTTTATTCAAAGAGTGGAAATAAGCAGGGGAAGAGGCACAGGTTGTAATTTGTCCTTGCTACTGTCAAATTTCTGTTGATAAAAATCTCTACTCATATTATGGACAATACTCAATAAATAGCCAGATACACTCGATGTTGAAAATATAATGATAGCCCTAGATCATGATGTTTGCAACTCAATCGATAATGAATGATGGGAAAAGCCCGTGTGACGTCGTTCTGGTTACCGATGCCGCATTGTGAGGTGACCATGGGTCGAGGCTCTGAGCGCTGATACGACGCAGAATGCTAGCAGGTAGCAGAGTACCATGCTAGCTGGTAGCGCTTGGCTTAAATAAGGTTTATAAATACCTTATCAAACGGAGGAAACTTTCCGACCATAGGCAGTTTTAATAGGTGATTATTGAGAGATATGTTCCCCTGAGCTCTGTGCCTCATGCATGCATTGGTAATCTCAGACGATGTAAAACTCCTATCTACTCGTATAGAAACTAGGTCCCTATGACGTCAAGTGAAGCGGCATCGCATGGGCGCCAATCTGGCCTTTTTCAAATGAGGTTAAAATTGACCATTGCCATTCGTCTAAACTGGGATTTCTAAAACCAAATAACTTGTATATTATGAATACACTAATGGTGGCTGTCGAATCGCAATCAATGCCTTTCGTTTTCTTTGATGAAGGAAACTACCCTATGATTCCGTTGAGCTGAAGAAATTGTACTTTTCGAATGAGTTGCTATGACACGGTCACTTCCCGAGATGAAAACTCGGTTCATTCTTTAAAATTAAGAGAGAAATTATCATTGATCGTTTAAGAAAGAGGAAGTGGATCAAGGTGGTTTTAGTTCAAGGACGAATGGTGTGAAATGGACACGCAGAAATCGCTATGGCGTTTTGGAGCACTTCATCTCGCAATTCACATTTTCCTTTCCTTTTTATCGGTGCCACTATAACTATTATTATTTTCACGTGCGATGCATCACGGTTTAATCCTCCTCATCCATTTCAACGGCAAATTCCTCGAATTCAGGCGAAAATTAAAAGATAGAGCCTCGTAAACCCACAGTTTTCGATTTTGAAATTTTGGGCGTCCGTACAATATTTGTATTTCATCCGAAAAATTGAGAAAGAAATGAAATCTGAAAAAATGTACATTGCACTTTAATTGATTACTAACATTACGCACATTAAATTAATTTTTAAATATTTTATCAACACGAAGAAAGTTTCGTAGTTTCGAAGTCTTAAGAAGTATTTAAACCTAAGGCGTTTTCTGTTGTTTATCTAAACCAGATTTTACAGATTGGAATGATTTGTTCAACTGAACGGGGATAGCGTGTCAATAATACGGATATAAAATTATGATGTTGGTTTGTTTACCAATGTATCACATCTACATACAGTAAAACCTCCTTACATCGTAATGGAGGGGACCACAATTTGGGCAATTTGATGTTTGGAGGTTCACTATAGAGAGGTTTCAGTGATAGGCACCATTTTTTTCATATCCCTCGGAAATGAAAGGCACTACTGGCTTCTTAACAATTATATTTATGTGTTTAAACAAACATGCATGTATTAGTGAACATATATATCATCTAAAAATTACAAAAAGCGAGCGCTATCACGTGATTTTTACCATGATTCGGGAGAAAACGATGTGATCTCTTTTAATTCAAATTCAATGTAAAAAGGTTCACTACATAGAGGTTTTACTGTATACTACATACGATTTTTCTCATTTAAAGTTAAATGACTTAGTTACGAACCGAAATCTTGCAACTAAAAAATGAGTTATGGATTACAAATGCGAGGGTCGTTCGATAATTCCTTAGAATTTCCGAGAGATGGCACTCCTAATATCAGAAATTATTTTTTCCCCTGTAAGCATCGTTCTTGACTAGTCAGCTGTTACAGTTTCAGTATAATCCATGTCACAGTTCCATTGTTGTTGCGTAGTTATGAAAAATTAAAAAAGGTTCAGGGAATTTCTTCTCAAGGCCTGTTCACACAATAAATTTACATGCTCGAGTTAATGTTTGCATGCATGAATGTGTGAATTAACACGAAAATACACCGTTTAACTTGTTGCGAACGCATGTACTGAAAATAGTACCTGTTCTAATTTGGTTCGTGCATTAGTATTTATCTTCCGTTCCGGTTCACGAAAGTCATTCACGCAAACAGACATTTATGAACTCGTACGTGTTAATGTATGGTGTGAACAGACCTTTTGTCTGGACACCAACGCTGATTTTCACTTGGAGATTTCTCTTAAAATGGATAGGATTTTTTTTGTTTACGCTATGCTTTATTAGATCTCAGAGGAATGTATTTTATTATTTTCCAGTGTACTAACAGAGTGGCAGAACGTCTTCCTATTTCATTCCGCCATTTAATAGATTCGTTTCCTGCGTGCTATGAACCCAAGTTGACCTTGCTGGGCTGCCGGTTGTTTATTTGTTGGTTGCCATGGCACAATCGCGAGAATCAGTGGCGTAACTATGTATAGGAATTAGCTTTGGGAGGGGAGGAGTGGGGTTATTGGGGGATACACCCCCCCAGGAAACGGGTATTTCAGGAAAAGTTTTGAAAATTAACAGCTTGAAAATGCATTTTACACCATTGTAGCACTTAAAATTTAACTTTAAGCAGATGCAGTTATTATGTATCGAATCCAGATAAGATTGTCATATAATTTTTTGATTTCTCAGAGGGTTTGGGGGGGGGGTATTACATCCCCTCATCTCCCCCTATAGTCCACTGATGAGAATCATCTGTCAATTACAAGAAATGGTGTAACAGGAGGTCTTGGGCGACATGGAATTAATTGTGGTATGCTTGTGCCTGCCTCTCATTTGCTATAGTTTTGTGTAGAAGGAACCACTGCATTGGAGAGAGAACTGGAATTAATTGTGGCTTGCCACTATATCGTCTTACGTCTTGTGGTCAGGCTTTTTTCGGTCCATTTTTTAATGTTTTTTATGCCCGCAACTTTACGAAAAGTCGAGTTAAGTAGTGAGGACAATATCTATACTGTTATTCTTCATTCCGAGATTCTGCGTCGAACGGAAACTACGAGATTTATTTCTGGGAAGCATTCATTTATTTAATTATTTATTTCATAACAAAAACGGCAAAAAGTCCTCTACATTGGCTGTTCCTAAATTGATAATACCTCAAAGATAACAAACAATAGCACAAAAAATAAAAACTAACAGAAAACAAAATTTTTAAACATAAGAAGGGGCACTATTGATTAGACAATGGTGAATTACGCAGATGGCATTTTAAGGAGGATTTGTAACAAGTGGCAGAGGAAAAAAGGTCCAGGGAAGGGATTTTTGAAGCTATGGAGTTAAACGAGGAGGGGATTCGGTAGAACGGAGATCGTTGAGAGATGGAAAGACGGAATCGCGGAATGTGAAGCAGAGAGTTGTTTCGTAAGGGGCGAGGAGGAACATGAAAACGGAAAAGAGGGAGAATTTCGTTTGTCCGCAGAGAACCGCTAAAGATTCTACGCAGAAACATGAGGTCAGATAAGACACGGCGGCTTTTTACGCTAGATATCCTGAGGGAGGAAAGAATAGCGTTACGGGCGTAATATCTGAGTGTGGGGATTCGATGGCGGGCAACAGCAAGAAAGAAGTTTACAGGGCGGTTGAGCATGCTTATAGTAGTGGGGCAGGCCTACCAAACTGGTGAGCAGTATTCTAGTATGGGGAGAATACATCCGAAAAAAAAACTGTTCTTAAAACGGTAGGGTCGTGAAGGTCTGTTAGTCGATATAGCATACCATAACAATGGCCATTGCCCTTTTCACGATCATCGAAATGTGATCCTTATATTTTAATTTGTCATCAAAGATCACACCTAGATCGCAGTGGGAGGTTACAAGAGGGATAGCCTTATTTAAAAGGCTGTAAGTTAAGTAAGCTATTCATTGTGTCATGCTAATGCATCACAAATATCATTTTTCTCAGAAAAATAAGCTTTAATTAAAAGAAGTAAATTAAATATTTATAAAAATAGGATGAAAAATTACTAAACGAAAATAAAAGTTAGTATTTTCGAAATCTCCCTCCCCATCACGAAAAGTGCATGAAAACCTAAAAAAATAGGGGTCATTCAATTTTTTTAGAGTTATCATGCATACAAATATCTTTTTTCTCATAAAAATAAGCTACAATAAATATAAATATAAATAATTATATTCATCATTAGTCTCCAAAACTGATATTTTCAATTAAAACTAACCTCTGACATCAGAAAATTAATATGTTTTATTTTTAGGTAAATGAAATAGAACTATTTTCACATTAATGAAACACCGTATATCTACAGGAATTTCCCTTCCTCCTAAAAATCCTAAAATAATATCATTTAAATACAAGTACTATTTGTAGGAAATTAACCTACATAGATGAATTCTAAATCCATAGCACTTTTCTGCCAAAATAGTAATTAAATTCAAAACATAAAAAATATTTTTCAATTATGGTCCTTTCGTACTAATAACTGATATTAAATTGGGGATAGAAAGCGACCTGGCTTAAAACCGGTCTGAACTCAGATCATGTAAGAATTTAAAGGTAGAACAGACCTATTAATTAAGCTACTGCACCTAATTATTATCTTAATCCAACATCGAGGTCGCAACCCTTCCCGTAAATGAGAACTCTGAGGGAACATTACGCTGTTATCCCTAAGGTAACTTAGTCTAATGAATCGTCCCACGAATCGCACCTAAATGTTATGACAATTTCTTGTTTGCTTTCAATATGCCACTTCTTCTGCTCCAACCACGAATTTCTTTCTCGCCTCTGTGATGTGGTGGTCGTCCTTCGCCGTTAGGCCGCTATCCACAGTCTCGCTGCGAATGCTCGTCTTTGCCTCGGACTGTGGGTACCGGGGTCGCTCGCTACGAGGTGTTCGCATTGCACAATTCGACGCGAGCCGTGTCCGTGTGCTTGTCGGTAAAATAGCAGTGCTAAAAAGGTGCCTCGCCCCGTGTTGCTGTGCGTAAAGTGGACGGATACCCAGTGGCGGCTTGCCTGTATAAGGACTCACGGACGCCGCCCCTCCCAAAGATTTGAAAAAGGAAAAAAAATATATATACCCATTCAAGTATAATTATACATCTAATTAACCTAAGTGTTTTTTTCAATCGCATACATCGAAAAAGTAGGAAAAACACGAAAAAATAGCGCGAGAAGTTCGTATTTGTAGCCGTGGGGCGCTGGCCAGAACGACCCAATCCATATTAACATGCAGTTATATGATTTAGTGGTAGTGTTGGGGGCTGCTGGTGCTATAAAGCGTCTAAGCTTGCGCCTTGTGGAAGTCTTGGGACGCCGTCCGGGCATGCGCAGAGCGACGTATCTAGTGAGCTGACATCGCCGCGACGCCCAGCGGCCGTATAATCTTGGTGTGTTGCAGAATACCTTGTTTTGGTGACCAGTTGACTTATTATGAGTAAATTGTTTTAATATGTATAGGCCTAGTTGTAGTTGATTTAATAGAGTTAGTGATTCATAGTGTTTTGGTGTTAGCGATTGTTGTGTGTATTAGTAGACTCTAGATTACCTGAAAAACTCGCTAAAATACACAAAATATTCAAAAATTTTAACCCCTCCGTCAGTGTGTGCCCCTCCCAGCATTTGTCTCAGGAGCGGTCACCGTGGATACCTGTGACGTCTGCCTCGCACCATGACAAAATACAATTCTGCACTGCAAACCAACGAACCTCCACAAAGAAACTGTCATCATGGATAATCATGACTTGATCAGACAATAGAGTAGTTTCCTTCATCAAAAGAAAACGATATAAAGGCATTGATTGCTATTCCTTACCCACCATTAATGTATTTATAACATAGGTACCAATTATTTGGTTTTACAAATTCCAGTTTAGACGAATGGCAATGGTCAATTTTAACCGCATTTGAAAAAGGCCAGATTGGCGCCCGTGCGATGCCACTCCACGAGACGTCACAGGGACCTAGTTTCTATACGAGTAGATGGGAGTTTTACACCGTCTGAGATTACCAATGCGTGCATGAGGCACAGAGCTCAGGGAAACATCTCTTAATAATCACCTATTGAAACTGCCTAAGGTCGGAAAGTTTCCTTCGTTTGATAGGGGAATAATAATCCATATTTAAGCCAAGCGCTGCCTGCTAGCATCCTGCATCGTATCAGCGCTCAAAAACTCGCCCCAAGGTCACCTCACGCGGCGACAGCTGGAACCAGAAATACGTCACACGGACTTTTCCCATCATTCATACTTAGCCGTCGCGTTTTTGCGCGCTTGAAAATTTTACACTTTTCGTTTAATCGCGAAAAATATATATCGTCATTCGAAATTCTAAGAGCGTGAAATGCGTACTCCAGGAGTAATAATCTTTCGTTTTAGGCAATTAAAAAATAATAGGAAACCACCCTATTAACTTATCAGTCGTCTGTCCTTCTAGTCTACTTTCTTCATCTTCATAATTTCCATCAGTTTCTTCCAAATTACCCTATCGAAAGCCTTTTCCAAGTCTATAAAACACGGACTTATTCCTTTTCCTCTTTCCATATATCTCTCACCAACCATCCTCAGTAGTCCTTCAGCAAACCCCCCCCCCGTTACCTGGCCGCCCGCTTTGCCTAACATTGCAGAACCACAATTGTAACATTTTTATATCATAGGATGTGTTTGTCTTGTATATGTTTAAAATCAGTTAAAATAAAATAAATTCATGTGCCTTGATTATTGCTTATTACGATAAAAGTTAAGGTAGCTCAAGATATCTTTTGCGCCCCTTTACTTTCTTCTGTTTTCGCTACTCAAGTCGATAAGAGTGGATAACTGCGATTGATTTCCAACTGTTGATAGCATTATAATAATTATTCTGCAATTTTCTTCCCAAACAACTCTTTACACGCCGTTTATTTACTGCATTACCGTTTTGCAGACTATTTCATTTTTATTCATTTCGTTTATTTACTGCAGAACCTTCAAATCGGCTTCTTTCTGGATCACCCACCTTAATATAGATCAGTTAATCCTCCGTTGATGCATATCGATTATATATTCTTTCGAGTGTCATATCCTTAAGCGACTGCTACAATCCGATCTCAGCGAGGGCCTTATATCCTATAGACTATTGCTGAAAAAAGTATCTAAAAAAATCCGTGCCACCGCTATCGCCATGGGGGGAAATTGGTTTCCATTCTGACGCTATTTCTTTATAATAAAACGAGATGAAGGATGTTCAAATGCCACGTAAAGTCGAGACGGAATATACCCTGTCTATGCCTCACTCAATGCTTAATTCGTGGTATAGTCGGTAAAAAAGAGGTGCTGTCGATGTGCTTATTAGTGAAATAGGCGTTCCATTCGACTTCCATTTCATCGCTTTCTCGCTCTGCTCATATATCTTTCGATGCGTCGCACTTTCACTTTCCTTTCGAGCCAATTCACTCCAAGTCCAAACCAACTCCTTCGATCTAACGACTCTGAAAGTTCTCGAAGACGAAAAGCAGTCTCTAGACAGATGATAGCGATATTGATGAGATCTTTTCAGCATAGAATAGAATATAGAATATATTATTTATGCTCCGGCCATCACCCTTGAAGTAAAGCTCAATTTACAATGATAGCCTCACCAAAAAGATCATTAGGTACATATACGAACAATCAAACACAAGTGTGGCGTGATAATTATATTTTTATATGGTTTTCTTTCATTATTTTATCGTTTTTTATTTCATATTGGTCATTTTCCTTTGTTGCTATGCAAGTTATTACGTTTAAAATAAACAGACATTCGTTGTTTAGCGACATAAGAGTGCACATCGAATTGAACTAAGTAGGCATTGTTATTTAAATATTTTATTTTAATTAAGCTCTGAGAACTCTCGTAAGAACCCATAGAAGTAATAACGATATAACAGTACGATAAATAAATTAAAATAAGATAACAAAGAAGCAAAGATTGTAGTTTAGCCTCACGTATGAGATCTGTAGGTTGTGTTTTGTTAAGCAGAGGTTAATGTTGTACCTCTGTATTGCTTAGAGGCTGGAGTAATTTATATTTCAATGCATGACTGAAGCCTTTCTGTTTTAAGCCCTCAGGGATAGAATCCCAAAATATAGACGCCGTAACGAGAAATGATTTTTATTGGTATTTGAA
This sequence comes from Ischnura elegans, assembly GCF_921293095.1. NCBI lineage: Eukaryota > Metazoa > Arthropoda > Insecta > Odonata > Coenagrionidae > Ischnura > Ischnura elegans. The sequence goes on along the minus strand of NC_060258.1, from coordinate 15,966,382 downwards.
CGTAGAATTGGATAACGAAAAGAATAGTCCTAATGAAAGATGTTATCAGAGTGATTTCTGATTCATTCTTCAACATTTCCCTTAGAGAATACAGAAGGATGAAGAATTATTCTGAATTCCTCAATAATTATCATGATATTATCATCATCAATGATCATTCATATGCTAGGTATCGTTGTGAAGAAGATCCAAAGATTATTTTGCCTCTAATCTCCTCTGCGCTTACTTCACTAATAACAATTCAATTCACATTCATGTATTAATTCTCTTTTTCTTTCTCTTAATTACTTGCCTTATGTAACTCATTCGGGGACTTCATTTTCACGTCGCGATAAGTTAAGAGAGATACTTTGCCGAACGGATAGATATGCGAATTCGTTTTTCCCCCGAACCGTAAAGGACCTTTATAAATGCTAGTCGTAATTTCGTTAAAGCATTTCCTTTTTATGTGTAAATGGCTGGTGTCCTAACACCCTCTACCACACGCCTTTCAGTTGGCTTGCGGGGTAGTACGTATATGCAGATGTAGATGGTGTGGCAGATGAAATTATCCCGTCTTCTTCTTAAGGTTTTTAAAAGACTTCTTTTGTTTCCAACTTCTCTCAACACTTCCTCATTATCACTTCCTATGGCGACCTTATACGCTGCGTACTATTGTGGAAAACGAAGTATCTCTGCAAAATTTGTATCTCCGCTATCGCTCTGTGGAAAAATAGGTAGATATCCCATTTTGACGGTATTTCTTTCTAAGGAACGAGATGAAGGACATTCAAGAAAAGTTGTATTTTGTCTACTCTAAGGTTTTGACGGAATATCCACGCGATCCAAGCCTAATTAGTATGTGTTTTTTATTATTGGACCAATCGCTGATATCCAGCATTCAAGACATCTCCACATGCACACCACACAGTCATAAAAATATTACGTAGGTATCAACACAAAATGAAACACCAATCACGCAAAGCGAAAACCATATCGACGGCTATTTATTCACGTAGCATATCCATTCAAGGGTATAAAAATGGATTAACATTTAATGAGTCGTCCTAACGATTTTCGCCATTCATTTTATTGATATCTCCTCGAACCATTAAAGTTAAAAAAAAAATGGTATTCGTAATGTTGTTTGAGGATTTGCTTTTTATACGTAAACGGCTGTTGTCGTAACATCCCATGCCACGCATTTTATATGAGGATTTCGGGGTAGTACGTAGATGTAGATGAAATCGACAAATATGGCGGTTAGAGCGTTCTCCAAGTCTAATTTAAAAGTTTCTTTGATAGTCTTCGTATACATTTTACTCCGCAAGATGCATCAGGCTTATGGCAGGGGATGACAAGGCTTTTAATAGACATTAACCTAGAGGAGAGATTTAAGTGTGTGTTGTGGGTGTTACGACGCTTGTCTAGTTTATCTATCAACTAATTAATTGTGCGCAGGAAATCAAATTCCTATCCATATCTCTTGGGCGAACTATCTCTCGCATTGTCTTGTTTCCGACTGATCTGAAATTATAGTTCGGTTCTTGCATGATGCATTCTTTTCCATGCATTTTAAGTGTCTTTCCTCCATTTTTCAAGCTGTCAAGATTTGATTTCCATTTTTTTAAATTTTATTTGCTAATGTTTCACTTAATATTTAAGGTGTGTGCTAGTATTTAGTTTGCTGATATTCATTTATTAATGAAGTACTTATTATTGCTTGTGTATTGTGTTGACAGCGGAACCGATGCGCGATCTCACAAACCAATGAAATGGCGAAACTCTGTCACATTGTAATGGAATAAGTTTCTTTTAACAATAAGGGCATATCTTGTGTTTCATTAACTAGGTATATATTGCTTCTTCGTTAACACTTTCGCGGCTGATCGTCATTATGAATAAAAACTTTTTCGGCTATGTCGCCGCGACAATTCTTTGGGTGGCCCCAACGTTTCCCGAAAGACGCTGGTCGCTTTTTCAAGGGATTATCAAGAGATGAGAATTTAAAATCTTTTATATAGGTATCTGTGTGTTTATAGGTGGGGGAGGGGAGCCGGAGGCTGGGGGGTGGGTTGCTTCTTGTTTTTTTCTCACTACGGGTTGCCAAGTACGGCTAATTTTAATGCCGGTATCCCTGTTAAAATTGTTCTTTTCTTCCTTGGATGTTTCAATGGCTTCTCTGACGAGTCTCTGTTTAAAACCTTTTTACTTTGGCAATGGTTTTCGCTTCCTTGAGGTCGATGGTGTGGCCCAGGGCTGCGTGTTCGGCTACCGCGGACTTTGTTGATTGCCCCGGTCGAATCACTCTCGCGTGCTCTTCTAGGCGTGTTTTGACCGACCTGCCTGTTTCGCCGATGTAGTTTTTCCCGCAGGTCTGGCAAGGAATTCGGTAAACCCCTTCCACTTGTAGTGGAGTTCTATCCTTGACGGTTTTGAAAGATGTTTTTATCTGTATGTGAGGCGAGAAGATTGTCCTTATCTGGAATTTTCGTAGGATATTACCTATTACGTCAGTCGTCCCCTTAATGCATGGCAGGAAGGCTTTCTTCTGGTCGCTGAGGTCGTTTATGGCTGAGTTCGCGGCTTCTGCGGTGTTGTTTTTCATTTCCTTTTTTTGATGACTTTATTAAAAGTGCGAGAAATACCTCTGTCGTTGAATCCATTTCCCCGTAGAATGGCCTCTAGCTTCCGTCTCTCTTCGGCAAAGTTGTCCTGGTCACTTATCGTGTAGGAGCGTAGTGAATCAAGGCGTTGACCACTCCATTTATTTGGGCTGGGTGATCGTGAGATAAAGCGTGCAGGTACCAATTTGTTGCTGCTGGTTTTCGATACAATGTATGTCCCAATGTTCCATCCGTCTTCTTTTCCACGAGAACGTCCAGGAATGGAAGTTTTCCGTCTTCCTCCACCCCCACTGTAAACTTAATGTTGTCGTTAATCTCATTCAAATAGGTATAAAATTCTTGAAGCTTTTCCTTGCCGTGCGTCCAAATTATAAAAGTGTCGTCGATATATCTGACCCAAATCTTGGGCTTGTGGGCGGCGCTCTGAATTGCTGTTCCATGAATATGTTTGCAACTGCAGGGGAAAGAGGGGAACCCATCGCTGCTCCAGACGCCTGTTGATAAAAATTATTCCTCCAACGGAAGAAAGTGCTCTTAAGGCAAACCTCTGCCGGCTTGGCGATGTTTTCTCAGAATCTGTCTTCGATGTCATTTACCGCCTAGTCACATGGAATATATTTGTGAAGAGCGATATCACGTCAAAGCTGACTAAGGCCCCTTTCAGACGCAACGGCTTTTCGCCGGCCGCCGTCCACGGCACCGCGCCGTGAAATTCAGGCAGCTTTCAGACGAGACGACTTTCCGCCGGTCGCCGTTCACGGCGCTGCGCGCCGTGAAATACAGAGAACAGTACGGCAAGCAATCGGCACGGCCATCAGCGACATTTATTCAATAGTTCTTGAGTCGTTATCATGAATAGGTGCGAATTTTAAAATAATAATTTAAATTATTATTTTAAATGTTTATCTATACTGCTGATATAAATTTTATTTCTGATGCTTATATATAAAATTTAAATTAGGGAACCTCGATACAAATATGAAATCTGTAACTAGCCAATGAGTAACTCATTTGATAGGTTATTATTATTTCATTTCTTTTTAAAATCATTTATTCAAGCATTAATTTTTTAGACAAAGGAAACATAAAATTTCATTACTAAAGAAAGATAATGTAATAGATCTTAACACTTTCATGTGAGCTGGGGAGTGCATCATAATGATTTTTCATTCAGTCCGATTTTAGAATTTTTTATTGTTCACTTCTCAAAACATTATGTATCAGAAATTCTTTCCAGTACTTTCAAATAATTAAAAAAATCAAACAGGAAGAAAAAATACAAAGAATTTTTATAAAATAAAAAAAAAATATTGATAAAGTTGAAACCTTTCGCTGCATCCCAAATCCCAAAACACTATACCACTTCTCTCACAGAATAAGTTGACTGGTTTGAAGGCGTAGAATTAAGTGATGCTGGAAAACGAATTGATCCTGCGAGAGGAGAAGAAACTGCTCGCAACTGCTGTATCCTCTCCAGAATGTTCAATACCTCGATTTGGGAGTTAACTGTTTCCACATCATTGAGGTTATGCATGCTTGGTAGAGTTCCTTTAAAAAGTTTAAATGACTAGGCTCCTTTTTTCCTCAGGCTCCACTTTTATGTCCATATAGGATTATAAAAAAAGGATCACCGAGTTACCTCGAGATATTTACACCACATATGCAACAAAACCTATAGAGAGTGATACCAAAAGTCCACCATGCCATAGCGACCACCCGCGACGCCGAAGTAATGATCGATTTTTCGAACGTGCGGCACAGTTCGGAGCTTTCAGCTGGCCACGGGGAATACAGTGCTCGACGGATGTTGGAAAGTGAATTTTTTAGCAAGTTAATTACGTATAAGATATAATTTATTTAGTGCCACATTCAATTTACATTTCACATAACCTAATTTCTTCGTTATATTTATCGATATTTATCGTCGATACGATACAAATTGTATGACTCGTCTTCGACTGTATTTTTCGTCGAAATTTTGTGTTTACTTGGGATTACAAGAAAAGGATCACCGTGCTATCTCAAGATATTTACATTAAATTACCTCAAACGTTTTAGAGTGTACATCAAAAGAAATCAAATACGACCATGAGAATCAACTAAAAATTTAAATCGATGTTTTTGCCGCGCGCGCAGTCCGCGGCAGCTCCCCGATGGCATGGAATGTCTTGACTCGGGGTAATTTACGATTTATATGTACATCAAGTCATATAGACTATTTTTGCGCACATCGTTGGTCTTATTATTTACTTAATAGCATTCACATATTTTAGCCTTTTTTCTCTATTTCTCCGTTTAAATAAATGATTAACTCTAGATAGGTTGATAGCTGTTGGACATATCGCACACGTAATTGCATGACTTGGAATCGGTAGAAAAGCGTCAGCGTCCACTATTAAATCTCCCATCTCGCTCAAAAACACAATTTAAAATATGGGAACGATGAAATATTATTCATGTCCGCATTTCTTCGCTGATCACGCTACTCTGAATTCTATAGAACTACACGGCGGACGGCATAAATCGACGCGTCTGAACAGTCCAATACACCACAGTGTTTATTTCACGCCGTGGACGGCGTACGCCGGGCCGGATTGAAATGGGAGCCGTGGATACCACGGCGGCCGTCCACGGCGTCGTGTCGTCCACGGCGTGATTCGACTCGTCTGAAGACACCCATTGCTACCTGTGGTTATTTAAAGGCATTGCGCCGTGCCGTGGACGGCGACCGGCGAAAAGCCGTCACGTCTGAAAGGGGCCTAAGGATGTCTTCTTTTTTGACCTTGATGCCACTAATAATCAAAAGAAAATGTTGAGAGTTTTTCACGTATGATTTCGCCTCTAATGCGACCCGTAAACTCCGTGCCAGGTATTTCGCTAATTCGTATGTTGGTGAGTCAATGGCGCTGACAGTGGGCCTAAGGGTAGGGTGTCCCAAAAAATCAAAAGTTTGAAAGTTGAGGGGGCATTTCCATTTTCCTATGCGAATGCATGAAAAAACGTCCCGTAAAAATTTTCAGCTCAATCGGGCAATACTTGACCCCGCCGAAACGCATTCAAAGTTTGAATTTTTGAGTTTTCCAAATTTCATGCAATGTTGCCTACCCTGCAGGAGGCTCGAGTGTTAAAAAACAACCAATTTTAAGTTCAAACCATCTCCCATAGCTCGTCGTTGACAGCAACACTTGAGTCAAAATGAGCATCATAGTCACAACTCGGTGTGTTTACAAGTCCCGCTCGCCGTTGCGGCCGCCAGGCGCCAGTCGAGTGCATATTGCTGATATGGCCCCGCCGTGTTGCGTTGAGATTCGAGTTATCGAGTTGTGTTAACTATAGTTCAACACCTTAAGGTTGTTAATGATACTGCAGAGAGAGGAGTTCAATTAATAAAATATTTTCTAGTCAAGAAAAAATTGACAAATGATGAGGCTCAGTGGCAACATCTGTTACTAGTTGTTAAACGGCATAGGAAAATGTATGAAAAAAGTGGCAAAAACTCTAGTTTTTCATATTGCTTGTTGTTCATAGTGCATTTGTGTCCACATTGCGACAGAATAATAATAAGAGAGCATTTTCTTTCAGAGGTTTCTAATTTTAAATCCCCCAAGACCCTTAGAGCTAGGCAACATTGCATGAAATTTGGAAAAATCAAAAATTCAAACTTTGAATGCGTTTCGGCAGGGTCAAATATGGTCCGATTGAGCTGAAAATTTTTATGGGACGTTTTTTCATGCATTCGCATAGGAAAATGGAAATGCCATTGGTTATGGAGTTTTTTTTGTTAATAAAAGAATCCGTTTCCCTCTTTTAGGCACACGAATCAAGTCCATTCTCCGTATTAGTGTATGGAATGCACTCAAAGAAAGAAAACCTTTCAGTGCACCTCTTGCGGAGCCCAGCGATTGCATAATAAGGTTTTGCGTCGATTTTGAGGTTTTGGCCATCTTTTTAAACGATTCTAGCCCACTGTGCGTTTGGGGGCCATTTAACATTTACATCACGCGGCGTATGTCTATCTTTAATCACCGTGAGCTAAGAAAGCTTTAATCAAGAAATTACTGGAGGCAATTTATAATAGTCGACGTGTAATTCATCTTCCCATTGCAAAAAAATTATGAATCCTTATTATCATTCCATTTTCAAAGCTTTGACGACACGTTATAATTGAAACATAAATAGTATACTATCTTGTATGCTATATACTAATAAAGAATACAATTTTTTTCACTGTGGTTGTGGAAGATTTCTCAGGGAAAATCAAGGCTATTTCTATGGTTTGTGAAACAATAACATTACTGTGATTAATTTATTAAATTCTAGAAGATTTGTTGTAGAAGATTTTTCCGAACAAGGTTTATTTGTGGAGTCAAGAGTGGGGACTCGAACTTAATCTGAGCAAATTCATGACGGTACGTTTCTTGCAAAATTCGTCCAACGATAACCAAGTTTATGCTGTGGATGGTATTAACATGAAGGCAACAGACGAAGTGAAGTACCTGGGAGTTAAGATAACCTGGAACCTCTCGTGGGGAAGACATATCAGGAGCATTAGCGACATAGCCCTGAAGAGATTAGGATTCGTGAAGTGTATTGTGGGAAGATTTTCGGATGGGAAAGTAAAAGAAATGTGCTATTTCGCTCTCGTCCGACCGCACCTTGAATATGCAGCGAGCGTATGGGATTTCGGTGCAGAAAGACTTAATCCGCGAACTGAATAAAATACAAAGGAAGGCTGCACGTTTCGTCAATAAACTGCTACGGGCGTACAGACAGTGCTACCCAGATGTTAAGTAAATTAATTAATTTAAACGATGAACGATTATAAAATCTTCAAAAACCCTTCAAATGGTAGGTGAAGGAGTGGTAATTAATATGGATAACAGCTTTTTTCAATAACACTATTAACGAAACCACTGCATGAGGATAAATTTAGCTATTTTTAAACTAAATTTACACTCACTTCAAAACATTGATTTTGAGGTTTTGACCAGCTTTTTAAACGATACTAGCGATTCACTGTGCGTCTAGGACATTTACCATTACAGCACGCGGTATACTAACTCTCTTTAAATACTTACGGTAATATCTTTTTTTTACAAATCTTAGATTAAACCTTTATTGTATCCTAAGAAACCTTTCACAACAATTGTAAACATTTGTGCTATTAATCTTTTATTACCGCATTTCATCAAAAGTATTGTCGAAAATTTAATTTTAATCAGAAACAAATGAAATATTTATTCAAGGGGGCGTTGAAAACATCCTTCATTGTCCTAACTTTTTCCGTCGTTTGATGGATTACAGCAATCTATTAAGTTGATTAAAATTACGAGAACACATAACAAATATTGAAAACAAATTGATATGTGCATAACCAGCATGAAATGGCAATAAACATTTGGCATATGACTCAAATGTATTGATTAATATTGATATTCACCGATAGGTTAAGAAATAAACTTAATTAAAATTACAATATCATTTTTATTTATTTCAGGGTGAACAAAGACAGCCGTTTTCCAGGAGTAAAAATTGCGTGCGGTTATCTGAAGCAATAAGAAAGCTGACACAATCAATATGATACAGGATGTTTCTATGACAACGGAAGGCGTGTTTGCGGCTGATGGATCTCCTATCAAGTATATGGTTTTCAGTGATGAGCAGAAGGTTGATCATTGCTGAGGTTTTATTTTATTATAATTCAGTGATTTCTGATTCATGCTGTTAATATACTGTGTCTTTCCCAACAGAATTCATCGGAAGAAAAGCGAATTAGCACTGTTATCTATATACACTGCGGTTTGATGGTAAAATGAAGTCTCTCTCTCTTTGATGATTGTAGTTCAAGAGGGACGACTTGGTATTATGAGGTATGAGTTGAATTCAGCTCTTGGTTAAAATCGGATCCGATGAGGTTATTATATGGTTATAGACCCATATTGTGAATGGGTCTTCTTATGAGAATTATCGTAAACAGAAAGTTCACAAAACCACATGGTGAAAAGGGTGAAGTAATAAAAAGGCGCCATAAACACAAAAGGTATCAAAGGTTGCAAATGAAATAGGCCTAAAATACAAAACTTAAGTTGGGACGGATAAAGGTACCATGTTGAGCATATTTTTGTGTGTGATTATGATTTATTTGTTTTGTGATGCATTTTTTGGGTGACTTTGAATTTGTTTTTTATATAACTGTGCACTTACCAGCTCTATTCCAGGATGATGTACACATCAAGGTATGAAGGTTACAAATATGGCCTGTCTTTGATATTTGTAATAAGAGGGACGAACTGGTGTGATAGAGTATGAGTTGAATTCAGCTCATGGTAATATCAGATCCGATGAGGTTATTATATGGTTATGGACTCATACAGTAAATGGGTCTTGCTATGAGAATTCTCGTGAACAGAAAGTTCGCAAAAATACATGGTGAAAAAATTCACATTTACAAAAGGCGTCAAAAATACCAAAAGGTAGCAAAGTTTAAAAAAACAAGGCCTAAAATACAAAAATAATAGCATGGTATAATATAAAATAGTTGGTATATACCGCGGTATGATGGTAACATGAGGACTCTCTTTGATATTTTTTATAAGAGGGGCCAGCTGGTATTATGAGGTATGAGTTGAATTCAGCTCTTGGTTAAAATCGGATCCGATGAGGTTATTATATGGTTATGGACTCATAAAATAAATGGGTCTTGCTATGAGAATTCTCGTGGACGGAAAGTTCACAAAACCACATGGTGGAAAAATTGACATTTACAAAAGGCGCAAAAAATACCAAAAGGTACCAAGGTGTAAAACAAACAAGGCCTAAAATACAAAACTTATGTTGGCACGGATAAAGGTACCGTGTTGAGTAATTTTTAGTCTGAGAATATGTTTTTTTTTTGTTTTGAGATGCATTTTTGGGTGACGTGTATACTTATATTTCATGTTTATGTGCACTAATCGGCTCTGTTACAGGATGGAAGAGAGAATACAACGATGAGATCTCGAAGAAAAAAAGCAATACGACATGCGTGCGTACATTGCGTTTTATCCGAATGCGTTGCGTATTTGAGCGGAAATTGCGTTTTGATCGTACGAACGGCGAAAGGATTGGAGTGATTCGTGTGACCTCCAAATTTAGGAGGAGAAGAAAGAAGACAACAAAAGAAGAGGACAACATTAAGAAGAAAGCAATTGAATAAGATTAGCTTATGGGCCTTTAGGGCCGTAATCATAGCGTCGAGTAAGGCTAGGATTTTTAGCTTGCGTTAATTTTAGTTTTTCTTGTGTCGAACCAAGGTTTTGCATGCTCTGTAAACCATTGCAGTGTACGGGGATGAAGCTGTGTCACTTGGATGGGAAAGTGGTAATTTCCTCCTTGTGTCACTGTGATTTCCCGTGCATTGTAGTGGGGCGTATGCGATTCCTTGGGGGAAGGGTCATTTATTTTCCTTGTATGTACTTTCTCCCTCTCTCCATAGGGTCTAGGTCATCAGAACTTCACGTGAAGAGGACCCCAGCTTCAAAACTAGGTTAGCTTTTGGGCCCTTAGGGCCGTGATCATTGCGTCGAGTAAGGCTAGGATTTTTAGCTTGCGTTAATTTTAGTTTTTCTTGTGTCGAACCAAGGTTTTGCATGCTCTGTAAACCATTGCAGTGTACGGGGATGAAGCTGTGTCACTTGGATGGGAAAGTGGTAATTTCCTCCTTGTGTCACTGTGATTTCCCGTGCATTGTAGTGGGGCGTATGCGATTCCTTGGGGGAAGGGTCATTTATTTTCCTTGTATGTACTTTCTCCCTCTCTCCATAGGGTCTAGGTCATCAGAACTTCACGTGAAGAGGACCCCAGCTTCAAAACTAGGTTAGCTTTTGGGCCCTTAGGGCCGTGATCATTGCGTCGAGTAAGGCTAGGATTTTTAGCTTGCGTTAATTTTAGTTTTTTTGTGTCGAACCAAGGTTTTACATGCGCCGTAAACCATTGCATTACACGGGGATGAAACTTTATCACTTGGATGGAAAAGTGGTAATTTCCTCCTTGTGTCACGGTGACTTCCCGTGCATTGTAGTGGGGCGTATGCAATTCCTTGGGGGAAGGCTTTTTTTATTTTCCTTGTATGTACTAACCCGCTCTCTTCATAGGCTGAAGATATTCCCCTGGCCGAATATATGAAGACTTCTGAAGGTTGAGACCATCAGTTAACTGAAAAATGATCTGAAGATAAATCAACCAGGAATTTCTTCTCCTGGAAATCGGTAAGGATAAATTTTAAATATATTTCCCTATTTCTCTGTTAGATGGTGTTTTGGTTTTTATATTTTATCACATCGTCAGGTTAATGGTATAATGTTTTGTAGACGAGTAGTATTTATAATTTCTCCCATGAACTATTAAGATCCTCAATTTGTTAAGCAATTCACATGCGATCTATCTCTATTTTTTCAATTGTGTGCCAATTAAACATGATTGTCCCAAAAATCGACGCTAAAATTACAAAAAGTAATGCAGGTCTATTCAATATGAGTTCTTGACAACCTATTTCAATTTATTTTTATGCTTTTTTTTTTAAATGTAACCAATTGAGTTTATATTTTTTTAAATTCCTAATGCATATTATACCTTTTTGAATATCCTTTGCATCCCTAGATATATCTAAGTCTATGGCATGTGACATCTTATATTTTCTGAACTTAATAATTTATTTAAATGAATTCCTTATGTTAAAAGATCTTTTTCCTAGGGTCACACGTATATGTTATGATCAGTTTTTAAAATTTTTCGAGGCCTTTTTTGAATGTTCAACCTCTGCATTAATCTCTGCAATCATTTATCCATATTCGTGATTTATTTCCATTTTTTATTTATGAAATCGACTCTTTCCTAAAAAAATCCCAAATGTTTTTATTTTTCGGAAATTAACTTTTTTATTTATGTACATATATTTATATACCTTTGTATGCGTAGATAGCACTTATCGTTGGCTACTCAAACTAACTATTCATTGGAAATGACTTTAAATCACTTTTACACACACCTTTTCAATTTTTACTCGGAGATTAATTCGATTCCCGTTTCTCTCTCTCATCAGCTACAAGTCATCGCGGATGTTTATGGAGTAAGCTGGTGGAAAAATGGCGCTAATCCGGAATGTGATACCGTGCTGACATCACGCCAAAAGGTAAAAAAAAATCATTCGATTACGCCTTTTTCTGTGTGTCCGTTAAATATTTCAAAAGCGTGCTGGGTGAACATCTTTTAAAAAAGTGAAACAAGATAATTTTATTCTCGTTAAATGCTCTAATATTATTTTTCTTAGACTTGTTCGTGGTGGTATATTACAATTGATCTGCTGCCTTTGGAACGATACTTTAAGTGCTGCAGGCAATAACGGATTTTCATTCGGAGACCTAACCATTTCCTCAATTTTCGTCGTTTCTTTTAGAGAGTTTAGAAAGGAGAATTAATTAAGATGTATTAATATTTCAAAAAACATTAAATCATTATTGCGATCTCTCCAACTCTTCTATAGTATCCCTTTCGGTTACCGTTAATTTCAGTAGTTTTAATTCAGTCAGATCCGACATCAAATTTAACATAAGTTTGGTATTAATTCTGTCAGCGGAATCAATTCCCGCTGAAATTTAGCATTGAACGATGAAAAGTACGCAGTTTCATTAAAATTCTCTATTTTTTCTCAGGATTTTCCCATACTTTTTAAAAATAAGATCGGCAGCCTTTAAAAATAGCTCATCAAGTTCGCTGCATGCTCTTCTGTTTTCTTTAAATTTTCCCTTCGATGTTTCATAAATTAAAAGAAAAGAATAATTTTCACAAAACCACTGTCGCATGTGATTTTATAGCCGTTCCTCTTCCGTTTTCGGCAGAAATGTTATCAATTGTTGTCCAGTAGTACGAGTATTATTTGCAGCTTTGTGAAATTAGAATGACAAAAAATGTATACGTGATTGTCATTTGATCTGGAGAATTGAATTCTTTGGAGAGCCTGACCGAAAAGTCTAGTTGTTATCGGAATAGATAATTTAAGGTGCTCATAGATAGAATTTTTGTTGTGGTTGAGAAGAAATTTCGTTGTAGCTTCATTTGGCCTAAAAACTCTTTAATGGTGACATAAATGGACATAATTTAATGGATAAAAATGGGATGTCTCTATAAATTTTTGAAATCACACGACGGGAGCAGATACGATGTATCTCAAAATAACTTATACAATTTAATATTATTTTGTAAAATATTGGACAGGAAAATATTTAAAAACGCCTGTCACACCATCTAATTTTTGGCAAAATCTAAATGTTTACGTGCATTGACAATGGCATCCAGAGATTTTTAATTTAAAAAAATAATAATTACACTGAAGTTGGACGATAAAAATTAATATTTATTTCCATAAAAGTCGTATCTTTCATATCCGTTTCATCCAAGATGATGATTCATGCCTTGTGTTCTTAGGAAGAAATTATTTTTCGTGCACAAAATCTTATTTGCTTCAATTGACGATTGCGCAATCTACGTGACTAAAGGTGAATTTGGAAGTATCACGATTTTCTCATTCTTTTGTTTTGCACGTCTTTTAGGTTCACTTTGATGTTTTTGTAATATTATCATGAGAATGTATTGATTATCATATTTTACCACTGTGTATCAGTGAGTCTTAATATTTTCCAATCGGTACGCTTCAATTTCTGTTGTTTAGTACTCTGAAAATTGCAAATTATTTATTTTTTCAAGCTTTAAAAATGTCAGTAAATCCTTGAATGCGTCAATTTTATTTTCTACTTCACTATATGAACCCTAAAGTCTTGGCGAATCTATGATTATTATAGCTGAAATTTCCCCTATCATTGTACAATCCATTTCTATTTAATCCTGAGAATATTTTTTTTACTCTTCCTAAAAGATATCGTGCAAGCCCCATTAGATGAAAATTAGTTTTTTCAAATGGAATTCGTTGATTATTTTACCCTTGACTCCGTTTTACTTGTGTGTTCAATAATGATAAAATTAATATTTTTAGATAACATAAATTTTAAGCAGGAACCTAATATTCATCAACTACCCGGACTAAGTTTTTTTCAATTCTGGCATCCAATTCCTTTATTTATAGAACTTAATCATGTGAGTCAAATCCTGTTTTATTTACATTTATGTTCTTATTCTTTACCATTTGGTTATTTCATGAATAATAACTTTTAGCGCCGTACAAAGTTAAATTTCTTTCTCATGGATGAGTACATAAGATAATCTGTTTTATCAGCAGGGGGAGAAAGAGGCAGCTTGCAATGTTGGACATTGAAGAAGCAGCTTTATGGATTAAATAAACGTGGAATGCCTCTACATTGACCAATTGAAGTGACTCAGGAACTCAGCAATTATGACAAAGGAAACGAATTGTGTAGATTGATAACTGAAGAACTGAAGAGTCAAGATATGAAGACACCATAGGAACATATTTCACCATTTGAAGATTCAAGAGATGAAGAATGGCGGCGATCCGAAGTCTGAAGATTTAGATTATATTTTGTTTCGCATATTTGTGTCTATTTCGAATGTATATGTGCCATTTTGTATTTTTTGATGAATTTGATTTAAATTTGTGTTTTAATAATGAGTGAATGGGATTTGGTGTGTGTGTGAGAATGATATTTAGTATATATGTATGTGTATATGAGAGTAATTGAGTCAGTGGGCGATAGACAACGTGCTTAATGGTGAATGAGTGTGTGTTATCAATTGTGTAATGGCGTTGTTACTTTGTGTGAAGCGCATTATTTCGTATGAATGAGGTATGCTATTTCTAGTGAATGAGGCCTGTTATTTCGTGTGAATGTGGAATATTATATGGTGTGTATTAGGTATGCTATTTGGTGTGAATGATGTATGTTATTTCGCGTGAATGAGGTATGTTTTTTTCGTGTGAATGAAGTATATTTTTCGCGTGAATGAAGTATGTTTTTCGCGTGAATGAAGTATGTTTTTCGCGTGAATGTGGAATGTTATATGATATGAATGAGGTATGCTATTTCGTGTGAATGAGGTATATTTTTTTCGATTGAATAAGGGTATATTATGTAGTCTGAATGAGTTATTTTATTCGTGTGAATGAGATATTAATGTAAGTGCGATTTTAGTTCGTAACTTTATAGTGTGAGTGAGGTTGTGTTATTTCGCGTGAATGAGGTATGTTATTTCGTGTGAATGAAGTATGTTTTTCCCGTGAATGTGGAATGTTATATGATGTGTATTAGGTATCCTATTTCGTGTGAATGACGGATATTATTATGTGTGAATGAGGTATGTTTTTCGCGTGAATGTGGAATGTGATATGATGTGAATGGTGTATGCTATATCGTGTGAATGAGGGTATATTATTTAGTCTGAATGAGTATGTTATTTCGTGTGAATGTGGTATGTTATATAATGTGTGTTAGGTATACTATTTCGTGTGGATGAGGTTATATTATTTAGTGTGATAGGTGTATGTTATTTAGTGTGAATGACGTATGCTATTTCGTGTGATTTCGAGGTATATTTTTTTCGAATGAATAAGGGTATATTATGTAGTCTGAATGAGGTATTTTATTCGTGTGAATGAGATATTAACGTGAGTGAGATTTTAGTTCGTAACTTTATAGCGTGAGTGAGGTTGTATTATTGAGTGTGAATGAGAAGTAATTGTTTATTATAATTAAGCGTTTATTATCGATATATGTGTGTGAATGATGGTGTGATGTTTATATTGCGAATGACCTTGTGTTAAGTAATGTGTGAATGAAGGTTTAATATATTTGGTGTGAATGAAAGTGCCATTTAGTTTTCATTGGAGGAAGCCATTTAATGGGATGGCTGAAGTTGGTAGTGCTTGTTTTTTTATCGTAGAACTTGGGTAGCGTAGATAGTAGATGGTAGTGTAGTGCATGTCCCCCTCAAATCCAACTGCGTCCTCAACGTGGAGAGGGGGTGTAACAGCGGACAGTCATGTTTCAACGAGGTTGCCGAGGTGATTCAAAACAAACTTTCGAATTTTGTTTTAGCAGTTTTTCCTGCTAATTTTTCTTTCACAGAACTTGACGAATTATTTGATTGCTTGCAAACTACATTGATGGTTTCAAAATGTAAAACCGGTGAACTAGTTTCTATACGCATGACTTTCCGCTGGCTAATGCAGTTGGTGACTTTTGTATCGGAGTGTGTACGCATTTATTTCTATTTTTCACAATTGTAAGTGTTTCAGTTTTTTTTATATGTCATTTTAATTTCTTAAGTCCGTCACTTAATGTACTTCAATTCAATGTCCAACCATTTTTTAATGTAAACCTCAAAAATTCCAATAAAATTGAATGATTTACTATAATATTTCACTTTGAGAGTTTCTTTGCTTGATTAGCTTCGGCGAAAAAAATTTAAAAATACCCATTTATACTATGCAAGGCTTACAGAATCATTGCATGTATATTTTTCTGTTTGATTTTACATCATATTATGTTCAATTAAATAGCCATAATTTATTGTAGTAATCGTCCACTTAAATCATAGGTTTAATTGAGTAATAAATAATTAAAAATTTTCTACTTTTTACTGATTATGCTCGCCGAAAAAACCAATGTACTTGATATCATTCAATAGTCAGTGTTTTTCTTGTTTTTATCAATATAATTCAACGATGCGCCAATATATAATTTAAAAATTTGTATTTATGTATAACAAGGGAGATAATATTTTTTTTAATCCATTTTCTAAATCTGCTCGGCGGAAAAATTGTATTTTTATAGTTTAGGTCTTGCTGTTTCGAATAGAATATATTTATATAAAATGTGCTCCCATGTATAACTTTCAAAATCTGCCTATTTCATTTGTTTGAGTGAGAAATAAAAATTCTTAGGTACCTACATATAATATTTCATAATTTAAGGAAACGTTTTTTCATTATTTAATTTGTAGACATGGTAAATTTCATTGTATTTTACTTGTTCTATCGAATAAAATTTTTTTGCGTTTCTCTTTGAAATAAATTTCAAAAGTTAGTATTTTTATTTTCATCGTTATCCTCAACCAATGTAGATTTTTCTTAAAGGTTTGTTATGAATGTAAATAATGTAGTTTGAATGTGAATGTACGAAAGTTTGCAACAAGACATTGTATTTGTTAGTACGAATCAGAGCATGTAATTCATGGTGATGATAGTGTTGCTATGTATGAATTAGAATGTATGGTTAATTGTGAATCACTGCATTTACTTAAATGATTGACGTGATATTTTATATTTTAGTGTATGTAATTTACGGCGATGTGTGTTATTCATTAGTGTGAATGAGATCAAATAAAATGTGAATGAGTATACGTAGGTTAGTGAGATCACAGTATAAATATATATATATACTTTTAGCGTGAATGCAATTTGGAAGATGATATTATATATTTATTGGTTTGAATGAGTGTACTTAATTTAGTGTGATGTGAGCATGTTGTAAAGTATGGTTGAGGAGATGTGGTATTTAAGTGACAGGAGTTATTTTTTTGTGTCTGAGAGTTTATAATTAAGTCTGAATGAGAGTATTTAATTTAGTGTCATGAGTGCTTTTTAGTACGAATGAAACGCCATAATTATGTGTGAATGAGTTTGCATGAGATGGTGACTATTTTTGTTTGAATTATGGTATGTGTAATTTAGTTTGAACGAAGAAGTTGTCGTTGCTATCAATAAATGTAAGTACTAAGGTCTGGAGTACACATTAAGTAATGGAAATAATTATGGAGGTAAGCGAAAAAAAACTAAGGTTATCACTCAAAATCTTGGAAATCGTCCCATGATGCCGGTGATCTGAAACTAGTCTACCATCACAAAACTTGCAAAAAATCAATAGTCTTCACTTGACTTATGGTTTATTTTACCTGGCTCAGGTGAGGCAACAATCCGGACACCTCTACCCCTGCTACACGGATATTTTACTGAGCATTAGTCTCTTGAATCAGCTATTAGCAGACATCAGCTTCAGTATTTAGCACGCAGTTTTCAATTTCAGTTCACTTTTTAGATGTCATAGTCGAGGCATGAGGACGGCCAATTGAATTACTCAATCCTCCGTCCAACAATAGGGTAGTTTCCTTCATCAAAGAAAACGAAATAAAGGCATAGATTGCGATTCGTTTCCCATCACAAGTGCATTCATTATGTACTAATGATTTGGTTTTAAAAATCCCAGTTTAGACGAATGTTAATGGTCAATTTTAAACCTCATTTGAAAAAGGCCAGAATGGCGCCCATGCGATGCCACTCCACGTGACGTCACAGGGACCTGGTTTCTATACGAGTAGATGGGAGTTTTAAATCGTCTGAGATTACCAATGCATGCATGAGGCACAGAGCTCAGGGAAACGTCCCTTGATAATCACCTATTAAAATTGCTCATGGTCGGAAAATTTCCTTCGTTTGATAAGGTATTAATAATCCTTATTTAAGCCAAGCGCTACATGGCAGCTGGGTACTCTGCTACCTGCAAGCATTCTGCATCGCATCAGCGCTCAAAGCCTCGCCCCAAGGTCACCTCAAACGCCGACAGCGGGAACCAGAATGACGTCTCACTGGCTTTTGCCAGCATTCGTACTTTGCCGTCGCGTTTTCGCGCACTTGAAAATCTTCACTTTTCATTTAATCGCAAAAAAACAGAAATTTTAAATTAACGTTTGAAAATCTAAAAGCGTAAATTGCGTGCTCCAGGAAAAATAATCTTTCAATTTGGGCAATGAAAAAATTATGGGAAACCACCCTATTGCATCAGTATCATTAGGCAACCACGATTTTTGTATATGCAATAGATTTTTGTATATTCAAGATATTACTATTAATGGAGTAAATAAAAACGCGTAAAATATGGCTCTACTTGAAAATGGTTAATAGCAGCCATATACAATGGCACTAAAACAAATGGGTAATAAAAAAATACTGGGGATATGAACATTTGCTAAGCGATTTTAGTGCAGTTTTTGAGGGGAAAAATTCAGATCACAGAAATTTTTAAGTTTAATCAATTTCACTTAATTTCATATATATTATTTATTCAACTTTTAATGAAAGTTACAAAGAGGAATAATTATTTACCGAATAAAAAAACGATATAATTTGTAAACATAACCGAATTCTTCTCGACTATTAGGCTTCTGCGGCTCATGGGTGATTATACGAGAGAGACACTCGCCGCCGTTGAATGCCGCGTTATGTAACGGAAATAGGGTGGTTTCCTATTATATTTTTTTATTGCCTGAATCGAAAGATTATTACTCCTGGAGTACGTATTTCACGCTTTTAGATTTTTAAATGACGATGACTATATTTCGCGATTGAATGAAAAGTGAAAATTTTCAAGAGCACGAAAACGCGATGGCTAAGTAGGAATGCAGTGAATTCTCCGTATGACGTCGTTCTGGTTCCCGCTGCCGCAAGTGAGGTGACCTTGAGTGCGAAGATATGATCGCCGCTACGATGTACTCTGCTAGCAGGTAGCATAGTACCCTGATAGCAGGTAGCGCTTGGTTTAAATGAGGATTATTATTCCCCTATCAAACGAAGGAAACTTTCCGACCATAGGCAGTTTTAATAGTTGATTACTATAGAGATGCTTCCCACCGTGGTTGGGATTTTTTCCGACCATGGTTGGCGGTAGTTCATGCGTGTGTGAACGCAAGTTGATTAAAAGCTGGTTAGAAAAAGAAGAAGGCAAAGCAGCAACGAAGTGGGATAGGAGGAAAGAAAACAGAAAATAAAGCATTCGAAGAGGAGACGGCCGTTATTGTTGAATTATATTCGTCAGAATCAATTCTAAGAAAAGTGTTATTGATTTAATCCGTAATTTGTTGTATATTATGAGATTTTAAACCTGATTTAAGTTATGCAATATACTACATAGTTCGTAGTGAATTAGCTATTACCTCGTGTTGTATTGTTACGGACAGATTGAATAATCTATATAAATATTTTGCTATAATTGAGTAAAATATGCGAAAGTACCATAATAAAAATCCGAAGGTCACAATGATCTTAATGTTTTGGTAAGAGTCCTTTGTCCCAGTTTGAAAAAGATCACTTATGTTCATCCTTGAACAAAAGTTCTTCCCATATCAACATAAACTATCAGGCTAACGGCTAGTCAGATATAACTATAGAAAATAAATTTTGAAACGTCGGGTGATGCTACATAGAGCAAAAAGTACCACGTTCTCTCTCTTATACATTCAGGAATTTAGATATTCGTCAACAGAATAGAAAATATTACCTAAAAGGTGCTGCTTCAATTTGGCTCTAAACTTGCTTGGTACTTTCTCATATTTCAGAGCAGTTGGTAGAGCATCGTAAATCCTGCAACTCATAGTGACAGGGCCAGTATTAAATAATATTGATAGATTGCGATGTATCACCGCAAAATTATATCGGCTTCTCGTACCGTAATCATGAACGTCGAGATTTTTAATAAGTGTCAGCTTGGTTTTGTTATCTCTTCTTGACATTGCGGCACAAAAGATATATACGCAATATATACGTTTCCTATTATTTTTTGCTAAATCGAAAGATTATTACTCCTGGAGTACGTATTTCACGCTTTAAAGATTTTTATATGACGATATCTATTTTTCGCGATTAAATGAAAAGTGAAAAATTTCAAGCGCGCGAAAACGCGACGCGTTAGTAGGAATGATGGGAAAAAGTCCGTGCGACGCATTTCTGGTTCCCCCTCCCGCCTTGTGGGGTGACCTTGACCGAGGCTCTGAGCGCTGATAGGACGCAGGATGCAAGCGGGTAGCTGAGTACCTTGCTGGCTGGTAGCGCTTGGCTTAAAAAAGGTTTATTAATACCTTATCAAACGAAGAAAACTTTCCGACCTCAGCCAGTTTTAATAGGTGATTATTAAGACATGTTTCCCTGAGCTCTGTGCCTCATGCATGCATTGGTAACCTTAGACGATGTATAACTCGTATCTACTCGTATATAAACTATGTCCCTGTGACGTCACGTGGAGTGGAATCGCATGGGCGCCAATCTGGCCTTTTTCAAATGAGGATAAAATTTGACCCTTGCCATTCGTCTAAACCGGTATTTCAAAATCCAAATAATTTGTGTATTATGAATGCACTAATGGTGGGTAACGAATCGCAATCAATGCCTTTCGTTTTATTTGATGAAGGAAACTGCCCTATGACTAATGTTTCATTTGTCCGCGCGCCCTCTCCTTTCGGTTAATGAGCCTTAACTCCAATTAGCATCAAATTTGGTGGGGTGTCAAGACTTGGGTCCGGGGAGTAGGTAATACCCTGCGGGCGAGAGGGACGTTTTTGCAATGAAGATTGCTAAGCTTTACAATAAATAAAACTCAAACTTCTCACACACATGGGACTTGCAGCCATGCGTTTGGATGTACATTAGGGCGGATCGGAAAAATCGATTTTTTTCAAATCCATCTGGCCCAATGAAAAAAAGTTGTGGGACCGATCAAAAATAAGGCCTGAAAAATTTGAGACCTCTAGGTGAACCCCTGACCCTCGCTCAAATGCAATTTAGAGGGGGATGGTCGAAATTCGAAAAATATGGTATTTTATGGTCATTTCCTATAGAGTTTGCCGAGTTACTGCCCTTTAGGGCCAAAATTTCGTGCATTTTGATGTATCTGCCACCGTTTAGCCACAAAATGCCTAATTTGAGTCCGCGTCCGCGAAGAAAATATTCCAACGCCCACGCAGCGTCGCGGATACAAGAGCCGCAGGCCGATCCCCTCCCCTCCCCGCTCGCTTCTACCCCTCCCACGCCTCCAATACAGCAAAATTCATCCCGCGTATGCTGCTAGGAGGTCGTTTATCTTGGATAATATAAATCGGAAGATGGTAGAAGGTAATAAAGGAAGCTTAGTGAGACGACTTCTCCCTTATTAGGCGCCCCGTCGGGGTTAAACAAATCGATGTTACCAACTTTTAGAGAAGTGATGAAATAGTTTTAGATCCGAGAACGCAGGAAAGGAGCCTACGGTCCATGAAAAGGCCTCTCGAGTGGCTGGGTGGCGGTGTGCGAACTTCGGATATGCGCTCCAATTTCGGCTTTGTCCGACAGATGTGATTAAATGGATTTTGTGCGAAAGCCGCTCGCGCCCTCCCCACAAGCCTCTCCCACGCGCCAAATGCACCAAAATTTACACCAAGTGTGTCTTTATTCGTTAGTCTAACTAATATTTAATGTTTCAGCATCATCTGTGGAGGAACAATCACGAATGAATTACTCAATTACCTGCTTTCCAATCTGAATTTCTCATTCCTCGTCTTTCGCTGTTGTCAACAAAGTTTTGGTGAAGTTCTTCACGAATCCCTCGTCCGTAAGTATGTATAATAAAAAGAAATATTTAACTTCAAATTTGAACGTTCCTCAAGAAATTTTTGAAAATCCACAGCTTTAAGGTCAGATATAGCCGGTTGGTTGGAATTATTACTGTGGTCTCTCTCCAATATGTCATCAGCGAGTAGTCCTTAAAGTTGACATTAAAATCCAGCCGTTTAAAAAATCTCGGATCGGCCGCCAAACGCATCCTTGCAACAACGCAAATTCGGTCCTTAGATTGCCCTCCGAATGTTTATGTCGCAAATCTAAGTCAACTTAGTGCAATTAGCAAATAGACCTCTGTAAGGGATGAAATATGATTTGATGCTTTCCCAGCGAATGATGTGGGTAAACTCTTCTCGGGATTCATCGAAATTAATCCCTGATGATGAGCCCCGAGTCGGAGCTTGAAACGTTTGCCATTATGGAAAAATTAACCCGGTGGGAATCCCGAGAAGAGTTTACTCACATTGCAAGGGATGTTGGAATTATGCTTGTAGCATAGGGATGATACCTCCTTTTTGGGCGGTATTCACTTGGTACCATCGCATTCAAATCCTTTTTAATTTTGTGTATCTAATTTTCACTTGGAAAGGAATCGAGAATCGCAGATTTTATTACTTTTGCTAATCCTCCGACGGGGGAGGCAAACCCCCAAAAGTGGGACCCTGTTTCTTCAACTAACATCACACATTCCCCTCTAAACTTGGATTGATAAGTCCTTTTGCCTTTTTTCATCAGACAAAAGTATAGTCTTTCACTCCATCAAAATGTAGCCCTTTGATGACACCCTTTGATACCTCTCTTTTCGTATTCACAATAATTAGCATCTTTTTCTGTCTACATAAGTAATTCTTGCACACTACCTTGGATGTATCTTACGAAGTTATGATTTTTGCGTCAACTAAAGTTGCGGGGACGATCATTGCTGTTTCTTGGTTCTTGCATATACCTCTATCACATTTGGCAGACGCATTTTCCACGCAGAAGTTCCAGTTTGAGTTTAACCCTGAATTTTTATTTGATGAGGAACGTAGGGAGAAAAACCGGATGATTTCTCTACGGTTTAATTTTCTTCGGATAAATTGATGAAGAAAATTTTTTATACTATTTTCCCATACAAGAATTGACGATGTCGACTCAACGCTCTCTGACGATTCCTTTTTTTCTCTGTTGTCGAGTTTCTTTAGGACTCAATCCAGCAGCCATCATCTTTAGTTTCGCCCGCTGGTCTCTCAATATACTTCTTCGTTGGGGGGAACCTTATGCTCCTTATTGCACTTACACGAAAAAATATCGCATAATTTGAAATGTTCCTTCAAAAGTGCTTGAGATTTGTACTTCAAAAAAACCCTACTATTGGCCTATTCGCATTTTCCTTAAGTTTTAGTACTTCCTGTTGTACCGCTAAATCCATTTAGTCACACAGATAATGGAAGGGAAGCGTCACCATAGTTCGCACACCTTTATAGCCACTCGAGAGGCCTTTTCATGGACCGTAGGCTCCTTTCCTGCGTTCTCGGATCTAAAACTATTTCATCACTTCTCTAAAAGTTGGTAACATCGATTTGTTTAACCCCGACGGGGCGCCTAATAAGGGACAAGTCGTCTCACTAAGCTTCCTTTATTACCTTCTACCATCTTCCGATTTATATTATCCAAGATAAACGACCTCCTAGCAGCATACGCGGGATGAATTTTGCTGTATTGGAGGCGTGGGAGGGGTAGAAGCGAGCGGGGAGGGGAGGGGATCGGCCTGCGGCTCTTGTATCCGCGACGCTGCGTGGGCGTTGGAATATTTTCTTCGCGGACGCGGACTCAAATTAGGCATTTTGTGGCTAAACGGTGGCAGATACATCAAAATGCACGAAATTTTGGCCCTAAAGGGCAGTAACTCGGCAACATCTATAGGAAATGACCATAAAATACCATATTTTTCGAATTTCGACCATCCCCCTCTAAATTGCATTTGAGCGAGGGTCAGGGGTTCACCTAGAGGTCTCAAATTTTTCAGGCCTTATTTTTGATCGGTCCCACAACTTTTTTTCATTGGGCCAGATGGATTTGAAAAAAATCGATTTTTCCGATCCGCCCTAATGTACATCTACATCTACATAATACCCTGCGAGCCACCTCTAGGGTGTTTGGCAGGGGGTGATCAATCACCAGCATGCATTTGGACTCCCACATGCACACCACACCGTCCAAAAAACGTCCCGTATAATAACAAACTATACTACTATATGCTGTTAGAAATAATAATTGAATTAAGAAACATGCATTGAGTTTTACATAGGTTAGTAGGCTACACTACAAGTCATGCAATCTATTTACGAGTTCTATTGCTGCCGTTATAATCTCTTATTGATCGTGGAAAAAATGACATTCGGAATCTGTCTGTTCTGCAATCTATCTCTCTTATTTCATTTATGTCATCTGATCTACTGTAGTATGTTGGCGTCCGTAAGATATGGTTAACTTCGTCAGAAAAGACACTGCTCTTGAATCCAAAGGGTTTAGTCTATTTTTCAATCTACGGTCCGACAGAGATTCCCATCCGAGTTTATCTAAGAGGTCAGTTACATTAACAAGACTATCGTAACGACCTTAAAATGTTATGCAAACCCTTCTACGCATAAATTTCGACGGAAAAGTGTAATTCGTTCTCCTTAGGGTAGGGGGGGGGGATGAGTGGGATAGATATCCCCCAAAGCCTCAGATAAACAAAAAAAAAAAGTATTTTAAGATATTGTCTAGTTTTGACTTATAATGACTACATCTACTTTAAGTTAAATTTTAAGTGACAAAATGATGCAAAATGTATTTCGGGTATGTCATTTTTCTAAAATTTCCCCGGTCTTTTTAAACTAATGAATATGCGAATACTGCCACTCGACTGCGTAGTCTTTCCTGAAGTTGATATAATTTACTGAGACTTATGACGTATTCCACCATGGGTAAGCATGGGTAAGGAGTCTCATGGAAAGCGAAAGGTTTTTTCCGCTGCGCGCAGAAAATGCGTTTGTGTTTTACAAGTCACTATTTTAAAATTTCGTTTTTTTTCACAGCGGGCTCTCTCCTGACTTCTCAGAACAGGTAGTGCTGCTGCTACGCACTTGGATTTCTTCAATGAATCTCCAGCTGCATTCAGAAGAAAAATTGGGATGTTTGCAGGGAATGGTCCGCATACAATGGCTGCAAAAAGCATTCGGACAGCTCTTGTTTCCAGCTAAAATAATTTTCATTTTTCTTTGTGTTGCGCTTATGTCTAGGGCTTGAAATGATTCTCAGTGTGTACTATAGACGCTCTTTATTTATGCCTGCACTGCAGCAACAGCAATCAATAATAACCTTTCGAAACTTGAAATAAAATAGAAAAATAACTTCATATGTGTCGCACAAAAACGTATTTGGACACGTAAATTTTTAATATTAAATGAAGTCATAAGGCACACTTTACGCAATAATAATTAGTATTTCGTGGCATTCCTTTTGGTTTTCAAGACTGCCTGAAGACGATTTGACATTGAATGGACCAATTTTGATGTGACAATAGTGGGTATTTTTTCCCATTCTTCTGACAAGCCAATCTTGAGGTCATTCGTGTTTTATATTTCCTTTACTTTATTTGTATCTCCAGAATACTTTACAGATGCTCTATCGGATTGAGGTCAGGTGATTGTGGAGGGGTGTTGACTGTGTTGGGTGTGTTATACACGATCCACAGCATTGTATCCTTTGCCTTGAGTTTTGTGTCATTTTGAAATGTAAATTTGTTTCTCTGTCCCATTTTTCAGTACTAACAAACAAATTCTGCTTCAGAATGTCGATTTAGACCTTGCGGTAAATGACCCCTTTCAAAAAGTGCAAATTACCAGACGGAGTGGACCCAAAGTTAAAGATTTTAGCTTTCCAAAATATCTCGAGTTGGAGATCAAGTGGATTCGGGCGATCGGAAGAGACAATTTCACCTCCACGAAAAACATTAACGTATGTATCATTTCACGCTGTAATTATCTGGATGTAATTTCTAGCTAGATGTGGCTTGGGGATGTTTATGAATGTCTCCAATACTAAAAGTGGTGATTTAAAATATTGTAGCGGCAATTCGACTGAAAATTCTTTTATTTTAGTTGTTTTTTTGTGTTATTTCGTTGAGTAAACGTGTGGTTGAAGGAGTTCCTGGGAATTATAATTTAGCAGCCAAGTTTATAGTATCGAATATTCTTTCTTAGCTTGCCCTTTGGTGTGTTATGCGTCTGAAACTCAGTACTCAGTTAAAAATACTTATTTAACTTAGAGTTGAAAAGCTGTTTCAATTATTTACGCCCTAAGTTATATACTCGGGTACTTTCGATGAAACTTCCTGAGTCATTGCAGTTTTGGCATAGTACCTCCAGACGATCCCATGCACCCCCTCACACCATCACGTGAACAACCCCATGTTTCACTGTTGCTTTCAAGGTCTTGGGGGTCGAGCTCAGTATTGTTCGGACGCCACACCATTTGATGACCATCGGATCGGAATATGTTGTACTTGCTCTCGTCAGTGAAAATCTCGCTATCCCACTACTCTAAAGGCTCAGAATGATGTTCCCAAGCGGAATCTGCCTGCTCAGGGGCGGTCTGGCTGGTCGGCGATCGCCCCGAGCTCAGGGGGCCCCCAAGAGTCCTCTGGAATTGTCGATAATAATTCACTACATAGTGCATAATCCTCACAACGCTATGAGGGAGTTGTGTAGAGAACTGTCATCCAGAGGACTGAGGGGGCGCCGAGCTTCTGGGGCCCCCACAGCGCTCGCGTATATCATGAAGCAGCCGGCATGCGCTGGAGCGCTGATCGCGACACTTGTCTTTTTCCTGTCCCACGCATACGACGACGAGTTCTTGTGAATCTCCCTCGTGAGATGAGATCACGGTGGCAACCGCAAGTGCGATCGTGCATATATGTATCAGTATATTTTGGTGACTACTGCGGACCACGTGACACTCCATTATTTCCCCTCGACCGCTCTTCCTTAAGTCTCCAGTTCCGCAGCGAAAACCGATTTCCCCGCAGGTGTTTCTGGGTTGTCGATACCCCAATTAATTCATCAAGAAAAAAATATCAGATTCGATGTCTGAGTATACTTACAATCTCATGTGTCTGATTTTCCAATTAAGCGTTGACATAAGTGCCAAAGTAGTTCTCCCAGGACTGGAAGTAGGGAAGGAAGCGTTATTGGAGGGGAAAGTTGCGCGCGCACAGCACAAATATTCTTTCTTTTTTCCTCGCAAAGATCGCGAAATCCAAAGTAGTTCACATTGGATGTTGGTTGGATAAATGAGAGGATTTTATGCTCTTTGAAGTGTTAATATGAAACGCGTTAACGAAAGCGGTGCGCAGAAAAGAAACGAGAAGAAGAAAAAACTCTTTTATGTTAAAACTTTGCGTGCCATGGACGTAATATTACGTCTTTCCATTTCATTGACTTTGTATGCGTGAAGCCGTAATATTTCGCCCGTGGTACTTTTCCAGTGTACTGCTTAGGGGTTCAGTTTTTCCAAACATCAACTGCTCGATGGAAATAGAGTCCTTTTAATGTCTCGAGGATGGAAAGTTCTCTGTAGCTACCGGCATCCTCATCTTAGGCCACTTAGTGTGAAAATTCTTTGGGCCGTTTGTTGAGGGTGCATTGACCCTTTTTGTCATCCAAGATTTATAATGCTTTGCTTGGAACAATGCTTTTTTATGATTTCCATGCGTTAAATAGTTCAAATTGAGCGTATTAAAAAAATTATTATGCATGTTATGGCGGTACATCGTATGTTGCAACTTTTTCAATTTTAAAAAACTATGGGTTTACATTGTTAAATTTGTATTTAAAAATTAGCAATAAAGGTTATTCAACTCATTCATAAAGAAGAGCAAAGTCCATTTTTAGTGAAATGCACATCGATGTAAATATATTTTTGATGTTAATGTTTTTGAAAAATGCACGAATACAGTCCAAATGGCTGGATTTTTCAGTAGGGCTTTAAATTTAGCAGCCGGCACTCAAAGTGTTAATATTACATCTAAAAAATTTAGTGCTTGGCTGAACAAGAAGCAGTGGCGGATACATATGGGGGTGCGTGCGCCCCTCCTCGCGGGGCCACCTGCATTGCCTAACATTGCTCAACCACAATTGTTACTTCTTTAGATCATAAGATAGCATTATCTTGTATACGCGTAAAATAAGCTTAAATGAAACTTTCTCAAACTTTGCTTGCCACTTATTTTTCATTCCGATAAAAGTAAAGGTAGCTCAAGAAATATTTTACGCCCCCCCCCCCCCCCCCCCCCCGCCTTGAGTTATTTTTTGTGCCCGCTTACTGACAAGAAGTGGTTCCTGTATCGATTTACTACAGAACGAGAGTTAGATACGGATTAAGGTACGTTGGAATATTAGTATTTTCATTTTAATAGTTTAAACAATACCGTCTTGTGACGCGCTTCGAGCCAACTTTCTGTGCGGTTCTTTCTTCTCTCCATAATTTCGTTTATTATTTAGTTAGTTCTGTACATATATTTTAATTTTTTGTGCGTTTAGTTTTTTTTCAATATATTCCGCCACGCAAGGGCGTACCCAGGATCGAAACTAGAACGGGGGTAAGCCACGGTCGTTCAAGTTGTTACAGAGAAATACTTAGGGAACCAAAATTTAAAGAATATTATAAAAGCGCCTTATTAGTTTATAAAAAAATTATTTGCTCGAAAATAAAATATTTTAATTTCAATTACATGTTTTACACTAAAATCACTATTCTTTTATTTAAAGAAAATTTGTTCAAAACTTTCGTTTTGTACTGAATTTAATTCTGTACCCTTCTGCCCCCCGCTGAGCACGCCCGTGCCGCCAAACTCAAACAAAGAAAAGAAACGTTTTTCTATTGCAAAACCTGCCGTGATACGCCTGAGGTGGATCTAAGTTTGGACCAAACGGGGTAACCGGGGGTCTGGAGATTTCCCCCTGCCGAAGGGAGATTCGGCGATAAAAGATATTTGTGATTTTCAAGACTCAAAAACGGCGGTTTTTGCTCATTCTTTGACAAAGAAATACACTACTGTGCACAATGCACATGTAGTAGGCCGTTTAGTTGGTAAAAATTTTACGGAGGTCACCTACATCTACATACTAACCCGAAAACTGCCTCAATAGGCGCGTGGCGGGGGATGTCAGGACACCCGCCGTATTCATATATAAAGGAAATGTTGTAACGAAATTACGTCTCGCATTTATTAAAGTCCTTTGTCGTGCGGGGGAGATAACGAATTCCTGCGCCTATCCGTTCGCCTAAATATCTCTCCTATTTTATCGTTTTTGTCGTACCTGGAAATTTATTGGGTTTCTAGTATGATCTATCTCCGTGCCGTAATGCCCACTCGTAATGCGCAATGGCTATGAAGAAGTGCTGTTAATGAGAAGGGCTGTTCAATCGTCATTCTCATGCTCAATTTGATTGTATTGGCATTGCGTTGCAAATGCCTAGTACGTCTTCCTTTATTAAGAATAAGGTTTTAAGATTTTTCAATTATGGCACATATGATATCGATATCCTAGACCTAAGTTTATTAATTGGTGTGAGAAAGGTGTCAATGAGCTAAAGTTACCATTTAGATGTAAACATTGCCTTTTCACTTCATATATGCCTTTTAGTTATGCTAGTTGTTTTTATTAAAGGCTATTACATTTTTATTACGCATTAATTTCTTTACTCGATTGCTTCCAGTAGATAGGGAAAATTACTTAACAACTTTTTTAAAAGGACTCGTGACTAACAATTTTGCTAATCTCGTTCGAATTTTTCGGGAACACGAAGAGGTCCGTAATGAAATTCTTAAGTGTAATGACCAAAGGCAATTTTGGTCTTTTGGAAGGCATTGTCCGAATATTTATGTGTCTGGCATTTCCTTCGTACCTACACTGCCCATAAGTATGAATGAAAGGATATTTGTGGCTACCTCATTCCATTCAAATTGGTCCAAGTGGTTCGTTGGTTCAATGGCCTAGCAGGGTCGTATATAATATAAGTATTACCTCTGTATTCCCAAGATCGTTGAGGAACTCTTTGCCCCTATCTAGAATCTGAAACAGTATTTTTATCGTTGTA
The DNA here is from genome assembly GCF_921293095.1 of Ischnura elegans. Classification (NCBI taxonomy): domain Eukaryota; kingdom Metazoa; phylum Arthropoda; class Insecta; order Odonata; family Coenagrionidae; genus Ischnura; species Ischnura elegans. The sequence goes on along the minus strand of NC_060258.1, from coordinate 15,936,280 downwards.
AACGACCCTCTATTTCATAGAAATCATGGTGAAAAATAATGAAAAACTCGTTCAATACTGCGGAAAGATTAATTAACATTCATGAATCGAACTAACGGAATATCAGTGCATTTCATTGAGGAGGTTGGTGGTGTGAAAGACGTCATATTATTCGAAGTCATAATTCTAAGTGTCAGTTGTGGCAAAAAAAAAACATTTTTATGAATCACAATATCACCTACCATAACGACAATTACCACTCCATCCTCATCGAAGAGTAATTCATTGTGCTTGTCGACATTGGCATAGCTGTCATTTTAACAACACTACATGGATCCACTCACGATACTGTTTCATTCACGAGAAAAGAATATATACCTACGGTACGATTTTAAAAATTGCTATTGGATTGGCATCAGTCCTCCGTGGGAGTTATAGTAAATGTATAGTCGACGACGCGAACAAATCGTTTTAGAAAATTGTTTATTGATAGGTTACTATGCTAAAACTAAGGTATTTTTCACTTGAATAAGCACTTTTGCTACGTTTAACGAGAAACTTCCATTTCATTTGACCATATATTATAAGTTCGCTTTTGTTTACTATTTAAACACTTGAAAAAAATTATTATTAGTAATATTTCACCCAGTAAGATGTATTTCAAACATCAGATGTTTTATTTCCGAAGAAGTAACGTCAAAATGAAATACCTTCCAATTTTCTATCATGGCCATTTGTTTTCCGCCGGTTTTCGTCTGCTATTACCCATGATTCCTGAAGTTGCACCTTTTCCTCCACCTCCGAAGCTGGTGCAGATAAAAGTTGCACCTTTTGAACCTGCAACCGTTACGCGAACAGCGTTCGTCACTTGCAACTTCCGCGACGCGAACGCAAAAGTGGCAGATAGGCGCAGGAAAGTGCGGAAGTGGCAGCGACGCGAACAGAGCTATAATTTTTTGTGGGTTTAAAGAAAATTTGTTGAATAATTTCGTTTGAATGAAATACTGATTTGGCTTAGAGACTTTTGCGATTTTTGCCTCCCCCCTGCCCCTCGCTGGGTACGCCCATGACATGTATATTATCTCACCATAACGAAAAGAACTTTCCCTTTCGTGACTCCTCAACTCATAACTCTCATGACAAGATGCTGGGAGAAGCAAAGAACAACTATCTGAGACTTCCCCTCTAGTTGAACACGTCATGGTCTATAGCATTTCGCTAGAGCAACTAGAGGAAGTCGGACGCTGTTGAGTCTCAGTATTCGCCTCTCCTCTTTGATCGTCTGTTCCCGGGTCCCATTAGACTCTGATGTCTGAGAGTAACTTCCAAGGTTAGCTCCCCCTTCCGCTGTTGCACGCAGGTTGGGGACTGGAGGTGAGGTCGAAGGGGATGGAGATAAGATAAGTTGCCTCGTCTTGCCAGAGTGCGACGGAGGGTGCCTTCACAGCTATGCGTTGCGTCGACGCCAAGAGACCTCCCGCCCCACCATCAAATTTTGCCCTTCACAGCTCTCTGTGTTGCGAAGACAAATGAAAGGCAAAAAGCGTCGGATGCTAAAGATCGGCCTGGAAGCATACAATCTTATGATCTCGAGTCAAACGCACAATAAATATGTTGTTTTGTGCACTTTTACGCAATTTAAAATCTTAAAATATTCTTGTTAACTAAAAATAGCATTCGAAGTTAATGTGGCGACCATAAAGTTGATGACCACGTACGTAGCGATGGCCCTTGCCAATGCATTATGACCTTTAAATTGTGTTTCCTTACTCGGAATATACGAAAAATAACAAATGACATTCACAGGCAGTAGCGGATGCAGAAAACACTCGAGGAGGGCGCGCAAAAGAAACATTAATTACCTTTACTTTTATCCTGATAAAAAATAGTACCCATCTAATACTAGTAAAAATAGTAATAAAAGTCACACGCAGAGTTTAAGAAATTTTTAATTAAATTTATTACACGCACATGCAAGACAATGCCATCTTATGATATAAAAAAGTTATAATTGTGGTTCTTCTATGTTTATTAGCAATTAGAAATTTGCGGAATTTCAGGATAATTGGTTCCAAAATGGTGATTTTTACGGCTTTCTGAGGGATATTTTTTTTATTAATCCAAACACTATTTTATTGGTAATATCAATCCAATTGAATAAAATGGATTCAACTTAATAATTTCTCTGAGGTCTGTGGGGGGGGAGGGTTTAATCCCCCAAACCTCCCCCCCCCCCCACCACTTGCTGCGCTACTGAATTGCAGAGTCATAGAGGGGTTAGGGAGGCAGCAGGAGAGAGAGAGAGAAGAGATAACGGTAATGCGAACTATGCCGATGTTTTCCGAACACCTCCGATCGTCACCTCGGCAGTGCTCTTGCAAGACGAGGCAATTCGTATCCTTCCCCACCTCCCCCAACGAAGCCCATCCCATAGACCGCCCTTCGAGACGACCCCAACCAGCGTGCAAGTACAATTATTGATACAAGTGATAGAAGTCCTAAATATGTACCCATAATTTTTAAATTTACAATTAGAAATACCTCCGACGTCTTTTAAACTTTCCCTAATTAAAGAAAATTCACATAAATGTAATAATTAGAAATTAATTCAATTACAAAACACTGAATGGTGCACATCAGACGAAAATGCAAAAGGTAAACATATGACTTACAGCTTTGCGGCCAATTTATAAATTAAGGCCCATTCTGACAGTCTATATATTATGGGAAATCCTAACATAGTTCATAACATTAACTGTGCCAAACGCACAATTCCAAGTTAGCCTGCTAAGTCAACCCTAAAAGATTTACACATACTGTAGTTGGTCACTTTGCTATGAATAGATTTAATTTGATGAGCACAATACACATTGTCGAATTTTATGAGGGTTGTTATTGCTATCGAAATGACAGAGAGGAAGTGAATTTCACCTACGTATAATTTATTTTGCTAGATTATGAGCCGCCTTACGATGAGAATAAGGTAAGGTTAAGGTAGACCGCCCTTCGAGACGACCCCAACCAGCGTGCGTCTGTGGAAGTAGGGAGGTGCTCTCACAAGTACCAGAGTCGAATGTATCCAGGCATGGACGCTCGAAAGAGCGAAGCGAATACTTCGACTCAACTGCGTCCGACTTCCTTAACACTTTGCGTGCCATGGACGTAATATTACATCCTGCTAATCCTTCTGAGGATTGCCATGGACGTAATATTACGTCTTTCCATTTAATTGGCTTTGTATGCGTGAAGCCGTAATATTTCGCCCGTGATACTTTTCCAGTTTACTGCTTAGGGGTTCTGTTTTTTTTCAAAAATGAACTGCTCGATGGAAAAAGAGTTAACTTTATGTATTGAGGACGAAAAGTCCTCTGCAGCTACCGGCATTCTCATCTTGGGCCACTTTGTGTGAAAATTCTTTGGGCCGTTCGTTGAGGGTGCATTGACCCTTTTTGTCATCCAGGATTTATAATGCTTTGCTTGGAACAATGCTTTTTTATTTTTTCCATGCTTTAAATAGTTCAAATTGAGCGTATTAAAAAATTGTTATGCATGATATGGCGGTACATCATATGTTGCAATTTTTTTTATTTTTCAAAAACAGTATGTTTTCATTGTTGAATTACGTATTTAAAAATTAGCAATAAAGGTTATTCAACTCATTCATAAAGAAGAGCAAAGTTCATTTTTATTGAAATGCACATCGATATACATATATTTTTGATGCTAATGTTTTAAAAAAATGTACGAATTTTGCAAAAAAAGCTGGATTTGTCAGTAGGACTTTAAAATTAGCAGCCGGAACTCGAAGTGTTAGGCTGCTCTGAATGAATACATGGATGATCATGTCGTATTACACATCTACATCTACATAATACCCTGCGAGCCACCTCTAGGGTGTTTGGCAGGGGGTGACCAATCACCAACATGCAGCATGCAAGGGGACCGCCACATGCACACCACACGGTCATAGAAATATTACTCACACTAGAAAAATATACATGCTTATCCACACAAAAATTGCTAATGGTTAGTAATTCTTAGATCAAATACATGCAAGGTTAGAACTACGAAAAAACATGCGATGAGTGATCCTGGCGAGCGTTGCCATTAATCCTTTCAATTGAGACAACCTTGCTATCCTTAATAGTACGAGGGAAGAATGACATTTTAAATCTCTCTGTTTTGCAGTCTATTTATTTTATTTCCTTCTCATGATCGCGTCTACTATAGTACGATGGTAAACGAAGGATATGATTCACGTCGTCTGAGAAAATATCTTCTTCGAATTTCCTAAGTAAGTTAAGCCTATACTTCGATCTACGCTCCTGTAAAGATTCCCATCCTAACTCGTGTAACATACTTGAAACGCTGCACTTTTTGTCGTAACAACTCATCACAAATCTGGCCGCCCTGCGCTGTACCACGACCACCGAGAGACCGGAGGTGTCTCTCGGTGGTCGTGGCTGTACTCGATTGATTTCACCTGTTAGTCCTTCCTCGTAAGGGTCCCACACGCTAGCAGCATATTCCAAGTGAGGCCTCACCAGAGTCAGGTAGCTTATTTCTTTCACCTTTTTTGGGAATTTACCGAGAATTCTTTTTACAAATCCAAGTTTATGGTTAGCTTTCCCGCATACTTCACGTATGTGCTTACCCCACGAAAGATCCCGGGTAATGGTGAGCCCCAAGTATTTAACGAATTCGGTATTTGGTAGTGGAATCCCGTTAGCGGTGTAGCTCCTTCTTGAAGATATATCCTTTTCCCAAAAATTCATCACCATACTCTTTTCAAGATTTAATTCTAACTCCCAAGTACTGCACCAGTCATTTACGGCAACGAGGTCCTTTTGTAATGCTAATCTACATCTACATAATACCCTGCGAGCCACCTCTAGGGTGTTTGGCAGGATGATCAATCACCAGCATGCATTTGGACTCCCACATGCACACCACACCGTCCAAAAAACGTCCCGTATAATAACAAACTATACTACTATATGCTGTTAGAAATAATAATTGAATTAAGAAACATGCATTAAGTTTTACATAGGTTAGTAGGCTACACTACAAGTCATGCAATCTATTTACGAGTTCTATTGCTGCCGTTATAATCTCTTATTGATCGTGGAAAAAATGACATTACTATCTAATCATTCTACCAATTTATCATTTCATCATATTTACCATTTCTATCTAATCTGAGGCTAATCTATCGCTAAGGTCGTAAACTTCAATGTATACAACTACAACATCTTTTACACTAGACGGAAACTCCCAGACACTAGTTCTTTGCTTCTCCCAAGTTCGTGTCACGAGAGGTATGTGTGAGAGGGCTCAAGTAAATGCGAAAGGTAAGGTTATTTTCGGCGCGCTGAGCTCGGGTACTTGTGCATGCAGCTTGATTAGGGTCTCTCGCTCGGACCCGTGTTAGTAATCATAAGCAAAGAGATTGGAAAGATGATATCGGGAAAGATATGTGAAGGCGAAGGAAGACCTCTCTTCATTCAGACATTCAGTGTCGTAGCCAGGAATTTCGTTCACGGGTGGGGGGGAGGGCGTCCAAAACCAAATTTCTTATACTTTTCCGAGGGAGGACCCCCGAATCAGTAGCTTAGCCAACGGGGGGGGGTTCAGGGTTACAACCCCCCCCCCCCCAGAACCGCTAAAAGAGGCGCCAAAAACGAGTAAGATGGCCTTAATTAATAAAAAAAATACTTTATTTTAACAAATACTCGTGAAAAATTACTGTTTTTGAGACCTAAAAATCACGTTGTCAGCATCAAAAATCCCCGGACCCCTCCATTGTCATGGGGTGTTTTCCACACACCCCGGAAAGGCCCCGTAATCTTCCAGAAACCCCCCCACCCCCCTCCAAGGCCGGATCCAGAAACTCTCTGGGGGGGACAAGGACCTGGCAGGCAAAGGGTATTCTTATACTTGAGATTAAAAACAGCATACGACAATTACTTTACGAGATATTCTTTCTATCAATATGGACGTTGTTAACGTGAAATTGAATGATTAAGGCTCCGTAATGTGCATGACAAAACGAATGCCATGACAACCGTATTAAAAATCTTGACCATTTTTAAGCGTCTGGGGGGGGGGGGGGGGGTTGTGCCGCCGTGCCGCCGGACGCCCCCTAAATCCGCCTCTGCCCCCTCCCCCTTCCATTTCAAAATTCCGTCTTCGCTTTAGACCATTTAAGTAAGTAGACCTGCCGTTCGGGCAGAACGCTGTGGCCAACATCGTACGGCGGGGAAGTGAGTGGGATGAGGGATCGTGACGTCACGGTAGGGACAGCAGACGATATTCCTTATGCGCGCTTGAGATATTTTAACGCTCATCCGCTGCAAAGTCGCTGAAAAGTGACGATATTGGGCACGCAAAATGATGATACACTTAATAAATATATTTTTACGATGAACTAAGGCATTTTATAGCCTTGACTGTGCGCAAAAAGCTAAATAAATCAAGATAAAGCGAGAAGCGATCGTATTAAATAAATTGATTAAGAATGTCATATGTAAACATGGGCGTACCCAGCGAAGGGCAGGAGGAGCAGTTGTCCCCCTAGAAGCAAAAATCGCAAAAGTCTTTAAGCAAAATCAGTACTGAATTGAAACGAAAGTATTCAACAAATTTTCTTCAAACCAACGAAAAATGATATGTATTAGTCTTAGTTTAGTAACTGAAATAAAACTATTTTTTCAATGAAATAATCTCATAAACTAATAAAGCGCTGGTATAATGTTCTTATAATGTTGGTTTCATTCATCTTTTCCATGCTAAAATGTCACAACTTGGCTTGCCCCCCCCCTCCTAGATCATGGCTTCCCCCCCTAGACCATGGCTTTCCTCCCCCTAGACCATGGCTTCACCCCCTCTTGGTAAAAAGAAGGGGTTCTGGCAAGTATCACGTATTTTTTTCCGCAAAAACCAGTATATTGCGATCTCGGTAATCTTCAATAAAAATAATTAAACAAATCGTTTTATTTATAAACCCAACACAATGAAGTCTAGATTAACGTATTTACACTGAAAATACGCATTTTTTAAAATCCTATGTGAGATTAGAAAGAAGGCGTGGAGCAAAATCCCACGATATGTCACAAAGGATGAAGGGAGGGGTCCATAAAAAGGCAAAATTATTTTAGAAATGTTACTTATTATTAGTAGATTAACCTAACCGTGACATTCCTAGAAAATGAATATTAAGACTGTCCCAGTGGTCGTGTGTCATTTTTAACCCGTAATTTTAGTAACTTTGCATCGAGCAATATTCATGAAAATTGGCACACTTATGGGGAAAGTTTTGTTGAGTTTAAGCAAAATTTTACAATTTTGACCTTTTGACCTCACAATGTGGGTCCAAACTAAAAATTTTAATTTGCCTTATGGGGTTTCAATGTTAAAAAAATCGAGATTGAAAAATATCTGAATTTCATTGACCAAAATGTCAATTCTTGGGTTTTCGGACACAAGAAACCCGAAAAAAAGACTTTCATTTACGAAAATTCAACCGTTGACCCAGTAAGGTCACCGTCAAGGTCATAAGGGTGGCAAAAAGAATAGCATACCAACAAAGGTATCGATCCATGGATTTTATAGGGCACCCAAGTCATTGGTATTGTCCAAATACCCGTATTATTCACTAATTGACCTCCAAGGTTAATATGGAGGTCAAAGGCCATAGAGGTAAACGTCCGGCCATCGTGACACCCAGGTTTCGAACCATATGTTTTGAAGGGTGCCAAAGTCGATTTTCAGTTAATAGGTCCGTATTGTTGATTTTTTTACCACCGAGGTCTCAATGGGGGTCAAAGGCCATAGAGTTAAATGTCTGGCCATCATGACAATCAACGTGTCAAACCATAGGTTTTGAAGGGTCCCAAAGTCGGTTACGCAGTTCCTTCATCCGTACAACAATTTATTTTGACCTCCGAAAGTCATAATGGGGGTAAAAGGTCATAGAGATTTTAATCGACCGCTTTGACTTTCTGACCGCTTTTGATGCAGATATTTTAAACTTCATTCGCTTCTCCGATTACCAAAATTTTATCACCCTCAATAATTTCAATAGCATTTTAAAAAAAGGTGATTGATTGTTTTTAAACTCTAGCTTAATTTGAGGATTCTTTTTCAAAACTCTCTTCTACAATTCTAGGACATTAAGCCTGATATAGAAAGTAGGAATTCATGGTGTGATATAATTTAAAAATTCTATCTACAGCTGACGAAAGAGGTAACTAGCGCGTTTTACAGTAACCAAGTATTTTCTTATACATGCGACTTCCGCAGTTTCACAAAATTCTTTCAGCATTTGAAGACGCACAGTGTAATGTAGAAATAGATATATGTTTTAATGACAATATTTTCCACATCTACGGGCAACAAAACAGCAGCTGTTTGAACGGCGTTATGTATCATGTGCGCTGCAAAACCGATTTGATAATTTGTGATATACAGGCCTTAGATCTGAAGGAATGACTATGAAAAATGGCATGGAAAGACATCCTTCTGCTGATGCTAGTTTCTTTTCTTCGTTTTTATCATGAATTTCTGTATTTTGGAGGAAGATGCAGAAGTATTTAAATATCTTTTATGCTCCTGCGTCTCCAAGTGCTTCGAAATATCATTCCTTCTGCCGTGAAAAATAGAAAATTACCCGTTACATTTCACACATTAGACAAAGTAATCGCTCCTGGATTTTTTTAATAAATGAGATTCACTTCTTAGATGATCTTTGAATTTGCATCCTCTTTTGTTACGCATTATGACAAAAATAAAAAAAAATTAAATCATGTCATAAATAGTTTTAAAAAATTTCATTGAAAACTCGGTAAGTGCATACGTACAAAATTACAAGAATATATTTATTAAGTTATTCAATGAATTAAATATAATTGATTGTTTTAAAGCAAATTTATCTTTAAAATTATTTTAATCCAATCCTCTCTTTCTTTCTAATTATACATATGTTAATAGGTATTATTTATTCCCAGAATTTTCCGTAGCGTACGTAAATCTTAGGTGACACTTGCAAAGCCGGCGCTAGACCTTTTCCCACCATCGCAAAATATAAATAACACGAGAGCTGTGTGCTAAGTAAAAAATTATGCATTTATGAAATAACTAAATTACTTACCTAAATAATATGAATTCTGATTTGTTGACATCCCTTTTTAGTAGCGCTAGCGCGCAGTTCAATTTGCATCGCATAATTGACCGTTTAAAAATTACTATATGCAAAGGCGTTGCCGCATTACTTCGTGGACGACCGGCAAATTCTTTACACCATGACCCTTTTCCTCTCTAAAATTCCCCCCGTTTACAACTTTTGTGCAAGATTTCATGTTTTTATAACGATGCTCCGAATGATGCTAGATCGCTAACGAGATAAGAAAAAAATCTGCGGAAGTTTACAAAGGGCTTTGTCTTCATTTTACTGCCACAATATGTTTTCATCGCTGCCAATGCCAAAAAAGGCCACTGTTCATTAATTGTAAGTTCACCAATCCAACCATGGCTGAGAGAATACTTCTCGTACATAACGCAATAAATATTAGTACTTTTAATTGAAAAATCGCGAAGAAAATGGTCAGAATACCGCAGTGATACAGTGTATCCCCATTCGTAGCCATGCGCTACGACGATGAGCGTCCCAACCGTGACGTCACGCCGCTTAAAAAGTGGGCGGGGAAGGAAGGGAGCGGAGGGGAGATGTTGGCCACACGGCGAGACATGGGGTAGGGGTGGGGAATGGCGGGTCTAGTTCTTATATGGTCTAATTCACGATAAACACGTTTGACAATAATAATAATACTGATTTGAAATAAAAGCTACATAGTAAAGAATTAGGAATTAGCGAATTAATATTTCTTTTGGAAGTCTGTATAGCTTTTGAAGCGTTTAAATTGTACAGGGTAATCCCATAGTATCTTTGTAAGCGGGTTACGTACGTGAAAGGGAGTCCTGACGTCTCACAGGTTGTGACTTAATGAACTCGTGTATTTTGGGTATTTTATGAGCGCGTCTCATTTCTGCAATGGGAAAGAGTTTGCGTTGGTTTTGAAGCAACACGCAGATTTATATACTCCCGGGCACGGGTCATTGTATGCAGCGCTAACTTCCGGACTGCACGATATCACGATATGCACAAAAACATGACAAACGTTAAGTCAGCGTAAAGTCGGTGGAGGTTTAAAAATAATATTTCGCATGTGTTGCTGGTTGTTGCAAGCATTTAACGTTGTTCTCGAATCAGTGGAAGCTCAATCACCACCAATATATAATATTTAAGCGAATATATGTCGTGTTCGCAACCATGATAGTTGTTAGATGTTATTATTTTGCCATATAATTCGCTCACACATGGATCTGCCTGGCAACCTGTTGATGTACAGTTCACCCTGAATAAAACTCGAGAACGGAAAGCTGGCAGCCACGGTGAGTATAATGAACATTATGGTGATATAATATTTTCTTCGACTGTTGACTGGATTATTCTAAAAATTGTTCTTGTCTTGAGGAGAATAGTAACATTTCATGACCCAATTCATTTCGGTGTACGCAATTGTCCAGTTGACAGCTCTACCAAGACATTGGCTTCGTATCTTTTTTAGCCGTTGTATAAATGTACATTTTGTTTCACTCGCGTCCGTAATGAGTTGCTGATATTTTTTCCGTTTTTTTTTATTTAGCCGTGTCGAGCAAACCGGAATTACCCCCGAAGATCGCAGCAAGATGCTTAAAGATGATCTGGCTCGTCTCTGCAGACTATGCCTCAATCCAGGCGATTGGACCATCGACGTATTCAATCCTCGAGGAACTAATGGATTTCTCGTTTGGAGTATCATGGGTGAACTCGTCGAAATTCAGGTAAGAAGTGCGCCATTGAATATGAAAGCATACCTGTAACTCTAATTTGTGAGGTGTGGATGTTCTAGTATTTGAACTGGTCGGTTTTCTTAAATGTGGGGAAGTACCTAGGGTAATGTAAAATGTGAGGAAAGTGCTATGGAAGTGTAGTAAAACAGGCGAAGAAAGCATCGCGAAAGCTTGGATGAGGATGGATTCTCGATGTGCTTACCTAGGCAACGGTGTGGCAACTGCAAACACATTACGATGACATGTCGCTGTTTACAATAGTTTGTAAGGTATTTTACTCACTCAACACCAGGGGCGCAGCTAGGAATTAAGGCTACAGGGGAGTTTTAAAGTGCAACTACCCACATAGCAGAGGTATCCCTGGTGAAAATGAACTGTTCGCTTAACTGTTCATAAGCTGTGCACGTACTGTGCAAACGGTTTACAAATTTCCTGGGCCGTTCATGAAGTGTTTGGGAACTGTTCACACAGCTCCAATGTAGTACTCGCGAACGGCCTATGAACGGAACGCCTTGTGGACGGTTTCTGCACGGTTGGTCATGAACGCTTCCTGAACAGATCATTAAATTCAGCACACCACCTCCACATTTAGTAAATGTAATATTTTATTCATGCCATCCATTATTCACTATTTTAAGTAAATGATGATCATTAAAATATCATCGTGAATTAAGGAATTTTGTTAATTATTTTCAAAGCAAAATTTGGATCAGATATTCTCTTACAATTTGAAAAATTTCCTGGGCCGTTCATGAAGTGTTTGGGAACTGTTTACACAGCTCAAATATAGTAACTACCCACGAACGGCCTATGAACGGAACGCCTTGTGCACGGTTGGCCATGAATGCTTCCTGGACCAGTGGCACAGCTAGGGGGGGGGTTTTGGGGGATAAAATCCCCTCAAGAGCTCAGAGAAATTTATAAGTTAAATCCATTTTACTTAATTGGATTGATATTACTAGCAGAATAGTGTAAGGATTAATAAAAATATCACTAAGAAAGCCGTAAAATTCACCATTTGGGACCATTTATCTTACAATTCTGCGATTTATTACTCTCACACCTACCGCTTATCCTGGTGGGTATTCCATACCCCCACACACCCCGGTATTAGTTGCCCCCCAGCCTTAATTCCTAGCTGTGCCCCTGTCCTGGACAGATCATTAAATTCAGCACACCACCTCCACATTTACTAAATGTAATATTTTATTCATGCCATCCATTATTCACTATTTTAAGTAAATGATGATCATTAAATTATCATCGTGAATTAAGGAAAACAACCATCATTTTGCTAATAAATTTCTAAGCAAAATTTGGATCAGATATTCTCTTACAATTTACTACAGATGATTATGCAAATAAAACATCTCAATAATTGTAAAGTCAATTTATTTTCACAAAATATATGACAATTTATTAGTCAAGTTGTTTTCAGTTGACATGCCTTAGGCTAAAACATTTATTTCACAGATACATCCTCCGAGTTTAACATCCTCAGACAGTGTCCCCTTTAGGGAACATGAAACTGTAATTTTTACTGCAAACAAAGTAAGAATTTCTAGCTTAATATGAGCATTTTCTGTTTGTGCACACCATTTAGGTAACTTTTTGAGTTCCAACATGCATTGTAAACCATGTTTGGGTAATAATTCACATCATTTTACATTATTTTAACCTGCACCTGACCTAATTACCAATCCTTAAAAAAGTACACCTTGACATGCTGTTTGACATTCAAAGCAGACATTTCAATCACCATAACATCCAAACGGCATTTTACATATAAATTCATTTTCATTAACTTTCATATACATGCATTGGCACTTAATATCTTTAGGCACAATTACTTGTAATCTTCCATACCCAACTATTCTTTTAACATGCATTATCTCTATATGCTCAGCTCTCAATAAAGGTGCAGTGTCAATAATTACCTCTCTAACAAATACAACTACCCTTTCACCACTTTCATCTTCTGAAGAAATAGTTTTCAGAATGTTAAGATATTTTGATTGGGCATAAAGATGAAAGAATCATTTGTTTTTAAACCTTTGGCATACTCAGCAGTGGAGAATCTAATCCCATTGTAAATGAATTTATGATAGATCTTACAATTTTGTAAATAGAGGCTATTACTTGCAAGGCACTCTAGATCTTCTGTTGATAATGCATGAGGGGTACCTCTGCCAACAAGTACAGTTTCACCTACATTGATGAGAAACTTAAGTCTTTTATCAATCATTTCCTCAGAAAATTCTAACACACTTTCTGATGGCGAATATTTTTCACAGAGTTTTGGGAAGGCGTTAAAGGTAATAAATTTTCTTACTATCTCACAGGCAACTTGGTTAGGGCTACATTGCAATTGAAGCAGAAACCTATTTTGACCCTCAAATGGGAAGGTATTGACTGTCCACAATGGACCCCAATTTAAAACTCCTTTAGCAAGGTGTGTTAATAGATGTGTATTGTATACCATTTGTTCTTTCCCAAAAAACTCTTGAAATAAAAAAATATATTTCATGATGAGGTCATTAGCTATGACAACATCCTCTGGTCTGACAGACTTTTGAAGTAATAAATACAGGGCTGTTGAGAGCATTCCTAAATGAGCTATGTATTTATTCTTGAGAACTCCATCAAGACAAACTATACAATAAAAAACTATGAACGATCTCCACTCTGAAGCCTTCCATAGGGACATATCCTTCAGACCTCTGGGGGTTCTTGTGATAGAATGGGGAGGATGAATAGACTGCAGGCAGTTGTCAATGACAGCGATTTTGTCTTCCCCACCAATATAATATTTCCTTCCAACCGATGAAACCAGTAGATCTACATGCTTCCTCACAACACCCAAGAGCACTGAATGAATATAGTCAGGTGGGAAACTTACGCAAAGATCTATATGCTTCAGCAGCATCAAAGGTGTTGGGTCACAAACCTTTTCCTGTAATTTTTTTCATTCCTCTTGCCAAATGCAACAACCATACCCTGCACTATGTCTTCATGGGTTCTGTCAGGATACCTTGTTGATGACAAGGGGTACCTCATTCCCTTCCTCGTGAATTCTCCCTTGTGGTAGCATAGTGTACATCCATAATAGCCATTGAACTGAGACATGTTCAGGATCCTTGACCGGGCAACTGAATCAACGCTCACACATAAGGGTATCACTTTACTATTGACTGCCTCACCTTTCAGTGTCCAGTTGACACCTTCGGTAGCTAGAACATTAGCTTCCTCTACAAATGGCTTCAAAAATATGGACATATTAGGGTCCTTGTTCCCAACCCAAATACCAGCCAGGAGCATATGTTTAGATCGCTCCTTCGGTGGAAGCTCATTTATTTGGACATAAATTGGCCAAATGCTCTCTTTGAAGATTTCCCCATTGGAATGCCATCGGTGTTGAAAGTGTAAGAGAAGTTGTGAGGAAAGGATAGAATCTCACCAGGAGCACTGTACTTTCTGTATCCTGCACCATCATAAATATCTTCTAGAGCATTGTCACTCTCCTTCTGTCTTTCAAATCTATAATTTAGCATCCTAATAAATTTATCATTTGTTAACTGATCTTCCAACTGAGTCTTTAGGCCAACGGACAAAAAATATGATGGTGTCTTTGAGGTATTAATGACTTTCCCACAAATGCAATTAATGTTTCTCTCTGCTGTTTTACTGCTCTTTTTACCCAAATAAGCCTCACATGAAGGAAAGTAAAAATGAAAATAAGTTTCCACTTTCCCCATTTCAAAATATTTCAATAAAAAATACTTGGTAGCAGGAACCAATGGCTTCCCAAAAAGGACATTTACCATTTTTTAAATGTCCACTAGAGCTACCCAAGTTAAATTATGCCTTAAACCTAACGCGAGGCACATCAACAGGGCATCTCCTGATGTTGAAGAGGTGCATTCACACAAGACAGTGTCAAATATCGATGATCTATTACTGTCACTTTCCACCTCGGGTTGGACTTGACATTGGCTGGGGGTGGAGTTAATAGTGTCAAATTGAGAAGGTGAATGTTCCTCGACTAAGCAGAACTCATCGCTTGATAAATTTTCATAGCCGTCATTTAAACCGGAATAGTCAACATCCGACTGCGTCGATGTTGAGGCCTCCTATTGAGAAATTCAATATAACACATGTTAGGGCATTATGTAACACTTCGAGGACGGGTGTTCCGCACTACCTAGTATGCCGGAGCGTGACAAAATCCCCAAAATCCCCGGGCCTTGTGTTGTAATCAATAGCATGCGAGGCCGTGACAATAATTGCACAAATGCGATACGAAAAAATACATTAAAAGATCAGTCTCACCATGGAATATCTTGATCAATTATATTGATAGCTCATATCATTATTGCAGGCAATACCTTGACCCAAAGACCGGTAAACTCTTTGCCCTAAATCCATCCTCAGGGCAGTATGAGGAGTGTGAGATGAGAGATTTGTAATGCCGTGTATAAAAATGTGTGCCATGTATAAATATGTCTAAAATAAATATTTATTCATTAGAAACAGTTGTTTGGAAAACTTGTGTAGTTATTTTCATGAATTCCTCCCTTAACTTGTAAAAGTATACTGAGTATTAGAAATTTGAGATGCATTTTAAGGTAATACATTTAAAATAAGTGCATATATGTTTGGAAATTTCTGGAATTCAAAAGTTTTCATTCCCTTTTTATGACTGTTCGTGATGATTACCTTGTGAATTTTGCATAAATTGCAAAAAAAAATGTAATCAGGGTAATATACTCACTGACTTTTTTATATTAAAGCTTGAGAATGCTTTCCCAATTCTATGAGGGTGCTTTCTGAGCAGTGCTATTTGATTGGCATGAAACGCTTCAGTTGACACAAACTACATTTTGTTAACAGACCATAAACAGCTTCCTGAAAAGTTATAACTGTAGATTACCTAAGCAGCTAAATTTAAACGGTTTGCAACACTTCATTTGGGCCAAAATACAATCCGTGCACGGTTCCTTAGTAGTTCACAAATACTTCAACAACAGATTCTGAACACCTTATTAAACTTTACCTTAACATGTACAAAATGCTCCATGAACAGCTGGGAAACACCTGCTGAACAGCGTATTGGAACGGTTCATCACGGCTCAATGGGCCAAAATACAGTCCGTGAACGGTACAATAATAGTTCATGAACACTTCGGGAACAGGTTCTAAACACTTCGTGCAACGCTTCCTGCACGGTTACAGAACGCTCCATGAACAGCTTAACACCTCATGAACAGCTGGGAAACGCCTGCTGAACAGCTTATTGGAACGGTTCGTCACGGTTCAATGGGCCAAAATACAGTCCGTGAACGGTTCCGGAACAGTTCATGAACACTTAGTGAACAGGTTCTGAACGCTTCGTTTAATGCTTTTTGAACGGTTCGTGAACAGTTCATTTTCACCAGGGATGTCTCGGATATGTGTATGAGGTGTCTCGAATATCACATGTTATGTCTCAGAGACATTCTTGAGAGCTACAGAGACGTATCTGAGACTTCTCTGAGATGTCACTATGTGCAAAAAAAAAATGGTCTATGTGACATCTCATGAGAAATCTCAGATAAGTCTCTGAGATGTATCATGAGATATTCGAGATGTAGCCGTGACATCTCAGATAAGCCTCTGAGGCATGTCATGAGACTTCCATTTCTCCTTCCATCGTTTCAATGGACAACTTGCTCGGGAAAAAACCAAATATTATATGTCATGAGACGTTCGAAATGTAGCCGAGACATCTTAGGATTTTCTGAAAGGTCTTATTCATGTCCTGATTTAATTAATTTTGCCTTTCAAAATTGTATATTAAAACATTAGAATATGTTTTACAAGATATATGGAAAGTATATTGCAGAGCTTCTGGCATTGCGCCTTATATTTTAATTGGATCATGATGACTAGTTGTCCAAAAGAATGCTGCCAAAATCAAAATAATTAGATGAAAAGTCAAATGCTAACGTTTTCAATTAGCCTTTACCTGCATGGGCGTGCTTAGCTTAAGAATTTTTCTATGAGAAAATTTCTTATCAGAAATTGGGCATTTTTCTTATAAGAAAACTTCTTGTAAGAAAATTTCTTATAGCTATCAATTACAAAATGTTATTACATAATAAGAAATTTTCTGATGGAAATATTCATTATAAATATCATATCATCATACTTAAAACACATGCGCAAACAATTCTATAAAAAGCTACATAAGATTTACATCCCTATACTGATAGTACAAAATTAGCATTATACCTAATTCAATCCAAATGTATATACGCCTCTATCTGGTATACAGCAATCCTAATGATTTCCCATGAACCAAATGTAGATGTCTATGATTAGTGCAAATCAAGCAAGGACATTCAAGCCCTGTAAAGTTCACCTGACTGGCCTGACGAGGCGAGATACCATAGAGGTCCTTCAGGGCATGGGTTCTGTATAGGGTTAACGTCCTCACATGCTAAAAGAAACTAAATCAATGAAACCAAGGATAGCCTAGAATGATGGACTGATAATAGAATATGACTTTGGCAATCACTACGCAATGAAAGATACAGGAATTCCAACATGGAATGTGATTTAACCTGGAAAATTGAATAAGCGAATGAAATAAAATTCAAGTTTGACTGGGGATTGGTACTTCAAGAAATAATATGGGAAGGAAAAATAAAAATTGATACATGAAATGCATATGAGCAATGTTTATTTAAGATGCCAGAAAGAATGAGACCTCTACATGCAGATTTGGATAGATAATGAAAGAAATAACTAGTAAACTGGAATTTGATGCCATTTGGAGAAAAGGATATGCAGAATATGGTAAAATTTTACAAGAGGTAGGTACAATCCAGATTTTGCCATCAAACCTTCACTTTCCTATTGTATTGTTGCCTCCTGATTAACGTGGTGACATTCATTCCTGGTGCAAATTAGGTAATACTTTTCGAGATATTTTAACTTTTATGAATAGCGTTTTTAGGGTTCTGCGCATAAGCGGCCATATTGGATTTGCGGTAAATGAGTTTCACGGCACGTTTGGAATTGTAAACAAAAAAAAATATCCCTCGAGCTGGTCCAATACATAACAAAGTGGGAGGTAGAAGTGGGTAAATCACTTTCCGGGCACATGTACGGGCTGGTCAACTAGAAAAAAATATCCCTCAAGCTGTACTTTTCTCGATCATTTTTAGCGACAAATTTTGTGATGGATCACCTTTTGAAAATAAGAAATCCGTATTAAATGTCGTGATTATAATAATCAAAACCGCAGATTTGCACCGAAAAATATATATGGAAGGCATTGATGGCGTTTACATATGTTTTTTTTTTATTCCTGAGCGTCTCACGATTACATCTCCGAGACATCTGTGAGACATACGTGATATTCGAGACCATAGTGAGGCGTCTCTGAGAGGTTCATTGCTATGTGGGCAAAGCAGCTTACAATAGGGTGGTTTCCTATTATTTTTTTATTGCCTAAATCGAAAGATTATTACTCCTGGAATATGTATTTCACGCTTTTAGATTTTTAAATGACGATATCTATTTTTTGCGACTAAATGAAAAGTGAAAATTTTCAAGCGCGCGAAAATGCGACACGTAAGTATGAATGTCGGGAAATCTCTCCATGCGACGTATTTCTGGTCCCCGATGCTGCACTGTGAGGTGACATTGAGGCGAGGCTTAGCGCTGATACGACTCAGGCTGCTAGCGGGTAGCTGAGTGCCCTGCTGGCTGGTAGCCCTTGGCTTAAATAAGGATTATTCATACCTTATCAAACGAAGAAAACTTTCAGACCTTAGCCAGTTTTAATAAGTGATTATTAAGACATGTTTCCCTGAGCTCTGCGCCACATGCATGCATTGGTAACCTCAGACGATGTGTAACTCCTATCTTCTCCTATAGAAACTAGGCCCCTGTGACGTCACGTGGAGGGGCATCGCATGGGCACCAATCTGTCCCTTTTCAAATGAGGATAAAATTCGACCCTTGCCATTCGTCTAAACTGGTATTTCTAAAATCAAATAGTTTTGTATATTATGAAAACACTAATGGTGGGTAACGGATCGCAATCAATGCCTTTCGTTTTCTTTGATGAAGGAAACTACCCTATTTCCTTTAGATTTCTCAAAGGAGTCTGCAACATTATCAATGAATTTTGATTCAGTGTCTTGCAATATAGGCCTTGAAGAATTTTTCCTGCAAGTTTTTGCCAATGTATTTAAACGTCATATCAGGACTATGAATGAATGATATTTACATGAATGAGTACATAATCCAGATAGCACAAAGTAAGAGAGTTAACCGCTTCTTATGGTTTTCTTACGGAAAAAATTGATAAGCAGCTTATCGTAAGCTAAGGGGCTTACATATGGCAGTGGTTAAATTTTATGGAAGAATAGGTAAGGAATGCTGTCAAATATCCTCAGGCAACGTGAGTCGCTTATGTTGGAGTGCCAAAGGTGGCTGAATAGCGTTCTACACATGCTACCCGGCTCATCACGACATGAATTTAAAGGCTAATGGTGAAATTAAGCGATACTTTATAAGGGCTTAACAACTGACAACAGATTTTCCCATAAATAGAAAAAAAATAATAGCTGCAAGGGACTGGCTAGTGAAGATATAAAGCATAATACAAGTACTTAATCCTTGCGGCGGAAAGATAAAAAAAAGAAACATTATGGAGAATCGAACGTACAACCTTTGTACAATGAAAGAGCTGGTGTAGTTACCAGTTTAAAAGCCAATTATGTAGAAAACCTTGTTTGGCATGTGCATGAAAAAGTGAAATTATTCAAGGTCAACACAATTTAACATCTATGAATTTTAATTTATGGCTTGATAACCCGATGACTAAAATATGTATAATTGAGATTCCTTCGGGCATTTTTATATTATTCTACGTCATTATTCTTGTGAAATTATGTGTTTTTCTTACGACCGTCGTTTTGCCATCAGTTCATAAATGTGAATGATTTTCAAATTATGGCAGTATGATGTTATTTCTACTCATATTATAGAAGTGCCAAGAATGGAAAAGTTATTCTTATACATAAATCCCTTAACTAATGCTCTAAATCAATGGAATAGAAACAGCATCTACGGAAGTACTGAAAGTTTGGCATCCATTTTGTCATTACTCTGAATGTTTGTCGGCCTGGCCGTGAGAAACCCATAACAAGCTTACCTTCTTGATAAGTGCCTTCTGTGTTTCTTCCTTTCACCTAATCTCAATGTTGAATAATGTGCCTGCTGGGAACTGTAATACGTAAAAGGTTATGGCAATATTTGTTACCTTAGTAAAAAAATAATGGTAAATAAATTATAAAAAGCAGAGATTAGAATTTTTACATAACTTTCATTCCATTGAATTGGATTTGTTTATTGATGGTAACTAAGCTGAGACAGTTCATAGTTACCTATCAATTTTGATTTCACCGGACATATACAAAAAGATTCTCCGCTCTTAAAGACATATGCTAGACATCTAGAATATTTTTATAACATATATAACACTGAAGGCATTTTCTAGACTTCTAGTTGATGTTTAAAATATCCAAGACATTGAAGGTATTTTGTAGATACAGTAAAACCTCTTTACATCGTAATGGAGGGGACCAAAATTTGGGCAATTTGATGTATGGAGGTTCACTATTGAGAGGTTTCAGTGATAGGCACCATTTTTTCATATCCATCAGAAATGAAAGGTACAACTGTCTTTTAAACCATTATATTTATGTGTTTAAACAAACATGAATGCATTAGTGAATATGTATTTATCATCTAATGATTACAGAAAGCGGATGCTATCACGTGATTTTTACCATGATTCGAGAGAAAACAATGTGATCTCTCTAAATTCAACAGTCACTTAAAATGATTAGGATAGTTGGATACCTTTTTTCTTATTTACTGTTAGGTATGCTCTCATTTGGAACAAAATGGCCACAACTAATGATTAACATGAAATTTACAGCATATTTAGAGGTGTATAAAAAAAAATAAGGGTGAAAAATTTATTGCTGAAAATGTCACTCCATGTACGTAATCGCAGCTGCATTAATGGTCTCTAGTTGGCTAGGTAATTAGGCTATCTTGGGGGTGTCTCCTAGGTATGATAAGTGGAGGTTTTACGAGATATAGAGGTTCACTACAAAGCAGTTTTACTGTATCTAGAAGATATTTTGTACTATTTGGGGTGGTATACCCACCAGATAAGCGGGAGATGTGGGTGCCCTCCCCCAGAAATTTTTAATGATAAATGGTTCAAAATGGTGAGTTTTATGGCTTTCTGAGGGATATTTTATTAATCCTTACACTTTTCTACAAGTACATTGATCAGATGAAGTGAAGTGGTTTAAGCTTGAAAGTTTCTATGACCTTCGTGGGGAGGGGGGGGTTAATCCCCCAAACCCCCCCCCCCCCTCGCTGCACCACTGCTCAACAGTATAGATGAGACACAATCTCTTAAGAAGGTATAAAAAGGAATGAAAATCAAGCTGCAGTTCGCTTAAATATTACAACAATTCCAAAAATTCAATATATCAACAATTTTCCCCTAGATTTAATGAGAGAGTTCTTGAAAACAATCAATGTTTCAATACTGTTAATTAGTGCACATTTTTGTGTGCATGGAATGTGGACCTTTTGATATAAGGACTTAGTTTCTTGGTTCCATGTTATAAATGTCCCTATTTCTCCTGATTCTGTAAGAGTGAAAAGTGCCGTTCCGTGCAAAGTAACCTTCACATTTTTTTTCATAGGCAATGCAGTCAAATATGTGTACACAGTACAGTTTACATTTATGAACTCCTGAATCCAGTGGCCTACAATGGGTATGATATTTTGTGTTACATTTTGTTCGTAATACCTTTTTTTCAAATTATAAATACACTACACTCGCGATTATCCGAGTGGGCTGAAGATGAGGAGAGACGGCACAAATAATCAGAAAATACTGATAAACCAAAATTTCACTTAAATGTCTTGCAATGCTCATTATTTACATAAAACAAACAATATACTATAATTTATGCCGTTATTATTCTGATATTTTTAGGGTGCTTCCCGGACTCATTGAGAGCTTTCTTCTCCAGTCTGTGATTTTTTTAGAAGAGCGCTGTCTCGCACTGAGACGCTTGGAAAACAGGAACACGGTGCTCCCGTCAATGTGGCTAGTGCGCGATCACTTCCGTTTTACAAAGGGGACTCTAACGGAAGTAATAAGCCCGGTTTATCCTTGCATTAATGCAGTAATTTTTTTTCCTTATACTCCTTTAATATGCTGTAATTTTCATTGGTTGTGGTCGTTTTGTTCCATATGGTAGCATACCCAACAGTAAATAAGAAAAAAGATATTCAACAACGGTCCAAATCATTTTATGTGACAGTTGAATTAAGAGAGATCACATCGTTTTATCTTGAATCATGGTAAAAATAATGCGATAGCGTTCGCTTCCTGTTATTATTAAATAGTAAATATATGTTCACTGATGTATGCATGTTTATTTAAACACATAAAAATAATGGTTTAAAAGGCAGTAGTGCCTTTCATTTCCAAATGATATGAAAAAATGGTGCCTATCACTGAAACCTATCTATAGCGAACCTCCATGCATCAAATTGCCCAAATTTTGGTCAAAGATTTATTACGGAGAACGCAGCTCCGGCCTGCATTCGAAAGGCTTTTTCTCAGAAACGGTAAATCTTAGAGAAAAAAGTGAAATTACAATTTTGTAGATAATTTTCTGGTCTACAATTTTGGTCTGAGCTATTTTTATCATAAAACTAACCGTTTGGCCAAAAATGCAAAAAAACCCATTAAGTGACCTTTGACCTTGATTGAAATTTTTTGCACACACGGGATCGATGGGGACTTTTCAGGATTTCATAAGAGTGGTATCTTTAAGGTTCATGCAAATTTTCAGCTGGTTGGCAATTTATGCAAGGGTCAATGTCTATTTTGACCGGGCTATGAGGGCAGTAGGCATCTTGGATTGCTAAGGGGCTTAACTCCACCAGACCATCCCTCGTTCAAAGGGGTGCCTCCTACACAGGGGGTCTCTTCTGCACTTTAAGTGGCTGCCAGCTTAAATCATGAAATCCCATAGCCCAAGGGTTAATAAGGATGTTCTTCCCTGGATAAAAACAACGTACATAAATCTTCAGTAAAAGAGTCCACTGTACGGAATAGGGTGGTTTCCTATTATATTTTTACTGCCTATATCGAAAAATTATTACTCCTGGAGTGTGTATTTCACGCTTTTGGATTTTCAAATGACGATATCTATTTTTCGCGATTAAATGAAAAGTGAAAATTTTCAAGCGCGCAAAAACGCGATGGCTAAGTATGAATGCTGGGAAAAGTCCGTGTGAGGTCGTTCTGGTTCCCGCTGCCGCAAGTGAGGTGACCTTGGGGCAAGGCTTTGAGCGCTGATATGACGCAGGATGCTAGCAGGTAGCAGAGTACCCTGCTAGCAGATAGTGCTTGGCTTAAATAAGGATTATTAATACATTATCAAACGGAAGAAACTTTCCGACCATGGGCAGTTTTAATGGGTGATTATTGAGAGATGTTTCCCTGAGATCTGTGCCTCATGCATGCATTGGTAATCTCAGTCGATGTCAAACTTCCATCCACTCGTATAGAAACTAGGTCCCTGTGACGTCACGTGGAGTGGCATCGCATGGGCGCCAATCTGGCCTTTTTCAAATGAGGTTAAAATTGACCATTCCATTGACCATAGACCAATTGACCATTGGTCTAAACTGGGATTTCTAAAACCAAATAATTTGTGTATTATGAATACATTAATGGTGGGTAAGGAATCGCATGCAAGTGCCTTTCGTTTTCTTTGGTGAAGGAAACTACCCTATGTATAGGATTCTTGAGCATATACAGCAAAACCTCTTTGTATCGTAATGGAGGGGACCAAAATTTGGGCAATTTGATGTATGGAGGTTCACTACAGAGAGGTTTCATGGTGTGATGGGCACCATTTTTTCATATCCTTCGGAAATGAAATGCACTATTGTCTTTTAAACCATTATATTTTTGCGTTACAAAAAAATTCATGCATGCATTAGAGAACATATATTTATTACTGTATATGTCTGAATATAGTCCCCCCTTTTTTTCCAAAAATTCCCGTGATAAAAGTTAAGGGCCTATATTCAAAGCCTTTTTTTTTTTATTTTTCCTGAAACTCAAGCCTCAAAATTATGGGGGTGGGGGGACTATATTCGGAGGGGGACTACATTCGGAGGAATACGGTATTTAATGATAACACAGAGGGAGCACTATGGCGTGATTTTTTTTTTTTTTTTTTATTTATTTAGTCCAAAAACAGCACGAGGCCAATTACAGAGGACTACAATAACAGGAGAAATAATTAAATAACATTAAGCAACGTAACCAACAAAAACAAAAAAATTCAACAGTAATTACAAATAATAACAAAGAATAGTCATCAGGTGGGGCGAGGAATAGGGGGAAAATTACGATAGTGATTTTACCATGATTTGAGAGAAAACGATTGTATTGTTCGGCTGTTTAACCCTTTCGAGACGGCGGAGTTTTCGTCTTAGCATGACTGCTTTACTGAGCCCCAAGAGACTCTTCTTTCTCGTGGTATAGAGCATTTTTGGCGGACATTCGTTGAGAAGGTTCTCGCTGAACCTTTTTCGACCCCTCCACGCAGGGACTTCGCATTATCTCAGACTCCGAGAGTAGTTGTGCTACCTCCTTTCCGGGTTTATGGCCATACCTGCAGCATTGGTTCGCCGTCAACTTATGTATTGCTTATATGTATTTAGCAAATGGATAATTGTTGCTTGCACGTAAATTACAGACTTTGTATTGAATTTTTCATTTTTATCTGAGCATTGTCAAGTTTTAAACAAATTTCTAAGCTCATTATTAACGCATTTAACTCAGCAACAATTCCCATGTTGATGTTTATACATAACTTGAGATATAAGTTAATATTTGTCGTAGAATTTTGTTTAAAAATTGTAAACGCTGCTCAAAAAACAAATAATTCAATTCTTAGTGTATATTTCTTGAGAAATGAACTAATATTTATTTCGAAAATTGTCTGTATAAACAATTGAATGACCGCTACTGCTGAGAGTACTGCTGAGAGGGGTTATAAAAGACGAATGGTCCGGGTACCTGCTCCCGGATTCCGAGGGTTAATCCTAAACCCCGAAGCGTTGGGTCCCGAGACAAAGACGTCGTAAACCCACGACCGTCCTAAAAGGGGGGTAGCTAGAAAACGTATATATATGGCTTTCGATCTCCTGGCTGGGAAAATCTCACACGTATATATACGGCCGTCGTCTCCCGGGTCAGGAAACGTCCATACGTATATGTACGTGTGTAGTAGGGAAAAGGTTAATACAGTGTACGGTTGGGCTCATTGTTGTTGCTTCATCCATTTAGTCACACACATAATGGAAGGGAAGCGTCACCATAGTTCGCACACCTTTATAGCCAATCGAGAGGCCTTTTCATGGACCGTAGGCTCCTTTCCTGCGTTCTCGGATCTAAAAATATTTCATCACTTCTCTAAAAGTTGGTAACATCAATTTGTTTAACTCCAACGAGGCGCCTAATAAGGGACAAGTCGTCTCACTACGCTTCCTTTATCACCTTCTACCATCTTCTGATTTATACAGTAGATTCCGATTAATGGGTCCACCGGTTACTTGGGGCAGCCACTTAATTGGGGCAGATCTTGAAGAACAGAACCCAATAGAGGAATATCCCAGAGTATTCTCCGCTTAATTGGGACAGAATGCCGCTTTATTGGGCCATGAGTCGGCGACGTAGACTCTATACTCGTGACGAAATTAAAAGTTTTTGTTTTCAGAATACTATTTTTTATATTTTCCTCCTTTGATTTACTCTTATTTTTCACAAATGTTCCTATTATTACTCTATTTTGAAAGTTCTTATTGTTGCATTATCCGCAAGAGGATTAGACTTTTCTTTAATAGGACTTAGTGAAAGACATTCATTCAGCGTCGCCCGAGGCTGTGAAAAATATTTTTAACTAAATTCTTATAATTCTTAAAAATGACAATAAATTAACTAAACTCGCTGATTTATTAATCAAATTAATAGATTAATAAACTTATGTTGCATTATAAACATTCTTTAGTCTTCTTTCTATCATTTCAACGTTTGTTTATGCCCATATACAAGAGAGTTCGCCTAATCGGGGCAGCCGCTTAATTGGAGCAAAGTGCACAAGTCCCAATACAGTGAGTCCTCGTTCTACGTCACCCTGTTTAACGTCATTTCGCGATAACTTCACAAAAATTTTGAGACCGTCATTCGTTTATCGCACCTTCGCCTCGCGATTACGTCAAGGCTTTTAAATTTCGCGCGAGAAAAAAAAGTGAAGCGGCGGGCGTTGCAGGTTATTCGTTTTTTCGGCGGTAATACAGTCATTCTAAACGAAGTGTAAAACGGTGTGTTTATTGTTAATTGTGATTACGGTTTTAGCAAATTTTCTGCAAAATGAATTCTTAGGTAGGTGCGCAAGGTTTTACTTGACATAATGGTTTTCAGGAACCTAAAAAGTGATTTCAAGGAATTTTTCCCAGTAGAACTCGGAGTTTTTGTTGCCACTTTTTTCGCCGTGTTCTCAATAATTTTGGTTCCTGTAAGGGCCCCCGCGCACTGGCAACTTTTACAAAGCAACTATTTAGTTGCTTAGAGGAAGTCCCATGAAACACACGGCAGAATTGAGGCAACTAAAAAGTCGCCTGTGCGCGGGGCCACAGTCAATTCCGTGTGTTTCATTTGAACATCCACAGCAACTAAATAGTTGCTTTGTAAAAGTTGCCAGTGTGCGGGGGCCTTAACTGCGACGATGTTTCAGCGATGATGATGTCCAGGCGACGCTCGCCCGGGCGACCACCGTAGCTAAGCCGAAAAGCAAATGCGGGAAGATACAAAAAATGGAGAAGGATTTACGTCAGTGCTGCTATTGTCGTCGATGAAGACAGGAACTCGTATTTATGCCATAGCTTAGCATTCCCATCGTAAAAAATGCCCCAGATATGATACGCTAAAATTTTTTTGCGTAGGAATTGTGAGGTTTAGGAGCCGATATTCACTTTTTACATAGTTTCTTATGGGACATTATGTTTCGATTAACGTCATTTCGTTTATCGTCACATTTTTCAGGAACGGTAAGTGACGTTAAACGAGGACTCACTGTATGTCCCAATAAACCGGAATCTACTGTATTATCAAAGATGAACGCCCTCCTAGCAGCATGCTCGGGATGAATTTTGCTGCATTCGAGGCGTGGGAAGGGGAGAAGCGAGTGGGGAGGGGAAGGGATCAGCCTGCGACTCTTGTATCTGCGACGCTGCGTGGGCATTGGAATATTTTCTTCGCGGACATGGACTCTAATTTGGTATTTTGTGGCTAATCGGTGGCAGAGACGTCAAAATGCACGAAATATTTTTACTGGAAGGGCAGTAACTTGGCAAAATCTATAGGAAATGACCATAAAATACTATATTTTTCGAATTTTGACCCTCCCCCCCTAAATTGCATTTGAGCTAGGGTCGGGGATTCACCCAGAGGTCTCAAATTTTTAAGGCCTTATTTTTGATCGGTCCCACAACTTTTTTTCATTGGGCCAGATGGATTTGAAAAAAAATGGATTTTTTCCGATCCGCCCTAGTATACAGTATGATACAGTGTACGGTTGGGCTTATTGTTGTTTTTTTCAATTGCCTTTTCAGTGCAGTCCCCACGACGGATTACCCTCTCGGATATGTGGAGCGTGCATGGAGAAACTGGCCGACTTCAAGACATTCAAGAAAACGTGCATCATCTCACGCATCAAGCTGCTGCAGTTGCAGATGAACGTTGGGCTGATTGTGAGTGCATGTCACACACAATCACACAAACAACACTTACTCCCTGGGTTATACTCCGGGAGAATATGCTTAAAACTGAGCGATGGAACTGCGATGGAACGCTTATCCCGTCCAGGTGGCAGTTCCATCGCTCAGTTTTGAGCATATTCTCCCGGAGTATAACCCACGGAGTAAGTGTTGTTTGTGTGGTTGTGTGTGTGTGTGTTTCTTAACTTGAGCAACCTTAGCAAGGCCCCCCAAAACCCTCGCGAAGGTTCCTTCGTAGTTAAGCGAGTGATTGGTTTCGACGTGAGCAGCCTTAGCAAGGTCCCACAAAACCCTCG
Source organism: Ischnura elegans (assembly GCF_921293095.1). NCBI lineage: Eukaryota > Metazoa > Arthropoda > Insecta > Odonata > Coenagrionidae > Ischnura > Ischnura elegans. The sequence continues at coordinate 15,908,162 of NC_060258.1, read as the reverse complement.
CGAAGGTTTCTACACTGTTGATCATGTGTTAGTGAAGGGTCTCCGGTTGAGAGGCTGGGGTTGGTCACTGCTGCGAATTTTCCCGTTCCAGCATACCACACAGTGTTTTGTTTATACCTGTGACGAGGTCCCTTGTTACGGCCATTGGAGTGTTTCTTTCCTCAGTTGACCTTGAGGCCGTAGAGCTCAACTTTTTATCTACCCGTCGAGACTTCGTCCGGATTTGACGTCCTCCACTGTATTATTACCAGTGGCAGCTGGTGGTTATAATTAGAGCGCGGAAAAAAGTCTCCAAATTTTCAAAAAAAGTCGCCTAAAAAGTCATCAATATTTTTGAAAAAGTCTCTTTAAAAGTCTGAGTTATTTCCATGAGAAAGTGGCTGAATTTGACTGAATTGATGGAGAAAAGAGGGTCGAGATGCGGATTCGTGGGTATACGAGTTATTTTATGGACTTTTAAGACAGTAGATCACCATAATTTACAAAATATTTTTTAAATTCTGAATAACACTTTCTTTGATGATCAGCAATAGGGAGGTTTCCTATTATTTTTTTATTGCCTAAATCGAAAGATTATTACTCCTGGAGTACGAATTTCACGCTTTTAGATTTTTTAATGACGATATCTATTTTTCGCGATTGAATGAAAAGTGAAAAATTTCAAGTGCACGAAAACGCGACACTTAAGTAGGAATGATGGGAAAAAGTCTGTGCGACGCATTTCTGGTTCCCCCTCCCGCCTTGTAAGGTGACCTTGATGGAGGCTCTGAGCGCTGATAGGACGCAGGATGCTAGCGGGTAGCTGAGTACCTTGCTGGCTGGTAGCGCTTGGCTTAAAAAAGGTTTATTAATACCTTATCGAAGAAAACTTTCCGACCTTAGCCAGTTTTAATAAGTGATTATTAAGACATGTTTCCCTGAGCTCTGCGCCACATGCATGCATTGGTAACCTCAGACGATGTATAACTCCTATCCTCTCGTATAGAAACTAGGTCCCTGTGACGTCGCGTGGAGTGGAATCGCATGGGTGCCAATCTGGCCTTTTTCAAATGAGGATAAAATTTGACCATTGCCATTCGCCTAAACTGGTATTTCAAAAACCAAATAATTTGTGTATTATGAATACACTAATGGCGGGTAACGAATCGCAATCAATGCCTTTCGTTTTCTTTGATGAAGGAAACTACCCTACTTGCCATAAACACTTGCGGCTTGTTCACCCTTTACACATTCAAGTTTCTTCATGGTGAAACAAAACACAGTACTATTCCACAAACTTTTAATTTTAGCTGTCAACTGGTTTTGACGTTTACACCGTCATTATCAAGACTGACTGAGCTCAGTCAGTCTTGAAAATGACGGTGACTCAAAGTGAATGAAAATACGTTTTTTTTCCTTTATTTTATATCATGCAATTAATAAATAAAATCTGTCGTCCATAACCTGTAATTTGACTTTAATTTCCCTATTTCAAAATAAAGATAGATATTGATCAGCTAAAAAAATTACAGGGGTGTAATGACGGTGTAAACGTCGAAACTAGTTGACAGCTAAAATTAAAAGTTTGTGGAATAGTACTGTGTTTTGTTTCACCATGAATACTTCATCGTTCCACCAAGTGACGCCCAAATCAGTTGGTTTTATTCAAGTTTCTTGTTCACATCCATTATTGTCGACACCAAATCACTGAGGCTCAGGATGGAAGATTCAAGATATTCGATTTTTTGCAAAGATTTTTACAGCATTTACTACGTAAAAGTATTTAGAAACTCATACCTTTTCGTAGAGTCTTGGCAAGTAAGTTTTTCTGAAGAGAACTCTCAGATGGAACTGTCCTTCGATTTTTCCATAAACGCTGTGAATAGAGGGTGTTTTGATTTGTGAGTAGCAATGTTCAATGCCACAAATAGGATTCCCTACCTTTTTTCCGAATTGTTTTTTCCGGTGACCTTTTTCCCGAATTTTTTTTCCGAATCCATTTCTCCCGAATAACCTTTTTCCCGAAAGCTTCTTTCTCGAAACCCCTTTCTCCAAAACATTTTTTACCGAACACCTTATTTCCCGATCGTATAAAAAACAAGCTATTTATCGTAAAATTCAACAAGTGGGACTCCAAGTCCCTTACAATGACCCAACAGATAGAACCCTCAAAACGACAGTTCATATGTTGGCAGCTTTAACGTTTGTTCCAGTTGAAGACGTTGAAATGTTGGCAGCTTTAACATTTGTTCCAGTTAAAGACGTTGAAACAACTTTCAAGCTACAAAAGCAGGTTATGCAACAACAAATAATGCATCTGAAGGTTGGAATAACCGCTTTAGGTTACCAGTCGGGAAAAACCAACCGGAAGTCTAAAAAGAAATGGTACGACATGTACGAGAGGCTGAAATCGGTTGTAGAAGAATATGAAGATTACAAGAACGATAGGAATTTTCTTGAATTTCTTAGAGCTATCACGCACAATATAATTTTCTAAAAAAATGATGTATCTTGTGTATGAATATATTTGGTTATGAAAAATATGAACTCATTTTTATACAATCCGGAAATAAGGTGTTCGGTAAAAAATGTTTCGGAGAGAAGGGTTTCGGGAAAAAAGCTTTCGGGAAAGAGGACGCGTTACGATTCGGGAAAAAATTCTTTCGGGAAATAGGTCGTCGGAATAAACGATTTGGGAAAACGGTTGGGTACCCACAAATAGCTCGCACAAGTCCAAAGCATACTCATCGCCGGTGGCTGCAAACGATAGTTGGCTCTGTCGTAAACTCTGCAAGATCAATGTCTCCTTTAATTTCACTTGAGATAGATGCGATGAGCTGTAAATGTGCTGTTTCACATGTGACTTTTTGTCCGATGATATCTTGAAAAATAGTGAGAAAGATAAATTATTATGAGAATTACTTTTAAAGTTAATTATTCAGCATAGCTCAAAATAAGGTCTTTGTATTTTTATAAAGAATTATAATTAAAAACACTCACTATGTACAGTAAAAGATTTATCTAACAATTTTGACTTATTCGGGAATGCTAAAAAATTCTTAAGATAATAATTATAATTATTGAAGTCATCAGATTCAAAAGTTGTATTGATACTCACGGTTTTTTCACAAGCATTGCAGTAAATACTGGTGCTCAGTACTCGCATAGTGAAGCATATGTAGTCAGCTTGGCTTCTGAAGACGCCTGTCCTTTCACCTTGTACATTTTCTTGGGCTGGGCTGCACAAACGAGCGGAAGATGGTCTTGCGACGCTTGGGGACCTCAGCGAATGACTGAAACTTTACGCGAATTACTCGAATACGAGTCTTGAGAAGTCTAAGAAACAGTAAACTATGCAATAAAAATGACTTTGCAATGTTTTACGAATTTTTGTTTTATTGCGGTCTCCCAGACCGCACGTCACTGGTAGTGTATCAAATATTTCACATCAATGGTTAAGGGCTAAATGTTCCGTTGAGCCGACGCTTAATAGGAATAAAACGTGTTTAACCCTTTTGCCGCTAACGATGAAAATATTCGGCAGGACGTTCTTTACCCGGGAGACTAAAGCCGAATACAGCACACTCCCGAATATCCGGCTGCGCTTTATCCGTGTTGCAGTGTATCCGTGCATTTATTTCACTCTCGCTTAATATTTTCCACAATCTCTATCACCATCATCATCACTGGTCAACAATCCTAGGATTGGTTTGACGCAGCTCTCCACTCTATTCTCCTATCAGCTAATCTTTTCACACCTACGTATTTCTTCTCTTTCACATCCTTCTTTACTTGTTCCGTATATTTTGCTCGAGGTCTTCCTTTTCCGTCCTTGCCTTCCACTTGTCCCTCGACGATTGTCTTCATCAGGCCATAATGTCTCAAGATGTGGCCTATAACGTTGTTCCGTCTTCTCGTTAAGGTTTTCATGAGGCTTCTCTTCTCTCCCACTCTTCTTAGGACTTCCTCGTTACTAATCTCTATAAAAAAAATAAAACAAGACACAAAATCATTGGCATTACTTCATTGATACTAGGGTACACCAGGCTTTTTATTTCTGTTAGAATCCCTTTCGTAAAACGGAAGCGATTGCACCCTAGCTGCATTCACGGGAGCACTGTGTTCCTGTTTTCCAAGCCTCAGTGCATGACCGCACTCCGTGATCACGGATACACGTCCCGCAGCAGTTGCAACCCGGGCAAATTGTGTGAGATGCAACTACATGGCGTGGTGCCTGACAGTGTAGTTTCCGACCTCGAGCAGTTGTTTTTAAGCATTCGTGCTGACTACTTTTCTATATCCGTGATCACGCAGCCACGGTTGCGTGGTTTTCGAAACCAGGCCTTACTTGGAGCATTAATAACACGAGTAAAACCGTGTAATCGCCGCCAAAAAGTTCGCGAACTGGCGAAGAAAGCTCTCATTGAGTCTGGGAATCAATCTATAATAACAGAATAACTGCGTAAATAATATAATATTTTTTCTTTAACATAAATTATGACCATTACAAGACATGTAAGTGTATGTTTGGGTTATCCGTGTTTTCCAAATATTCGTGCCATTTCTCCTCATCACTAGCCCACTAGGATAATCGGGTGTGTACTGTACTTTAGTTATAGGGAATCATTTTTATAAGCTTTCAAGGTATGTAGTATGTATATTATTATTATTTGTGCATACTTTCAGATCAAGGAACCAATTGATGATGATGTGATGCTGTTTGATGAAGACGAGACTGATGGGCGGAAATTGAGTGAAAGCGTTCCGAGTGAGGTGAGTGGTGCTTTTTGTTGCGTTCATCCCTATTCATCGGGAAATAGATTCACTTAGGGTGTCCGGCAACTGGGAAATCGGGAATTGTGGATGAATTTTTCATCCCTGCGGTATGCGGCATGAGTTATCCTATTTACCCATAGAAGCCACACGCCTCTTTCCTGGAAATGCCAGTGAGAAAAATGCAGCTCACACAAATCCTACAAATTTTAATGTGATCCTCGTTCTATTTTCCCTCAAATTCTTATCGTTTATTTCTCCTGAGTTTAGCGTTGGAACCAGGAAACCTTCAGAGGTATTAAATTTCTAACATTACCCTTAGTGAAAAAACTGTTTAAAAAAAACTGTTGAAATTTTCAACAGTTATTTGGGACCACTGTTGAATCCAGCAGTAACTGTTGAAACTGAACAGTAACTGTTGAAACTCAACAGTAACCATAGAAAATCCAACAGTGACTAATGAAACCCAACAGTGACTGCTGAAGTCTAACAGTAATTGTTGAAATCCAACAAAAAACTGTGGAAAATCCAACACTTACTGTTAAAATCCAACAGTAACTTTAGAAAATCCAACAGTAACTGTAGAAAATCCAACAGTAACAGTGGAAAATCCAACAGTAACTCTAAAAATCCAACAGTAACTCTAAAAATCCAACAGTAACTGTTAAAATCCAAAAGTAACTCTAATAATCCAACAGTAACTGTTAAAATTCAACAGTAACTGTAGAAAATCCAACAGTAACTGTTAAAATCCAACAGTAACAGTTAAAATCCAACGGTAACTGTTAAAATCCAACAGTAACAGTGGAAAATACAACAGTAATTGTAGAAAATCCAACAGTAACTGTTAAAATCGAACAGCAACTGTAGAAAATCCAACAGTAACAGTTAAAATCCAACAGTAACTGTAGAAAATCCAACAGTAAATGTTAAAATCCAACGGTAACTGTTGAAATGCAACGGTAACTGTTAAAATCCAACAGTAATTGTTAAAATCCAACCGTTTTTTTGCTAAGGGGCAAAGCAGTTTCTTGGTTTGCAATGAATGAATTTAAATTTTAAATATGCTGTGTGCTAACTAACCTATTTCTTGTGCTTGTAAATGAATTTAAATATAACATTATTGAAAAGCATTGAAGTAAATATGGGTATTTTAAAATTCTTGTTCATTGCAGTAATATTGTAAGATGTATATACAGTTTTTTGTGTTAACAAACCTATATATTGTCCTTGTAGATTCATAAATATGAATATTTTAAAAAAGTATTGAAGTAAATATGGGTGTTTCAAAATTCTTAAACGCATGATACTTAAAGTAAATACATAATATTTGTATACAATATGCGTTAACTAACCAATCCATTGTCGTGGTAAATACATAAGTATAATATTATTTTTTAAATATTGAAGTAATTTTCGATGTTTTAATATTCTTATTCATTGCAGTAAACACACAATATTCATAGACAATATGTGTTACCTAACAAATCCCTTGTCCTGGTAAATACATGAGTAAAATATCATTTTAAAATTTTGAAGTAACATTTGGGTGTTTTAAAATTTTTTATCTAATGCCATAATCACGCAAGATTAACCTGGAATTTTGTGAAATTTCCCACGAAAATGCGGAATCATGTGTGGAATTATCTGCTTTGTTTGGTTGCACACCTGAATTGGTCTGTGTGCTTGATAGCTTGCATTGCAGTAAACTCAATTATTTTAGCTCCCCGCTAATGTGCGATGGATGGAATCTTTTTCAGTTTTGTGTGAAGACAGAGAAGGGTGACGTGGGATTGTTGCCTAATGCAGCAGACGTGGGGATCAAAGTGGAGGAACCGTCGTCTGGAGAAGAATCCACGCCTGACGATTTGGAATGCAGCGAGGCTGTGGAGAGTGAACCAGAGGTAAATGTGTATCAGGGCAAGGGATGAGTCGATTCCGCTTTTTTTCGATTCCGATTCCAAGTCCAATTCCTTCAAATCAATTCCCGATACTCGATTCAGATTCCATCGATTCTTATTCCTTCTAACAGGTGGGATATTGATTTATCTGAGGCATTGCCGTCATTAAAATTTAAGAATAGGGTAGTTTCCTTCATCAAAGGAAACAAAAGGCATTGATTGCGATTCGTTACCCACCATTAGTGCATTCATAACATACAAATTATTTCGTTTGACAAATCCGGTATAGACGAATGGCAATGGTCCATTTTTATCCTCATTTGAAAAGGGCCAGATTGGCGCCCATACGATGCCACTCCACGTGACGTCACAGGGACCTAGTTTCTATACGAGAAGATAGGAGTTATACATCGTCTGAGGTTACCAATGCATGCATGAGGCACAGAGCTCAGGGAAACATGTCTTAATAATCACCTATTAAAACTGGCTAAGGTCGGAAAGTTTTCCTCGTTTGATAAGGTATTAATAATCCTTATTTAAGCCAAGCGCTACCAGCCAACAGGGTACTCAGTTACCCGCTAGCAGCCTGCATCGTATCAGCGCTTCACCTCGCTTCAAGGTCACCTCGCAGGGCGGCAGCGGGAGCCAGACGGAGCGATTTCCCATCATTCCTACTTATGCGTCGCGTTTTCGTGCGCTTGAAAATGTTCACTTTTCATTTAATCGCGAAAAATAGATATAGTCTTTTAAAAATCTAAAAGCGTGAAATACGTACTCCAGGAGTAATAATCTTTCGATTAAGGCAATAAAAAAATAATAGGAAACCACCCTATTGTGTAGCCAAGTAAGCCGTGAGCCATTCTGGATTTCTGGTTTTCTGGGTTTCAGGATTCCAGATTTGAGGTCCTCAAGTGTACATGAGTAGCATTCTTAGCCCTAACTCCTGATGGGCTTTCCGATGCACACTTTCCGCAGCTGAGGCATGGAAAGCAGTGACATGCACTCACAATCAGCCCAACGTTCATCTGCAACTGCAGCAGCTTGATGCGTGAGATGATGCACGTTTTCTTGAACGTCTTGAAGTCGGCCAGTTTCTCCATGCACACTCCACATATCCGAGAGGGTAATCCGTCGTGGGGACTGCACTGAAAAGGCAATTGAAAAAAACAACAATAAGCCCAACTGTACACTGTATTATACTGTATACTAGGGCGGATCGGAAAAAATCCATTTTTTTTTCAAATCAATTTTTTTTCAAATCCATCTAGCCCAGTGAAAAAAAGTTGTGGGACCGATCAAAAATAAGGCCTGAAAAATTTGAGACCCCTAGGTGAACCCCTGACCCTCGCTCAAATGCGATTTAGGGGGGGGGAGGGTCTTAATTCGAAAAATATAGTATATTATGGTAATTTCCTATAGATTTTGCCGAGTTACTGCCCTTAGTTTGCCCTATTCGTGTTAATTGCGGCCTTACATACCAGAGCAGCCAGGCAGGTGCACGGTGGCGGCCGAACGCAACTTGTCAAGTCTGCCTGGATGCCGTGGCAGCTTATGCCAAGCAAGTTTCAACCTTCTCAAGGGTTGCGTTGATGAAACTGGGCTATACAAATGCGAATGTGTCTAAATTTTTATTATTGACGCAGACGCTTGTTAGTCTATGAAAAAAGTTACATTAAAAAAACTGCTCTCTGCACGTAGTTATAAGAAACTTTTTTTTCACCGGAAAACTCGCTCTCTGCACATTTTTATTATCATCAGACTTCAAATATCATTCGAAAATGAAAAATATAAATTTCGATCTATTATACTTTAAAATAGGTGATCCAGATGAAAAGGGTAGTTTCCTTCATTAAAAGAAAACGAAAGGCATTGATTGCGATTCGTTACCCACCATTAGTGCATTCATAGTACACAAATTATTTGGTTTTTGAAATACCGGTTTAGACGAATGGCATGGGTCAAATTTTATCCTCATTTGAAAAAGGCCAAATTGGCGCCCATGCGATTCCACTCCGCATGACGTCACAGGGACCTAGTTTCTACACGAGAGGATAGGAGTTATGCATCGTCTGAGGTTACCAATGCATGCATGAGGCGCAGTGCTCAGGGAAACATGTCTTAATAATCACTTATTAAAACTGGCTAAGGTCGGAAAGTTTTCCTCGTTTGATAAGGTATTAATAATCCTTATTTAAGCCAAGCGCTACCAGCCAGCAGGGTACTCAGCAACCCGCTAGCAGCCTGCGTCGTATCAACGCTAATCTTCTTGTATAGAAACTAGGACCCTATGACGTCACGTGGAGTGGCATCGCATGGGCGCCAATCTGGCCCTTTTCAAATGAGGATAAAATTTGTCCATTGCCATTCGTCTAAACCGGTATTTCTAAAACGAAATAACTTGTATGCTATGAATACACTAATGGTGGGTAACGAATCGCAATCAATGCCTTTCGTTTACTTTGAGGAAGGAAACCTACCCTTTTGTATTTTGTAATTTTTGAGTAGTGCGAAGTGAATGTAGATGTATAGGAGTGTGTTTTTTTTTTTTTAAGAAGTGATTCGAAAATTCAGACACGTCTCAACTTCTGGGGCAACCTGGTCCCTCTAATTTTCCCACTCACTACACACCCTTTAGCCGGCCCGGAATTTTGCGAACAATATGCGACATCAGGAGAGATAGCACTTTCATTGCTGCATTTGCATTTACAGCATCTGTCACGTTTGTTAAAATTTTGGTAAACGTGTGCAGCCAGTGGTTGTTTAAGTGATCAATATTTCTGCCAAAAATGGCTTAATCGACACCCCATGAATTTGACGACATTTAGACTGTGAAAACCTGGAAAAAAACGTGAATCTTATGATTTAGATACAGTGGGAAGCCTGCTTCACTTTTATACAATCAACCCTCGCTAAGTGCAAGGGTCTAGTTCCTAGGGGTTTTTGCACTAATTAATTTTCACTATTTGAGACCATTTTATCGTTGGGAAGATGTGTTCCCGGTAGCATAGGTGTTAGGTATCGAATTTACAATAAACCTTAGACATTCCTGTTGTTAGCCTTAGAAAACCTTATTTATATAAACATTTATAGTTTAAAATATCTCTAAAGATAGTAGGCATGCATTTAAAGATGTTTTTTCCCGTTAAAAACAGTCAAGTTCTCTGAAATGATGTAGATGATGGCATAGCACCAGTTTTCCATTCTGGTTGCGTAATGTGACCTAACTATGAAACTAAAAAAAGACGTCCAATAATTTAGGGTGCATTGTTAGGGCAACGGTTCAAGGTAAACAAGCAATCGGTGCTGTCTGCCATGTCGTGTCGGTACATTAATTATCACTGCAAATACTCTCATGTCAAGTCAAAAGTAGACTCATCTTGTCATGAAACTATGTTTTCTATGCATAGCAAGGTTTTCGGGTTGACCTCCGCGTCGATTCATCTTCAAGACGACACTTTCGCCGGCTTTGCAGCTGGCGTCTTCAGGTACAAAGTAATTGATGCAGGTTTTTGCCCGTCTTATATAGACCTGGGTTTGGGCTAGGAGCGTTCTGATTGGTCCGTTTGGGTAAGTATCTCTTCCAAGTGTTTGAGAGCGAGTAGCTGTCCTCCCTTTTGAAAGTGGGAAGGACCAACACAGAATGTGGACTTTGAAAGTGCAAAAATTATCGACAGTGAAAAGCATTACTTTCCCGGACTCATAAGAGAAGATATCGAAATAGCGATAACATCCACTGTCGTCATGAAGATGAAACGATGCGGAGGTTAACCCGAAAACCTTGCTACGCATGCTGCACCACCCCGGGAAAGTCTACATCAACATATGTTTTTTATGGTTGTATGTAAACGATATTGGTTTCTCAAAAGCGTACCAAGTGCAAAAGGTGATAAATATTAATGTATATATCCACAGAAACAAGGTGATGTATACCAATATATTTAACTTATTATACTTTAGCCAATTTTATTATTTATTTCACTGGATGGGTATAATGTGGTAGTACCTTTCAATAGGGTGGTTTCCTATTATTTTTTTATTGCCTAAAACGAAAGATTATTACTCCTGGAGTACGTATTTCGCGCTTTTAGATTTTTAAATGACGATATCTATTTTTCGCGATTAAATGAAAAGTGAAAATTTTCAAGCGCGCAAAAACGCGACGCGTAAGTAGGAAAGTCCGTGCGACGCATTTCTGGTTCCCCCTCTCTCCTTGTGAAGTGACCTTGATCGAGGCTCTGAGCGCTGATAGGACGCAGGATGCTGGCGGATAGCTGAGTACCTTGCTGAATGGTAGCGCTTGGCTTAAAAAAGGTTTATTAATACCTTATCAAACGAAGAAAACTTTCCGACCTTAGCCAGTTTAATTAAGTGATTATTAAGACATGTTTCCCTGAGCTCTGTGCCTCATGCATGCATTGGTAACCTCAGACGATGTATAACTCCTATCCTCTCGTGTAGAAACTAGGTCCCTGTGACGTCACGCGGAGTGGAATCGCATGGGCGCCAATCTGGCCTTTTTCAAATGAGGATAAAATTTGACCCTTGCCATTCGTCTAAACCGGTATTTCTAAAACCAAATAATTTGTGTATTATGAATACACTAATGGTGGGTAACGAATCGCAATCAATGCCTATCGTTTTCTTTGATGAAGGAAACTACCCTATTGTGTAACTGTACAATTTAATATGGTTCGTGTGATCTCGTCTCCCGTAATATCCATTGTAACGTGAATTCTTAAATCGAAGTGATCTGCAGACGAACTTTGGCCGGCATGTTTTTGTAGGGTGTAGGGCTGGTTCGGGTACCCTACATCAAGTAGGGCCTGTTTAGTTCCAAAAACAGCCTTGAGCAGTAGGGCTTGATGTGACTTATGTAGGACGAGATCGGTTTATGTAAGGGGCTGATGACGTATCCAGGGTTGGTTCGCCCTACAGGGTCGACCAAGAATACGGGCCTAAAGGTTCTTTCTCTTAGTTGTTTGTTTTGTTTTCAGTCAGCGGATGAAAGTTCTTCGCAACGGGATGCCTCCGATGAAGAGACTCAGCCCGCAGACTCAACTGGAGGGGAAAACAGTGTCGCTTCAGCCACCGGTGTGTACAACCAAAGAATGATGGTCTCTGAACTCAGAACCCTGGAATGTCACTAATGAACTCCTTTTTTTATTTGGGTATAGTGAAATGTCTTTATAACGAACTCCAGTATAACGAAGTATTCAGTATAATGAGGCATTCATTATATCGAAATTATTTTCCGTCCCGTATAACGAAATTTCCCATATAACGTATTTCATGGTTTCCACTCAACCGTAAATGAGCCGTGAAAGAATTTCAATGAATGATGGCAGTGGACTCATGAACTGCGTAGTATAGTAAGTAGTGTCCGATGAATAGATGCACTATTGAATATTATTGAATAGCTAAATATTTCTTTTCTTTTACGTATCATTTATAATAACCTGTCCTAAATAACTCATGCGGGGCCATCCCTTGCCCTTCTAAGATTGTTTTAATCAGGCCATCGTGCCTCAAAATGCCGCCAACTAAGGTCTTCAGCTCAAGGTTTTTAGGAGGCTTCTCTCTTCTCCCAGTCTTCTTAGCACTTTCTCGTTACCTACACTGTCAATCCATTTTATCTTCATCATTCTTCGGTAGCACCGCATTTCAAATGCTTCCACTCTGGACTTCTCTGCTGTTGTCAACGTCCAAGCCTCACTTTCACGGAGAAACATGCTCCATATGTCAGTGGTGCAGCAAGGGGGTATTTTGGGGGATAAAACCTCCCCTCCCCCCCAGAGCTCAGAGAAATTTTAAAGTTGAATCCATTTTACTCAATTGGATTGATATTACTGATTGAATAGTGTAAGGATTAATAAAATATCCCTCAGAAAGCCGAAAAACTCACCATGTTTTGAACCGTTTATCTTTAAATTTCCTCAATTCATTAATCTCGCACCTACTGCTTATCCTGGTGGGTATTTCATACCCCCACACATCACGGTATTAGTTGCACCTTAACCACCTCCCCCCCCAGCCTTAATTCCTAGCTGCGCCCCTGCCATATGTAGCATCTGATGAATTGTTTCCTTACTTCTATGCTTGTATTCCAAGCTGTAAGTATGAATAAATTTTTGTTGTACTTAATTATGAAATTGTTGTTATTTTTCAAGTGCCCCACTTTCCCTCCCTTTATATCTATTTTGCCTTCATTCTTCATTATCACCATATTCCGGTTGCTTCCACTCTTGACTTCTCTGCTGCTGTCAACATCCACCCAAGCGTATATGCATATTAACCTGTCCGCATTTTATTTTTCATTGGTATTTATAATAATAATAATAAATTCGTTTATTTTGTGGGCCTTGTGGCACATGAGAAAATTATTGTACAACTTTTACAAGTTCAGCATGACATTAGATTCATGAAAGAAAAGAAAAAATGAAAAGAAATACAAAAGAGTCACTCGTTGCAGACCGCCGTTAACATACAGACAATTCGCAACTATGTTTATGTACAAATGGTGAAAGTCACAAAGTGTTTTTCAATGCTGAAATAGGTTGTAATTCTAAGTTGGTCGAGTAAATGCGACAGGGTGAAACACTTGTGATTGAGTGTGTGAATGAAATTGTTGAGCGCTATGTCCGTTTTCTTTTCGTTTGCAGACGCTTACGCGGCCACTCCCTCTCCCAGCATAGCGTTGCGATCTCATTCTAAAGGCGATGCGGGTGCAGGCGGCAAAGCAGTGCTGCCATCTAAGGAAGAGGCGCAGCGTGGAGCGAAGAGGAAACGCGAGAAGTCTCCGTTGGGAGGGGAGGGGAGGATTGATGAGGGGGCTGGTGGGAGAAAAACTGGAGTGGCGAGGCCTTCCAACCAGAAATCAAAAGGTATCTTTGAGTCTACTGCACTCTGAACTCAGAACGCTGGAATGTCACTCATGAACTCCTTTTTTTTTTTTTTTTTTTTGGGTAGAGTGAAATGTCTTTATAACGAATGCCAGTATAACGAAATATTCGGAATAATGAAGTATTCATTATAACAAAATTATAGCTGCCCTTGCGCTGCAATGACGAGTATATCTTGTCATGAACTTCTGATGCCAAATCACACAATGACGAGTTTAGGTCGTCATCAGACTTAAGAAATTTAGGACTATTAAGGGCAACAAATAGATGCATGGATAATATAGATATATTATCTAAAGATGGGGATACGCGGCACAAATAATTTGAAAACATTGATAACCCAATCTTTCACTCAAATGTCTTGTAATATTCTTAATTTATGTAAAACAAACAATATATTATTATTTATGCACTTATTCTGTTATTTTAGAGTGCTTCCCAGACTCAATGAGAGCTTTATTAGCCAGTAAGGGATCTTTTTAGCGGCGATAACATGGTTTTACTCATATTATTAATACTCCATGTAAGGCCTGGTTTCAAAAAAACCACACGTATGTATCTAACTTTTGAGTCTACTGCACTCTGAACGCTGGAATGTCACTTATGAACTCCTTTTTGTTTTTGGGTACAGTGAAACGTCTTTGTGTGGTCCCAGCACCATCCCAACAAAATACTGTTGAATTTAATGCCTCTTATATAAAATCAACTTTTTGAATACTGTGCCAATTGCAGGGAATCTTAAGGAACGCTTGAAACAACAACTGCACACGTCAGATTTTACACCACAAACTGAACTGCACTTAATGCACTGATGCCACCGCATGGAGGCGCCACAAACACCGCTTACAGATACATCCACAAGGGGGCAGCACACATAGATACAAAAGTAGCAGCCAAATACAAAAAATACATATTGAATCTTGTACAATCTTAACAAATACAGTAACACCTCCACTTATCATACCGAGGAGATACCTCCGAGACGGCCTAACTACCTCCACAAATCATGCCAAGACAACAAATTAATGCAGCCGTGATTACGTGCATGGAATGATATTTTCAGCAATAAATGTTTCACTCTTTTTTTCTTATTGTAGACCTTTATTATGCTGTAATTTTAAGGTTAATCATTAGTTTGGCCATTTTGTTCAATATGAGAGCATACCTAACAGTAAATAAGAAAAAAACATATCCAACTGTCCAAATCATTTTAATTGACTGTTGAATTGAGAGAGATCACATGGTTTTCTCTCGAATCATGGTTAAAATCATGCGATAGCGCTCGCTTTCTTTAATTATTCAAATATATATTTGTATGTATATGTTCACCGATGCATGCATGTGTGTTTAATCACATAAATATAATGGTTTAAAAGACAGGAGTGCCTTTCATATATTCACATTCAAAGGATATGAAAAAATGGTGCCTATCACTAAAACCTCTCTATAGTGAACCTCCATACATCAAATTGCCCAAATTATGGTCCCTTCCATTACGATGTAAAGAGGTTTTACTGTACAGATAAAACTACAGTAAACTCTGGATTATCCGGGCTAATGATGGGAGAGGACGCACGGATAATCGGAAAATCACGGATAAGCCAAACTTTCACTTAAATGTCTTGCAGTGTTCATAATTTACCTAAAACAAACAATATGTTATTATCATCATCATCATTAGTCAACAATCCTAAGATTGGTTTGACGCAGCTCTCCATTTCTCTCTCCTATCCACTAATCTCTTCATAGCTACATACAGTGAGTCCTCGTTCTACGTCACCCCGTTTAACGTCATTTCGCGATAACGTCACGAAAATTTTGAGACCGTCATTCGTTTATCGCACCTTCGCTTCGCGATAACGTCAAGTATTTTAAATTTCGCACGAAAAAAAAGGCGAAGCGGCGGGCGTTGCAGGTTGTTCGTTTTGTGTGTGGTAATACAGTCAGTCTAAATAAAGTGTAAAACGGTGTGCTTATTCTTAATTGCAATTACGGTTTTAGCAAAAATTTCTGCAGAATAAATTCTTAGGTAGGTACGCAAGGTTTTACTTGACATAATGGTTTTCAGGAACCTAAAAAGTGATTTCAAGGAATTTTTCCGAGTAGAACTCTGAGTTTTTGTCGCCACTTTTTTCGCCGAGCTCAAAATAATTTTGGTTCCTGTAACTGTGACGATGTTTCAGCGATGATGATGCCCAGGCGACGCTCGCCCGGGCGACCACCATAGCGAAGCCGAAAAGCAAATGCGGGAAGATACAAAAATGGAGAAAGATTTACGTCACCACTGCAATTGCCATCGATGAAGACAGGAACTCATATTTATGCAATAGTTCGGCATTCCCACCGTAAAAAAGTGCCCCAGATATGACACGATAATATTTTTTTCGCCTAGGAATTGTGAGGTCTAGGAGCTGATATTCACTTTTTACATTGTTTCTTATGGGATATTATGCTTCGATTAACGTCATTTCGCTTATCGTCACATTTTTCAGGAATGGTAAGTGACAAATAGACGAGGACTCACTGTATGTATAAAATTTTATTCTAGGTATTTGAAAATGGTGTAATAGCTGAAACCGGTACTAAAATGGAATCTCTGTGAATTTTGTGGAAGTAACAAAGTGTTTTTCATTATTAATATGGAGCCCTTCTGCCACGTAAAAGCTTCTAGTTTCAATTCAACTTACTTTTCAATACGCCCTTGTACATTCATGCTCTCGGTGAATTTTTAAGAATTCCGTGGATATGGAGTCAAAGACTTGATTCAAATCCCTCAAAGATTTGATTTTGGATTGTATTCGTGAAAATTGCAGATTCAACGCATCCCTAATTACCCTTAACGAAAAAACTGTTTAAAAACTGTTGAAAATTTCAACAGTTAAGTGGGACCGCAGTTGAATCCATCAGTAACTGTAGAAAATCCAAAAGTGACTGATGAAACCCAGCAGTAACTACTGAAGTCCAACAGAATTTGTTGAAATCCAACAGGAACTGTTGAAAATCCAACACTAACTGGAGAAAATCCAACAGTAACTGGAGAAAATCCAACAGTAACTGTAGAAAATCCAACATTAACTGTTAAAATTCAACAGAAACTGTTAATATCCAACAGTAATTGTTAAAATCCAACGGTAACTGTTAAAATCTAACAGTAACTATTGAAATCCAACAGTAACTATTAAAATTCAACAGTAACTGTAGGAAGTCCCAAGGCAATTGTTAAAATCCAACAGTAACTGTTAAAATCCAACTGGAACTGTTGAAAATCCAACAGTTACTTTTAAAATCCAACAGTAACTGTTAAAATCTAACAGTAACTATTAAAATCCAACAGTAACTATTAAAATTCAACAGTAACTGTAGAAAGTCCTATGGCAATTGTTAAAATCCAACAGTAACTGTTAAAATCCAACAGTAACTGTTAAAATCCAACAGTAATTGTTAAAATTCATCAGTAATTGTTAAAATTCAACAGTAACTGTAGACAATCCAACAGTAATTGTTAAAATCCAACAGTAACTGTTAAAATCCAACAGTAACTATTAAAATTCAGCAGTAACTGTAGAAAGTCCTATGGCAACTGTTAAAATCCAACAGTTTTTTTGTTACTAACAAATGACAATCTATTCATTCAGCAGGTGGCCCAGGAGGTGTTGGCAGCTTCCCTTGCGCAGATTGTGACTGCGTGTTCTCTAGCCGCAAGGATTTGACCAAGCACGTATACAAGACGCACCTGAGGTTCATTTGCGATCACTGCAAGAGGGTCTTCAAGCAGAAAGCTAACCTCAAATCGCACATCATGCGGTTACACCTCAACCTGCGCAACTTTGCGTGCTCCGAGTGTGGACGCAAGTTCAGCACGGCATGCGAGGTGAGGCTCCACGCGAAGCATGTGCATGCAAAAGGCACAAAGGAGAGTCCCTTCGAATGTGAAGAGTGCGGAAAACGGTAAGAGGTCTCTCCAAGTCACTTTCCTTTCTTTTTATTTATTTATTAAGATTAGAACCACGGACGGGACTTTTTTTGTCCCATCGCCCTTTGCAAATGTTTCCCATTCATGCACTACAGGTTTAATCCATTTGAAAGTAACTGGATTTTACTCTTTTTTTATGCTCTTTCGAACTGTATCGAAAATATTGTGTGATGTTCGGTTTGCGAGAAAAACGACGATTTACCTTGAACCGCAGGATGGGACTTTTTTGTTCCATGTGGGGAAAACATACAATTTCAGTTTTTTTTCTACACTTATTTTGTATTTAGCGTAATTACAGTTTATTACGAAGTGGATCGATGCACAGATATCGTTATTCTGCCAGTTAGAAGCGCAGAAGGGAATAATCTGTGCACTGCGCCGGCCGCCTACTCACGCAGTGCCGGCCGCATCACCTCTGCCCGGTACGTCTGCAGGTCTGAGATTGCAACAAACACATCAAAATAAGTTTACTGTATTCCTAGTTATACTTAATAAAACGTTTTAAACATTACCTAAACACGTGTTTTGTTCACACAAACCACAAAAAAACCGTCAATTATACTTAAACATGACAGGATCAACGTATTTTGTCAATGGGACAAAAACGTCCCATGCCACAGTTTTGGTGGGCTTGGAAAGTTCGGCGGTTCTAGTGTTAAAGTTTATTACAAGCAGATTTTTATATTCTAAAGTTGGAATTCTCTTTAAAAAATTAGTTTAATGTAGTCTGCTTTCTATTACTTGTTCCGAGATCCGAGTATTTTTGCCTCAAGCATCGCGTAGAGATATCCAAAGCATCGTCACCCGCCGTCAGTTCAGAAAAAGGGTATGACAGACATTGTGTAAGACATTCGTGAAGACGTTGTGAGTCGAAGACGTTCTCGAGGTGAACAGATGCGATCATCCATGCACTCCAAAGGGGATCCCATTCAGGTGCCTTATTCTCAACGACGATTAACACTTCCTGATAACATCCTCCGCCACCTACATGGATTAAATGCATAATAATAATAATAATAATATATTTATTTGCCCAGCGATTGAGTTACAAGGTTTGTACACAATATAAGGCACGTCAAGAATAATAATAGTAGAAACTATTTACAAAGCAGACAGCATTCCAACACCAAAACAATAATTAACATTAAATCAAAGTAAACATTACAAGGGATCAGCAAAAAACTCATTGACATTGTAATACAGCTTATTAAGCAGAAGATCTTTCACTTGTCTTTTAAAAGATTTGTCATTCAGCGATTTAAAAGATAATGGTAGATGATTGTGGAGAAGAATTCCCATCCTTCTCAATCCATGTAAACATTTTGTGGTCGGGGCATAATCTACATGCAAGTCATTATGGCTTCTTGTGAAATGTTGGTGAGGGTCTCGATTTTTAGAAAAAGATGACAGGTTTCTATGGATGTAGATAACAGCAGATAGAATATAGATACAAGGAATAGGGAGAATATTTAGTTTTCTAAAAATAGGTCGGCATGGGGCATTGTAGGGCTCTTTAGCCATTAGACGAACAGCTCTTTTTTGTATTTTAAAAATATTTGTTGCATGATGGGAAGTGCCCCAGAAAAGGATACTGAATAGTACATTGGAATAGAATTCCCCATAGTACAAGCATATGTGCAAGTCCTACCTAAGTTCTCTAATGTAATTGTTTATTTATAATACAGTAGATTCCGGTTAATTGGGACATGTTGGAACTTGTGCACTTTGCCCCAACTAAGCGGCTGCCCCAATTAGGCGAACTCTCTTGGCATAAAAAACTTTGTAATGGTAGAAAGAAGACTAAAGAATATTTACAATGCAACACCAGTTTATTGAAATATTAATTTGATTAATAAATCAGTGAGTTTAGTTAATTTATTATCATTTTTAAGAGATATAACAATTTAGTTTAAAATATTTTTCACAGCCTCCGGCGACGCTGAATGAATGTCTTTTTTTGTCGAATGTCGAAGTAAAATGTGTTAAACCATCTACAGTCAAACCTTGATAATTCATAGTTCAAGGGACCGTCACTTTTTTCTTGCTCTTAGAGGTATCTCACTTACAAAGGTTCCAGAATGACCTCTCTAACATTAGGGTGGTTTCCTATTATTTTTTTATTGCCTAAATACAAAGATTATTACTCCTGGAGTACGTATTTCACACTTTCAGATTTTCAAATGACCATATCTGTTTTTCGCGATTGAATGAAAAGTGAAAATTTTCAAGCGCGCAAAAACGCAACGGGTAAGCGTGAATGCCGGCAAATCTCCATGTGACGTCGTTCTGGTTCCCGCTGCTGCAAGTTAGGTGACCTTGGGGCGAGGCAATGAGCGCTGATACTTTCTTTATATGAAATTTAAGAATTTTATCCTTATCACAGAGGTCACAAATATTACATCCGAAGTTATTATCGATCCAGGCGTGCATTCGATACACAGCCCTTTTTCTGACTTATTTATTTAGTTACGAGAATATAAATTTTAATAATTTGGTAAGAAAGAAAAGCTCAATGCACACATGTAAATAATTTTGGAGGGTAACGATTCCTAATGAAAATACATATATCGATATGAATTTATATTGATAGGACTCATTTTCTCCTTTGCTATTGACCATGACTAACTGCTCACATCAAATATGTTATCCATCGGAACCAAACTGAGAATTTATAAGACCATAACAAGACCTATCCTTATTTATGGAGCAGAATCATGGGTTATCGAGAAAAGAACGGAAAAGAAGTTAATAGGGCAGTTTCCTTCATCAAAGAAAAGGAAAGGCATTGATTGCGATTCGTTACCCACCATTAGTGCATTCATAATGTACAAATTATTTGGTTTTAGAAATCCCAGTTTAGACGAATGTTAAATGGTCAATTTTAACCTCATTAGAAAAAGGCCAGATTGGCACCCATGCAATGCCACTCCACGTGACGTCACAGGGACCTAGTTTCTACACGAGTAGATAGCAGTTTTACATCGTCTGAGATTACCAATGCATGCATGAGTTGTTTTAATGTGAATAGGCCTAGTTGTAGCTGATTAAATCGAGTTAGTTAGTGTTTTAGTGTTAGTGATTGTTTTCTGTATTAGTGGTCTCTAGTTTGACTGAAAAACTCATGAAAATACACAAAATATTCAAAAATGTCAACCCCCCGGTGGAGTGTGCCTCTCCCAGCGTTTGACTCAAGAGCCGCCACTGTGGATACCTGTGAGGTCTGCATCGTCCCAATACAAGACACAATTCTGCACTGCAAACCAACGAACCTCCACAACGAAACTGTCATCATGGATAATGATGACTCGATCAGTCGGTAGGGTAGTTTCCTTCATCAAAAGAAAACGAAAGGCATTGATTGCGATTCCCTACCCACGATTAGTGTATTCATATAATACAAATTATTTGGTTTCACAAATCCCAGTTTAGACGAATGTTAACGTTGAATTTTAACCTCATTTTAAAAAGGCCAGATTGGCGCCCATGCGATGCCACTCCACGTGACGTCACAAGGACCTAGATTCCATACGAGTAGATGGGAGTTTTACATCGTCTGAGATTACTAATTCATGCATGAGGCACAGAGCTCAGGGAAACATCTCTTAATAATCACCCATTAAAACTGCCTATGGTTGGAAAGTTTTCTTCGTTTGATAAGGTATTAATAATCCTTATTTAATTCAAGCGCTACCAGATAGCAGTGTACTCTGCTACCTGCTAGCAGCCTTCGTCGTATCGATGCTCATAGCCTCGCACCAAGGTGGCCTCACATGGCAGCAGCCTGAATATGAATGATTTCACACGGTCTTTTCCCAGCATTCATACTTAGCCTTTGCGTTTTCGTGCGCTTGAAAATTTTCACTTTTCATTTAATCGCGAAAAATAGATATCATCATTTAAAAATCTAATATCATGAAATGAGTACTGTAGGAGTAATAATCTTTCGATCTAGGCAATAAAAAATACATTATAGGAAACCACTCTATTGTAAATCTCATTTACCAATGCCCTATCTCATTTGATGATTCATTTGCTTCAAAGGTTTACCCGCAAGCGTACGATGCGGCTGCACGTTGATGCTGTCCACAAGGGATTGAAGCCCTTTGCGTGCACCCGTTGTCCGGCGCGGTTCTCGCAGAAGGACAACTTGCGCGCCCACGTGCTGTCCGTTCACTCGGAGGAGAGGAGTTTCAGCTGCGATGTTTGCGCGCAGAAGTTCAAGCGGGCGGACCACCTCAAGTGTCACCGCGCAACGCACGAAGACCTGCGCGACTTCAAGTGCGCAGACTGCGGGAAGGAGTACAACACGATGAATGCCTTGCGTATCCACATGAAGCTACACAGTGGAGTCACGTACAAGTGTCCCCATTGCCCAAAGGTAAGCGCAATGCTTGTTCATTAACCCTAATACGAACGAAAGGAGTCACACATTTTATTTTATTAGTTGACAACTATTCAGTTTTGATTAGTGATAGTTCAAACTATTTGCTAAATTATTAATTCATTCAGTACGTATTTGCCTCTGGCTACTCTGTTTTGTTGTAAGATTAGCAAAGTTGTCCGTGTTTATTAATTACTATTTGTGCTTCTATTAATAAATCTGGCGGCGCTGGGATTCAAATGTGCTTATTTCTGCTTATTGTGAGTAATACGATATCGTATTATTCCTGGAGTACGTATTCGAGATGATCATGTATTACTAAGGTACTATTTGACACATCACCAGCCCACATAGCACAAAATATCTTCTGGATAACTGGAAAATATCTTCAATGTCTTGGATATCTTAACCCTAATGCGGGCAAGGTGAGTCTCTTGGACTCATCGCATCATCTTTTTGAGAATTTTATCATGTTATTGAAATGTCAGCATATTGTAAATTTTTTACTTCTTCTAATTGTATATTTCCTATAAATTAGAGTAATTCAAACTTGAATGAAATAAAATAACTACGTTTTATTCCACACTTTACTTCACTCGATAAGTAAGTAAGTTTCACTCGATAGCCAACGGAGTTCTTGTTTTTTAAACTTTTATTTGCATTTTCTGCATATTTTCGAAAGAAATTAGATGATTTGAGGAGTTTTATTAACATATTATTAAAATTAAGTCAATTGAAATGAATTCTGAGAAAAAAAAGGTTTTAGTAAGTATATTCCGCTCTTTTGGAACGTAACCTCTAATTAATATGGAAGTCATTGGTTCGACTTTCGTACATTCGACTTTCGTACAAGTTTTTGGGAACGCATTGTGTACGAAACTCGGGGACCGCCTGTACTCTAACGAGGTTGGTAGTAGCGTTTATTGAAGTCCTTTATGGTTCGGGGGAAAAACAAATTCCCATATCTATCCGTTGGGCAAAACATCTCTCTTAATTTATCGCTTCTATCGGATCTGGAAATGTAGTGTGGCTCTAATATTATGTTCTCTGTGTCGCTCTTAAAGATATCCATTCTCAATTGTTCAAGCAATCTAAGCCTAGCGCGCAGCCTCCGAGTCTCCAACGGCTCCCAGCCTAATTCGCTTAACATCTGAATAACACTGTCTGTACGCCCGTAGCAGTTTTTGACGAAATGCGCAGCCTTCCTTTGTATTATATTCAGTTCGTGGATTAAGTCTTTCTGCACCGGATCCCATAAGCTCACTGCATATTCAAGGTGCGGTCAGACGAGAGCAAAATAGCACCTTTCTTTCACTTTCTCATCCGAAAATCTTCCCACAATACGCTTGACGAATCCTAATTTCTTCAGGGCTGTGCCGCAAATATTCTTTATGTGTTCCCCACGTGAGGTTCGAGGTTATTGTAACTCCCAGGTATTTCACTTTGTCTGTTGTCTTTATGTTAATACCATCCACTGCATAAACATGGTTAGAGTTGGACGAATTCCGCAAGAAACATACTGCCATGCATTTTCTCAGATGAAGTTCGAGTCCTGTACGGTCCCGTTGGATTTACATGTAAATTTATAGGCAAACCTCTCTGTGGTGAACCTCTATATCTCGTAAAATCCTCCACTTATCAAACCAAGGAGACACCCCCGAGACACGTTAACTACCTCCGCAAATCGTACCGAGACAACTAGAGACCATTAATGCAGCTTTGATAACGTGCTTGGAATGACATTTTCAGCAATAAATGTTTCACCCTTATTTTTCTTATACACCTTAAAATATGCTATAATTTTCACGTTAATCATTAGTTGTGGCCATTTTGTTCAATATGAGAGCATACCTAAGAGTGAATAAGAAAAAACGTATCCAACTGTCCTAATCATTTTAAGTTACTGTTGAATTGAGAGAGATCACATCCTTTTCACTCGAATCATGGTTAAAATCATGCGATAGCGTTCGCTTTCTGTAATTATTCAATAATATATATGTATATGTTCACTGATGCATGCATGTCTGTTTAAACTCATAAATACAGTACATTCCGTTTAATTGGGACATATCAGGATTTGTGCACTTTGCCCGAATTAAGCGGCTGCCCCAATTAGGCGAACTATCCTGTATATGGCCGTAAAAAAACGTTGAAATGATAGTAAGAAGACTAAAGAATGTTTATAATGCAACATAAGTTTATTAAACTGTTAATTTGATTAATAAATCAGCGAGTTTAGCTAATTTATTGTCATTTTTAAGAATTACAACAATTTCGTTAAAAATATTTTTCACATCCTCGGGCGACGCTGAATTAATGTCTTTTTCTAAGTCGTATTAGAGAAAAGTCTAGAAAACTAGAAAAGTCCTATCCTCTTGTGCATAGTATAAAAATAACAGCTTTCAAAATAGGGCAACAGTAGGAACATTTGTGAAAAATAAGGGTAAATCAAAGGAGGAAAATATTTAAAAAAATTGTATTCTGAGGATATTCCTCTATTGGATTCTGTCCTTCAAGATCTGCCCCAATTAAGCAGCTGCCCCAAGTAACCGGTGGACCCATTGAACGGAATCTACTGTATAATGGTTTGAAAGACATTAGTGCTTTTCATATGTGAAGGATATGATAAAATGGTGCCCATCACTAAAACCTCTCTATAGAGAACCTCCATTCGTCAAATTGCCCAAATTTTGGTCCCCTCCATTGCGATGTAAAGAGGTTTTATTGTATACTTTTTTATACCTCCTCAAAAAATGCCAATCGAGGCATTGGGAAGGCCAAAATAAAGCACAGGTTATCTGACGTGTGTGTGAAAACCGCCATTTAAGGAGGAATCTGTGCTTCGAAACACTGCTTTCATTAGTTAGATAAACTCGACAAAAACAAGTTTTAATGGCTAAATTTGTCATTCACAAAAATTAAAAGTAATGTTAAATCAATCAAAATAGCTGTACAATGCATGAAATTTACTAAAAATGGAATAATCCTGTGATGTGAAGAATGGCTGTTGTATTGACTCTTGGGTATCTGAAGAATTTAATTACTTTCTCTGGAATTTTAGTTTTAAGGTTTTCGCAGCGATTAGATGCACTATTATAATTCATTTTCGGGTGTACGTCTGCGTGCTTAATATTTAACTCAACGTTTCGTTCCACTTACTGGGAACGTCGTCAGGAGAATGAAAATATAAACATCTATCGTACCGTTGGAAAAACTGGTCCATTGTTGTCAGGGTATTTAAAAAAGTAAATAAAAATAAAATAAAAGCCAACTTCTTTAAAACATCTACTATAAAAAGGAAGATGAAAAGTGGAATATTGTTATTAAATTTTCGAAATGTATCTCTTCCACACATGGCTTAAATTATATCCATCATCCCTGTTAAATTCATAGGTCGTTTAGAAATTTCTATCGCCTCTCTAATAAGCCGTGGATAATATGCAGATTTTCTTGCAATGGATTTGGCCTCATCCAGGAGGATCTTGTGTCCTGGCCCCGACATAAAATGATCGGCGACAGCTGAAGTTTCCCATTGCCTTGCCTTCAGCGCCCTTTCATGCTCTTTCAGCCTTGTCACTATCTTCCGTATGGTCTGTCCGATGTAACTAGACCCACATGAACACGGAATCTCATATATGCCTTCCATTTGTAATGGGGGAATAGCATCAATGACGGATGGAAGTAGGTCTATGATCTTCCTCAACGTGCCAAACCTGGTTTCAACGTTGGCTTTTCCAAGGATGCGAGCAATCCGGTCCGTCGTTCCTGATTACTTTTTTAAATACCCTGACAACAATGGACCAGTTTTTCCAACGGTACGATAGATATTTATATTTTCACTCTCCTGACGACGTTCCCAGTAAGTGGAACGAAACGTTGAGTTAAATATTAAGCACGCAGACGTACACCCGAAAATGAATTATAATAGTGCATCTAATCGCTGCGAAAACCTTAAAACTAAAATTTGGAACCTCTACGGGGAGGATTTCTGTATCTAGAAATGTTTTTTTTTTTCTTTCCTTTCGTCATTAGAAGCGACTTCGTAATAACGAGGCATTCGTAATGACTTAATATTAACGAGAGTCTACTGTACAGCTTTAGTATGTTTTCAGGTCCCAGGGTTTTTCTGCACTGAAGTTTCGAAGGCTAAGTCTGCCATCGTATTCAGGGTGAATGGATTAGCCAAAATGTGTCCTTCTTATATACCTTTGCATTGGGTTCAGGTGGGCTCTGATTGGTCGACGGTCGGGCCAATGCGTGTCCTCTCCCCCTTCAGTTTATTTTCAGGGCTGTTTTCCACGCATTGCTCAGATGGAAGCCGGCGTCTCTGTTCATTTTTCTCTTCTCAAGTCTGATTTCCACTGCCTCCTTTACGACACGGTCCCAGTAATTGTTGGCATGGCATATTATTTCTGTATCTTGAAATTTTTTTTCTTTCCTTTCGTCATTAGAAGCGACTTCGTAATAACGAGGAATTCGTAATAACGTTGTCAGTATTAACGAGAGTCTACCGTTCAGCTTTAGTATGCAGCACTACGTAACAGTCTCACCATTTTGGTGTCGCCCCAATTTACGGAGTGTCGTGTAATCAAGTATTCTTGTGGATTTTTATTCTACAGGAGTTTCTGCTGGAGAGGCTGAGGAACCGTCACGTGATGATTGCCCTATTTCTCTACCAAGTGATCAATTCCGATTTGTATTGTTCCAATCACCGTCATAAGTAGCCACTTCGAAATAACGAGAACCTCGTAATAACGAGGAATTCGTAATAACGTTGTTAGTATTAACGCGAGTGTACTTTACAGCTGTAGTATGCAGCTCTGCGTAACAGTCTCACCATTTTGGTAACGTTCCAATTTACTGAATATAGTGTAATCAAGTATTCTTGTGGATTTTCATTCGACAGGAGTTCACGCTGGAGACGCTGAGGGACAGTCACGTTCTGATCCACACGGGGGAGAGGGCGTTCCAGTGTGCCTCTTGTCCCAAGGCGTTCAAGACGAAGAGTGACCTCCGACTCCACACCCGATCCCACACCGGAGTCAAACCACACGAATGCCGTGTGTGCGGTAAGCACTTCTCGGTCTCGTCCAACCTGATCCATCACATGAGGGCGGTCCACGCCAGAGAACGGCCCTTCAGCTGCGACACGTGCGCAAAGACCTTCACGACCAAGGGCTCCCTCCAAAAGCACATGGAAACGCACTCGAGCGGCAAGGGGTTTTCGTGCGCTCAGTGCGACAAGCGGTACAAGACGAAGGCGTGCCTCACGAACCACGTGCGCAACGACCACAGATCCGGGGCGGAGGAGAGACCGTTCAAGTGCGGCCTGTGCCCAAAGGCGTTTCGCCTGAATGCGATCCTGAAGGCGCACGAGATAACGCACACGGATCTGAAGCCTTTTAAGTGTGAGGTGTGCGGGAAGGCCTTCAACAAAGCAAGCAATCTAAGCACTCACCGCAAGCTGCACTCGGGCAATCGCGAGACGTTCAGCTGCAAGCAGTGCAACTTGAAGACGGTGAACAAGTATTACTACCTGGACCACATGAAGAAGAAGCACGGGGGAGGGGGTGGGGGAGTTGGGGACCGATCATCTGGCACTTCAGACGACAGCGAATAGTACGCAGACTGTCAGAGTTCTTCTTT
Organism: Ischnura elegans; assembly: GCF_921293095.1. NCBI lineage: Eukaryota > Metazoa > Arthropoda > Insecta > Odonata > Coenagrionidae > Ischnura > Ischnura elegans. The sequence continues at coordinate 15,880,610 of NC_060258.1, read as the reverse complement.
TTAATTTTAATAATGAATCGCTTTCACCAAGTTGGGCCTTAAACAATAAATTTAGTAAATTCGTTATTTTGACCTTCAGAGGTCAAGAAATCAACAATGCGGTTCCATTAACTGACACGGTTACGGTTTTTGGACATGAGGAAACCGGAAATAACACTTTTATTCACGAAAATTAAGACCATTGACTCAGTAAGGTCACAGTCAATAAGAATAGGAAATAGGTTACCAACAAAGGTGTCGATCCATGGGATTTAAAGGTTGCCCAAGTTGTTTTGCACCTCATTTATCAGTATTGTTGATTTTTTGACCTTTTTTGAATATTAATGTGAAAGCACAAGGTTCTTCTATTTAATTTTTAACACTTTCGAGACGGCAGAGTTTTCGTCTTAGCATGACTGCTGTACTGAGCCCCAAGAGACTCTTCTTTCTCGTGGTACGGAGCATTTTTGGAGGGCATTCGTTAAGAAGGGTCTCGCTGAACCTTTTACGACCCCTCCACACAGGGACTCCGCATTATCTCGGACTTCGAGAGTAGTTGTACTCCCTCCTTACCGAGTTTACGACCATACCTGCTGCATTGGTTCGCTGTCAACTTATGCATTGCTTATGTGTATTTAGCACATGGATAATTGTTGCTTGCACGTAAATTGCAGACTTTGAAATGAATTCCTCTTTTTTACTAAGCATTATCAAATTTTAAACAAAGTTCTAAGGCCAATATTAACGCATTTAATGCAGCAACAATTTCCATGTTGATTTTTATACATAACTCCAGATATAAGTTAATACTTATCGTAGAATTTTGTTTAAAAATTGTAAAAGCTGCTCAAAAGACAAATAATTCAATTCTTAGTTTATTTTTTATGAGAAATGAACAAATATTTATTCCGAAAACTGACTGGATACACCATTGTATGACCGCTGTCCCGTACCGCTGAGAGGAGTTATAAAAGACGAAGGGTCCGGATACCTGCTCCCGGATTCCGAGGGTAAATCCTAAACCCCGCAGGGTTGGATCCCGAGACAAAGACGACGTAAACCCGTGACCGTCCTAAAAGGGGGAGAGCTAGAAAACGTACTTATACGGCTTTCGTTCTCATGGCCAGGAAAATCTCACACATATATATACGGCCGTCGTCTCCCAGATCAGGAAACGTCCACATGTATATATACATTTATAGTAGGGAAAAGGTTACGAATTTACTAAAATTAGTGGTCAAAAATGACCTAAAAATATCTTGGGCAACCTTTAAATCCCATGGATCGACACCTTTGTTGGTAACCCATTTCCTATTCTTATTGACTGTGACCTTACTGAGTCAATGGTCTTAATTTTCGTAAATAAAAGTGTTATTTCCGGTTTCCTCAGGTCCAAAAACCGTAACCATGTCAATTAATGGATTTGTATTGTTGATTTTTTGACCTCCGATGGTCAAAATAACAAATTTACTAAATTGATTGAGGCATAACTTGGTGAAAGCGATTCATTATTAAAATTAACACATTCCGTGCTGACCGTTTGTTGAAGAAAATTATGGCTGAATTTTAGGCAAAAATTTATATTTTTTTATTATTATTTTAACGACGTGATCTTATGATTTGTGATGCCTGGTACATTTTTTCACCCTTTTTTTTTAAAAAATAATCCTTCATTTGTTAAAAATTTGAAATTAAAATTTTTAAGTATCCTGTAAAACTTGTGATATCTTCCCGCAACACACCTACATGTTTCCCATATTTCTTTGCTCTTTGTCAGTACTGTAGCGAAAACCCGTTCAGACTTTATCACTTTATGGAAAAAACTAATGGAAATAGTAATGTTAACGTTATTTTTTTAATCTGGAAATGATACATTTAAATACGATTTTAATTGTTTTATTGCTTCAAAGAAAATATTGTGGGTATTACCAATATTTCCAGCAAAAGTGTTGCTCCCTATGATGGAAAAATTATACTGAACGATATGATATCCTCTTTTAAATATATATATCCTCTATAAATTTTGCGTCGGCACTTGTGCAAGCTGATAGTCAGGGTGGGTGCGTGTTGCGTGGCGTCTAGGGAGGGGAAGTCATAGAATGAATACCAGGGTGAATGAAAATCAATCTAGGTCACCACCTGAAACAATGGGCAATCATGTTCCTGAAGCCAAATAGAGATTATAAGTATTTATTTTGAATGAAAGTGGCCTAACTTTACGATACCAAAGCAGAATTATAAAATTGAAATGTGCCTATGGTTTTTTCCTTTAGGAGTTGATGCTTGACTTAACTGACCAAAGAAATACTAATAGTTTATTTAATTATTTATATAAATACTGATAGCAGCATACTGGCTTTGTGAGTGGTGCGTTAAAGCCATTTTATGAAAATATGGACCATGAATTAACGAGCGTGAAATTCCAGTTCCCATAATAGGCAATTGGATTTATTGAAAAAATATTGTTGAACCTGGCTGAGTTAATTTGAAAAGTAGCGTGGGGTTTGGTAGTTTTTTAATTACTGTATTTCTCCGAATAAAGTCCCCCTCTGAATTTAGTCCCCCCCCCCCCCCCCTAATTTTGAAACTTCACTTTCGGGAAAAGTTAAAAAGATGCCTTTGAATATAGTCCCCCCCTTTACTTTTACCAAAGGCATTTTTGAAAAAAAGGGGGGGACTATATTCAGACATAAACGGTGATTGGAAAGTTGGCGTGAAAGGTTTTGAATGCACGTGGTCACCACGACCCTGTTTATTTCATGTGCTTTTTTCTTTGATTTTGTAACTAAAGACTGTAATTCAAAGAAGCTGAAATGCAACTGTTCACAGATATTTTTCCTTTAAATGAACACTATCCTCTTCTTCGATATTCTAATTATTTCAATCTCAAAGTGACTGCCCTACCAACTATAACAATGGGTGTTGGAGACCACCCCTAATTTTTCTTACCATTGTCATAGAACTGCGGTTGGCTCACAGGTGACTATTATGTACCTAGTGTTAAAATCAGAAAAAAGAAAGCTTCGAACGTAGACTTTCGCAGTAAAATTCATAGATGTCACCTGAGTATTGCTGCTGTTTATTGCGCTTTGTCACGAGCAAAGCTCGCATGTTTTTTTTTAGTTTATTTTTAAATTATTAGGTGTAAAAATAAAGTCGTTCTTATACTGGAGAGAGTAGTGTTACAACCCAAGGAATTTTTTTCCAAAGGGTATAATATATTTGTTTTTTTTTTTGAGCTTTATTTAAAACGTATTTAATTTGAATGGGATATGAATGATTACAGAGGAAGTCTTTGGTTATCAAAATGAAAACCATTTTGTGAAGCCCATTTTTCACAGGGGCACGTACTTGCACAATCTGACGTACGTACGAAGGCACCGTCAAAATTGCGTTGTGAAAAAGCGGTGAATTGCTAGAACACATGCGAGAATGCGTGGATGCGAGATGGAAAAATAGCCCCTGTTCTAATTTCGTTCATGCATTTGCACAGTTGCACGCCATTTTAGAAATTAATGCAGTTCTAACCTGCGGGATTCCGTGCCCCCGTGTAAAACGGCCTTTGAAAGGACCTTGTAGATTTATTCCACGCTACATAATCTTTAAAATTGGTAACGTATGTTGTCTCTTAAGTTATTTCACGGATTACTTTATAGCTTAACATCTTCTTCCCAGCATGTAATAGTCCATTGTATCTGTACACTTATCGCACTCAAAATTCTTTTTTGTTGTTCAATACATTTCGATTAAACAGAGATTGGCTGCTCTAGAGCATGTATGCCTCCGTCATGTAACTATCCCTCAAATCTCTCAAATTTAAAAAAATGTGTGCAATCTGCAGATATGAGAACCAAGTTTTAAAAAAAATCACGCTAGATGTCAGACCCATGCAGAGCATAGGCAAGAAAGAATTGCGTTTCTAGACGCTTTGCCCAGTGAAGGAAAAATCTTTTTCTATAGTGCGTCTTCAGACGTGCTCCCCGTTTCACGAACGTCCTCGGTGCAGGTCTAGAGATGCGCTCCCCAGTAAAGGGGTTAAGTTATTTCACAGATTACTTAATAGAATTAAATGTTCCTCCCAGCATGTAATAGTCCGTTCATTTCACTCACATTCAATCTGAAATTGTATCTCTACTCTAATCGCACTCATTATTCTTTTATTGTTCAGTATACAGTAAACTCTCGATTATATGAAGTCAGTGGGACCGGAAACTGGAACTTCGTAAAATCGAGTTTCGTAATTTCAAAATATTTCGTAAAATCGAAACTTCGTATAATCGAATAGCGCCATGTATTTTCCATAGGCTTTTCGCAATATCACTTCGTATAATCGAAAACTTCGTAAAATCCTGCTTCGTATAATCAAGAGTTTACTGTATTTCGATTAAACAGAGCTTGACTGCTCTAGAGCATGTATGGCTCCATCATGTAACTATCCCTCCAACCTCTTAAACTTACAAATGTGTGTAAGTCAATGAAGCCAAGTGTTTTATGGACTTCTAATGGGCAGACAGTGCTTAATATCGAAGTAAAATTTTAAGGTATCCCAAATTTCTGAAGTGCTGTTTATTCGGTTTCCAGGGTAACACTGTCTTTAGCGAGAATTCTGTGCTGCTAGTCAAATGAAAGAGTGATAATGGATTTCAAAAGCCATTCATTGCCTTGTGAGAAATCAATGTATATTTTTTCATCTCTTTGTCAAATGTGTGGTGTGTGTGTTTTTTACAGTCCTGCGTGTGGAAAATTATATTGTGAAGTTGGTGATTGCTAAATAAACAAGTATTTCGAATGTGTACGTATAGGAATCATTTTTTCTGTTACCTACCCGAAATCCTTTCACATATTATGTACTTACATTGTGTATCATTTGTTTTTAATATGCTGTAGAAAATGATTTATTTTTCATTGCACAGCTGAAATTAATAGCATTTAATGTGTTATTGCTTCTTGGTAGCACAGGTTTTTTTAATAGGAAGGAAGTCTATCCTCTACCTAATTCATCTTTCAAACAGCTCTTCCAACTATGGAATTCTAACCCAGAAAATCAGCGTGTGCCTGTCTAGCCTAATACAGTGTCTCCCATTTATCTTGACCACCCGAAATAACTTTTTGTCCAGATGCAAATTCAAAAATGTTGTCGAGCAAATGTTCATTAGCCGTCAGGGGGACATTAATCAGCATGATTGCCTTCCTTGTAGCTTTGTTATTTACAAAGATATGAACAGCGGTATGTCTTTTTTAAATGGCACCCTATACTTTTTATTCGGCAATCCATTTCTTCTCCTAAAGACTAATTCAAAAATATTCTTCATCCCTACATGTGCCTTCTCGATCGCTAAAGGCCCTTCTGAGGGCCGAAGGTATCTCCCCCTTGTTGTAGCCATGCATTCAGGCGGAAAGTCCATCCCAAAGAAGATCGGTTTTGTCCACTCTATTCCACCGACCCGCTCAGCGGAGGATATTCCAGGAATATCCCATTTTGATCCCCATGTATTCCTATTTCGTCCCAGGGATATTGCGAACCAGGGGGATAACCCCCTCCCACCCCAGAGCTAAGAGAAATTTTTAAGTTAAATCTATTTTACTCAATTGGATTTATATCGCTTATAAAATAGTGTGAGGATTAACAAAATATCCCTCAGAAGGCCGTAAAACTCAACATTTTGAACCATTTATCTTAATTTTTTTCTGGCGGAGGGCCCCCGCAACTCCGGATTACCCTGGCGGATATGCTACACCCCATGGCACCCCAGTATTAGGTTTGCCTGAAACCCTCCCCTAGCCTTAATTCCTCGCTGCGCCCCTGTTGCCAACCATTATGGGATATTCGCGGAATATTTTTTGACAACGGACTTTTGTGTATGTAATAACTGAGTCACAGGTGTTGCTAAATGATATAACAAAATAATAAGAATAACTACTTTAATCTTTCGAGACGGCGGAGTTTTCGTCTTAGCATGACTGCTGTACGAACTGAGACCCAAGAGACCCTCTTTCTAGTGGTACGGAGCAGGGACGCAGCTAGGAATTAAGGCTGGTTGGGGGGGTATAGGTGTAACTACAGTAGATTCCGTTTAATGGGTCCACCGGTTACTTGGGGCAGCCGCTTAATTGGGGCAGATCTTGAAGAACAGAACCCAACAGAGGAATATCCCAGAGTATTCTCCGCTTAATTGGGACAGCATGCCACTTTATTGGGCCATGAGTCGGCGACATAGACTCTATACTCGCGACGAAATTAAACTTTTTTGTTTTCAGAATACAATTATTTTTTTTATTTTCCTCCTTTGATTTACTCTTATTTTTCACAAATGTTCCTATTCTTGCCCTATTTTGAAAGCTCTTGTTGTTATACTAACCGCAACAGGATAGGACTTTTCTTTAATAGGACTTAGTAAAAGACATTCATTCAGCGTCGCCCGAGGCAGTGAAAAGTATTTTTAACTAAATTGTTATAATTATTAAAAAGGACAATAAATCAACTAAACTCGCTAATTTATTAATCAAATTAATAGATCACTAAACTTATTTTTCATTATAAACATTCTTTCGTCTTCTTTCCATCATTTCAACGTTTGTTTATGCCCATATACAGGATATTGCACAAGTCCCGATATGTCCCAATTAACCGGAATCTATTGTAATGCCGGGGTGTGTGGGGGTATGGAATACCCACCAGGATAAGCGGTAGGTGCGAGATTAATATACATTGCGGAATTTTAAGATAAACGAGCGTGCTGCGCCCGCTCCCAGCGGGCTTCCCCCGCTCTTTTCAATGCAGGTCCACAGAGGGATAGGCGCGTTTTCAATTTTAAAATGCAAAAATAAAAAGGCAGGGTCTTATGAACAAATTTAATCGGAATGTTCACGTACAAATTGAGGTCAGATGACCTCTTTATAAACAACATTGGAAGTAATTACACTATCCTCTGTTAAACGCACATGATGACTCATACTTACGTATCAACAGGAGACTTGAATGTGGAATCAGCCGCATTTTGATGAAAGTTATTTAAAGAATGCGATATATTGTTGCAAATGAACAAATGTATCAGTTTGTGCGCCGTTAACGCCAGGAATATTTACAGTTTTTTGTTTCTTTTTTTAATTATTTAAAAAACAATTTTAGGAAACAATAGCAATACATAGGAAGTAAGATATGCTGTCGCATGTTCTCTGATAAATTCTGTGCATTTTGCTACCTCATTTGTAGAGTTTGGTTGCGTATAAGTTGAGAAAAAGGTATCTATACAGTAGAAATAATATAGAAGACGGTTCAAAATGGTGAGTTTTACAAATTTCCGAGGGATATTTTCGAACTCGAGCGATCGGGCCGTATCTGGCTCTGATAATCTAGCACAGGAGATTATTTAAAAAGACTTTCCGCCGAAATCAAATCGGGAAAGTATTGCAAAAAGGCCAAGGGAAGTCAACGCTGAAGCCATTTGCTGAGTTTTCTGTCTGTCTCTCCGCAGTGCACGCCTGGCGGGAGATTCAATCGATGCAGTGTACTTATAACCCCTTCCAGTTCGATGATTAATTTTCCGAATATCGTGCTCCTAATCCGTATTTATTTTCTGTGGTTCTCTTTCGAATGGTAGGTATTGGAATGATATTTTGTAATTTGTTATCAACGTAGAACCGTGAAATAAAATGCTATCATTAATCATGGAGAAAACAGCTATCGCTACTCGAATGAAATCATTTAAATCCAATCCAATGCATAATTTTTCATGAAATACTAATTATTCATGCATACTATGTACGTTTTAAAATTTTTTAGCTTTCAAAATAATTATATTGTTCCTCTAAATAGTACTAAAATTATGAAAATTCGATGACAAGCTAGACTCTTCCTTATGCCTCGTTCACATTACGATCGTCCGAGCCGTCGTCGGAACTATCGTGCATTCACACAACGATGGTTAAAACCTGTGCTGCCCTCAAGTGGTGACATCTAAAGTGAACGGGAAATTGAATATTAGCAAAGCTGTTGAGGTATGCATGGACAAGATATTACTGTGTTTAACGTGTATTTACCGAATAATTTTTCTTCCGCTCATATTCTTCCTTCCAAGGACAAATCCATGAAATGTCCATGAAAAAAATAGAGCTTCACGAGCTTTTCGTCTTTCTCTTGTCGCTTCCGTTTCCGGTCTCCCAGCCCCTAACCATCGTAAAGTGGCAACGTTCGGAACTACGTCAACTATAGTCAGAACTTGCATTCACACGGCTAGTTCGGTCAACTATCGTTAGGACGACGGCTCGGACGATCGTAATGTGAATGAGGCATTACAGCGCTATGGGTTAATTAGATTGTTATAGTAACCTTAAACAAACAACTTACGGTCGGAAACGACTTGAGCGTGTGGTGAGGAAGACGTGCAGTTGTCCTACCTGCGCAGTACCCGCCTGTCGCTTGTATTCTGTTTTTGCTGAGCTTTTTTATCGGAGGTTGAAAAAAAAAAGAAACGGCGCTCGCATTCTGATCTAACCGTTCCTTTGCTGCGATATTTCGAGGAAAGGTACACGTAGAAGGTATTAAGAGAAATATTCGAAGCGTTCACAGAAATTAAAAGAAGTTTTTATATTAGATACGGCCGGGGCCGTCTTAAGGTCATCGTAGGCACTTTCAATGTCGCAGGCCCTCCCCGACTTTAAATTTTTTTACTTTAAATTTTTTTAAGAAAAAAGAAGCACACGATTAAAGATAATCGTGTGCTTCTTTCTTCTTAAAAAAATTTAAAGTAAGTCCCATCTATATACAGCCCTTGTGGTGACTGACTCATGGATACAAATTCCCGACCACTTCTAGAAGTGCTGCAGAGCTGAAATTTGGCAGGCGTGCGGGGATCCCAAAATGATCCGGAGGAAAAATCCGAAAACCGGAAGTTTCCGCCACGTGTCGTCGCTAGGTCGACAAAATGGCCGAAATCGCGCCTTTTCCGGGGACCGTCTCTCGGCTTTTATTTTACTGCGCGTGAACCGTGCGTGCCACACGAGCAGTTAATGCATTTTTTGAAAGCTGATGAACGTCGGCACGTAATTAAGTAAATTTATTAGTTTCCATTTGAGAAAGTTACATCTAAAATGGCGTCCAAAAATTGATTTTTCGAAAAAAATATCAACCTTTCCCCTCCCCTCGACTTAATTTAAGGTGTTGGATAACGAAAATGATTATTATATATGCTCATCACTTCGTTTACGAAATGTAGGTAACAATTTCCTTTCATCGTGCTTGGTTACTCAGAAAAAAATTAAAGTATTCCGAAAATCACCGAAAATTACGATTTCCAAAAGATTAACACAAGGTTTTGTCAATTTTTACTCGACTGATTTCTTTCAAACTTTGTAGTTACATACAACTATGAATTGTCTTTCAGAAAACATAAACATCTAGTAAATGATTTAATGGATTTAAACGCGAAAAAATAAAAATGGCGGGCACTACTCACTTTTTTCGGGGACTGGTTTCCTTTTTTTGGTATTACTCCTGAAATATGGAGTTCATAGGGCACACTACTGTTAGATATGACAGCAAATGAATGTGACCATATGGTATCGTCATATTTAAACCCCCCAAAACCCTCTAAAAATTAAAATTTGCATATAAGTAGCCTTTTCGGGTATTTTTCGTCACGATTCCGCCACTATCCCAAGCCTTGCCACTCATCACTACGGTATTGATGTCGACGACTGATGACCCCTGGTAGGACAAACCTATAAACACCCGGTAAACCCAAATACACCCCCCTATAAATAAAATTTTGCATATTACTCTACTTTTTGGGTACTTTTCGTGAGTATACCACCGCCCCCAACGATTCATCCCCACGGAAATTATTTGAACGGATGGTGACCACCTGGAATACACACATAAACCCCCGGAATCCCCCTGAAATACCCCCCAAATGTCAAATGTGCCATTAAGTCTCCCATTTGGGAACTTATCTCAAACATTACGCCGCACTTCCCGTCCCCTCTGAGCTCTAGATCCGGAATATTTGGTGATGGCGAGCCACCGTAAACCATACGGGAAAAATACCAGAAAACCCCCGATCACCTCCTAGAACATCACCAAAAAAAATCCTCAATCCCAAGGCGGCGAAGCCGCCCCAGAACGAGGAACGGCGAAGCCGTTCCGAGGAGTAACTGGCGTAGGCGAGGAGGAGCTTCAGTAACCCTCGGGCGGCGAAGCCGCCCCGATGTTCAAGCGGCGCAGAAGCTGTGGACTCCCCTCAAACGAAAAACGGTGAAACAGCTCCGAAATGCCTTCGCCCTCTGGGCGGCTATGGCGACCTTAGACGAGGAACGGCGAAGCCGTTCCGAGGAATGAGTGGGGCGCCTCCCTTCCCCTGGCCGGCGAAGCCGGCCCCTAGCTGAGGTGAGATTATTCGAACTTAAAAAGTCTTCGAGCGAACACAAATATAGACGGCGAAGCCGGAACCGGGGTTTTTAAGGGACAATACACGACTATCATCCCTGGCATTACTTTCAATTGAAAAGGATTTGATGAGGGAAATAACATTTGAGTTGCTAAGTGACTTTGCTAAGACAAGGAGCCGTAAAGTTATCATACTGTAATTTACAGATCTACTACAGCACTGCAGCTTGACTTGTTCAGGTGCTCATCTCACACGGTTATATATATGTAGTTACTTTGATACAAACATGATTCAATTTTACTGGCATGCTGAACTTGTTTTCCCTTTACGTGCTGGCTTTCGTAGGCCCTATAGGCTCAGTGCCTACTGTGCCTAATTGATGAAGCGGCCCTGGATACGGTGATACTTCATAGAAGAAAGGAAACAATTCATCAGATGCTACGTATAATGGAGCATGTTTCTCTATGGAAGGGAGGCTTGGACGTTGACAGCATCAGAAAAGTAAAGTTACTATATCGCCCTAATATACGTATATACGAAATACAATTATAATTTTTGGCCAAAATGTTAATATTTTTTACCATACATCATGCCAATCCACCCCTCTACGGTTAACAGTGGTGGCGGAAATAAAAAAAAAACCTTCACAAAACCGTAAATTTTCTCATTTTTTTTTGGAAAGCAAAAATGGTTTAGTCTGATGATATAATTTCTAAAGATTAAGGAACTATGGCTATTTAAATATTGAGTTCATCCATAAAATCACCAGAAGCCATTAAAAAATGAGAAGAAATAATAGAAAAAATTCCAATCGGAATTTACGCAAAAATCGAGTCTTTTACTTTCGCTAGTGAGTCGATAATCTTGTTTTCTATAAATTTTTAAGCATAATTTCTGAAAGAATTAACGTATCTTAAGAATTATGCGTAAAAATATATTGATTTTAATAACTTATTCATATAATAAATAATTAAACATCGAAAGGTTTTCTATTTTTTTACTATCTTTTTCATGAAGTGGAAAAAAAATCTTTATGAGGGCGACGAGACGCGATCGAAAAATACATATATGGCAAGAAAAGTCTGAATCTTTACTGTACGTTTCAGAATAAAAATCTAGCGCGAACTCCTATATTTAATATATATCGTATATATTTTGTGCCTTTTTGTGTGAGTTTTGTGTCCTGTTAAGTTCAAAAGACTGAGTTACGAATCAACATCTTGCGAATCAAAAATGAGTGACGGATTACATAGTATATCTATCGGAGAATAGAATTTGTTATATCGTTGTGATCCAATTCCAATGATCTTCCATTGCGGGTATTGGTCTATTTTTAGTTTGAGTTTATAGTGATCCCAATCCAATGAAGAAGTTTGTTTGTTTGCCAAGAAAGACCTAAATCTTTGCTATATATTTCAGAAGAAAAATCTAGCGCGAACTTGCACCTTTTTCTTTATGGATGGGATATATACCCTAACAACACATGGACATCCGACGGATGTCCGTCGGATATCCAAGGCGGACGTTGCGGATGGGCCACGGATATCCGAAGGAAATCCGGCGATATCCGTCGGACATCCGTCGGATATCCATATGTCCCAAAATCCGATATCCATAGGACGTCCGCTGCCGGATATTAATACAATTTTTTGCATATTGTCGCAAGAATATACACCAAAAAGGATCCTGCACATGATAGACAACCCTATCAAGGTGGAAGGAGTCTTCATGTCCCAAATTCGATATTCTTGCAACAATATGCAAAAAATTGTATTAATAGCCGGCAGCGGACGTCCTATGGATATCGGATTTTGGGACTTATGGATATCCGACGGATGTCCGACGGATATCGCCGGATTTCCTTCGGATATCCGTGGCCCATCCGCATGTCCCAAAATCCGATATCCATAGGACGTCCCCTTCCGGATATTAATACCATTTTTTGCATATTGTTACAAGAATATACACCAAATAGATTCCTTCATTCGAATGATTAATGCTTTAACTAATGACTACTGATTAAATAAAAAGAAACAAAATTGCATTAAAAACTATTTAATCTTTCTTATTTTGTCATTTGTAAGGCCTTTTTACATGATTTGAGTTATTGCATTCAAGCAAATTGACTTTCAAAATTAATGTTACCTCTTAGGAATTGGATCAATTTAAATTTAGTGAATCCAAGAGTTCGAATGGAACAGGTCATACCCTGAAAGTTCAGAAAAATGATTTCCAAGGAAGATCATAACATCTCATGCTTTGAGATTCCAATGGTTTGAAGAATCACATCAACAATGGCATTGTTTATAGGTAAAATGTATATACCCAAGCTTCCAACTATGCCTATTAATAAATCTGAGATGATAAAATTTCTGGGTTTGCATTTCCGTATCAATGAATAAATTCAACCTTGTAAAGTGACCTTAATGAAAAATTGTAGCAAACAATAGTTAAGAATGATTACCACTTGGTTACAGTTGAATATTGACAAGAACCAGTTAAAACAATCTTTTGATGCATCATATAAATTTCAGCTTATAAAATTAACAAAAATGGCACTTCTCTGTGAACAAATACAACATGCATGGCTTTAAAAGACAAAATTATTAAACATACATAAGTTATAACATGGAAACAAATGTCATGCTTTGGCACAAAATAAACTGTCCATATAGATAAGACCAATGAATTCACTTAATCTCTGAACTCCAAAACACTTATGACTAAGTAAATACAGTGCGAAAACATGTGAGCAGAGCAATGCTCTGTAGATTATTTTCACGGAATGCACAATAGTCTAAAATGAGATAAACAACGAAATAATAAACACCTGAGTAAGAGGAATGACAAAGTATTTCTATTCCAACGTTAACTTTTTTTAACACACAATGGTGTATTTTCGTGTAAATTGATGCATTCATATATTTAGACAATGACTCCTACGAGTTAATGTACAGTGTAAACATGCCTTCAGGAAGAATGTGGATCAATAGATACGAATTATCTTCATCAACCTCCTCGTTACCATTTCCGGGGATTACATGGCACATTTGCACCTCCTTGGGCTCTTCATGCTCCTGCAGTAGCTATAGAATTTTTCTCTTCCTAGTTACGGGGCGGTCTGGAGAGACTGGAATGTTCTGATCCCGGCATTCACACTGCTGTTTTTATCCTCGAAGGATCTCACGTCATTTTCCAGAAGATGTATTTTTCTGCATCCTCTTCTAACTGTAAGGCATTAGCGAATATTTTACTAAAGACACAAATCAATACCTAAATGATAATGATCGGAGAGAGTTAATTGATGGCTATGTCCTGAACTGCTCATTAATTACTATAATTCTTCGACATATTCTCAATAGTTATTCATTTGTGAGAAAAACCCTTCATATACGAGTTCATTGTGATAGAGAATAATACTTAAATGCCATAAAGAACAGCTAAAAAATGGATTCTACTGCGAGAACTGATATTTAAACTTAATCGGTCTGAATGGATTGTATTTTATCACGCAAAGATCATACAAAATATTAATTACACTGAGAAATAAATTAGTCCTGAAAGGCTAGATACACACAAGTTCGTTGGTTTACTATCGAATAGAGAAAAAATTTCGGTTTACTTACATTTAAATGGTCAGTAAACAGTAGATGGGTCAATGATGCTGACAAACTGTATTCTTCTAATCCCTTTTTGCCAGTCTCCACTGCAAAAAAGGGATCATTTTCCTCTTCCATGGAGTACGTCAACGTAAATTTGCTTGTAAAATAAGATTTTACTGCACAGCTTAAGTCACAAAGTCAAAAATACAGTACCTACGAATGTGTACACACAACCGTACACAACTTTAGTGGCGATGGCTGTGGGCGCTGTAAGTCACATGTTATATAAGATGGCCGCCGGTCGTTATGGCGCAAGTTTCGAAATACGATTTTCCAAGTCCAAGTATATTTCTCGTTGTTGTTTTCCGCAGTTCCCAGCTTTGCAGCTGTCTCCTGGGGGGTTCGTTTAGTAATAATGCAGGCAGATTAGTTTATCACGTTTTACAGATTAAAAGAGTCATGGCATAATAAGACAGGGAATTAGGGGATAGGGATATGGGAAGGGTTGAGGGCACATCTGGGGAGGCGGTGTTTTGGTTTCAGCGGAGGTTCGTAGTCCCAAAGATTTTTTAACAGTGCATTATTTGTTTTATCAAATGTAAGGGCAAATTTTTCTAGAGCAGATTTTAGTTTCGCTAGAATAGAAATACGATTTTTAATCTGTTATTATTAGATAAGTACGTAATATAATGGTTCCAACGAAAAATATAATAATTATCATTGTGGAGGAAATTTGTAAATGCTATAATCACCAATTCCAAACTATAGGTGCTTGTATTCGACAGAAAACCCATATTAATAATGAGCGAAAACCAAAACTTGAAGGAAAAACTTCGAATGCCAATTCGAATAATTTTTGCATTCAGAGTTGCTATTTGTATTCAGTTAGTTTTCATCAATGAATTTGCTGTAACTGCATTGGTATTGTGCAAATCTGAATGCAATAATGGTTACAATTGTATATTATTGTTATTAAAGCTCTGTAACAGAAAATCCTATGATCATCCCATTCGGACATTTTTCGGATCATCCGACTTCGGATATCCGTGGGAGATCCGACGGATATCCTGATTGCCGGCAGACCTAGATAGGACATAGCGGACCTGAAACGGATATTCTGCTTGCATTGCTATATGCTTGTATTCGACAGAAACCCCGTATTAAAAATGAGCGAAAACCAAAATTTGCAGGAAAAACTTCAAATGTTAACTCTAATATTTTTTTGCAGTCAGAGCTGTTATTTGTATTCATTTAGTTTTCTTCAATGAATATGGTACAACTGCATTGGTATTGTGCAAATCTGAATGCAATAATGGTAACAATAGTATATTATTGTTATTATAGCTCTGTAACAGAATATCCTACGATCATCCCATTCGGACATTTTTCGGATCATCCGGCTTCGGATATCCGTGGGAGATCCGACGGATATCCTGATTGCCGGCGGACCTAGATAGGACATTGCGGACCTGAAACGGATATCCGTAGGATATCCGGTGTTGTTGGGGTATTGGCAGCCGCCCGACCAGATAATAAGCCACGGGAGTTTACTGATTTGGTAGTGTCTCGACTTGAAAGCAAATACACTTTCCACCGATTT
The DNA here is from genome assembly GCF_921293095.1 of Ischnura elegans. Taxonomy (NCBI): domain Eukaryota; kingdom Metazoa; phylum Arthropoda; class Insecta; order Odonata; family Coenagrionidae; genus Ischnura; species Ischnura elegans. The sequence goes on along the minus strand of NC_060258.1, from coordinate 15,865,044 downwards.
TATTTTCAGTCCAATTATTAGAAAAGGTGCTGAATTCAAAAGTAAAGGGCAATATTTGGCCACTTGTGCAATAACACTCAAAAAGTTCACTAACTCTTGATTAACTTTAGGGTATTCCATCATAAGTTTTCTTGGATATTAAACAATAGGGTAGTTTCCATCATCAAAGAAAACGAAAGGCATTGATTGCGATCCGTTACCCACCATTAGTGTATTCATAATATACATATAATTTGCTTTTAGAAATCCCAGTTTAGACGAATGTTAATGGTCAATTTTAACCGCATTTGAAAAAGGCCAGTTCGGCGCCCATGCGATGCCATTCCACGTGACGCCACAGGGACCTAGTTTCTACACGAGAGGATAGGAGTTTTACATCGTCTGAGATTACCAATGCATGCATGAGGCACAGAGCTCAGGGAAACATCTCTTAATAATCACCTATTAAAACTGGCTAAGGTCGGAAAGTTTCCTTCGTTTGATAGGGTATTAATAATCCTCATTTAAGCCAAGCGCTACCTGCTAGCTGGGTACTCTGCTAGCATACTGCGTCGTATCAGCACTCAGAGCCTCGCCCCAAGGTCACCTCACTTGTGGCAGCGGTAAGCAGAACGAGGTCACGCGGAGTTTTTCCCGGCATTCCTACTTAGCCGTCGCGTTTTCGCGCGCTTGAAAATTTTCACTTTTCGTGTACTCGCGGAAAATAGATATCGTCATTCGAAAATCTAAAAGCGTGAAATACGTACTCCAGGTGTAATAATCATTCAATTTAGGCAATAAAAAGATGATAGGAGACCACCCTACCATACCTCTTCTTAGTTACAGAGCACGACCCGGGTTTCAATGAGTTATCATGTCATCTTCAGGCGCAAATTATGATTTGTTTATCTTATTCTTGTTACCTAGTTACTTGATGAATTTCATAACGGACGCCAGATTAGGGGAAAAGGATGGGCAAATATATTCATTCATAAGAGTACTGTCCTGAATTTCAATAATTTTTAAAATTTCTAACTACTCTCTGTAGAGTCCAATTCGCGGCGGTCATTGCAAAATTTTAAAATATTCATTTCAAAATCGTTCCTACGGCAGTTTCAAATTAAATGTTTAGCAAAATTACTTTTTTCGTCCTCGTTATTTTTGTAAGGACTTAAATGTTCTTTCTTCCTGATTTCAAAACTTATTCCTATCTGCAACACGTATACACCATTGCAATCGCTGTATTTCAATGAATAAACTCCACAATATCTATCCGATTGGTCCATCTGTTGCTTACATTTAACAATCAATCTGTCCCGGTTCGCGCTCTGTAAAAAAATAAGTGTTATTAGTAATAGGGTAGTTTCCTTCATCAAAGAAAACGAAAGGCATTGATTGCGATTCGTTACCCACCATTAGTGTATTCATAATACACAAATTATTTGGTTTTTGAAATACCGGTTTAGACGAAGGGCAAAGGTCAAATTTTATCCTCTTTTGAAAAAGGCCAGATTGGCGCCCATGCGATTCCACTCCACGTGACGTCACAGGGACCTAGTTTCTACACGAGAGGATAGGAGTTATACATCGTCTGAGGTTACCAATGCATGCATGAGGCACAGAGCTCAGGGAAACATCTCTTAATAATCACCTATTAAAACTTGCTAAGGTCGGAAAGTTTTCTTCGTTTGATAAGGTATTAATAAACCTTTTTTAAGCCAAGCGCTACCAGCCAGCAAGGTACTCAGCTACCCACTAGCATCCTGCGTCCTATCAGCGCTCAGAGCCTCGATCAAGGTCACCTCACAAGGCGGAAGGGGGAACCAGAAATGCGTCGCACGGACTTTTTCCCATCATTCCTACTTACGCGTCGCGTTTTCGCGCGCTTGAAATTTTTCACTTTTCATTTGATCGCGAAAAATAGATATCGTCATTAAAAAATCTAAAAGCGTGAAATACGTACTCCAGGAGTAATAATCTTTCGATTTAAGCAATAAAAAAATAATAGGAAACCACCCTATTGTGTTATATGCAAGAGAACCAATAACACTTTTTATGGCAATTTTGAAAGTGGAAAGTTCGCCGTGGCGTAGCAATGAGTTAACTTTTACGGAGGCTTCCGCAGTGATTAAATTGATGAAGGTTTTTTATGGCAGGGGTGCCGACTTAAAAAAAAATATTGGGAAGACCTAAACCGGGGACATTTCCCCGGTAAATTTAATAAGTAGTGAGTTTTAATTTTTTTTAAGCATTTTAGAAGAGTCATATGATCACCATTAGAACCCTGATCACTCGAATCTCGATATCTGGACACTCCGGAGAATATCTACAAGCCTGACACATTTTTTCCTCACATCTATAACGAATTTTTGGGGGGGCTCGGGCCCCCTAAAGGCCCCATGGAGTCGGCGCTACTGTTTTGTGGTTAATATAATTAATCATTAAAAGGTTTTTTTCCTCCAAAAATGAGTCGACTCGGAGTTATCGCGAAAAAAATCGTCAATGAGTTTACGATTGAAATGGAGGCCACTGATGTTCGCAGGTGAAAATTTATTATTTCGGGATTTCTTTCGCAGAGTTTTTATAATCCTACCGTTCTTGTTGTTTCTTTACGAAAGCCTGAATAACACAATCATTTTTTTCCATCCTGTTCGAGGGACAGGCTAAAATGATAGCTCCAATGGTCGCATCAGTGATAGTGGAAAAATGACAGTTTCGCCTAATTTAAAAAAAAATTATTTCACCCCTTTGCGCAGTAATGAAGAGTTTAGCTCGTCATGAACTTGTGATGCCACCTCGAGTGAATCCCTTCATCGGATTTTCATAAGTTTAGCACTATTTTGAGGAAAAACAAAATCATTTTGAAACTTAAAAGCGTTAAAACATTCACAGCATACATAATTAATTCATACTTCATGAAACATCAGATGCATTGGAAGGATTATATGTAGGAGTATGACGATACTTGTGTTCTCCATGTTTAATGATCACATTTTATTTCACGGTTATACGTTTATTACAAATTACAAAATATCATTCCATTAAATACCATTTAAAAGAGAACCACAGCAAAAAATTAATATATAATAGGAGCAGGATCCCACATAGCAAAAAATATCTTATAGATGTCTAGAAAATATCTAGAATGTCTTCAGCTAATGTCTAGAAAATATCTTTTAGATATCTTCTTGATATTTGTAGATATCTAAATGTCCGCTTTTCCGATATCTACGAGATATCTTTGAGAAGATATTTTCTAGACATTCATATTCAAATTGGATCCATTGGGAAAATTCAGGGTAAATGATTCGCTAATGATCCCGGCCAACATAGGAGGATTTATGGGGGGGGGCAAGGGGGCACGTACCCCTCACCCAGATGGTTTAAAATTAGGCAAGAATTTTAAGCACAGTTAATCATTATGATCGTTTTATTGTGTGTATTACAGAGCCTCAATTAGAGGAATAGCGAGTGGGTGGGTCTGGGGGGTCCGGTTCCCCCCCACTTCCCCTCCTAAAATTTCAAATTAATTTTTTCAAATTTATGTTTTTATATTTGGGGGGGGGTCCGGACCCACTGGGCCCCCCGAAATATAAAAATTGATGACTTTTACAAATTTTCCTTTTATGAGGCAAAGTGAATGTGTTTTTATATTTCGGATTTCGGGGGGGGGGTACCGAAGGGACCCCCCTCCCCCCCGACGCAATATAAAAATTGATGATTTTTCATTTTTTTTTCTTTTATGAAGCAAAGTAAATGTGTTTTTATATTTCAGGGGGCGTTTAGGACTCCTGGACCCCCCCCACAAATTTAAAAATTAATGATTTATTTTTCTTTTGTGAACAAAGTAAACGTCTTTTAATATTTCGAGGGGGGTAGGGGAGGTGCGAACTCCCTGGTCCCCACTGTGCGACACAAGAATATTCTAGGCATGATAAAGAAATATATATTATTTAAAGTATTCAAGACATATAAGATATTTTCTAGACATGTAGAAGATGTTTAAAATACCCAAGACATTGAAGATATTTTCTAGACATCTAGAAGATGTTTAAAATACCCAAGACATTGAAGATATTTTCTAGACATCTAGAAGATATTTAGTGCTATGTGGGATATTCGGAAAATTAATCGAAGGGGTTTAAAGCTATACGCTACAGCTGATGGTGAAATGTGGCGATCGCTGTTCAATTGTTTGTATATATGAGTCCTTGTCTCTCATTTATGCTTTTGAATTTGAGTCTACGCTATCGCATGCCGCAGCGAGGTCTGACATTTTATCCTTCGCTCCGTATGGAAACTTATTTGCCAATGCACTCAAAGGGAAAGATTTCTCTGGATTCTGTATACGTAGACATCGTGAATAGCCTCAGTCGTTCAGCTCGCTGTGTCGTCCAAGAAAAATCCGTTCGTGAATTTTATATTCTCTGCATGAAAGCGGCATTACGCCTGCGATTTCGAATTTGTGTTTGTTTTTGGGGAGCTTATAGGCATGCAAATGTGCAGGAATGGTTCTAATGAGAATGTCGAATGCTATTTATTCCATTATTCACTATTATTTCGAAGTTTTAAGCATAGATATTTCGAATCTTTACTAAACATGAGGTAAATGTTAACCCTAGAATAGATTACAATCACTGAGGTGCGTAGATTAGCATTACACATTCCCAAAGAATCACTGTGGATCCCGTACGGAGTCATCGTGTATGATCGCTAATTTTATTCACTCTCGCTGTGAACATGATGGAATCACTGCCGTTCGGCTGGCCGCATTTTATTCAACGCTTGCGGGCTTAAAATGCAGCGAACTGTGGTCACGTACGAACCGTAGGAAGAGATCGGGAGTCTTTATGCCTTCGGCATGACGCAATTCAGAGAAAAAATATCGCATTGACTATGCGAAGCGACTCTGAATATCGTTCAGTTGCTGGGTAACCGTGTGACGAGAGTGTTGAATTTAATTCCCGAGTGCACCTTTTCTGTCTAGTGAAGAAATTATTCCCGTGTTCTGATGATATGAAGGAAGTATTTTACACTTATCGAAGGTGTTAAACTTTCGTGGTGCAAAGTGAATAAGTGCATTGGTGAATGTGGATTGATAAAATAATGCGAATTTGGAAATCACTGGATTAGCGCATGGTGCATATAGTGTCAAGTGTGTTCTATGGTGTACGTGCGAAGCACCTTGTGGTGATTGTGTTGTATTGTGTAGCTTGTTGGGTTAACATTAAATAAGTTACGGAAGGAAGTATCAAACGATTATCGGAACTTACGAGATGGCTTCTTTCTTGTGGAAAGTTTCCGATGGCTCCAAATACAAATAAATAACCAAGTAAGGATAATTTTCATTTTAAAAACTAACTATATTATATTTATCTATACTCTTGCTTGTGGGAATAAAATTTTATTTGTTTTATTAACCACAATGAGTGTATTTAGAATTCTTTATCCCCAAGGTGTAGCATAATTATACTATAAAATCCACTTCTGACCACTGACTTACTGATTTATACTAACGTTTAGTGTGAACGGGACTATATACGAAAAAAATCATGGTATTTACCCCTTCTGAAATTCTAGGAAAATTTTTAGGGACACTATATTTTCTATCTAATTTAAATCAAGCGAAAGTAAGGTATCACCTAAACAAATCCTTATTGTTAGACCAATAGAAATCCTCTTCCTGCATCCCCTCCGTGGCGAAATCGGGTAGTGCGTTCAGCTCTTAACCGAAAGGTTGGTGGTTCGAGCCCAGCCGGGGGCGTTATTTCATTTTATTATTCGCTTCTTTAATAGTTTTGTTTTATTTCTGTTTGGTCAATGAAACGAAGTCGCAAATGCGCAATGTTAATTTTTTTTTATTTTTTGATAGCACTTTTTGTCAACACGCGGATCACCTGTTGCTATGCCTTAATTGAGGAAAACCCCCTCTTGATATGTAATTTCTCGGTCTGAATTATTAGAGTTTATGACGTCTATTGACATACACGTTTGCAACTCTTTCCGCCTAAGATATTAAGAATAAAATCAACTGATTTGGGCGTCACTTGATGGAACCACCCGTGTAGATTGCAATATCAAATGAAAATTCCATTTTTTTACTCACGTGTTTACAGTTATTTCCCCTGAATTTCTGCTCCGATGCCATATTCGTACCAAATGCCGACACCATCCTTGCTTATTTCTCATATCTTTGACAGCAGCCCAGACGAACACCAGGATCAATGCCCAGGAAAACGATTGGTACAGCGTCACTGCAAAATCACACCAAAGAATAAATACAGCATTAGAAAGGTTTTTGGATGTAGACATTTATTAGACCTTGCACGAAACCGGTAGCTGGATTAAATTTCATAGAATTATCGTTATCTACATCACTTGCTAGAAATATATTCATAAGATGATTAAACAAAGTAATGGTAATCTAAAATGTCAATAAGTGACCACATTTTTTACGTGGAATTAATATTACTGAGATACAGGAAGGTAATCCGAGAAATTAAATAAAATACTTGTAATATATTATGGGACTGAATTTTGAAAAACAATTTCGATAATCCATACAATGCAACTCGATAAGTTTATGACATATTAATGAGGTATGACTATTGACATAGCAGCTCATAGTGCGGCATTGAATTGTTGCGGTGGGGCATAGAACTACATTTGAGGGGATTTACGAGAGTATAATTATAATGTCATCGATCTCTCAAACGCTGCCTCAAACGGAAGGTTGCCATGGATAAACACGGAGAGGACATACCTGCACTAAAACAGCTCATTCCGTACTCCCATTCTCTGCAAGCAGTAAAGCAGATCAACCTTAGGATCATTTCCCGAAAAAAGCGGCAATGAAGACTTAACCTGAAAAAATACACACAAGAGATTGACACTTACAGCCTGTTTACTCGGAACATCAACCATTACGACTTACCGTCTGAATGTATTAGAACGCGTGAATGAACACGAAAATGCACCGGATAAACACCCAACTTAAACGAATGCATGTACTGAATAAAGAACCTGTTCTAATTTGGTTCATTCATTTGTGAATGTTCCGTTTATATCGACCGAATTCGTTCATGCATTCACACGTTACCTCGTGCGTGTTAATGTACCGTTTAAATATGCCTTAAGAAAGAAATAGCGTTTGAAGGGAAACCGATTTTCCCGATGATAAAACGCAGGGCGGCCAGATATTTGTGATGAGTTGTCGAGTCAAAAAGTGCAGCAAATTGAATCATAAGATGTCAACAGTTGACCATATTATTGTATTTTGATGTAAATCTGCCAAACAACGACGAATCAAGCATGAAATGCATATTATACGATGGCAATTATAATGATAATACATATTAATAATAATATTCTACTCACGGACCCAAACAATGCCAATCACGTTAATGTCGTCCCAGCAAGCCGCTGTTTGCACCAGGTTTTCTTCCAACTCTGACCTCTCGTGCACACGCTATTTCACTGTTTTTAAAATTCTCCAGCAAACTCTGCGTGCACGATAAACAGTTACGTTTCTGCATCCGTGTATCCATTGGGTCGTCGTACAGATGTCAATGGAGTTAGAAACAGTTGTCCGTTGATGTAGCCAGGAGGTGGGGAGGATTTGAAATTGGAATGAGGAGTTGAAAAGAGCATTTAAAAACCGTCGGAGAGTCAAATTGGGCACAGACACTGAATATACCCAACTTGTTGCGCCACACAAGGAAAGCAGACGTGACGTCAGGAAAACAAAAGCCAATCGGTGTTCGAAATCGTTGATCAAAAAGTGGCGTAATAGTTTTTCAACTTATATTAAATAAATTTATTCAAAAATATTACATTTAAAATTAATTTAAGTTGAATATCACTTATTTGCTGAACACTGGTACTCTAATTTTATATTTTTCTCGAAATAAATGAGACTCAAATTTTCGTGACGTCATAAACGTCCTTCACTCAGGTGACGAATCGTAGCCACGGAGCCCCTATCCTTCTCAGTTTCCTGCTAACCGCCGTGGAGTTAAGACGTAAGTAAGCAAGCCATACATAAGTTTACGTTTTTATCGTGTCATACATATGTCATTGCTATATCATTTTAGTGTTTAATATATCAGTTAATCTGCTTTGTTAAGTGACGATAATAATTCGTGATTTTCTCTGCTTTATTGAGATTTATTCCGCCTCTGATTATTTTGTATTACCCTTTGCAAAGAACCTCGAAGGTTTCAAGGTAGCGTAATTGTGATATATTAGCCAGTGACTTCCGTGTTTTCATTGTTCTTGCCAAACGATAGGACTTTATTGGGGGTATGTTTTCTTTTTTCGATTTCCAATTTTTCCCTTACATTCACCGTTTATTCGCTTTCATAAATTCGATTGCTATTTCGAAAGGAGATACGTCTGAATTGTTCATGAATTGAGTTCGATGTCTAGTGATCCATTTAAGGTAATGTCGTCAGAATGTACTGCATATCAGATGTTCGTAAATTGTCCGTTGCAGCGATCATATTGCGATCTTATTTTCACTGAGGCGGATTCAGATTGTTTAGTCCTGATTGCGATGATTTGTGAATTGCTTACGAAGTGCTTTTCCCCAAGGCTATACGTACTCCGGTGATTCCTTTAAGAGGTTTTGAGAATAGCTTACACGAAGTAATTTGTATCCCCCATCATTTGGTTTAAGCCATTGTTATTATCTAGTATTCTCGTCTTCGAAGCTATTGCCGCAGGCATATTCCGAGTTTTATGGGGCTTGTCACCGAGGTGATGGAATTCTCGCAAGGCTGCCCCATTTGACCGCCGACTGCTGCACCCAGATGTTTTCAGTCACGAGATGTTATGAGTAGATCTAACTGGATTCATTCCTTAATATTTCGTGTTGATATTTGAAGTAGACGTCTCTTTCCTTTGTGTCGTCGGCAAGCACTTGTGATCGCTTAAATTTATCACAGTTATTCGAATATTTCGTCTGATTTCTGATATCTGACAAAAGTCTTCTCAAGTTTTCTTCGCTAACTTTCTCTTCTTTACCGTTGAATCACGCGACTGTTGCAATGAATAAGAATTGAATTGAATAATCAAGTGGATTAATTATCATTCTCACTAATTTTTAATTTCCAACATAAACTTTTCCGTCTTCACAATAGCCAGACTTTACTTCAATAACAGATAAATATTCAGCTTTTTGGCATACTGTACTGTTTTTTTCGTGCGTTGTGATAGCATTATGTTAACATGTGTCCATTTATTATTATTTCCAGTAAATTGTTTCCGTGTGAAAATAGTGCTGTGTCAGTTGGAATGGAATTTCTACGAGTGGAATTTCTGGGAATTATACGTATTACGTCGGAGAGATATCCTGTGGGGCGAAATGGTAAGTAGATTTCAATTTTTTCTACTATTACACAATTTTTATTATGTTATATGCCAAAAATTTGCCATTGATATGCTAATATTTTCTTGAAATTGAAGCAATTGTTTTCTATTTGCACGGGGTTGTACGCTTTCGTATACGAATTGAAGATTTTATTTTTCTTTGTCTTGTTCATCCGTGAATGGAATTATTAGAAACAATTATAGGGAAAATAATAAATAAGATCGATAGAACTTTGTGCGTTTAGGTTTTTTTATTTGTAGATCTCAAGATGGAGGTGACGGTTTTTTTTTTTACAATTTCCCATTGCATAGTTAATTTGTTTCAAAATTAATCATTTTACCACTTAGTGGCTTCTAGAACTTTATCCACACTTGAGTATTCGTCGTTGATATTAGCGTCTTATGAATGGGCTTTATGATTGATCTCCTGGGTGTTATTTCACTTGGTGAAGGATTGGCCTTATTCATTTCGCTGTTGTTATTATTTGGGGACTGTTTCCTTGTTGACATTTAACACGTGTATGCCTCAATGCTACGTATTGATTCGCCTGCTGTTATTCGATGAAATTTTAACGTGATAAAGTAATTTAAATAGTCTTGCCTAGTTAGCATTTACTGAAAACCTACTCGTTAGCCTTTAATGAACTCCCTTCTTTGCAACGGATGCACATTTTGAAAAGATCTTGCGTCGACCTCTACTGCATGTTTGAAAGCATGGCGAAGTCTCCTAACATAACTTTTACTTCTCCCGAATGTATTCTGTTATTAAATAAGTTAAAGAATTCTTCGTCATTAGGAGATCCTTGCTATAGATATACAAGGTTAACTCCCAAACAACCTATTCAGCTGTTTTCATTTACCATATGAGACACTTAACGTCACTTGATATTTTTACGAAGTCATTCTAACGAGCATTCTTGCGTAGCAAATTCCAGATTTGGAGTTAATTGTCTCCGCAATAAAAAATTCAACATAATGTTAAGCAAAATATATGGTTGAGAGTACGATGGAATGAAGATAACTTGTCTGCTTACTACTTTACGAAATAGAGAGAGACGATGACCTTCAGATTTCTTGGTTTGAATTTTAGACTTTCGCAAAGCTTCGCCGATTCAAAACACTAGTTGGTTTAGGTTCTTCTTCTTTTGGAGGTCGACCTTGTTGATGCAGACATGACTCCGAGCTTAACTGAAATTTTAAACTACCTATCCTTTCGCTTTCTGATGTCATTGTTGGACGTGAATCTCATTACTATCGCAAACACTTTTACGCATGGAATTCTCAATCGTCATTTTTTTATTTTTCTACGAATTATTTCTTCTGTAGTACTCTGCATGAAGAGATGGGGCCTGAGTGAGTGACAGATAAATTTTGCTTTCTCTTAAACTATTATTTTCTCTTCTGTTATGCTAAAAATGCGTGTGGCAGAGGGTGTTAGGACACCAGCCGCTTACATTTGAAAATTAAATGTTCAAATAAAATTGCTACTGGCATTTATTAAACTCCTTAGTGGTTCGGAAGATAAGAGAACTCTCGTCATTTCTCTCGAATTTTCGGCAAAATGTCTCTCTTAATTTTATCGTTTCTGTGGGACCTGGAAATATAGTGTGGCTCTAATATTATGTTCTCCGTATCGCTCTTAAAGATGTCCATTCTCAATTGCTCGAAAAATATAAGCCTAGCGCGCAGCATCCGAGTCTCCAGCGGCTCCCAGCCTAATTCCTTTAACATCTGAGTAACGCTGTCTGTATGCCCGTAGCAGTTTTTTTGACGAACCGCGCAGCCTTCCTTTGTATTTCATTCAGTTCGCGGATTAAGTCTTGCTGCACCGGATTCCTTATGATATCGCTGCAGATTGAAGGTGCGGTCGGACGAGTGCAAAATAGCACCTTTCTTTTACTTTCTCATCCGACAATCTTCCCACAATCCGCTTGACGAATCCTAATCTCTTCAGGGCTCTGCCTCAAATATACCTTATGTAAATTCCACACGACTTGCCCCCTTTGATTGCCTGCGTAGTAAGAAAAGAAAGCACAATGTTCTGCACAATATGGTCGAATATACGATTCAAATGATTCTAACTTGGTTGCTTACACCTCTGTGATAGAGAAACGCTGACCTTCACAGTTAATCGACTGGATTTTAGTCTTTCGCGAAGCTTTGCTGGTTCCAAAGTCTGGTGAGTTTAGGTCTTTTTGTTATCTTTTAAAGGTTGTTTTGGTGTAGATGCCATGACTACAAACATAACTTCATTTTCAAACATTTCTTCATTTTTCTTTCTATAGTTCGAAGTGCATATAATTTATACCGCAAACACTTTTACGTATGAAGTTCACAATCGTCATTTGTTTTTCAATAGTTAATTTCTTCTATAGTATTCTTTGTCGTGATATATTGCCTGTGTGAGTGACAGATGAATTGTGCTTTGAGTTGGGATATGCGTATATTTTCACGTATTTATCGCACATCAATGCTCTTTATTAATTTGTTTAGATATTTGTTTTTTGTTTTGTAGCCCATGGATACCTTTGTTTGTGTTACTATCGTAATGAAAACGGTATCATATTTAGCGTCGTCCACTTTTTTAGGCGGTGATTGCGTAAAATCAAATACATTCTCACTTTTCATATTTTATCATTGATTCTTTCACAAATTGGACGTCATTTGGTATTTGCTCAGTTAGTTTTCTTTAGGTCCACCTTGTTCTTGTACTTCTGCAAAATTACATTCCTGTAAGTCTAAATTTTCTTACCAATCTTATCCATTTCGTATTTATTGTCCGTAATCACATCCATGCATCATCACTCAACACACAAAACTATTCAGGAATTTCTTCATAGAAACAGGAAAAATGATAGTGAATATTTTGTTTGCGAATAGATAAGTATTATATGTGTATACATTATGCATGGCATGTCAAGACTATAATTATTATGATGGTGGCCACGTTGTTTAGAAATCTGGTAAATATTTACCGTGAGCGTTTTCTGTTGTTTTTTTTTATAATACCTACCTTTAGGTTGAAATGATTTTTTATTCTCGACTTATTTCATTCGCGGTAATTTTGTATCAATAATGCGGTCATAAAATAATGATGCTAATTTGCTTATAACTTTATTACATCTACCTTTGTGATGTAGTACATTTTGTGCCGTTTTAAGTTCGATAGACTTAGTTACGCACCAAAATTTTGCGAATAAACATTGGTAACGCTTTACATATATCTATATTTTGTGCCTTTTTGTGTGAAATTTTTGTCCTTTTAAGTTCAAAAGACTTGGTTACGAATCAACATCTTGTAAATCAAAAATGAGTGACTGATTGCATAGTACATATATTTATCGGAGAATAGAATTTGTTATATTGTTGTGATCCAATGAATGATCTTCCATTGCGGGTATTTGTCTATTTTTTAGTTTGAGTTTATAAAAATCCCAATCCAATGAAGAAGTTTGTTTTAATATCTTAATTATCCCGTGAATAATGTTTGATGGAGTCTTTCCTATGCCTTTGCAAAAGAAAATTTATCCAGCAAGCCACCGAATATATATACAACTAAAAAAAGGTCGTCATATTTAAGAGAATATTTGTCATACTATTCCTTCCAAGGCATTGCTACTGCGTGTTGTTGCACATGCTGCTAATACTACATAAGTTCTAATTTGGTCACCTGGCTTGAGTCTCGTGTACTTAGGGCCTTTTGGAGGCTCACTAAAGTACCTTGAAATTTAACACGACCACATCCTTGTCCCTTGTGGAAATCACACCTTGTGGATTGGCGCAATCGAACGCCTTTTGTCAAAATTCCGCAGTATTCCTTCTGGATTACCCTTAAGAACTTTTCTTGGAGTCGCATAGTGCCTCGCGTGGTGGACTTTTGTATCCTTGGCCATGAAATAGATCAGCAGGACACACTTTCTGACACAGAAGACGTAAACCAATGATTTTGCCCGATGATTTGAGAATAAGGTAGTTTCCGTCATCAAAGAAAACGAACGGCATTGATTGCGATACGTTACCCAACATTAGTGTATTCATAATTTACAAGTTATTTGGTTTTATAAATCCCAGTTTAGACGAATTTTAATGGCTAATTCTATCCTCATTTGAAATAGGCCAGATTGGCGCCCATGCTATGCCACTCCGTGACGTCACAGGGACCTAGTTTCTATACGAGTAGATAGGAGTTTTACATTGAGATTACCAATGCATGCATGAGGCACAGAGCTCAGGGAAACATCTCTTAATAATCACCCATTAAAATTGCCTAAGGTCGGAAAGTTTTCTTCGTTTGATAGGGTATTAATAATCCTAATTTAATACAAGCGCTACCTGCTAGCAGGGTACTCTGCTACCTGCTGGTAGCCTGTGTCGTATCAGCGCTCAAAGCCTCGCACCAAGGTCACCTAATAGGCCGACAGCTGGAACCAGAAATACGTCACACGGACTTTTCCCATCATTCATACTTAGCCGTCGTGTTTTCGCGCGCTTGAAAATTTTCACTTTTCATTTGATCGCGAAAAATAGATGTCGTCATTAAAAAAAAAAACTTAAAAGCGTGAAATGCGTATTCATGGAGTAATAATCTTTCGATTTAGGCAATGTAAAAAAATATTAGGAAACCACCCTTTTCGACTGAATTTCGTGAACGTTGAGACGGCGAGCAGTAAATTTTCTGCACCGCTTCCGAACATTTTTCAAGCGTATGCACTTTGGCCAATGAACTTCTTTCAAATTGATGATAAATTTCAATCGAAGCAACCATTTTGACCATGCAGAAACGTAATGACAGACAGCTGTTCACACGGCAATCGGGACGCCCATCGCCAATGGATACCGTGCCATTTATTATCTGGCCAATGAGTAACTTAACCCAATAGTGCACAGCGTCCGATGTGTAGGGGGCGCGTATTTCATTTTTTTCTGGGGTCCAATTGGCTTGCATTACATTTTGATACTACGTTAAGTTCAAATGGATGTCTGTCTTCACTGCCCCGCTAATACTTTAGTTGACTCTTTGAATTCATCGACTTGAGAAGCATTCATATGAGGAATGGCATAGAAAGAATTTTCAGTCACCCGCACGGGGTAAATTTTTTACTGTAGTATTTTGCTCAGTATGTTGAAAAATTTTATCTCATTTTTCTTCCTAAAGGTTGATCTTTTTATATTCTCTATATTATCAAGTTTTCCCGCACTATTTTGGATCTGTAATCAACACTGAAAACTGACAGTCCGATACAGTGTCGCAGCGAGAGGGGGGGGGGGTTTGGGGGATAAACCCCCCCCCCTACAGCTCACAGAAATTTTTAAGTTAAACCTATTTTACTTAATTGGATTAATATTCCTCATAGAATAGTGTGAGGATTAATAAAATATCCCTCAGAAAGCCGTAAAAATCACCATTTCGAACCATTTATCTTAATTTTTTCCGGCGGAAGGCCTCCGCACCTCCCGCTTACCCTGGCAGCTATGCAATGCCCCCAAGCCCCCCAGTATTAGTTGCGCCTGAAACCCCCCCTAGCCTTAATTCTTAGCTGTGCCCCTGGTGCGATATATCGGAGGGGCTGTATTATTTAAAATATTGATTTTAAAAATTGCAGAAATAAGTTAAAATGAACCTCATTAACCGGAATAATTACTTTTGAAATGAATATTGGACAAAAATAACTTTGTACACAAATGGGTTAATGCGACGCCAAGGGGAAAGGACATGCGACATGCGATACACTATACGCTACCTTGGTTTGACAAGGTTCTAACTGACCATCAGATGGTTTTGAGAAAAACCTTGTCAAAGTTTTAAACTGCTCTATTTCTGTTATTAATAGGAATTTATTTTTGATTTTTGGCACATACACTAGTGATCCACTAGATACACTAGTAATTATTACTTTCAGAAAATATGTTATTTATTTTATTTTTTACACGTTTATATGAGTAATAAAATAAGTAAAATGCAGTTAGAAGCTTGTCACACCAAATATTAGTTCTTTCTCCTAGCAGTTGGAACTTTGTCGCTGTTCTTAATCTGTTATTATTTTACATTGAGGAATAAAAACCGGTGAACACATTGAGAAACATAAACTTAGTTATCTTGAGTGAAAACACCTAATTTTGCAAAAATGTCGGTTAGAACCTTGTCAAACTAAGGTAGCGCATAGGGAAGCTAGTTTTTGCGTAGTGCTGCATCGGCGACTGCAACGCTTTCACTATAAAAATAGCTGCACCCCAAACTACTGATACATATACTTGCACACAACGGATTCATCATGCTTTCAAATCGAATCGGATTCATTTCCCCAC
This sequence comes from Ischnura elegans, assembly GCF_921293095.1. Lineage (NCBI taxonomy): Eukaryota > Metazoa > Arthropoda > Insecta > Odonata > Coenagrionidae > Ischnura > Ischnura elegans. The sequence goes on along the minus strand of NC_060258.1, from coordinate 15,849,390 downwards.
TCTGTTTGTAAACCTCTGTAATCAATGCTGGTGGTATAAATAAGACGAGCGTGCTGCGCCCGCTCCCAGCGCGGCCTTCCCCCGCTCTTTTCAATTCAGGTCCACACAGGGATATGCGCGTTGCTAATTTTAAAATGTAGGAAAAAAGGCAGGGTCTTATGTACAAATTTAATTGGAATGTTCATGTACAAATTGAGGTCAGAGGACCCCTTTAAACACAACATTGTAAGTAATTACACTACCCTCTGTTAATACTTGTTTATCGTTTTTCTTAATATTTACAAAAATATCATTGAAAAGATCTTACCCTAGAGAATGCTACATAAAGTTGGCCATGAGAGAATACCAGGGTCAGACAGGAATAAGCCAGCTCTTTGCAAAGTCTGACCCTGAGCCTTGTCAATAGTCATCGCATAGGAAACCTTAATGGAAAATTGTCTGTGAGTCAAATTAAAAGGCATGGTGGGATCCGACGGCGTTAACTGTATTTTCTTGGGACGAGGACAATCTTGCCGGAATCGTTTATTTTTTTAAAATTTTTTAAATCAATTTTAGGAAACAAAAAGCAATATTTAGGAAGTAAGATATGCCGTCGCATGTTCTCTGATAAATTCTGTGCATTTTGGTACCTGATTTGTAGAGTTAGGTTGTGTATAAGTTGAGAAAAAGGTATCTATACAGTAGAAATGATATAGAAGATTGACTCATCGAAATTTTCCGTATTTATTTATCTGATAAGTATCATGGTTAAGCGCAGTGTAAACAAACAGAGTTCACTTTTTACTTGGTCGAGTCGCAGGTCGATATAATAGCTCATGTAGCTGCGAGAGTTCAATTCACGAATTAGCGATGGGCATGCACGCGTTGGCTATGACGGAGAGTGTGAAAGCAGACTGAACAGCGATTGATTGATTTAATCAGCCACAGTCGATTCGCGCTTTTGCTATAAATCAGTGTTATTGGTTTAAAAAAATCGATTTTTTAGACAGCGGTGCGAGGAAGTTTGATCGACTACGTAATAGGGTACAGTTTCCTTCATCAAAGAAAACGAAAGGCATTGATGGCAATTCGTTACCCACCATTAGTGTATCAATAATATACAAATTATTTGGTTTTAGAAAAACCGGTTTAGACGAATGTTAATTGTGATTTTAACCTCGTCTTAAAAAGGCCAGATTGGCGCCCATACGATGCCACTCCACGTGACTTCATAGGGACCTAGTGTCTATACGAGCAGATAGGATTTTACATCGTCTGAGATTACCAATGCATGCATGAGGCACAGAGCTCAGGGAAACATCTCTTAATAATCACCTATTAAAACTGCCTTTGGTCGGAAAGTCAAGTCAAGGTTGGCCTTCGTTTGACAATGTATTAATAACCCTTGTTTAAGCCAAGCGCTACCAGATAGCATGGTACTCAGCTACCCGCTATAGCATCTGCGTCATATCAGCGCTCAAAGCCTCACTCCAAGGTCACCTCACTTGCTGCAGCGGGAACCAGAACGACGTCACACGGGCTTTTCCCATCATTCATACACAGCCGTCGCGTTTTCGCGCGCTTGAAAAATTTCGCTTTTCATTTAATCGCGAAAAATATAGATATCGTCATTAAAAAATCTAAAAGCGTGAAATGCGTATTCCAGGAGTAATAATCTTTCAATTTAGGCAAAAAAATAAATAATAGAAAACCACCCTATTTTATGCTAAGATATTTTGTCTCGTATTACGGACTTCAGAAATCAGATCGAAGTGGAGGATACTGACCGAAGATTTGTGGTATCTTATCTCAAGATATCTTTATTTCACTCCCGTATATTGTACTCCAAGGCCGTAGCCAGAAAATATTTTCGGGGGGTTTATTGAATAGTTGACAAACATATAATTATTTTTATAGCATAAATAAAACATCGTACACGGTTAAATATACACATTTATTACAAACCCTTACAGGAAAATATATAAACATTATAATTAAATTGAACTTAACCTTCTATCTTTTTTTGCAGCGACCAAATGAATTAACTCCTCGGTGTCGATGTCAATTCTGCGGTCCCTCAGGAGGCTCATAAGTCACTCACCTCTCTACTAATTCACAGCACTATTATTTCACGCACTGCACTACAACTACACACACTGCACCTACAAATTCGCTTAGATAACTATTGACTTAAGTCGTATTGGACTACTAGATGTCCATGCACCACTATATAATATCGTCGTGTGAGCACCAAGCGAGCATAAAGTATCTATTTAATTTTTTTCATTTCGGGGGGGGGGGATCAATCCCCCTTAGTCCCCCCCTTTGGCTACGGCCTTGTTGTACTCCTTCATCGTGTGTAGTTTGGTAGACATTCTAAATGGAAAAAAATATTCTCCCCGTGATTAGATATCGCATCAAACGTAAAACGCTGTTTGAACGCTATTTTTCCATATGCCCCTCATGTGTATCAAATACTCGCCGCAACATAGCTGCAAACGATGCCACTGTGTGTTAAAAGTCAGTTTTATTCATAAACAAGAGAGAACTTGTTCGTTCCCTTGCATGACTTAGGAAAGCTCGTAATGAGACACTATATGAATCAGTGCGTATGTTGGCTTGGTGTTAAGTAGATGATGTAGCAGCATGAAGTCGGATGATTCAAACCTCTCTAAAGAATTTTTTTCTGAGGCATAAGATGGCAGGAACATATTTTTCGAATATTGACCACTGCTGTCCAGGGCCGCTTAATCAATTAGGCACAGTAGGCACTGTGCCTATAGGGCCTACGGACTTTTCAAGGGCCTACGAAAGCCAGAACATAATGTGAAAACAAGTTCAGTATGCCAGTTATTATTTAATAATGTTTGTATTAAAGTAACTATGCATAACCGTGTGAGATGAGCACCTGAGCAAGTCAAGCTGCAGTGCTGTAGATGTGTAAATTACAGTGTGTTAACTTTTCTGCTCCTTGTCTTAGCAAAGTCACTTATGACGTCCTAAAATGTCATTTCCCTCATCAAATCCTCTTCAATTGAGAGTAATGCCAGGGAGGATGGTCGTGTATTGTCCCTTCGTTGACCGAAGATATGCTTTTATCAATTTGAGTTTAGGAAAGGAAAAACTTTTTAAAAACTTAAAAAAAAGAAGCACACGATTAGCAATAAACAACAAATGCGAAGCGCATGATGTAACACCGGAATCACTACGTCATCACTGCATAGAGTCTGCATAGAATAATTAACAATGCGGAAACTTCATTTAGATTTCAAATCGCAAAGAAGCGTGGGTGTATTTTTGAAAAATATTAAAAATGAATTGGGGGAGGAAAAATATTAAAAAATATTAAAAATGAAAACAAAAAACTTTGAAAGTGCCTGAGATGACCTTAGAACGGCCCTGCTGCTCTCGTTATCAAATTTTTCATGACGAAAATTCATTTTGTATTCCACGGATATCGTCATTCGAAACAAAGTCTCATTTCAAGAAGAATTTGGGAAATATTCGAGACAGTTATTCTTGTCCATCATGTTCTTTACCGTATAACCCGAGTGCTATATTGTTTTCAGTAATATGTAGACACCCACGAGACCCACTTAACTGATGGGGCCGGGTCGGTTTAAAAAAATAGGAAGGTTGGCACATGAAGCAACCTGCATCCTTCACGGCACTTAGAGACTTGGGAAAGTTCGTAATGAAACACTACTGAAAACAACGAGTGAGTTGGCTTAGTGGCAATGCAGATTTTTTTTCACGGCAGCAATTTGAAGTTGGAGATTCAAGTTTCTCCGAAAAATTTTTTTTCCGGAGCATATGATGGCACTATCGTTTTCAAAAGTATGTAGGCACCCACCACCCCACTTAACTGATGTGGTAGGGTCGGTAAAAACTTGGAAGGTTGGCACATGAGGTAGCCTGCATCTCTCACCAGTACGCCGACAAGAGCCGACGAGGACGGACGCGGGGGCGTTTGGGATAGCGAGACAGGAGTCAAACTACAGGTGCAATAGCCCAAGCGGATGGAATACACTGAGGAAACTCACGTCCACGCACACGTTTTGGCCGTATGGACAGTTTCATTTGGGCTCCGTGGCGAGGTTGTTCCCCCTCTTTAGATTCAAATTTGGACTCACCGTGAACACGGAATGTGTATTTGGCTCCGTAGCTGAGTAGGATTACTTCACGCGCAATTGATGCCCTGAACTTATAGGGGGGAATCGAATTTGAGCTAATTGTATTTTTTTTTTTTATTTTGTGAAAGGTCAAGTGATAACATCAACATAATAGATATAGTAATAAAAAAAATTAACACAGAATTTTTAGCGTCTAATTTTTTAAAATTAATGACTCAATCTGGGTCAACACATTTATTTCCAAGCAAGTTTATTCAAAGAGTGGAAATAAGCAGGGGAAGAGGCACAGGTTGTGATTTGTCCTTGCTACTGTCAAATTTCTGTCGATAAAAATCTCTACTCATATTATGGACATTACTCAATAAATAGCCAGATACACTCGATATTGAAAATATAATGATAGCCCTAGATCATGATGTTTGCAACTCAATCGATAATGAATGATGGGAAAAGCCCGTGTGACGTCGTTCTGGTTACCGATGCCGCATTGTGAGGTGACCATGGGTCGAGGCTCTGAGCGCTGATACGACGCAGAATGCTAGCAGGTAGCAGAGTACCATGCTAGCTGGTTGCGCTTGGCTTAAATAAGGTTTATAAATACCTTATCAAACGGAGGAAACTTTCCGACCATAGGCAGTTTTAATAGGTGATTATTGAGAGATATGTTCCCCTGAGCTCTGTGCCTCATGCATGCATTGGTAATCTCAGACGATGTAAAACTCCTATCCTCTCGTATAGAAACTAGGTCCCTGTGACGTCACGTGGAGTGGCATCGCATGGGCGCCAATCTGGCCTTTTTCAAATGAGGTTAAAATTGACCATTGCCATTCGTCTAAACTGGGATTTCTAAAACCAAATAACTTGTATATTATGAATACACTAATGGTGGCTGTCGAATCGCAATCAATGCCTTTCGTTTTCTTTGATGAAGGAAACTACCCTATGATTCCGTTGAGCTGAAGAAATTGTACTTTTCGAATGAGTTGCTATGAGACGGTTACTTCCCGAGATGAAAACTCGGTTCATTCTTTAAAATTAAGAGAGAAATTATCATTGATCGTTTAAGAAAGAGGAAGTGGATCAAGGTGGTTTGGTTCAAGGACGAATGGTGTCAAATGGACAAGCAGAAATCGCTATGGCTTATGGAGCACTTCATCTCACAATTCACATTATCCTTTCCCTTATATCGGTGCCACTATAACTATTATTATTTTCACGTGCGATGCATCGCGGTTTAATCCTCCTCATCCATTTCAACGGCAAATTCCTCGAATTCAGGCGAAAATTAAAAGATAGAGCCTCGTAAACCCTCAGTTTTCGATTTTGAAATTTTGGGCGTCCGTACAATATTTGTATTTCATCCGAAAAATTGAGAAAGAAATGAAATCTGAAAAAATGTACATTGCACTTTAATTGATTACTAACATTACGCACATTAAATTAATTTTTAAATATTTTATCAACACGAAGAAAGTTTCGTAATTTCGAAGTCTAAGAAGTATTTAAACCTAAGGCGTTTTCCGTTGTTTATCTAAACCAGATTACACAGATTGGAATGATTTGTTCAACTGAACGGGGATAGCGTGTCAATAATACGGATATAAAATTATGATGTTGGTTTGTTTACCAATGTATCACATCTACATACAGTAAAACCTCCTTACATCGCAATGGAGGGGACCACAATTTGGGCAATTTGATGTTTGGAGGTTCACTATAGAGAGGTTTCAGTGATAGGCACCATTTTTTTCATATCCCTCGGAAATGAAAGGCACTACTGGCTTCTTAACAATTATATTTATGTGTTTAAACAAACATGCATGTATTAGTGAACATATATTTATCATCTAAAAATTACAAAAAGCGAGCGCTATCACGTGACTTTTACCATGATTCGGGAGAAAACGATGTGATCTCTTTTAATTCAAATTCAATGTAAAAAGGTTCACTACATAGAGGTTTTCCTGTATATTACATATGATTTTTCTCATTTAAAGTTAAATGACTTAGTTACGAACCTAAATCTTGCAACTAAAAAATGAGTTATGGATTACAAATGCGAGGGTCGTTCGATAATTCCTTAGAATTTCCGAGAGATGGCACTCCTAATATCAGAAATTATTTTTTCCCCTGTAAGCATCGTTCTTGACTAGTCAGCTGGTACAGTTTCAGTTTAATCCATGTCACAGTTTCATTGTTGTTGCGTAGTTATGAAAAATTAAAAAAGGTTCAGGGAATTTCTTCTCAAGGCCTGTTCACACAATATCTTTACATGCTCGAGTTAATGTTTGCATGCATGAATGTGTGAATTAACACGAAAATACACCGTTTAACTTGTGCGAACGCATGTACTGAAAATAGAACCTGTTCTAATTTGGTTCGTGCATTAGTATTTACCTTCCGTTCCGGTCCACGAAAGTCATTCACGCAAACAGACATTTATGAACTCGTACGTGTTAATGTATGGTGTGAACAGACCTTTTGTCTGAACACCAACGCTGATTTTCACTTGGAGATTTCTCTTAAAATGGATAGGATTTTTTTGTTTACGCTATGCTTTATTAGATGTCAGAGTAACGTATTTTATTATTCTACAGTGTAAGAACAGAGTGGCAGAACGTCTTCCTATTTCATTCCGCCATTTAATAGATTCGTTAACTGCGTGCTATGAACCCAAGTTGACCTTGCTGGGCTGCCGGTTGTTACCTTGTTGGTTGCCACGGTGCAATCGCGAGAATCAGTGGCGTAACTATAGGAATTAGCTTTGGGGGGACAGGAGAGGGGGTTATTGGGGGATACAGCCCCCCCCCCAGGAAACGGGTATTTCAGGAAAAGTTTTGAAAATTAACAGCTTGAAAATGCATTTTACACCATTGTGGCACTTAAAATTTAACTTTAAGCAGATGCAGTTATGATGAATCGAATCCAGATAAGATTGTCATATAATTTTTTGATTTCTCAGAGGGTTGGGGGGGGGGTATTACATTCCCTCATCTCCCCCTATAGTCCACTGATGAGAATCATCTGTCAATTACAAGAAATGGTATAACAGGAGGTCTTGGGCGACATGGAATTAATTGTGGTATTCTTGTGCATGTGTCTCATTTGCTATAGTTTTGTGTAGAAGGAACCACTGCAATTGAGAGAGAACAGGAATTAATTGTGGCTTGCCGCTGTATTGTCTCACGTTTTGTGGGCAGGATTTTTTCGGTCCTCTTTTAATGTTTTTTATGTCCGAAACTTTACGCAAAGTCGAGCTACACCGTTGGGTCCATATCTAAACTGTTATTCCGCATTCTGAGATTCTGCGTCGAACACAAACTACGATATATATTTTAGGGAAGCATTCATTTGTTTATTTATTTCATCACCAAAAACGGCACAAAGGCTTTTACATTGGCTGTTCATTAAATAAATAATACCTAAAAGATAACAAACAATAGCACAAAAAGTAAAAATTAACAGAAAACAAAATTTTTAAACATAAGAAGTGGCACTATTGATAAGACAATTGTGAATTATTCAGATGGCATTTTGAGGTGGATTCGTAACTAGTAGCAGAGGAAAAAAGGTCCAGGGAAGGGATTTTTGAAGCTATGGAGTTAAACGAGGAGGGGATTCGGTAGAACGGAGAGCGTTGAGAGATGGAGAGACGGAATCGCGGAATGTGAAGCAGAGAGTTGTTTCGTAAGGGGCGAGGAGGAATATGAAAACGGAAAAGAGGGAGAATTTCATTTGTCTGTAGAGAACCGTTAAAGATTCTACGCAGATACGTGAGGTCAGATAAGACACGGCGGCTTTTTATGTTAGATATCCTGAGGGAGGAAAGGATAGCGTTACGGGCGTAATATCTGAGTGTGGGGATTCGATGGCGGGCAACAGCAAGAAAGAAGTTTACAGGGCGGTTGAGCATGCTTATAGTAGTGGGGCAGGCCTACCAAACTGCTGAGCAGTATTCTAGTATGGGGAGAATACATCCGAAAAAAAACTGTTCTTAAAACGGTAGGGTCGTGAAGGTCTGTTAGTCGATATAGCATACCATAACAATGGCCATTGCCCTTTTCACGATCATCGAAATGTGATCCTTATATTTTAATTTGTCATCAAAGATCACACCTAGATCGCAGTGGGAGGTTACAAGAGGGATAGACTTATTTAAAAGGCTGTAAGTTAAGTAAGCTATTTATAATGTGTCATGCTAATGCATCACAAATATCCTTTTTCTCAGAAAAATAAGCTTTAATAAAAAGAAATGTAAATAATTATATTCATCATTAGTCTCCAAAACTAATATTTTCAATTTAAACTAACCTCTGACATCAGACAATTAATATTTTTATTTTTAGGTATATCAAATACAACTATTTTCACATTAATGAAACACCGTATATCTACAGGAATTTCCCTTCCTCCTAAAAATCTTAAAATAATATCATTTAAATACAAGTACTATTTGTAGGAAATTAACCTACATAGATGAATTCTAAATCCATAGCACTTTTCTGCCAAAATAGTAATTAAATTCAAAACATAAAAAATATTTTTCAATTATGGTCCTTTCGTACTAATAACTGATATTAAATTGGGGATAGAAACCGACCTGGCTTAAAACCGGTCTGAACTCAGATCATGTAAGAATTTAAAGGTAGAACAGACCTATTAATTAAGCTAATGCACCTAATTATTATCTTAATCCAACATCGAGGTCGCAACCCTTCCCGTAAATATGAACTCTGAGGGAAGATTACGCTGTTCTCCCTGACGTAACTTAGTCTAATGAATCGTCCCACGAATAGCACCTAAATGTGATGATAATTTCTTGTTTGCTTTCGATTCCACTTCTTCTGCTCCAACAGCGAATTCCTTTCTCGCCGCTGTGATGTGGTGATAGTCCTTCGCCGTTAGGCCGCTATCCACAGTCTCTCTGCGAACGCCCCGTGGCGAATGCTCGTCTTTGCCTCGGACTGTGGGTACCGGGGTCGCTCGCTACGAGGCGTTCGCGTCGCACAATTCGACGTGAGTCTTAGCCACGGTCTTAGCCATAGAGCTCTCTGGAGGGGGCATAAGCGCTCTGAGGTGAAGCCAGGCATAACGGTACTTTTGCGCATTTAGCCATCTTACGATGTCCTGCTTCGTCGATTTGCCGTAAGCTTGCATGTTAAGAAAATACTGTTTTTTTCTGAAACCAGTGGCTACAGAAGTCATATAAAGGTACGTAAATATTTATTAGTGTGTTTATTTTCATGGATATTATTATCTACATCCGGAAACATTCCGTTAGGCAGATATATGCTATTTAAACTTTGCATTCGCAGATGGTTTGCTGCTCGGCTTACGGGTGCAATAATCGCACGGAAAGGAAGAAAACAGGCCTTACTTTCCACCGGTGAGTAAAATATAGAATAAAATAGTCAAAAAAATGCAATATAGCGTGAGATGTTCGCTACACCTGATACATATTGAATTTGTTACCTACAACGTGCTCGTGTTTGGGGTGCCTTTTAATGTGAATAGTTGATAATGTTATTAGTCAACGGTAGTAATTAAGTATTTTATTTGTATTTTAAGTGTCATGTTAACTATTTTGTTGCGAGTATAATAGTAACGATGGGAAATAATGCGACTGAAACACGTGTCACACACACCTTTAAGATGGCTTGTAAGGTATTATGCGGAGTTATGTGGTGTTCTGTAATTTTTCAGTTAAAATATTGGAGAAGACATAGCAGTTATGATGCCTTGGAAGTGTGTAATATTAATAATTTCAATGACGGAAAGAACTAGTGAAAAAGTGGCCTTAGCGTGCTTTATGCTGTGTTCATCGGTACTCAATGTTTAAAACGTAGAGAAAGAAAGTATGATACCTACGGATTTGTTACTAAGTTTGTGAATAAAGGTATTGGTGAAGAAATATTTGCAGGGAAGTGTGATTATTTAGCAATTTAAATTTCAACTGTAGCTGATCATTTGATCGTTAAACCGACCCTTGTATTTCGTTATGAAGTAGGCAATAGTAGCTTTAGTGAGTGTATATTCATTACTTCTCGCGTTGCCTTCAATGTTATCCCGTATAGTTATGACGTGTAATTAATGAAGTGAATTAGTCAATTTTATTTTTAAACTATCTGTTCCCTTAGATGCTAAAGTAGGATTTTAAAGTTTTATGTATTAAATCAAAGAAGTAAAGGAAAGTATACTGTGCATACACAATCAGGGGTGGAAATGTTGAAATCACGTTAAGTTCACATAACATACTTTCGATTACAGAGGGATGCACACTAACATTGAGATAATTAATCCCGCTAGTTTAACTTTTCTATGTACTGCTGTGTTAGCGGGTATGTTACATTATGGTAAGAGTAACGACTGGAGGTATTTTTGACTTCCTCTCGATGGCATTGGTACATGGCCGCTATGTTATCTTAAAGCAACTCTTGTATTATAAGAGGTGGGAGGGATTATGACCTATTACTTTCCCACCGCAGGAAACTATGTTAGAGGATCCATAATGTCAAGTTTTCATGAATGGCCCTTGTATAAATAACTTATTTCTGGATTCATTTTACACTTGATGGGTGTGTGTTCTTATTTATTGTTTGAGCATGACAAGGATATGATGAATTAAATATAAATGAAGTCAGTCACATTCTAAGGTATGCATCTATGAAATTCTGTGGTGACCACATTGAGTGCATTGGTATTTGATCTGCTATTTCAATTGCCGAGTAAATGTAATTTAAATACATTATCTATAGTAATATTTTTTGGAATTGGTGTATTTATAAAAATAATGGTTATTGTAGAGGAAATTTCTTTCCACCTATACATATTCACTTTCGCAGCCTTTCTACTTTTTTCAGGATATCCTTGGAAGTTTGCTGGTCCTTTTATTAAGCCATTTCCGAAAACCTTTCACCATTTACTTTCCTGTGATGAATCATGAAGAGTGGCAGTTGCTCACTGGAAAAATTATGAATTGCAATCGCCTTAGCTGTTTTCATTTCGGTTTTGCATTTTTGGCCTCACCCATGCATTGTGTATGTTTACATTTGCTGTTGATCTGCCAAAGTTGAATCTTGTACTTGAACAATGTGAAAAATTTTTGTGTCGTGAATTAATCTTTCTGTAATTTGCCCATTAAATGAATTTTTATGCTTGATTTTGTTTTTCTTTGAAAAATCATAATATGTCGACCTTTTCGTCAAGTTAAATTCAGAGGCACGCACTCAGACGAGTTCACTCGCGTGCAAAGGGGCATTACTTGCTGTAGTATGGATATTTTCCAGGGGCTTGGGTTGTAAAAATAAAATAATTTGTATCGAAAACGTAGTGGTTTCGCAATCTTTCGTCCGTCAATCTTACTTGAGCATGGTCAACTGCGGACGTACGCACTCGTAGTGCATTAACTTGCATTACGAGAGGTAGCACCGTTTTTTTTCGGGGGCTTTGACAGTGAAAATGGAATTATGTGGAACAAAGTCGTAAGTTCTTTCTGCGTAATGTCGTAAAACTTATTTTAACTTCGGGTTTGGTCAATATTTCTATCGTACAGGAGCAGTTCATGACGAGTTCAATGGTGATTACTATGTTCGTAGAAGTAACGACGGTGCATAGCAACATATTCAATCGATCTTTAATTTCCGGATTAAGATTCATTAAGTTAAAATTAATGCAATTTTCGAATTGCCAGCCATTGTTTAGCTAGTAATATTGAGTCAATTATGCTTGACTAAACACCTCATTGTCCGTTGATTATTGTCTTCCTGCAGGTCACAAGGGCTCTGATCCAGCATAAATTTATTCTTTGGGCATGTATTACTATTTATTTTCATCGTACCTTTCGCGAAAAATGCCTAAAGGTATTATTTAATGAGTTAAAAGCAAAAAATTGTCGTTGCCCCGTAAGACTCTGTGTTATAGCAGGGCAGCGCATCATGGCTAAATGCGCAATTTGGCCACGCCCCCCTGGCTTCACTTCCCGCTATTGGAAAGGATAGGGCGCGCCCCCTCCAGTTACCTCTATGGTCTCAGCCATAGAGCATCTGGAGAGGGCGTTAGCTACCCCTCCCACGGTAGGAAAGTGAAGCCAGGGGGGCGTGGCACTTCAGCCCGTCCGCCATATTCCTTTACCTCGGGTGAAGCAGAAATACATGGTTCCTTATGGGATATTCGCCAAAGGAAACTCAATATTTTCCCTACTGACAGCCGGAAAAAGTCGTCCCCACCGATGAGCGAAGATTATTTGTTGAATATAAAACCGGAAAAAATGCATCTTTTGGATGAAATAGACGATTCAACCACGGTGCGGCAAATTAAAAATATGACGCACGACAAGTCACTTGCGACAATAGCAACTAATTTTCGGCTGTAAGCTGAAAAATATCTGACGAATGCATGTGAACCCTTAAAGTATATAACTTCTGATATTTACAATAGAATGTTTTAAACCAAATTCAATTATGAAAGCAAATAAAAAAGGATAAATGGACGAGAGAGGAATGGGAGGACACTGAATGCTACGATAATAATCACGTTTAATTGCTATTGCGTGCACAACAAGATTTTATTTGGCTAATAATCCGTCAAAAATATACATAAATCGTGATTCAAGGAAAATAATATGGTTTAGCAAGACTTAAAACAATCGGGAATCATGCCTACCATTACTTATGAATTCTCTACAAAAAGTATTGATGAGAAATTTTAAACACAGCGAAGTCAAGCTTCGATTCTTATCGCCGGACATTTTTTTTCGGATATGTAACTTCAATATCTAAGTGTTACACAGTGTAAATCATTTCCGAAACTACTGTTAATAACCTCATGGCCATTTAATCAAAAGGGCTTCCTCATCAAAGGAAAATTTTGAGCATTAGGAAAGTAAAATATCATCTATGAGACAAGCTCGAAAGAGATTTCGCTTACAATTCCGAGTAAACTGCCATGAAACCAATACTGTCTTAAGAAATTGAGAATGGGTCTGATGAATTTCAAGTGCTGACAATTCAGATATTATTTTCCTTCCCCAAAATCAGGCGAACATGCACAGTGGGTAACAGCTGTGTTAAATGGAATCGTTGAAGGAGGTATTAAAAAAGAAAACAATTCCCATTTTCCAACTTGTATAATGTACACACCCATCAAATGTTACATTTTCAGATTTCCAGAATGATTAAACAATGCTATTGAAACTGATTATTTATACAATTAATGCAAAGTAACCAAATTAACAATAAATCTCAGGCAGACATGATGTAACATTCTATTAAGATATATTCAGATTGGCAAGAGCATTATGAATACATGATGAAGGCCGCCACACCTCCGGGATCATTTCCAATTTTTGTACGTTCATACAACCTCAATTACATCGGCTACTGGATTAGCTGAACCTGCAATTAAAAATGTATAAATTCTTTACCTATATTACACCTAAATAGGAATTATTTGACAATTTCAATTGGCAGAATCTGTGTGATATATCAAATGCTTAGCATCACCAATCAAGATAAACCTCTAGATGTTTATGAAAAATGCTATCACTTAAGTTTCTACTTCATCAGGAAAACAATGAATGAGAAATTTAAATTTCGAGTTCGTTTGAAGTTCGTCGTTAATTAAACAAGTGATTGAATGGAAGCTATTCAGAATAGGAGGGCTGATTACTTTCTTTGACCACCACAAAATGCAAGAATTTCTGTTGGATGTGTCAAAAGGTGTCACGCTTCTAGCAGTAGCCCAATGGTCTATCCACTAGGCCACCGCACTTCCACACTGGTAGTAAACAGAGTTGGTCCTTATCAAATTGGGAACAATTTACTACACATATACAAAATAATCCTATTCCATTTAATGTTGTCTAAAATTGGCAATATTTTTGTCACCCTTTAATGCCAAAACAATGAAAGTAATGAAATTGAATTTTTGCAAGCTAGTATTTGAGTAACTTGACATTATGGTGCACATGTGTGGTACAAAATAGGTGCATACTTTTGTTTGCTATGTATTGTAGTGGTGTGACATATGCGTGCACCTAATGTACATATAGCCTAAAATAGATTGTTTATTGTATCGTAAGCAATAACCTTAATGAGTGTTATTCACATTGATTAAAATTGAAGTGACAATTGTAACGAAAGACAAATATGTTGAGTCAAAGGGGGAAATTCATTGACAGATCATGAGTTCTGGGCGAGTAGTTAGTAGGAAACCACCATATGTGCCACAAACTTTCATCGCCTTATACAGGGTAATTACTTATTTTTTTCAAATTGCAAAACAGACGAACACATGATTGATCATGATGAACACATTCACAAAGAAGCAATGAAAGGGAAAGGGGCACTAAATTGAAAAAAAATGAAAGAGGCACCAACTTGATCATAGCATAGATAAAGGAGCTGTTGCTTCAGCAAAGTTGTAATCACAAAAACAAATATAAACAACACCTACGAGCAAAAAAAGATGAACAAGAGCTATATGAAAAATGACATTAACCAGAGATTGCTGTAACTCAGCAAAAACTAATTAGAACATGTTCTCTCCACTTTCTAAGAGTTTAGGTGACATGAATGGGCTATGAAACAAGAAAAAACACATTCTGGGCATGTAAAGTGGTTCATTAATACATATCAACTTATGCTTTTTACAACAATATTTTTATGACTGAGCATTTTATTTCTAAATAAGATCAATTAAGGTGTATATCAACCCATCAACAGAGGAAGAAGTTCGTGTTCCTTTTTTGCCGAGTAAGTGCTGTTACTGGTCATCGCTAATGATCATGATAACTTTTCGGTCGATAATTGAAATATTGCTAAAATAAAGCATTCCTTTCAAAACATGAGACGCAATTGTAAGGCCAGTATAATAACTTAACAATTTTGCATTTTAGATCTAATTTCAACAATTTGTAGAAAACAACATTAATTTGCCAATGCTTGGTTGAGAACCACAAATCCCTGTACATGTGTTATGATTTTTAACTAATGTCGAATTTCGGTGGCTAAGAGTGCCATGCGTATCTCCGCTCTAAATAGACCTAATATCTGAACACCAAGTGTTCAATGAAGCACGAAATTCACTCACATCGCACAACTTGTACCGCGAATTGGCACAAAAATTTTTGAACCATTATGTCAATACACAAAAATGTTCACCAGCGATGGTACGCAGGGATGAAAAGAGTTCCGAAAAAGAACGGATATTTTTTTAAATATCTTACTTCATTACGATAAGCATTATCACTCATGACAAAATTCAACATAGTATAATACAATTTTAGCACTGATAAGGATAAGTAACAAATAACCAGTACACTGCCGCACATGAGTCCACCTGCTGCACGCGGCACATACATAGACAATTAACAAGGTTGACCATGCACTTCAAGCAAATGATATAGATATTACTAATAATTGACTATTTTGCAACTTACCGGTGGAATGTGAGTCCAGGTATCTTTTTACCGGGGCAATTACTGCACCCGTAAGCCGCGCAGCAAACCATCTGCGAAGGTTGAATAAATATGTCGTTTTCAAGGTTAAATACTCACTTTTTTAACGGAGATAATAATATACCAGTATTAAGATGAATTCTAGAATATCAGCATACCTTCAGAATGCTTCAGCAGCCTCGGTATACTGAAAATTAGGTGATTTTCTTAACACGTACCTTTATGGGAAAACGAGCGAGCGAGGTAAAGGGATATGGCGGACGAACAAAAGCGCATCGGGTAAACAGGTTTCTGCTGGCTTCACTTTTTTCAGCTAACGCCCTCTCCAGATGCTCTATGGTCTTAGCCGTGTGCTTGTCGGTTAGAAAGCAGTGTTGAAAACATAAATACCATGGAAGAAGGAGGGCTCCTCCTTCTTCCATGTAAATACTCTACACAGGATTCTCCACTCCCTTGGTTCCTGTGATTCCCACCGATCGCATCAAATAGCGGCGCTGATGTAGCGAGCCCCGGTTGTCACGCCCACAAGAGGCACGCTACGCGGCGAATTTGAATCCACGTTTCGCAACGCAGAGCTGTGAAGGGCAAAATTTGCTGGCGGAGCGGGAGCTCTCGTGGCGTCGACGCAACGCGGAGCTGTGAAGACACCCTAATATGGCCGCGAGAGGCACGCTTTGCGGCGAATTTGAATCCATGTCTCAATCGTTCATTGCTAAAAAATAAAGTTCGTGTCAACTGTCCACGAAAATATAACTATCACCGTGAGTTTATGTAGTTTCCTGGAGGTGAAAATGTACGTAATCACAAAATCGGTACGCTAATTCACGTTGAGAGAAGGGAAGAACAAGTGGGTAAGGAAACGCTGTTAACTTTCCCTAGCCTGAATTAAGTTTGAGGGCCCATAGATATCAACCATGTCTTTAAACTTCCGGCACCTATGTTTTAGAGAATTAAGAATGATTCCTGCGCAGCTCATAGAGAAGAGCACTCGTTGACATCATTACCAGACCACCTAGGCACACTTGGGGAAGGGTCAGATCCGGTATTAGGACCATAGCAAGAATTTTTATCATACAGACTGTCCCAAGGGTCGTGTGTCATTTTTGACCTGTAATTTTAGTAACTTTGCATGGAGCAATATTCATGAAAATTGTCACACTTATGGGGAAAGGTCCTAAGTTTTGTTAAGTGTAAGCAAAATTTTACAATTTTGACCTTTTGACCTCACAAAGTGGGTCCAAACCAAAAATTTGATTTTGCCTTATGGGGTTTCAATGTTAAAAAAATCGAGATAGACAAAAGTGTGAATTTCATTGACCAATATGTCAATTCTTAGGTTTTCGGACACGAGAGAACCGAAAATAACACTTTTATTTACGAATATTCAACCGTTGACCCAGTAAGGTCACCGTCAAGGTCATAAGGGTGGCAAAAGGAATAGCATACCAACAAAGGTGTCGATCCATGGGTTTTGTAGGGTGCCCAAGTCATTGGTATTGTCCAAATACCCGTATTAATCACTAATTGACCTCCGAGGGTCACCACGGGGGTCAAAGGTCATAGAGTTAAAAGTGGGGCAATCATAAAAACCAAGGGGTCAAACCATAGGTTTTGAAGGGTGCCAAAGTCGGTTAGGCTGTTCGTAGATCCGTATTGTTGATATTTTGACCTCCGAAGGTCACAATTGGGGTCAAAGGTCATAGAGTCAAACGTCGAGCCATCATGACAACCAAGGTGTCAAACCATAGGTTTTGAAGGGTGCCAAAGTCGGTTAGGCTGTTCGTATATCCGTATGGTTGATATTTTGACCTCCGAAGGTCATAAGGGGGGTCAAGGGTCATAGAGTTAAATCGGCCCACCATGACAGCAAAAGAGTGTAACAATGTGTTTTAAAGGGTGACCAAGTCAGGTTTGCTGTTTTTAAATCCATATTGTCGACTTTTTATTACCAGCGAGGGTCACAATGGGGTCAGAGGTCATAGAGGTATGTTTTGAAATAATAGGAAACAAACAACAAAACAACCTTTGGTTGGGGACATTAGTTTTCCTATTTTTTCGCACAATTCGACGCGAGCCGTGTCCGTCTGCTTGTCGGTAAAATAGCAGTGCTAAAAAGGTGCCTCGCCCCGTGTTGCTGTGCGTAAAGTGGACGGATACCCAGTGGCGGCTTGCCTGTATAAGGACTCTCGGACGCCGCACTTCCCAAAGATTTGAAAAAGGAAAAAAAATATATATACCCATTCAATTGTAATTATACATCTAATTAACAAAAGTGTTTTTCAACCGCATGCATCGAAAAAGTAGGAAAAACACGCAAAAATAGCGCGAGAAGTTCGCATTTGTAGCCGTGGGGCTCTGGCCAGAACGTCCCAATCCATATTAACATGCAGTTATATATTATATAGTGGTAGTGGTGGGGGCTGCTGATGCTATGACGAGTCTAAGCTTGTGCCTTGTGGCCGTCTTAGAATGCCGTCGGAGCATGCGCAGAGCGACGTATCTAGTGAGATGACATCGCCGCGCCGGCCAGCGGCCGTATAATCTTGGTGTGTTGCAGAATACCTTGTTTTGGTGACCAGTTGATTTATTACCTATGTGTAAATTGTTTTTATGTGAATAGGCCTAGTTGTAGTTGATTTAATAGAGTTAGTGATTCATAGTGTTTTGGTGTTAGCGATTGTTGTGTGTATTAGTAGACTCTAGATTACCTGAAAAACTCGCTAAAATACACAAAATATTCAAAAATTTTAACCCCCCCGTCAGTGTGTGCCCCTCCCAGCATTTGTCTCAGGAGCGGTCACCGTGGATACCTGTGACGTCTGCCTCGCACTATGACAAAATACAATTCTGCACTGCAAACCAACGAACCTCCACAAAGAAACTGTCATCATGGATAATCATGACTTGATCAGACAATAGAGTAGTTTCCCTCATCAAAAGAAAACGATATAAAGGCATTGATTGCTATTCCTTACCCACCATTAATGTTCTTCGTTAAAACTTTCGCGGGTGCTCGTCATGTTGAATTAAAACTTTTGGGCTGTGTCGCCGCGTCAGATTTTGGGTGGCCCCAACGTTTCCCGACCGATGCTGGTCGCTTTCTCAAGGGAATCTGTTTCCCTTGAAGATTCCCTTGAGAAAGCGACCAGCATCGGTCGGGAAACGTTGGGGCCACCCAAAATCTGACGCGGCGACATAGCCCAAAAGTTTTAATTCAACACCACCATTAATGTATTCATAACATAGGTACCAATTATTTGGTTTTACAAATTCCAGTTTAGACGAATGGCAATGGTCAATTTTAACCGCATTTGAAAAAGGCCAGATTGGCGCCCGTGCGATGCCACTCCACGAGACGTCACAGGGACCTAGTTTCTATACGAGTAGTCAGGAGTTTTACATCGTCTGAGATTACCAATGCGTGCATGAGGCACAGAGCTCAGGGAAACATCTCTTAATAATCACCTATTGAAACTGCCTAAGGTCGGAAAGTTTCCTTCGTTTGATAGGGGAATAATAATCCATATTTAAGCCAAGCGCTGCCTGCTAGCATCCTGCATCGTATCAGCGCTCAAAAACTCGCCCCAAGGTCACCTCACGCGGCGACAGCTGGAACCAGAAATACGTCACACGGACTTTTCCCATCATTCATACTTAGCCGTCGCGTTTTAGCGCGCTTGAAAAGTTTACACTTTTCGTTTAATCGCGAAAAATATATATCGTCATTCAAAATTCTGAAAGCGTGAAATACGTACTCCAGGAGTAATAATCTTTCGATTTAGGCAATAAAAAAATAATAGGAAATCACCCTATTCACTTATCAGTCGTCTTTCCTTCTTGTCTACTTTCTTCATCTTCATAATTTCCTTCAGTTTCTTCCAAATTACCCTATCGAAAGCCTTTTCTAAGTCTATAAAACACAGGCTTATTCCTTTTCCTCTTTCCTTCTATCCAACCACCAACCATCAGTAGTCCTATGGCAAACCCCCTCCCGTTACCTGTCCGCCCGCTTTGCCTAACATTGCAGAACCACAATTGTAACATTTTTATATCATAGGATGTGTTTGTCTTGTATATGTGTACAATCAGTTAAAATAAAATAAATTCATGTGCCTTCATTATTGCTCATTACGATAAAAGTTAAGGTAGCTCAAGATATCTTTTGCGCCCTATGAATTTCTTCTGTTTTCGCTACTCAAGTCGATAAGAGTGTAGAATTGCGATTGACTTCCGATTGTTGATAGGATTATAATATTTATTCTGCAATTTTCTTCCCAAACAACTCTTTACACGCCGTTTATTTACTGCCTTACTGTTTTGCAGACTATTTCCTTGTTATTCATTTCGTTTATTTACTGCAGAACCTTCCAATCGGCTTCCTTCATGCATCAGCCACCTTAATATAGATCAGTTTATCCTCTGGTGATGCATATCGATTATTTATTCTTTCGAGTGTCATATCCTTAAACGACTACTATAATTCCATCTCAGCGAGGGCCTTATATCCTATCGACTATTGAGGAAAAAGGTATCTAAAGAAATCCGTGCCACCGCTATCGCCATGGGGGGAAATGGGTTTCCTTTCTGACGCTATTTCTTTTTAATAAAACGAGATGAAGGAAGTTCAAATGCCACGTAAAGTCGAGACGGAATATGCCCTGTCTATGACCCACTCCAAGCCTAATTCGTGGTATAGTCGGTAAAAAAATAGGTACTGTCGATGTACTTATTAGTATAATAGGCCATCTATTCGACTTCCATTTCATCGCTTTCTCGCTCTGCTCATATATCTTTCGATGCTTCGCACTTTCACTTTTCTTTCGTGCCAATTCACTCCTAGTTCAAACCCACAGCTTCGCATTCTCGACTCTGAAAGTGTTTGAAGACGAAAAGCAGTCTCCAGAATGATAATAGCGATATTTATGAGTCCCTTTCAGCATAGAATAGAATATAGAATATATTATTTATGCTCCGGCCATCACCGTTGAAGTAAAACTCAATTTACAATGATAGCCTCACCAAAAAGATCATTAGGTACATATACGAACAATCAAACACAATTGTGGCGTGATAATTATATTTTTATATGGTTTTCTTTCATTATTTTATCGTTTTTTATTTCATATTGGTCATTTTCCTTTGTTGCCATGCAAGTTATTACGTTTAAAATAATCAGGCATTCGTTATTTAGCGACATAGTGCACATCGCATTGAACTAAGTAGGCATTGTTATTTAAATATTTTATTTTAATTAAGCTCTGAGAACTCTCGTAAGAACCCATAGAAGTAATAACGATATAACAGTACGATAAATAAATTAAAATAAGATAACAAAGAAGCAAAGATTGTAGTTTAGCCGCACGTATGAGATCTGTAGGTTGTGTTTTGTTAAGCAGAGGTTAATGTAGTACCTCTGTATTGCTTAGAGGCTGGAGTAATTTATATTTCAATGCACGACTGAAGCCTTTCTATTTTAAGCCCTCAGGGATAGAATCCCAAAATTTAGACGCCGTAACGAGAAATGATTTTTATTGGTATTTGAACGTAGAATTGGATAACGAAAAGAATAGTCCTAATGAAAGATGTTATCAGAGTGATTTCTGATTCATTCTTCAACATTTCCCTTAGAGAAAGTAGAAGGATGAAGAATTATTCTGAATACCTCAATAATTATCATGATATTATCATCATCAATGATCATTCATATGCTAGGTATCGTTGTGAAGAAGATCCAAAGATTATTTTGCCTCTAATCTCCTCTGCGCTTACTTCACTAATAACAATTCAATTCACATTCATGTATTTATTCACTTTTTCTTTCTCTTAATTACTTGCCTTATGTAACTCATTCGGGGACTTCATTTTCACGTCGCGATAAGTTAAGAGAGATACTTTGCCGAACGGATAGATATGCGAATTCGTTTTTCCCCCGAACCGTAAAGGACCTTAATAAATGCTAGTCGTAATTTCGTTAAAGCATTTCCTTTTTATGTGTAAATGGCTGGTGTCCTAACACCCTCTGCCACACGCCTTTCAGTTGGCTTGCGGGGTAGTACGTATATGCAGATGTAGATGGTGTGGCAGATGAAATTATCCCGTCTTCTTCTTAAGGTTTTTAAAAGACTTCTTTTGTTTCCAACTTCTCTCAACACTTCCTCATTATCACTTCCTATGGCGACCTTATACGCTGCGTACAATTGTGGAAAACGAAGTATCTCTGCCAAATTTGTATCTCCGCTATCGCTCTGTGGAAAAATAGGTAGAAATCCCATTTTGACGGTATTTCTTTCTAAGGAACGAGATGAAGGACATTCAAGAAAAGTTGTATTTTGTCTACTCTAAGGTTTTGACGGAATATCCACGCGATCCAAGCCTAATTAGTATGTGTTTTTTATTATTGGACCAATCGCTGATATCCAGCATTCAAGACATCTCCACATGCACACCACACAGTCATAAAAATATTACGTAGGTATCAACACAAAATGAAACACCAATCACGCAAAGCGAAAACCATATCGACGGCTATTTATTCACGTAGCATATCCATTCAAGGGTATAAAAATGGATTAACATTTAATGAGTCGTCCTAACGATTTTCGCCATTCATTTTATTGATATCTCCTCGAACCATTAAAGTTAAAAAAAAAATGGTATTCGTAATGTTGTTTGAGGATTTGCTTTTTATACGTAAACGGCTGTTGTCGTAACATCCCATGCCACGCATTTTATATGAGGATTTCGGGGTAGTACGTAGATGTAGATGAAATCGACAAATGTGGCGGTTAGAGCGTTCTCCAAGTCTAATTTAAAAGTTTCTTTGATAGTCTTCGTATACATTTTACTCCGCAAGATGCATCAGGCTTATGGCAGGGGATGACAAGGCTTTTAATAGACATTAACCTAGAGGAGAGATTTAAGTGTGTGTTGTGGGTGTTACGACGCTTGTCTAGTTTATCTATCAACTAATTAATTGTGCGCAGGAAATCAAATTGCTATACGTATCTCTTGGGCGACCTATCTCTCGCATTGTCTCGTTTCTGACCGATCTGAAATTATAGTTCGGTTCTTGCATGATGCATTCTTTTCCATGCATTTTAAGTGTCTTTCCTCCATTTTTCAAGCTGTCAAGAAGTGATTTCCATTTTTTGATTATTTTATTTGCCCATTTATCACTTAATATTTAAGGTGTGTGCTAGTATTTAGTTTGCTGATATTCATTTATTAATGAAGTACTTATTATTGCTTGTGTATTGTGTTGACAGCGGAACCGATTCGCGATCTCACAAACCAATGAAATGGCGAAACTCTGTCACATTGTCATGGAATAAGTTTCTTTTAACAATAAGGGCATGTCTTGTGTTTCATTAACTATATATTGCTTCTTCGTTAACACTTTCGCGGCTGATCGTCATTATGAATAAAAACTTTTTCGGCTATGTCGCCGCGACAATTCTTTGGGTGGCCCCAACGTTTCCCGAAAGACGCTGGTCGCTTTTTCAAGGGATTATGAAGATATGAGAATTTAAAATCTTTTATATAGGTATCTTATCAGTTGGAGGTGGGGAGCGGGAGGTTGGGGGAGTGGGTTGTTTTTTTCTCACTACGGGTTGCCAAGTACGGCTAATTTTAATGCGGGTATCCCTGTTAAAATTATTCTTTCCTTCCTTGGATATTTCAATGGCTTCTCTGACGAGTCTCTGTTTAAAACCTTTAACTTTGGCGAGGATTTTGACTTCCTTGAGGTCTATTGTGTTGCCCAAGCGCTGCGTGTTCGGCTACCGCGGACTTGGTTGATTGCCTCTGTCGAATCGCTCTCGCGTGCTCTTCTAGGCGTGTTTTGACTGACCTGCCTGTTTCGCCGATATAGTTCTTCCAGCAGGTCTGGCAAGGAATTCGGTAGACCCCTTCCACTTGTAGTGGAGTTCTATCCTTGACGGTGTTTAGGAGATGCTTTATCTGTGTGTGAGGCGAGAAGATTGTCCTTATCTGGAATTTTCGAAGGATATTTTCTTTTACGTCAGTCGTCTCCTTACTGCATGGAAGAAAGCTTTCTTCTGGTCGCAGAGGTCATTTGTGGATGAGTTCGCGGCTTCTGTGGTGTTGTTTTTCATTTCAATGACTTTATTAAATGTGCGAGAGATAACTCTGTCGTCGAATCCATTTCCCCGTAGAATGGCCTCTAGCTTCCGTCCCTCTTGGGCAAAGTTTTTTCGTGTAGGAGCGGTGAATCAAGGTGTTGACCACTCCATTTATTTGGGCTGGGTGATGGTGAGATGAAGCGTGCAGGTACCGATTTGTTGCTGTTGGTTTTCGATACAGTGCATGCCCCAATGTTCCATCCGTCTTCTTTTACACGAGAACGTCCAAGAATGTAAGTTTTCCGTCTTCCTCAACATCCACTGTAAACTTTATGTTGTCGTTATTTACCCGTTCAAATAGGTATAGAATTCTTGAAGCTTTTCCTTGCCGTGCCGTGCCCTTGTGAAAGGGGAGCCGGAGGTTGGGGGGGTGGGTTGCTGCTTGTTTTTTCTCACTACGGGTTGCCAAGTACGGCTAATTTTAATGCCGGTATCCCTGTTAAAATTGTTCTTTTCTTCCTTGGATATTTCAATAGCTTTTTGGACGAGTCTCTGTTTAAAACCTTTTACTTTTGCATGGACCTTGCCTTCCGTCTGGAGCGCCGGAAGGCGCTTTAGAGGGCTTACAGACTTGGGTCGGGAGACTAGTACTCTCCCAGGCGACAAATTGTCTCCTTTCTCCGCGCTAGAGACTAGAGAGACGCTAGGGCGGGCGAAAACTCTCGCGCAGGCGCTTCACGAATCTCCTTTCTCCCATTTTCGGGAGAGAACAGAGTTACAGACTTGCCCTCCTGATCACTGTTGCTATGTGTTCAACCTGTTAAGATTTCTATGAAATGTGTAATTTCGTATATTCGTGGACAATGCCGTTTTTTTATCAACAGAAAAAATTATCTATGTACTTTTTTGTAGCCAAAGGTTTGTAGATTTACTTTGTTGTGAGTCTTTTTACAAAATGGTTGAGAATAAAAACTCGAAGTAGATAGTGGATCTTGTTTTTTCCCGGACTAACTGCCGAAGTTTGTATAGTTGCGCGAAGACTTAGTCCACGGGTTACCGAAATAATATTTTTTATCAGGTTATGGGCCCAGCAGGCATACGTGCGGAGAATTAAACGTGTTGGTGAAGAGGACTATCGCTTGAGCAAACGGTGATAAACTTCGAGTACAAATCAACCAGAGTCTGGCTTGGAATAACTCGTAGAATTCGTAACAAGAAAAAAAAGAGGAACGATGTCTGGACGGCGGCAAAATCAAATGATGGATAGCGAGTCAGCCCAGGGGCAGTTGTGTTCAACATTACTCAAAGGAGTCAGCCACGAATGACCCAAAATTTCTTTACCCCCTGCGTAATATCCTCTTTTTTGACCTTGTTGGTGATTCATCATGCTTTGTTGTTTGTACATGTTTACAAATTGGTATTTGGAGAGCGTGTTCGGGTGTCGTATTAGTCTTACTTGTCTTTTGTGATTCATTCTAGGCAGTCCTTTGCTTTTCAATCCTTAAAATTGTCATTCCACAGTTGTCTTCATTAGGAAATCATACCTATTGATGTGTCTGAGGGTTTTTTAGAAGACTTCTATTTTCTCCAACTTTTCTTTACACCTCCTCGTTACTTACTAGGTCAATATGTTGTGCCGTCATCATTCTTAAGCTGCACAATATTTCGAATGCCTTTACTCCTGCATTGGTATTTGGTACATTACTATAAAAACGACCGTTGTCAGCAGGCCTTTAAATACGTATGGGAGGTTAGGAAGTGGAGGCCATTGATCATCGAGGGCCCTTGCCTAGAAATGGAGTTTTTTTGTCATTATAAGAATCCGTTTCCCTACTTTAAGCACACGATTCAAGTCCATTCTCCGTAGTATGTAGTGTATGGATTGCACTCAAAGAAAGAAAACCTTTCAGTGCACCTCTTTCATTGCCCAGCGATTGCATAATAAGGTTTTGCGTCGATTTCGAGGTTTTGGCCGGCTTTTTTCGATTCTAGCCCACTGTGCGTCTGGGCCATTACCATTACATCACGCGGCACACACCCGGGTCTCTCTTTAATCACCGTGAGCTAAGAAAGCTTTAATCAAGAAATTAGCGGAGGCAATTTATGATAGTCGACTTGTAATTCATATCTCCATTGGACAAAATTATGAATCCTTATTACCTATCATTCCATTTTCAAAGCTTTGACGACTAGTAATACTTAAAACATAAATAGTATACTATCTTGTATGCTATATACTAATAAAGAATACAATTTTTTTCACTGTGCTTGTGGAAGATTTCTCAAGGAAAATCAAGGCTATTTCTATGGTCTGTAAAACAATAACATTACCGTAATTAATTTATTAAATTCTAGAAGATTCGTTGTAGAAGATTTTTCCGAACAACGTTTATTTGTGGAGTGAAGAGTGGGGAGTCGAACTTAATCCGAGCAAATGCATGACGGTACATTTCTTGCGAAATTCGTCCAACGATAGCCATGTTTATTCTGTGGATGTCATTAACATAAAGGCAACAGACGAAGTGAAGTACCTGGGAGTTAAGATAACCTCGAACCTCACGTGGGGAACACGTATAAAGAATATTTGCGGCATGGCCTGAAGAAATTAGAATTCGTCAAGCGTATTGTGGGAAGATTTTCGGTTGAGAAAGTAAATGAAAGGTGCTATTTCGCTCTCGTCCGACCGCACCTTGAATATGCAGCGAGCGTATGGGATTTCGGTGCAGAAAGACTTAATCCGCGAACTGAATAAAATACAAAGGAAGGCTGCACGTTTCGTCAATAAACTGCTACGGGCGTACAGACAGTGCTACCCAGATGTTAAGTATATTAATTAATTTAAACGATGAACGATTATAAAATCTTCAAAAACCCTTCAAATGGTACGTGAAGGAGTGGTAATTAATATGGATAACAGCTTTTTTCAATAACACTATTAACGAAACCACTGCATGAGGATAAATTTAGCTATTTTTAAACTAAATTTACACTCACTTCAAAACAATCGATTTTGAGGTTTTGACCAGCTTTTTAAACGATTCTAGCGATTCACTGTGCGTCTAGGACATTTACCATTACAGCACGCGGCATACTAACTCTCTTTAAATACTTACGGTAATATCTTTTTTTTACAAATCTTAGATTAAACCTTTATTGTATCCTAAGAAACCTTTCACAACAATTGTAAACATTTGTGCTATTAATCTTTTATTACCGCATTTCATCAAAAGTTTTGTCGAAAATTTAATTTTAAACAGAAACAAATGAAATATTTATTCAAGGGGGCGTTGAAAACATCCTTCATTGCCCTGACTTTTTCCGTCGTTTGACGGATTACAGCAATCTATTAAGTTGATTAAAATTACGAGAACACATAACAAATATTGAAAACAAATTGATTTGTGAATTACTAGCATGAAATGGCAGAAAACATTTGGCATATAACCTAATGTATTGATTAATATTGATATTGGTTCAAAAATAAACTTTAAAATTACAATATCATTTCTATTTATTTCAGGGTGAACAAAGACAGCCGTTTTCCAGGAGTGAAAATATCGTGCGATTATCTTAAGCAATAAGAAAGCTGACATTATCAAGATGATACATGATGTTTCTATGACAACGGAAGGCGTGTTTGCGGCTGATGGATCTCCTTTCAAGTTGATGGTTTTCAGTGATGAGCAGAAGGTTGCTCAATGCTGAGTTTTTTTATTATAATTCAGTGATTTCTGATTCATGCTGTTAATATACTGTGTCTTTCCCAACAGAATTCATCGGAAGAAAAGCAAATTAGCACTGTTATCTATATACACTGCGGTATGATGGTAAAATGAAGTCTCTCTCTTTGATGATTGTAGTTCAAGAGGGACGACTTGGTATTATGAGGTATGAGTTGAATTCAGCTCTTGGTTAAAAATCGGATCCGATGAGGTTATTATATGGTTATAGACCCATATTGTGAATGGGTCTTCTTTTGAGATTTATCGTAAACAGAAAGTTCACAAAACCACATGGTGAAAAGAGTGAAATATTAAAAAGGCGCCATAAATAAAAAAGGTATCAAAGGTTGCAAATGAAATAGGCCTAAAATACAAAACTTAAGTAGGGACGGATAAAGGTACCATGTCGAGCATATTTTTGTGTGTGATTATGATTTCTTAGTTTTGTGTGCATTTTTTTGGGTGACTTTGAATTTGTTTTTTATATAACTGTGCACTTACCAGCTCTATTCCAGGATGATGTACATATCAAGGTATGAAGGTTACAAATATGGCCTGTCTTCGATATTTGTAATAAGAGGGACGAACTGGTGTGATAGAGTATGAGTTGAATTCAGCTCATGGTAAAATCAGATCCGATGAGGTTATTATATGGTTATGGACTCATACAGTAAATGGGTCTTGCTATGATAATTCTCGTGAACAGAAAGTTCGCAAAAATACATGGTGAAAAAATTCACATTTACAAAAGGCGTCAAAAATACCAAAAGGTAGCAAAGTGTAAAAAAACAAGGCCTAAATTACAAAAATAATAGCATGGTATAATAAAAAATAGTTGGTATATACCGCGGTATGATGGTAAAATGAGGTGTCTCTTTGATATTTGTTATAAGAGGGGCCAGTTGGTATTATGAGGTATGAGTTGAATTCAGCTCTTGGTTAAAATCGGATCCGATGAGGTTATTATATGGTTATGGACTCATAAAATAAATGGGTCTTGCTATGAGAATTCTCGTGGACGAAAAGTTCACAAAACCACATGGTGGAAAAATTGACATTTACAAAAGGCGCAAAAAATACCAAAAGGTACCAAGGTGTAAAACAAACAAGGCCTAAAATACAAAACTTATGTTGGCACGGATAAAGGTACCGTGTTGAGTAATTTTTAGTGTGTGAATATGTTTTTTTTTTGTTTTGAGATGCATTTTTGGGTGACGTGTATACTTATATTTCATGTTTATGTGCACTAATCGGCTCTGTTACAGGATGGAAGAGAGAATACAACGATGAGATCTCGAAGAAAAAAAGCAATACGACATGCGTGCGTACATTGCGTTATATCCGAATGCGTTGCGTATTTGAGCGGAAATTGCGTTTTGATCGTACGAACGGCGAAAGGATTGGAGTGATTCGTGTGACCTCCAAATTTAGGAGGAGAAGAAAGAAGACAACAAAAGAAGAGGACAACATTAAGAAGAAAGCAATTGAATTAGATTAGCTTATGGGCCTTTAGGGCCGTAATCATAGCGTCGAGTAAGGCTAGGATTTTTAGCTTGCGTTAATTTTAGTTTTTCTTGTGTCGAACCAAGGTTTTGCATGCTCTGTAAACCATTGCAGTGTACGGGGATGAAACTGTGTCATTAGATTGGAAAGTGGTAATTTCCTCCTTGTGTCACTGTGATTTCCCGTGCATTGTAGTGGGGCGTATGCGATTCCTTGGGGGAAGGGTCATTTATTTTCCTTGTATGTACTTTCTCCCTCTCTCCATAGGGTCTAGGTCATCAGAACTTCACGTGAAGAGGACCCCAGCTTCAAAACTAGGTTAGCTTTTGGGCCCTTAGGGCCGTGATCATTGCGTCGAGTAAGGCTAGGATTTTTAGCTTGCGTTAATTTTAGTTTTTCTTGTGTCGAACCAAGGTTTTGCATGCTCTGTAAACCATTGCAGTGTACGGGGATGAAGCTGTGTCACTTGGGTGGGAAAGTGGTAATTTCCTCCTTGTGTCACTGTGATTTCCCGTGCATTGTAGTGGGGCGTATGCGATTCCTTGGGGGAAGGGTCATTTATTTTCCTTGTATGTACTTTCTCCCTCTCTCCATAGGGTCTAGGTCATCAGAACTTCACGTGAAGAGGACCCCAGCTTCAAAACTAGGTTAGCTTTTGGGCCCTTAGGGCCGTGATCATTGCGTCGAGTAAGGCTAGGATTTTTAGCTTGCGTTAATTTTAGTTTTTTTGTGTCGAACCAAGGTTTTACATGCGCCGTAAACCATTGCATTACACGGGGATGAAACTTTATCACTTGGATGGAAAAGTGGTAATTTCCTCCTTGTGTCACGGTGACTTCCCGTGCATTGTAGTGGGGCGTATGCAATTCCTTGGGGGAAGGCTTTTTTTATTTTCCTTGTATGTACTAACCCGCTCTCTTCATAGGCTGAAGATATTCCCCTGGCCGAATATATGAAGACTTCTGAAGGTTGAGACCATCAGTTAACTGAAAAATGATCTGAAGATAAATCAACCAGGAATTTCTTCTCCTGGAAATCGGTAAGGATAAATTTTAAATATATTTCCCTATTTCTCTGTTAGATGGTGTTTTGGTTTTTATATTTTATCACATCGTCAGGTTAATGGTATAATGTTTTGTAGACGAGTAGTATTTATAATTTCTCCCATGAACTATTAAGATCCTCAATTTGTTAACCCTTTCAGACCTGATTTATTTTTAACTATCTAAAAAAATATTTTTCAGCAGAAACTTCTTTCATATAAACTAAATAATGATTGTATGTAGTTTAAATAGTAAATGTACTGGTAATTGTTTAAATAATTTTATGTCCATTATAATGGACACTGGGACTATGTGGTTGTATATGCCGGTTGTTCTTGAAGCTTTTGCCCCTTGATGCTACTAGATGGCAGCACCCATTCCCATCAGGAATTATATAAATTACATGAAAATTTACTCAATATTTGGTCTAAGTTGCACATTTTTTACAACGTTAAATTTGACATGCATACCTACCTGTTGAATTCCAGATTATACTAAGAGTCGACTAATTTTTTGTGATAAAAATACATACTTTTTATGAATTTGAAACCTTTATTGTACATAGTTGTGTATAGCAAAATATGTTACATCAACATAACTGGTTCAGAATAATGAACTAATGATGGAATAACTCAAAACAGTTTCTTCCCTTTACAAAACACAAATGTACATTACATTTTACGCAAAACACATGCGTTTTTCCCCTGCAACCAATTGCCTTGCAACGAGTAGCCTCTTTGATATCATCATATTCCGGAAAATGATCAACTAAATCTTTCTGAGTTTCCTGATATGGCCTACTCGCCACCTTATTTTTTTTGTTACTGCCTCCTACTTGGGGCTACTGCTTGGTCTACCTCTTTTATTTTTTTCAGCGATCTTGTTTGCAGATATCAAGCTGTTTGCCCAGTAAAGACGAAAATGAAGCAAATCTAAAACTTCCGTCCTCGGCTTGGACGCGGCTGCATTATCTTCCTTTATTCCATCCAACTGTTGCTTACAGCTATATCAATTGCGTGAAATAACATACGCAAAGTCCACTTCTTTGACTTTATGTGTATTCTATAGAAGCTTATCAACTGGTTTAGTTTGTCAACACCTCCCATGGAATGATTATAGTATCTAACTACTGCTGGCCTGGCAACTTGCTCGAATTTCTTTTGCTTTTTATTCCAACGTCGGACTTCATCCATCTCCTCTACACCTACGAAGTTTGAAGCCAACACCACTGACTTATTATCATACCACTTCACCAGAACTATATTGCTCTCACTGCTCACCAACTCGTCATAGCTACCTCTTCCACGTTTCCCCAATTCCTTATCTGTATGTAATGGAGGATTTCCAAATCTGTTTGTCCTCACGGTGCCTGCTGCAAAGATTTTCTTTACTTTCAGTGCTTCAAATAAATGAAAACTAGAAAAATAGTTGTCAAAATACAGGAAATGACCCTCCGTTTTTATGCGTTTAGTCAGCTGCAGAACAACTGATGCTCCAAGTCCAAATCTCTTCAAATATTCGGGTTCAATTTCCGTGGTGGCTCCTTGGTAAACAAGGAAATCAATGCAGAGGCCACTCTGTCCACACAAGACTAATATTTTAATCCCCCATGGGGAAGGTTTTCCCTTCATGTACTGCTTCAAGGATAATTTCCCCTTGAAAGGTACCATTTGCTCATCTACGCAAATATTGCTTTCCATTTGCAGTTCCAAGCACCTTTTTCGCACAGAATCAAGCAGGGGACGAACTTTGAATAGCTTATCATGACATATCGTAGGAGTACTCAAATTATTGACCACATGTAAGTTAGATCGTAGTGAAAAAAATCGATCTCTGGTCATATTCTCATGGAACAC
Organism: Ischnura elegans; assembly: GCF_921293095.1. Lineage (NCBI taxonomy): Eukaryota > Metazoa > Arthropoda > Insecta > Odonata > Coenagrionidae > Ischnura > Ischnura elegans. The sequence goes on along the minus strand of NC_060258.1, from coordinate 15,817,618 downwards.
AGATATTCCCAAAGCTTTGTCCCAGTACAGTCTTACTCTTGGGAGATTTAATGAACCCATTATAATGTGCATACCAACGAGTTTTTCATTTTCTGTTTTATTCGTTGGCTTGAAATTTGACTTTCCTTTTTGAAGGGCATACATATTTGTCTTTTCTGCCATATTTTCATACTGATCTGAACTGGTGTAGCGGGAAAAATATTCCAAAGGCAAACCAACCTCAACATCGTCTTTGTCTCTTCTTTCAATGGCAATCTGCAATCCAATCGCTTGGTTATATTTTTGCCTTTTCCACGTTATGTTCGCTTTGTCAGAAAGTCCAAAATTCAGCAATTCCTCGTTTTCCGGTTGTCCATCTGAGAGAGCTGGAATTTCAATCTCATCTTCATATTGATCATCTCCATCACCATTAGTTCCTGTAGTTTTTCCAAATGGATTGTAACATTTCAAAATTGACATTTTATCAGCAAGAAATATGCATTTCTTAGAGTTAGAATTCTTGAATGCCTGGTATTTGAGGGGATGTGGAGAGTTGCTCATCTGTATCAGTATCATCACTATCTAAGCCTTCGATTTCTGAGTCGTTTGGATCCTCTAGGTACCCAATAAGTGTTTTGATTTGTTCAGCATCGTTGAGATTGAATGCATCTAAAAATTACACAAAACCTTATATTGCTAAGAATCACCATCCACAACTAAATCACATATTATGCTAAGTAATAAAAATAGCAAAATAAAACTAATTGTGATGCATAAAATATATAAACCCAGAGAATATGGTATCTATTTACATATAAAATAAATTATCAACCAGTATAATGGTAACATACACGTAGAAAATAAAATATACTTGAAATGTTTACAGCACTGCACGGGAAGGAAAGTGAAAGGGACATAGTACTGACTCTTCCTCGTGGTCCGATTGTCCATTGCAATGGACATTCATTCAATGATGAACATCACAAAAACTTAAAGTTATAAATAATATTTTAGACTCATATCACAATTACTAAACAATGAGGAATGTTTAAAAAATTCTGCAATCCCCTAGGACCAATAGTACTTAAAAAATAAAATCTACACTTTCACGTACCTTTAGCAGTTGATGAAGTGGATGCCATTTCTGAAATGAGCTCCCTTCGTAGCCAATCCGCTTTTTCGGCACACGGCACCACTCGCATAGTAGTAGACAAAGTATCACTGAATGACGGGAGCTCAAAAAAAAACTTGAGAAGACATCGCATACAATGTAGCAATACATTGAAACCTATGTCCATTACAATGGACACCAGGTCTGAAAGGGTTAAGCAATTCACATGCGATCTATCTCTATTTTTTCAATTGTGTGCCAATTAAACATGATTGTCCCAAAAATCGACGCTAAAATTACAAAAAGTAATGCAGGTCTATTCAATATGAGTTCTTGACAACCTATTTCAATTTATTTTTATGCTTTTTTTTTAAATGTAACCAATTGAGTTTATATTTTTTTAAATTCCTAATGCATATTATACCTTTTTGAATATCCTTTGCATCCCTAGATATATCTAAGTCTATGGCATGTGACATCTTATATTTTCTGAACTTAATAATTTATTTAAATGAATTCCTTATGTTAAAAGATCTTTTTCCTAGGGTCACACGTATATGTTATGATCAGTTTTTAAAATTTTTCGAGGCCTTTTTTGAATGTTCAACCTCTGCATTAATCTCTGCAATCATTTATCCATATTCGTGATTTATTTCCATTTTTTATTTATGAAATCGACTCTTTCCTAAAAAAATCCCAAATGTTTTTATTTTTCGGAAATTAACTTTTTTATTTATGTACATATATTTATATACCTTTGTATGCGTAGATAGCACTTATCGTTGGCTACTCAAACTAACTATTCATTGGAAATGACTTTAAATCACTTTTACACACACCTTTTGAATTTTTACTCGGAGATTAATTCGATTCCCGTTTCTCTCTCTCATCAGCTACAAGTCATCGCGGATGTTTATGGAGTAAGCTGGTGGAAAAATGGCGCTAATCCGGAATGTTATACTGTGCTGACATCACGCCAAAAGGTAAAAAAAAATCATTCGATTACGCCTTTTTCTGTGTGTCCGTTAAATATTTCAAAAGCGTGCTGGGTGAACATCTTTTAAAAAAGTGAAACAAGATAATTTTATTCTCGTAAAATGCTCTAATATTATTTTTCTTAGACTTGTTCGTGGTGGTATATTACAATTGATCTGCTGCCTTTGGAACGAGACTTTAAGTGCTGCAGGCAATAACGGATTTTAATTCGGAGACCTAACCATTTCCTCAATTTTCGTCGTTTCTTTTAGAGAGTTTAGAAAGGAGAATTAATTAAGAAGTATTAATATTTAAAAAAACATTAAATCATTATTCCGATCTCTCCAACTCTTCTATAGTATCCCTTACGGTTACCGTTAATTTCAGTAGTTTTAATTCAGTCAGATCCGACATCAAATTTAACATAAGTTTGGTATTAATTCTGTCAGCGGAATCAATTCCCACTGAAAATTAGCATTGAACGATGAAAAGTACGCATTTTCATTAAAAATTCTCTATTTTTTCTCAGTGTTTTTCCATACTTTTTAAAAATAAGATCGGCAGCCTTTAAAAATAGCTCATCAAGTTTGCTGCATGATTTTCTGTTTTCTTTAAATTTTCCCTTCGATGTTTCATAAATAAAAAAAAGAATAATTTTCACAAAACCATTGTCGCACGTGATGTTATAGCCGTTCCTCCTCCGTTTTATCAAAGTAATCCGTTTTCGGCAGAAGGTTATCAATTGTTGTCCAGTCGTACGAGTATTACTTTCAGCTTTGTGAAATTAGAATGACAAAAAATGTGTACGTGATTGTCATTTTAATCTGGAGAATTGAATTCTTTGGAGAGCCTGACCGAAAAGTCTAGTTGTTATCGGAATAGATAATTTGAGGTGCACATAGATAGATTTTTGCTGTGGTTGAGAAGAAATTTCGTTGTAGCTTCATTTGGCCTAAAAACTCTTAAATGGTGCCATAAATGGATATAATTTAATGTATAAAAAATGGGATGTCTTTATCAATTTTTGAAATCACACGGCGGGAGCAGATACGATGTATCTCAAAATAACTTATACAATTTAATATTATTTTGTAAAATATTGGACAGGAAAATATTTAAAAACGCCTGTCACACCATCTAATTTTTGGCAAAATCTAAATGTTTACGTGCATTGATAATGGTATCCAGAAAGTTTGAATTAATAACATTAATAATTACACTCTAGTGGACGATAAAAATTAATATTTATTTCCATAAAAGCCGTATCTTTCATATCTGTTTCATCCAATATGATGATTCATGCCTTGTGTTCTTAGGAAGAAATTATTTTTCGTGCACAAAATCTTATTTGCTTCAATTGACGATTGCGCAATCTACGTGACTAAAGGTGAATTTGGAAGTATCACGATGTTCTCATTCTTTTGTTTTGTACGTCTTTTTGGTTTTATTTAATTTTTTTGTAATATTATCATGAGAATGTGTTGATAATCATATTTTACCACTGTGTATCAGTGAATCTTAATTTTTTCAAATCGGTACGTTCCAAGTTTTGTTGTTTAATACTTTGAAAATTGCAAATTATTTATTTGTTCAAGCTTTAAAAATGTCAGTTAATCCTTTCATGCGTCAATTTTATTTTCTATTTCGCTATATGAACCCTGAAATCTTGGCGAATCTATGATTATTATAGCTGAAATTTCCCCTATCATGGTACAATACATTTCTATTTCATCCTGAGAATATTTTTTTTACTCTTCCTAAAAGATATCCTGCGAGCCCCATTAGATGAAAATTAGTTTTTTCAAATGGAATTCGTTGATTATTTTACCCTTGACTCCGTCTTGCTTGTGTTTCCAAGAATGATAAAATTAATATTTTTAGATAACATAAACTTCAAGCAGGAACCTAATATTCAGCAACTACCTGGAGTAATTTTTTTCAATTTTGACATCCAATACCGTTATTTATAGAACTTAATCATGTGAGTCAAATCCTTTTTATTTACAATAATATTCTTATTCTTTACCATTGGTTATTTCATGAATAATAACTTTTAGCGCCGTACAAGGTTAACTTTCTTTCTCATGGATGAGTACATAAGATAATCTGTTTTATCAGCAGGGGGAGAAAGGGAGGCAGCTTGGAATGTTGGACATTGAAGAAGCAGCTTTAGGAATGAAATAAAGGTGGAATGCCTCTACATTGACCAATTGAAGTGACTCAGGAACTCAGCAATTATGAAGAAGGAAACGAATTGTGTAGATTGATAACTGAAGAACTGAAGAGTCAAGATATGAAGACACCATAGGAACAGATGACCCATTTGAAGATTCAAGAGATGAAGAATGGCGGCGATCCGAAGTCTGAAGATTTAGATTATATTTTGTTTCGCATATTTGTGTCTATTTCGATTGCATATGTGCCATTTTGTATTTTTTGATGAATTTGATTTAAATTTGTGTTTTAATAATGAATGAATGGGATTTAGTGTGTGTGTGAGAATGATATTTAGTATTATATATGTAAATGAGAGTAATTGAGTATGTGTGCGATAGAGAACGTGCTTAATGGTGAATGAGTGTGTGTGTTATCAATTGTGTAATGGCGTTGTTACTTTCGGTGAAGCGCATTATTTCGTATGAATGAGGTATGCTATTTCTAGTGAATGAGGCCTGTTATTTCGTGTGAATGTGGAATATTATATGGTGTGTATTAGGTATGCTATTTCGTGTGAATGAGCTATGGCTTTTTGTGTGAATGAAGTATGTTTTTCGCGTGAATGAAGTATGTTTTTCGCGTGAATTTGGAATGTTGTATGATGTGAATGAGGTATGCTATTTCGTGTGAATGAGGTATATTTTTTTCGATTGAATAAGGGTATATTATGTAGTCTGAATGAGTTATTTTATTCGTGTGAATGAGATATTAATGTAAGTGTGATTTTAGTTCGTAACTTTATAGTGTGAGTGAGGTTGTGTTATTTCGTGTGAATGAAGTATGTTTTTCCCGTGAATGTGGAATGTTATATGATGTGTATTAGGTATCCTATTTCGTGTGAATGACGGATCTTATTATGTGTGAATGAGGTATGTTTTTCGCGTGAATGTGGAATGTGATATGATGTGAATGGTGTATGCTATATCGTCTGAATGAGTGTATATTATTTAGTCTGAATGAGTATGTTATTTCGTGTGAATGTGGTATATTATATGATGTGTGTTAGGTATACTATTTCGTGTGGATGAGGTTATATTATTTAGTGTGATAGGTGTACGTTATTTAGTGTGAATGACGTATGCTATTTCGTGCGAATTCGAGGTATATTTTTTTCGAATGAATAAGGGTATATTATGTAGTCTGAATGAGGTATTTTATTCGTGTGAATGAGATATTAACGTGAGTGCGATTTTAGTTGGTAACTTTATAGTACGTGAGTGAGGTTGTGCTATTGAGTGTGAATGAGAGGTGACTATTTATTATAATTAAGCGCTTATTATCGATATATGTGTGTGAATGATGGTGTGATGTTTATATTGCGAATGACCTTGTGTTACGTAATGTGTGAATGACGGTTTAATATATTTGGTGTGAATGAAAGTGCCATTTAGTTTTCATTGGAGGAAGCCATTTTATGGAATGGCTGAAGTAGTGCTTGTTTTTTTATCGTAGAACTTGGGTAGCGTAGATAGTAGATGGTAGTGTAGTGCATGTCCCCCTCAAATCCAACTGCGTCCTCAACGTGGAGAGGGGGTGTAACAGCGGACAGTCATGTTTCAACGAGGTTGCCATGGTGATTCATACAAACTTTCCAAATTTTGCTCGGCAGTTTTTCCTGCTCATTTTTCTTTCACAGAACTTGACGAATTCTTTTATTTCTTGCAAACTACATTCATTGATGGTTTCAAAATGTAAAACCGGTGAACTAGTTTCTATACGCATGACTTTCCGCTGGCTAATGCAGTTGGTGACTTTTGTATCGGAGTGTGTACGCATTCATTTCTATTGTTCGCAATTGTAATTGTTTCAGTTTTTTTAAATGTCAATTTAATTTCATTCGGTTAATAATTTATCTTCCCTCTTGTTAAAATTGGCCCGTCACGTAATGTACTTCAATTCAATGTCCAACCAATTTTTTTATGTAAATCTTAAAAATTCCAATAAAATTGTATGATTTACTATAATATTTCACTTTGAGTGTTTCTTTACTTAATTAGCTTCGGTGAAAATGTTTTAAACTACCCATGTATACTATGTATAAGGCTTACAGAAGCATTGGATGTATATTTTTCTGTTTGATTTTACATCATATTATCTTCAATTAAACCTAATAAAACAGCCATTATTTATTGTAGTAATCATCCACTTTAATCATGGGTTTAATTGAGTAATAAATAATTAAAAATTGTCTACTTTTAACTGATTATGCTCGCCGACAAAAACCAATGTACTTGATATCATTCAATAGTCAGTGATTTCCTTGTTTTTATCAATATAATTCAATGATGCACCAATATCTAATTTAAAAATTTGTATTTATGCATGTATAACAAGGGAGATAATAATATTTTTAAATCCATTTTCTAAATCTACTCGGCGGAAAAATTGTGTTTTTTATTTTTCTGTTAATGTTAAGGTTCTGCTATTTCCAATAAAATATATGTATATAAAGTGTACTTCCATGTATAACTTTCAAAATCTGCCTATTTTATTTGTTTGAGTGAGAAATAAGAAGTATGAAGTACATATTATATTTTATAATTTACGGAAATGTTTTTTCATTGTTCAATTTGTAGACATTGTAAATTTAATTGTATTTTACTCTTTCTATCGAATAAATTTTTTTGCGTTTCTCTTTGAAATAAATTTCAAAAGTTCGTATTTTTATTTTGCACATTATAGCCTCAACCAATGTAGATTTTTCTTAAGGGTTTGCTATGAATGTAAATAATGTAATGTGAATGTACGAAAGTTTGGAGCATGGTATTTGTTAGTACGAATTAGAGCATGTAATTCATGGTGATGATAGTGTTGCTATGTATGAATTATGTTTGTATGGTTAAATGTGAATCACTGCATTTAAATGATTGACATAATATTTGATATTTTAGTGTTTGTAATATAGGACGATGTGTTCCATTAATTAGTGTAAATGAGATTACATTAAATGTGAAAGAATGTACGTAGGTTAGTGAGATCAGAGTATATATATTTTTTTTGTAAATGCGAGCACGAAATTTAGTGCGATGAGACGGTTTTTATTATGAACTAGCTGACCCGGCGAACTTCGTACCGCCTAACATTCAATGAACTTATAGTTTAGTTGCACTATTTATAAATAAAGAGCGACTGTATCGTTTTAATCATATTTGATTTATTATAAATTAAATGAGCAAATATTGATGAAATAAAAATTATACGCATTCAGTTGTTGGCTTTTTGTGTTATCAACCGTAAAAAAATGTTCTTAGGTCTAAGTCCGTAGCGTAAACTTGGCTCGTTCACGGGGCAGGTTAACGCAACGCTAGACCGACGCTTGACTGATGCTCAAAATAGTGTAAGAAAAGCCCCTATGAAGCAGCATTCGTATCAAATGACTTTAGGCGCGCCAGTTATAGTATCTCTGTTTGGAAAAAATGCACTGCGTAAACGTGCTGCATGCGTAAACGCACCACGGTGTGCCCGACACATTCGGGTTTAATATCAAGCGCCTTCTGATAAACAACAGTTTTTGTTTTGTTATCAGGCGCAAGATAAAGCGAGTGAAGCTAAATAAAAATAGCGAAGCGAAGCAGGGACGCAGCGAGGGGTGTTTTTGGGTGTTAAAACCCTCCCAAAAGGTCAGAGAATCTTCTTATAAAACATTTGGTTATTAATATTAGGGGGACGGATGAGTCACAAAATATTTAACTGTTCACACAGCCGCAAAACCTACCATTTTGAACCTTTTATCCTAAAAAATGTCTGGGGAGGGCCCCCACACCTCTCGCTTACCTTGGCGAGTTTTCTATACCCTACAGACCCGCCAGTATTAGCTGCGCCTATCCTTAATCCCTAGCTGCGCCCTTGAAGCGAAGGAAGAAATACAGCGGATGGTTTACCGACTCGTAAACATACCACATATTATTTACCATGAGAAAATCATGGGTTTTCACTGACACATGAGAACAAACATCACAAAAACTGAAAGGCTGACCATGCGATTTGTTAATCGTTATACGAATGCAACACGAATTGGAAATTGAATAAGTTTAATCTCAAAAGGGCAATAAGTTGGGATCATAAAATCTTCGGATTGAGAACTTGCTCATCTGTGAATTTTCCTTTGAGTATAGTGGCGTGAATCACTTTCATTATCAGTTTTTTTAATAACCAAACACGTTCCGCTGGATAGTTTTGGTTGGTTTAAGTTTCGAAAGACCATGAACACAGAGCCTACCTTAAGCTGTAAATCGTGCCGTGGTAAGCCAGGTGCGTCCAAGGACTTTAAATATTCAGATAGATGGTTGGTGACTTCGTCTTCGTTTATTACAAAGTTAAAAGATTTGAATTCATGCAGAGTACACGGACATTACTGATAATCAACAATTGCTTGGAGATTTGTTTACACACACGGTAGTTATGTGTTTGTTGACAACTCAATTCGAGCTGAGCTTATATTTAATTCAATTATTTTAATACTATTTTACTATTATTTTAATATTTGTAACTTTTTTTAATATTTAATTTTTTTAATATTGTTAAAAAGATCAGTCAATACATTAGTAAAAACGAAAAAAAATCTTATTTTTTTGACCGTCTCAACAATCAACTCCTAAAAACATATCTCTAAGATAAAGTTGAATTTTTTTTGTGAACTTTTCCTATTTTTTAATGTCCTATATGTTATTCGGAGCCGAGATGAATACAAAGAGCCTAATGTCACTAAAATCGGTGCAGCCGTTCTCGAGTTATAAGTGTTCTAACTAACACGATTTTCGACTTTCTTTTATATATTTATGAATTATAGTGTATATTAAGGTGTGAATGCAAGTTGGTGAGATGATGTTATTTATTTATTTATTGGTTAGAATGAGTGTATTTAATTTAGTGTGATGTGAGCATGTTGTAAAGTATGGTTGAGGAGATGTGGTATTTAAGTGATAGGAGTTATTTTTTTGTGTCTGAGAGTTTATAATTAAGTCTGAACGAGAGCATTTAATTTAGTGTCATGAGTGCTTTTTAGTACGAACGAAACGCCATAACTAAGTGTGAATGAGTTTGCATGAGATAGTGACTATTTTTGTTTGAATTATGGTATGTGTAATTTTGTGTGAACGAGGGAGTTGTCCTTGCTATCAATAAATGTAAGTACTATGGTCTGGAGTGCCTCAACATGGAATGGACATAGTAATGGACATAATAGGGTGGTTTCCTTCATCAAAGAAAACGAAAGGCATTGATTGCGATTCGTTACCCACCATTAGTGTATTCATAATATACAAATTATTTTGTTTTAGAAATACCGGGTTAGACGAATGGCAATGGTCCATTTTTATCCTCATTTGAAAAGGGCCAGATTGGCGCCCATGCGATGCCACTCCACGTGACGTCACAGGGACCTAGTTTCTATACGAGAAGATAGGAGTTATACGTCGTCTGAGGTTACCAATGCATGCATGAGGCGCAGAGCTCAGGGAAACATGTCTTAACAATCCCTTATTAAAACTGGCTAAGGTCGGAAAGTTTTCCTCGTTTGATAAGTTATTAATAATCCTTATTTAAGCCAAGCGCTACCAGCCAGCAGGGTACTAGGCTAGCCGCTAGCAGCCTGCGTCGTATCAGCGCTAAGCCTCGCCTCAAGGTCACCTCGCAGGGGGGGAGGGGGAACCAGAAATACGTCACGCGGAGAGACTTCCCGACATTCATACTTAAGCGTCGCGTTTTCGCGCGCTTGAAAATTTTCACTTTTAATTTAATCGCGAAAAATAGATATCGTCATTTAAAAATCTAAAAGCGTGAAATACGTACTCCAGGAATAATAATCTTTCGATTTAGGCAATAAAAAAATAATAGGAAACCACCCTATTATGGAGGTAAGGGAAAGAAACTTAGGTTATTACTCAAAATCTTGGAAATCGTCCCATGATGCCGGTGATCTGAAATTAGTGTACCATCATAAAAGTTGCAAAATATTAATAGTCTTTACTTGACTTATGGTTTACCTTACCTGGCCCAGGTAAGGCCACTATCCGGACCCCTCTACCCCTGCTACACGGATATTTTACAGAGTATTAGTCACTTGAATCAGTTATTAGCAGACATCAGCTTCAGTATTTAGAACGCAGTTTTCAATTTCAGTTCACTTTGTAGATGTCATAGTCGAGGCATGAGGACGGCCAATTGAATTACTCAATCCTCCGTCCAACAATAGGGTAGTTTCCTTCATAGAAAAAACGAAATAAAGGCATAGATTGCGATTCGTTTCCCATCACAAGTGCATTCATTATGTACTAATCATTTGGTTATAAAAATCCCGGTTTAGACTAATGGATATGGTCAATTTTGAACCTCACTTGAAAAAGGCCAGATTGGCGCCCATGCGATGCCACTCCACGTGGCGTCACAGGGACCTAGTTTCTATACGAGTAGATGGGAGTTTTACATCGTCTGAGATTACTAATTCATGCATGAGGCACAGAGCTCAGGGAAACGTCTCTTGATAATCACCTATTAAAATTGCCCATGGTCGGAAAATTTCCTTCGTTTGATAAGGTATTAATAATCCTTATTTAAGCCAAGCGTTACATGGTAGCTGGGTACTCTGCTACCTCCAAGCATTCTGCATCGCATCAGCGCTCAAAGCCTCGCCCCAAGGTCACCTCAAACGCCGACAGCGGGAACCAGAATGACGTCTCACTGGCTTTTGCCAGCATTCGTACTTTGCCGTCGCGTTTTCGCGCACTTGAAAATCTTCACTTTTCATTTAATCGCAAAAAAACAGAAATTTTAAATTAACGTTTGAAAATCTAAAAGCGTAAATTGCGTGCTCCAGGAAAAATAATCTTTCAATTTGGGCAATGACAAAATTATGGGAAACCACCCTATTGCATCAGTATCATTAGGCAACAACGATTGTTGTATATACAATAGATTTTTTTATATTCAAAACATTATTGTTAATGGAGTAAATAAATAAATACGCGTAAAATATGGCTCTAGTTGAAAATGGTTAATAGCAGCCGTATACAATGGCACTAAAACAAATGGGTAATTAAAAATGCTGGGGATATGAACATTTGCTAAGCGATTTTACTGCAGTTTTTGACGGGAAAAACTCAGATCACAGAAATTTTTAAGTTTAATCAATTTCACTTAATTTCATATATATTATTTATTCAACTTTTAATGAAAGTTACAAAGAGGAATAATTATTTACCGAATAAAAAAACGATATAATTTGTAAACATAACCGAATTCTTCTCGACTATTAGGCTTCTGCGGCTCATGGGTGATTATACGAGAGAGACACTCGCCGCCGTTGAATGCCGCGTTATGTAACGGAAATAGGGTGGTTTCCTATTATTTTTATATTGCCCAAATTGACAGGTTATTTCTCCTGGAGTACGTATTTCACGCTTTTAGATTTTTCAATGACGATATCTATTTTTCGCGATTAAATGAAAAGTGAAAATTTTCAAGCGCGCGAATACGCGACGGGTAAGTATGAATGCCGGGAAAAACTCCGCGTGACGTCGTTCTGGTTCCCGCTGCCGCAAGTGAGGTGACCTTGGGGCGAGGCTATGATCGCCGCTTCGATATACGCTGCTAGCAGTTAGCATAGTACCCTGAAAGCAGGTAGCGCTTGGCTTGAATAAGGATTATTATTCCCCTATCAAACGAAGGAAACTATCCGACCATAGGCAGTTTTAATAGTTGATTACAATAGAGATGCTTATGCCCTGTTCACACTACGTTCTTTTTACGCCGGTTAGCCCCGACCATGGTTATAAAACGAGGTGTGAACGCAAGTTCCCGTTAACCGTGGTTGGGATTCTGACCACCGTTTACCAACCATGGTTGGCGGTAGTTCATGCGTGTGTGAACGCAAGTTGATTAAAAGCTGGTTAGAAAAAGAAGAAGGCAAAGCAGCAACGAAGTGGGATAGGAGGAAAGAAAACAGAAAATAAAGCATTCGAAGAGGAGACGGCCGTTATTGTTGAATTATATTCGTCAGAATTAATTCTAAGAAAAGTGTTATTGATTTGATCCGTAATTTGTTGTATATTATGAGATTTTAAACCTGATTTAAGTTATGCAATATACTACATAGTTCGTAGTGAATTAGCTATTACCTCGTATTGTATTGTTACGGACAGATTGAATAATCTATATAAATATTTTGCTAGAATTGAGTAAAATATGCGAAAGTACCATAATAAAAATCCGAAGGTCACAATGATCTTAATGTTTTGGTAAGAGTCCTTTGTCCCAGTTTGAAAAAGATCACTTATGTTCATCCTTGAACAAAAGTTCTTCCCATATCAACATAAACTATCAGGCTAACGGCTAGTCAGATATAACTATAGAAAATAAATTTTGAAACGTCGGGTGATACTACATAGAGCAAAAAGTACCACGTTCTCTCTCTTATACATTCAGGAATTTAGATATTCATCAACAGAATAGAAAATATTACCTAAAAGGTGCTGCTTCAATTTGGCTCTAAACTTGCTTGGTACTTTCTCATATTTCAGAGCAGTTGGTAGAGCATCGTAAATCCTGCAACTCATAGTGACAGGGCCAGTATTAAATAATATTGATAGATTGCGATGTATCACCGCAAAATTATATCGGCTTCTCGTACCGTAATCATGAACGTCGAGATGTTTAATAAGTGTCAGCTTGGTTTTGTTATCTCTTCTTGACATTGCGGCACAAAAGATATATACGCAATATATACGTTTCCTATTATTTTTTGCTAAATCGAAAGATTATTACTCCTGGAGTACGTATTTCACGCTTTAAAGATTTTTATATGACGATATCTATTTTATCGCGATTAAATGAAAAGTGAAAAATTTCAAGCGCGCGAAAACGCGACGCGTTAGTAGGAATGATGGGAAAAAGTCCGTGCGACGCATTTCTGGTTCCCCCTCCCGCCTTGTGGGGTGACCTTGACCGAGGCTCTGAGCGCTGATAGGACGCAGGATGCAAGCGGGTAGCTGAGTACCTTGCTGGCTGGTAGCGCTTGGCTTAAAAAAGGTTTATTAATACCTTATCAAACGAAGAAAACTTTCCGACCTCAGCCAGTTTTAATAGGTGATTATTAAGACATGTTTCCCTGAGCTCTGTGCCTCATGCATGCATTGGTAACCTTAGACGATGTATAACTCGTATCTACTCGTATATAATCTAGGTCCCTGTGACGTTACGTGGAGTGGAATCGCATGCGCGCCAATCTGGCCTTTTTCAAATGAGGATAAAATTTGACCCTTGCCATTCGTCTAAACCGGTATTTCAAAATCCAAATAATTTGTGTATTATGAATGCACTAATGGTGGGTAACGAATCGCAATCAATGCCTTTCGTTTTATTTGATGAAGGAGACTACCCTCTTGCTAATGTTTCATTTGTCCGCGCGCCCTCTCCTTTCGGTTAATGAGCCTTAACTCCAATTAGCATCAAATTTGGTGGGGTGTCAAGACTTGGGTCCGGGGAGTAGGTAATACCCTGCGGGCGAGAGGGACGTTTTTGCAATGAAGATTGCTAAGCTTTACAATAAATAAAACTCAAACTTCTCACACATATGGGACTTGCAGCCATGCGTTTGGATGTACATCTACATCTACATAATACCCTGCGAGCCACCTCTAGGGTGTTTGGCAGGGGGTGATCAATCACCAGCATGCATTTGGACTCCCACATGCACACCACACCGACCAAAAAACGTCCCGTATAATAACAAACTATACTACTATATGCTGTTAGAAATAATAATTGAATTAAGAAACATGCATTGAGTTTTACATAGGTTAGTAGGCTACACTACAAGTCATGCAATCTATTTACGAGTTCTATTGCTGCCGTTATAATCTCTTATTGATCGTGGAAAAAATGACATTCGGAATCTGTCTGTTCTGCAATCTATCTCTCTTATTTCATTTATGTCATCTGATCTACTGTAGCATGTTGGCGTCCGTAAGATATGGTTAACTTCGTCAGAAAAGACACTGCTCTTGAATTTATCTAAAAGGTTTAGCCTATTTTTCAATCTACGGTCCGACAGAGATTCCCATCCGAGTTTATTTAAGAGGTCAGTTACACTAACAAGACTATCGTAACGACCTTAAAATGTTATGCAAACCCTTCTACGCATAAATTTCGACGGGAAAGTGTAATTCGTTCTCCTTAGGGTATGGAAAAAAATTAAAAAGGAATACCAACAGCACCCGGTGTTCCCAGGCGGTCACCCATACAAGTACTATCAGTGAATCCCAGCACTACAGTGGGTGCTTTCCATTCATTGACACACGTCGACACAAGTCGACTTGCGTCGCGGTTTTCGTGTTCCATTCGGTGTGTGTCGCCGACTGTTGTGACACAAGTCAACAAACGGTAACGCACAGGAATAGGAGAGTTATAAACAAATGCCGCGAGCCGACACAAGTCGACGCGTGAGTCGCATGAATGGAAAGCACCCAGTGGGTTCAAAAAGTATTCGGACATATTTTGTTTCCAGCTAAAATTTCATTTTATTTATATTGCAGTGGCGTAACCATGGGGGGGGGGATGAGTGGGATAGATACCCCCCAAAGCCTCAGATAAACAAAAAAAAGTATTTTAAGATATTGTCTAGTTTTGACTTATAATGACTACATCTACTTTAAGTTAAATTTTAAGTGACAAAATGATGTAAAATGTATTTCGGGTATGTCATTTTTCAAACTTTTCCCGGTCTTTTTAAAGTAATGAATATGCGAATACTGCCACTCGACCGCGTAGTTTTTCCTCAAGTTGATATAATTTACTGAGACTATGACGTATTCCACCATGGGTAAGCATGAGTAAGGAGTCTCATGGAAAGTGAAAGGTTTTTTCCGCTGCGCGCAGAAAATGCGTTTGTGTTTTACAAGTCACTATTTTAAAATTTCGTTTTTTTTCACTTTTCACTGCGGGCTCTCTCCTGACTTCTCAGAACAGGTAGTGCTGCTGCTACGCACTTGGATTTCTTCAAAGAATCTCCAGCCGCATTCAGAAGAAAAATTGGAATGTTTGCAGGGATTGGTCCGCATACAATGGCTGCAAAAAGCATTCGGACAGCTCTTGTTTCCAGCTAAAATAATTTTCATTTTTCCCTGTGTTGCGCTTATGTCT
This sequence comes from Ischnura elegans, assembly GCF_921293095.1. Lineage (NCBI taxonomy): Eukaryota > Metazoa > Arthropoda > Insecta > Odonata > Coenagrionidae > Ischnura > Ischnura elegans. Next base: position 15,802,200 of record NC_060258.1, on the reverse strand, counting down.
TGGGCTTGAAATGATTCTCAGTGTGTACTATAGACGATCTTTATTTATGCATGCACTGCGGCAACGGCAATCAATAATAACCTTTCGAAACTTGAAATAAAATAGAAAAATAACTTCATATGTGTCGCACAAAAAGTATTCGGACACCTGAATTTTTAATATTAAATGAAGTCATAAGGCACACTTTACGCAATAATAATTAGTATTTCGTGGCATTCCTTTTGGTTTTCAAGACTGCCTGAAGACGATTTGGCATTGAATGGACCAATTTTGATGTGACAATAGTGGGTATTTTTTTCCCATTCTTCTGACAAGCCAATCTTGAGGTCATTCGTGTTTTATATTTCCTTTACTTTATTTGTATCTCCAGAATACTTTACAGATGCTCTATCGGATTGAGGCCAGGTGATTGTGGAGGGGTGTTGACTGTGTTGGGTGTGTTATACACGATCCACAGCATTGTATCCTTAGCCTTGAGTTTTGGGTCATTTTGAAATGTAAATTTGTTTCTCAGTCCCATTTTTCAGTACTAACAAACAAATTCTGCTTCAGTATGTCGATTTAGACCTTGCGGTACATGACCCCTTTCAAAAAGTGCAAATTACCAGACGGAGTGGACCCAAAGTTAATGATTTTAGCTTTCCAAAATATCTCGAGTTGGAGATCAAGTGGATTCGGGCGATCGGAAGAGACAATTTCACCTCCACGAAAAACAGTAACGTATGTATCCTTTCACGCTGTAATTATCTGGATGTAATTTCTAGCTAGATGTGGCTTGGGGATGTTTATGAATGTCTCCAATACTAAAAGTGGTGATTTAAAATATTGTAGCGGCAATTCGACTGAAAATTCTTTTATTTTAGTTGTTTTTTTGTGTTATTTCGTTGAGTAAACGTGTGGTTGAAGGAGTTACTGGGAATTATAATTTAGCAGCCAAGTTTATAGTATCGAATATTCTTTCTTAGCTTGCCCTTTGGTGTGTTATGCGTCTGAAACTCAGTACTCAGTTAAAAATACTTATTTAACTTAGAGTTGAAAAGCTGTTTCAATTATTTACGCCCTAAGTTATATACTCGGGTACTTTCGATGAAACTTCCTGAGTCATTGCAGTTTTGGCATAGTACCTCCAGACGATCCCATGCACCCCCTCACACCATCACGTGACCAACCCCATGTTTCACTGTTGCTTTCAAGGTCTTGGGGGTCGAGCTCAGTATTGTTCGGACGCCACACCATTTGATGACCATCGGATCGGAATATGTTGTACTTGCTCTAGTCAGTGAAAATCTCGCTATCCCACTACTCTAAAGGCTCAGATTGATGTTCCCGAGCCAAATCTACCTGCTCAGGGGCGGTCTGGCTGGTCGGCGATCGCCGAGGGTCCCGAGCTCAGGGGGGCCCCAAGAAGTCTCTGGAATTGTCGATAATAGTGCATAATCCTCACAACGCTATGGGTGAGGTCCGTTGAACGCTACTAATGCTTCGGAGCGCCACCAAGGGGTCCGTTATTCGCTACGGAGTTATGTATATTTACATACACATATGTGAGCATGTGTGCTCTCGCTCACAGTGACCTGTGAGCATGCATGTGGTGGGAAGACAGGAAGCCATACAGTCTCCGTTTATATGTGTTTCATGTAATGTCTACATAAATGTACATTTATTTGTTTATTTTACCAGACGAAGTTTGTTCTGTTTATCCTATTGTTGTATCTTTTCTGTGCTGTGATTAAAATAATGAGAGAAAAAAGTGAATACATAATAAAAGGAGTAATAAAGTGTATAAGAAGATACAATGTGATAAATAATTTTTATTTTTAGGGTAAATAATTTTTTTACACTAAAACCCAATAAGGGTTGATTATTATGGGTTGAAACGCCTTAAAATTATTTTCCAAACAAAAAAATAATTATACAAAGCTAAATACGGGTAAAATTTAAACTAAATTTTACCCGTATTTAGCTTTAAAAAAATATTTTTTTAAGTTCCAGCTTTTAGGGGTAGTTTTCACCCCTAAAAAATAAAAGGCGCCCTTCGGCATAATATAGATTTTGAAGAAGGGGGTATGATTAGTCTAATCCCAAATATTTATGCAAACTGATTCGGTTTGAAAAAAATTTTTAAAGGATGTATGATTAGTATAAACACAAATTTTTATGCAAATCGATTCAGTTTGAAAATTCTTTTTTACATTAAACCCCAATAAGGGTTGATTATTATGGGTTGAAACACCTTAAAATTATTTTCCAAACATAAAAAAATAACAATACAAATAATTTAAACTAAATTTTACTCGTATTTAGCTATAATAAATAATTTTTTAAGTTTCAGCTTTTAGGGGTAGTTTTCACCCCTAAAAAATAAAAAGCGCCCTTCGGCATAATATAGATTTTGAAGTAGGGGGTATAATTAGTCTAATCCCAAATTTTGGTGCAAATCGATTCAGTTTGAAAAAATTGTAAGGTTTTTCACTTTTATGAGCTTCATTTCCTGGACTATGAGGGATATTTTCGAGATTGGTGTGGGGACCAACACTTGGACACTACAACCAAGTTATGATTGTCCAATTTAGATAGATACACCACCTAATCGCGTTGGTTGCCGTGTCTGTTACAGTGGATACTGCATCCAACTTTCACTTATCCAATTAAAACTGGATGTCTCATCCAATCCTTTTTTTGAGTGTAGGGAAAATTACTTAACAACTTTTTTTAAAAGGACTCGTGACTAACAATTTTGCTAATCTCGTTCGAATTTTTCGGGAACACGTAGTGGTCCGTAATGATATTCTTAAGTGTAATGACCAAAGGCAATTTGGTCATTAGGAAAGCATTGTCCGAATATTTTTGTGTCTGGCATTTCCTTCGTACCTACACTGCCCATAAGTATGAATGAAAGGATATTTGTGGCTACTTCATTCCATTCAAATTGGTCCAAGTGGATCGTTGGTTCAATGGCCTAGCAGGGTCGTATATAATATAAGTATTACCTCTGTATTCCCAAGATCGTTGAGGAACTCTTTGCCCCTATCTAGAATCTGAAACAGTATTTTTATCGTTGTAAACGACCCTCTATTTCATAGAAATCATGGTGAAAAATAATGAAAAACTCGTTCAATACTGCGGAAAGATTAATTAACATTCATGAATCGAACTAACGGAATATCAGTGCATTTCATTGAGGAGGTTGGTGGTGTGAAAGACGTCATATTATTCGAAGTCATAATTCTAAGTATCAGTAGTGGCAAAAAAAAACATTTTTATGAATCACAATATCACCTACCATAACGACAAATACCACTCCATCCTCATCGAAGAGTAATTCATTGTGCTTGTCTACATTGGCATAGCTGTCATTTTAACAACACTACATGGATCCACTCACGATACTGTTTCATTCACGAGAAAAGAATATATACCTACGGTACGATTTTAAAAATTGCTATTGGATTGGCATCAGTCCTCCGTGGGAGTTATAGTAAATGTATAGTCGACGACGCGAACAAATCGTTTTAGAAAATTGTTTATTGATAGGTTACTATGTTTAAAACTAAGGTATTTTTCACTTGAATAAGCACTTTTGCTACGTTTAACGAGAAACTTCCATTTCATTTGACCATATATTATAAGTTCGCTTTTGTTTACTATTTAAACACTTGAAAAAAATTATTATTAGTAATATTTCACCCAGTGAGATGTATTTCAAACATCAGATGTTTTATTTCCGAAGAAGTAACGTCAAAATGAAATACCTTCCAATTTTCTATCATGGCCATTTGTTTTCCGCCGGTTTTCGTCTGCTATTACCCATGATTCCTGAAGTTGCACCTTTTGCTCCACCTCCGAAGCTGGTGCAGATAAAAGATGCATCTTTTGAACATGCAACCGCGACGCGAACAGCGTTCGTCACTTGCAACTTCCGCGACGCGAACGCAAAAGTGGCAGATAGGCGCAGGAAAGTGCGGAAGTGGCAGCGACGCGAACAGAGCTATAATTTTTTGTGGGTTTAAAGAAAATTTGTTGAATAATTTCGATTGAATTAAGTACTGATTTGGCTTAAAGACTTTTGCGATTTTTGCCTCTAGGGGGGGGGGGGGCAGCTGCCCCTCGCTGGGTACGCCCATGACATGTATATTATCTCACCATGACGAAAAGAACTTTCCCTTTCGTGACTCCTCAACTCATAACTCTCATGACAAGATGCTGGGAGAAGCAAAGAACAACTATCTGAGACTTCCCCTCTAGTTGAACACGTCATGGTCTATAGCATTTCGCTAGAGCAACTAGAGGAAGTCGGACGCTGTTGAGTCTCAGTATTCGCCTCTCCTCTTTGATCGTCTGTTCCCGGGTCCCATTAGACTCTGATGTCTGAGAGTAACTTCCAAGGTTAGCTCCCCCTTCCGCTGTTGCACGCAGGTTGGGGACTGGAGGTGAGGTCGAAGGGGATGGAGATAAGATAAGTTGCCTCGTCTTGCCAGAGTGCGACGGAGGGTGCCTTCACAGCTATGCGTTGCGTCGACGCCAAGAGACCTCCTGCCCCACCATCAAATTTTGCCCTTCACAGCTCTCTGTGTTGCGAAGACAAATGAAAGGCAAAAAGCGTCGGATGCTAAAGATCGGCCTGGAAGCATACAATCTTATGATCTCGAGTCAAACGCACAATAAATATGTTGTTTTGTGCACTTTTACGCAATTTAAATTCTTAAAATATTCTTCTGAACTAAAAATAGCATTCGAAGTTAATGTGGCGACCAAAAAGTTGATGACCATGTGTGTAGCGATGGCCCTTGCCTATGCATTATGACCTTCAAATTGTATTTCCTGACTCGGAATTTACGAAAAATAACAAATGACATACGCAGACAGTAGCGGATGCAGAAAAAAACTCGAGGAGGGGGCGCAAAAGATACATTTAATTATTACCTTTACTTTTATCCTGATAAAAAATAGTACCCATCTAATACTAGTAAAAATAGTAACAAAAGTCACGTTCAGAGTTTAAGAAATTTTTAATTAAATTTATTACCCGCACATGTAAGACAATGCCATCTTATGATATAAAAAAGTTATAATTGTGGTTCTTCTATGTTTAGTAGCAATTAGAAATTTGCGGAATTTCAGGATAATTGGTTCCAAAATGGTGATTTTTACGGCTTTCTGAGGGATATTTTATTAATCCTTACACTATTTTATTGGTAATATCAATTCAATTGAATAAAATTGATTCAACTTACAAATTTCTCTGAGCTCTGTGAGGGGGAGGGGGGTTTATCCCCCGCACCCCCCCCCCCTTCACTTGCTGCGCCACTGCATTGGAGAGTCATAGAGGGGTTAGGGAGGCAGCAGAGGAAAGAGATGACATGACGTTAATGCGAACTATGCCGATATTTTCCGAACACCTCCGATCGTCATCTCGGCCGTGCTCTTTCAAGACGAGGCAACTTGAATCCTTCCCCACCTCCCCATAACAAAGCCCATCGCCCATCCCATGGACCGCCCTTCGAGACGACCCCAACCAGCGTGCGTCTGTGGAAGTAGGGAGGTGCTCTCACAAGTACCAGAGTCGAATGTATCCAGGCATGGACGCTCGAAAGAGCGAGGCGAATACTTCGACTCAACCGCGTCCGATTTCCTTAACACTTTGCGTGCCATGGACGTAATATTACATCCTGCTAATCCTTCTGAGGATTGCCATGGACGTAATATTACGTCTTTCCATTTAATTAGCTTTGTATGCGTGAAGCCGTAATATTTCGCCCGTGGTACTTTTCCGGTTTACTGCTTAGGGGTTCTGTTTTTTTTTCAAAAATCAACTGCTCGATGGAAAAAGAGTTCATTTAATGTTTACTTGAGGACGAAAAGTCCTCTGTAGCAACCGGCATTCTCATCTTGGGCCACTTTGTGTGAAAAATCTTTGGGCCGTTCGTTGAGGGTGCATTGACCCTTTTTGTCATCCAGGATTTATAATGCTTTGCTTGGAACAATGCTTTTTTTATTTTTTCCATGCTTTAAATAGTTCAAATTGAGCGTATTAAAAAATTGTTATGCATGTTATGGCGGTACATCATATGTTGCAACTTTTTTATTTTTCAAAAACAGTATGTTTTCATTGTTGAATTACGTATTTAAAAATTAGCAATAAAGGTTATTCAACTCATTCATAAAGAAGAGCAAAGTTCATTTTTATTGAAATGCACATCGATATACATATATTTTTGATGCTAATGTTTAAAAAAAATTTAGGAATATAGAAAAAATGGCTGGATTTTTTCTGTAGGGCTTTAAATTTAGCAGCCGGCACTCAAAGTGTTAGGCTGCTCTGATGGAATACATGGATGATCATTTCGTATTACACATCTACATCTACATAATACCCTGCGAGCCACCTCTAGGGTGTTTGGCAGGGGGTGACCAATCACCAACATGCAGCATGCAAGGGGACCGCCACATGCACACCACACGGTCATAGAAATATTACTCACACTAGAAAAATATACATGCTTATCCACACAAAAATTGCTAATGGTTAGTAATTCTTAGATCAAATACATGCAAGGTTAGAACTACGAAAAAACATGCAATGGGTGATCCTGGCGAGCGTTGCCACTAATCCTTTCAATTGAGACAGCGTAGCTATCCTAAATAGTACAAGGGAAGAATGACAGTTTAAATCTCTCTGTTTTGCAGTCTATTTATTTTATTTTGTTCTCATGATCGCGTCTACTATAGTACGATGGTAAACGAAGGATATGATTCACGTCGTCTGAGAAAATATCTTCTTTGAATTTCCTAAGTAAGTTAAGCCTATACTTCGATCTACGCTCCTGTAAAGATTCCCATCCTAACTCGTGTAACATACTGGAAACGCTGCACTTTTTGTCGTAACAATTCATCACAAATCTGGCCGCCCTGCGCTGTACCACGACCACCGAGAGACCGGAGGTGTCTCTCGGTGGTCGTGGCTGTACTCGATTGATTTCACCTGTTAGTCCTGCCTCGTAAGGGTCGAACACGCTGGCAGCATATTCCAAGTGAGGCCTCACTAGAGTCAGGTAGCTTATTTCTTTCACCTTTTTTGGGAATTTACCGAGAATTCTTTTTACAAATCCAAGTTTATGGTTAGCTTTCCCGCATACTTCACGTATGTGCTTACCCCACGAAAGATCCCGGGTAATGGTGACCCCCAAGTATTTAACGAATTCGGTATTTGGTAGTGGAATCCAGTTAGCGGTGTAGCTCCTTCTTGAAGATATATCCTTTTCCCAAAAATTCATCACCATACTCTTTTCAAGATTTAATTTTAACTCCCAAGTACTGCACCAGTCATTTACGGCAACGAGGTCCTTTTGTAATGCTAATCTACATCTACATAATACCCTGCGAGCCACCTCTAGGGTGTTTGGCAGGGGGTGATCAATCACCAGCATGCAGCATGCATTTGGACTCCCACATGCACACCACACCGTCCAAAAAACGTCCCGTATAATAACAAACTATACTACTATAGGCTGTTAGAAATAATAATTGAATTAAGAAACATGCATTAAGTTTTACATAGGTTAGAAGGCTACACTACAAGTCATGCAATCTATTTACGAGTTCTATTGCTGCCGTTATAATCTGTTATTGATCGTGGAAAAAATGACATTTCTATCTAATCATTCTACCAATTTATCATTTCATCATATTTACCATTTCTACCTAATCTAAGGCTAATCTATCGCTAAGGTCGTAAACTTCACTGTATAAAACTGCATCATCTTTTACACTAGACGGAAAGTCCCAGACACTAGTTCTTCTTTGCTTCTCCCAAGTTCGTGTCATGAGAGGTATGAGTGAGAGGGCTCAAGTAAATGCGAAAAGTAAGGTTATTTTCGGCGCGCTGAGCTCGGGTATTTGTGCATGCACCTTGATTGGGGTCTACCGCTCGGACCCGTGTTAGTAATCATAAGCAAAGAGATTGGAAAGATGATATCGGGAAAGATATGTGAAGGCGAAGGAAGACCTCTCTTCATTCAGACATTCAGTGTCGTAGCCAGGAATTTCGTTCACGGGTGGGGGGGAGGGCGTCCAAAACCAAATTTCTTATACTTTTCCGAGGGAGGACCCCCGAATCAGTAGCTTAGCCAACGGGGGGGGTTCAGGGTTACAACCCCCCCCCCTTAATAACCACTAAAAGAGGCGCCAAAAAACGAGTAAGATGGCCTTAATAAATTAAAAAAAATACTTTATTTTAACAAATACTCGTGAAAAATTACTGTTTTTGAGACCTAAAAATCACGTTGTCAGCATCAAAAATCCCCGGACCCCTCCGTTGTCATGGGGTGTTTTCCACACACCCCGAAAAGGCCCCGTAATCTTCCAGAAGCCCCCCCCCTCCAAGGCCGGATCCAGAATTTCTCTGGGGGGACAAGGACCTGGCATGCAAAGGGTATTCTTACATTTGAGATTTAAAACAGCATACGACAATTACTTTACGAGATATTCTCTCTATCAATATGGACGTTGTTAACATGAAATTGAATGATTAAGGCCCCGTAATATGCATGACAAAACGAATGCCATGACAACCGTATTAAAAATCTTGACCATTTTTAAGCGTCTGGGGGGGGGGGGGACACGTGCCGCCGGACGCCCCCTAAATTCGCCTCTGCCCCCTCCCCCTTCCATTTCAAAATTCCGTCTTCAAAATTCCGTCTTGGAACAAAATATCGCTCCGAACCTTAGACCATTTAAGTAAGTAGACCTGCCGTTCGGGCAGAACGCTGTGGCCAACATCGCACGGCGGGGAAGTGAGTGGGATGAGGGATCGTGACGTCACGGTTGGGACTGCGGACGATATTCCGTATGCGCGCTTGAGATATTTTAACGCTCATCTGCTGCAAAGTCGCCGAAAAGTGACGATATTGGGCACGCAAAATGATGATACACTTAATAAATATATTTTTACGATGAACTAAGGCATTTTATAGCCTTGACTGTGCGCAAAAAGCTAAATAAATCAAGATAAAGCGAGAAGCGATCGTATTAAATAAATTGATTAAGAATGTCATATGTAAACATGGGCGTACCCAGCGAGGGGCAGGAGAAGCAGCTGTCCCCCTAGAAGCAAAAATCGCAAAAGTCTTTAAGCAAAATCAGTACTGAATTGAAACGAAAGTATTCAACAAATTTTCTTCAAACCAACGAAAAGTGATATGTATTAGTCTAAGTTAAGTAACTCAAATAAAACTATTTTTTCAATCAAATAATCTCATAAACTAATAAAGCGCTGGTATAATGTTCTTATGATGTTGGTTTCATTCATCTTTTCCATGCTAAAATGTCACAACTTGGCTTGCCCCCTAGACCTCCCCCCCCCCCCCTCCTAGATCATGGCTTCCCCCCCTAGACCATGGCTTTCCTCCCCCTAGACCATGGTTTCACCCCCTCTTGGTAAAAAGAAGGGGTTCTGGCAAGTATCACGTATTTTTTTCCGCAAAAACCAGTATATTGCGATCTCGGTAATCTTCAATAAAAATAATTAAACAAATCGTTTTATTTATAAACCCAACACAATGAAGTCTAGATTAACGTATTTACACTGAAAATACGCATTTTTTAAAATCCTATGTGAGATTAGAAAGAAGGCGTGGAGCAAAATCCCACGATATGTCACAAAGGATGAAGGGAGGGGTCCATAAAAAGGCAAAATTATTTTAGAAATATTACTTATTATTAGTAGATTAACCTAACCGTGACATTCCTAGAAAATGAATATTAAGACTGTCCCAGTGGTCGTGTGTCATTTTTAACCCGTAATTTTAGTAACTTTGCATCGAGCAATATTCATGAAAATTGGCACACTTATGGGGAAAGTTTTGTTGAGTTTAAGCAAAATTTTACAATTTTGACCTTTTGACCTCACAATGTGGGTCCAAACTAAAAATTTTAATTTGCCTTATGGGGTTTCAATGTTAAAAAAATCGAGATTGAAAAATATCTGAATTTCATTGACCAAAATGTCAATTCTTGGGTTTTCGGACACAAGAAACCCGAAAAAAAGACTTTCATTTACGAAAATTCAACCGTTGACCCAGTAAGGTCACCGTCAAGGTCATAAGGGTGGCAAAAAGAATAGCATACCAACAAAGGTATCGATCCATGGATTTTATAGGGCACCCAAGTCATTGGTGTTGTCCAAATACCCGTATTATTCACTAATTGACCTCCAAGGTAAATATGGAGGTCAAAGGCCATAGAGGTAAACGTTCGGCCATCGTGACACCCAGGTTTCGAACCATATGTTTTGAAGGGTGCCAAAGTCGATTTTCAGTTAATAGGTCCGTATTGTTGATTTTTTTACCACCGAGGTCTCAATGGGGGTCAAAGGCCATAGAGTTAAATGTCTGGCCATCATGACAATCAACGTGTCAAACCATAGGTTTTGAAGGGTCCCAAAGTCGGTTACGCAGTTCATTCATCCGTACAACAATTTATTTTGACCTCCGAAAGTCATAATGGGGGTAAAAGGTCATAGAGATTTTAATCGACCGCTTTGACTTTCTGACCGCTTTTGATGCAGATATTTTAAACTTCATTCGCTTCTCCGATTACCAAAATTTTATCACCCTCAATAATTTCAATAGCATTTTAAAAAAAGGTGATTGATTGTTTTTAAACTCTAGCTAAATTTGAGGATTCTTTTTCAAAACTCTCTTCTACAATTCTAGGACATTAAGCCTGATATAGAAAGTAGGAATTCATGGTGTGATATAATTTAAAAATTTTATCTACAGCTGACGAAAGAGGTAACTAGCGCGTTTTACAGTAACCAAGTATTTTCTTATACATGCGACTTCCGCAGTTTCACAAAATTATTTCAGCATTTGAAGACGCACAGTGTAATGTAGAAATAGATACATGTTTTAATGACAATATTTTCCACATCTACGGGCAACAAAACAGCAGCTGTTTGAACGGCGTTATGTATCATGTGCGCTACAAAACCGATTTGATAATTTGTGATATACAGGCCTTAGATCTGAAGGAATGACTATGAAAAATGGAATGGAAAGACACCCTTCTGCTGATGCTAGTTTCTTTTCTTCGTTTTTATCATGAATTTCTGTATTTTGGAGGAAGATGCAGAAGTATTTAAATATCTTTTATGCTCCTGCGTCTCCAAGTGCTTCGAAATATCATTCCTTCTGCCGTGAAAAATAGAAAATTACCCGTTACATTTCACACATTAGACAAAGTAATCGCTCCTGGATTTTTTTAATAAATGAGATTCACTTCTTAGATGATCTTTGAATTTGCATCCTCTTTTGTTACGTATTATGACAAAAATCAAAAAAATAAAATCATGTCATAATAAGTTTTTAAAAATTTCATTGAAAACTCGGTAAGTGCATACGTACAAAATTACAAGAATATATTTATTAAGTTATTCAATGAATTAAATATAATTGATTGTTTTAAAGCAAATTTATCTTTAAAATTATTTTAATCCAATCCTCTCTTTCTTTCTAATTATATATATGTTAATAGGTATTATTTATTCCCAGAATTTTCCGTAGCGTACGTAAAACTTAGGTGACACTTGCAAAGCCGGCGCTAGACCTTTTCCCACCATCGCAAAATATAAATAACACGAGAGCTGTCTGCTAAGTAAAAAATTATGCATTTATGAAATAACTAAATAATATGAATGCTGATTTGTTGACATCCCTTTTTAGTAGCGCTAGCGCGCAGTTCAATTTGCATCGCATAATTGACCGTTTAAAAATTACTATATGCAAAGGCGTTGCCGCATTACTTCGTGGACTACCGGCAAATTCTTTACACCATGACCCTTTTCCTCTCTAAAATTCCCCCCGTTTACAACTTTTGTGCAAGATTTCATGTTTTAATAACGATGTTCCGAATGATGCTAGATCGCTAACGAGATAAGAAAAAAATCTGCGGAAGTTTACAAAGGGCTTTGTCTTCATTTTACTGCCACAATATTTTTTCGTCGCTGCCAATGCCGAAAAATGCCACTGTTCATTAATTGTAAGTTCACCAATCCAACCATGGCTGAGAGAATACTTCTCGTACATAACGCAATAAATATTAGTACTTTTAATTGAAAAATCGCGAAGAAAATGGTCAGAATACCGCAGTGATACAGTGAATCCCCATTCGTAGCCATGCGCTACGACGATGAGCGTCCCAACCGTGACGTCACGCCGCTTAAAAAGTGGGCGGGGAAGGAAGGGAGCGGAGGGGAGATGTTGGCCACGGCGAGACATGGGTAGGGGTGGGGAATGGCGGGTCTAGTTCTTATATGGTCTAATTCACGATAAACACGTTTGACAATAATAATAATACTGATTTGAAATAAAAGCGACAGAGGAAAGAATTAGGAATTAGCGAATTAATATTTCTTTTGGAAGTCTGTATAGCTTTTGAAGCGTTTAAATTGTACAGGGTAATCCCATAGTATCTTTGTAAGCGGGTTATGTACGTGAAAGGGAGTCCTGACGTCTCACAGGTTGTGACTTAATGAACTCGTGTATTTTGGGTATTTTATGAGCGCGTCTCATTTCTGCAATGGGAAAGAGTTTGCGCTGGTTTTGAAGCAACACGCAGATTTATATACTCCCGGGCACGGGTCATTGTATGCAGCGCTAACTTTCGGACTGCACGATATGCACAAAAACATGACAAACGTAAAGTCGGTGGAGGTTTAAAAATAATATTTCGCATGTGTTGCTGGTTGTTGCAAGCATTTAACGTTGTTCTCGAATCAGTGGAAGCTCAATCACCACCAATATATAATATTTAAGCGAATATATGTCGTGTTCGCAACCATGATAGTTGTTAGATGTTATTATTTTGCCATATAATTCGCTCACACATGGATCTGCCTGGCAACCTGTTGATGTACAGTTCACCCTGAATAAAACTCGAGAACGGAAAGCTGGCAGCCACGGTGAGTATAATGAACATTATGGTGATATAATATTTTCTTCGACTGTTGACTGGATTATTCTAAAAATTCTTGTCTTGAGGAGAATAGTAAGGTTTCATGACCCAATTCATTTCGGTGTACGCAATTGTCCAGTTGACAGCTCTACCAAGACATTGGCTTCGTATCTTTTTTAGCCGTTGTATAAATGTACATTTTGTTTCACTCGCGTCCATAATGAGTTGCTGATATTTTTTCCGTTTTTTTTTTTAATTTAGCCGTGTCGAGCAAACCGGAATTACCCCCGAAGATCGCAGCAAGATGCTTAAAGATGATCTGGCTCGTCTCTGCAGACTATGCCTCAATCCAGGCGATTGGACCATCGACGTATTCAATCCTCGAGGAACTAATGGATTTCTCGTTTGGAGTATCATGGGTGAACTCGTCGAAATTCAGGTAAGAAGTGCGCCATTGAATATGAAAGCATACCTGTAACTCTAATTTGTGAGGTGTGGATGTTCTAGTATTTGAACTGGTCGGTTTTCTTAAATGTGGGGAAGTACCTAGGGTAATGTAAAATGTGAGGAAAGTGCTATGGAAGTGTAATAAAACATGGGAAGAAAGTATCGCGAAAGCTTGGATGAGGATGGATTCTCGATGTGCTTACCTAGGCAACGGTGTGGCAGCTGCAAACACATTACGATGACATGTCGCTGTTTACAATAGTTTGTAAGGTATTTTACTCACTCAACACCAGGGGCGCAGCTAGGAATTAAGGCTTGGGGAGTTTTAAAGTGCATCTATAGACCCGCGGGATGTGTCCCACATAGCACAAAATATCTTCTAGCTGTCTACAAAATATGTAGAATGTCTTCAGCTAATGTCTGGAAAATATCTTGTAATATCTTCTCGACATCTTCTAGATATTTTGTAGATATCTGAATGTCCGCTTTTCTGATATCTTTGAGGGGACATTTTCTAGGCATTCATATTCAAATTGGATCCATTGGGAAAATACAGGATGAATTACTAAAATATAATATTTTTCAGTATAACAAAAGTTTTTTTTTCTACTGCCCACATAGCAATGAACCTCTCAGAGACGTCTCACTAATGGTCTCGAATATCGCGAATGTTTCAGAGATGTCTCAGAGATGTAGTCGTGAGACGTTCAGGAATCTGAAAAAAAAACGAATTTAAACGCCATCAATGCTTTCCATATATATTTTTCGGTGCAATTATGCAGTTGTGATTATTAAAATCATGACATTTAATACGGATTTCTTATTTTCAAAAGGTCATCCGTCAAAAATTTGTCGCCAAAAATGATCGAGATAAGTAGACCATAACTGTATAATTTGCATTCAATTATTTTTTTGCCTTAATTTTAAAGCATACCATGGTACAAACTCTCATGAGACATCACAGAGACCATTTTTTTTGGACACAGTGACATCTCAGAGAAGTCTGAGAGATGTCTCTGATGCTCTCAGAATGTCTACGAGACGTAACATACGATATTCGAGACGTCTTGGAGATGTATCCGAGACATATTTCTGCTATGTGGGTGATAGCCTGGTGGTGGAGCATGAGGTGATATGGTAGGATGCCTTCTGGGGATTCTCCCTGAATATTGGCACCTTTCTAGCATTCACTTCTTTCTAACGGGGGCCTCCTCCTCTTATTCCAAATTTGAAGTCACCACCCACATAGCAGAGATATGCTACGCGTCCAATAACGTTCGGAGAGCGCAACAATATAGTCATGCATATTACGGAGAACACAGCTCCAGCCTGCATTCAAATGGCTTTTTCTCAGAAACGGTAAATCTTAGAGAAAAAAGTGAAATTACAATTTTGTAGATAATTTTCCGATCTGCAATTTTGGTCTGAGCAATTTTTATCATAAAACTAACCGTTTGGCCAAAAATGCAAAAAAACCCGTTTTGTGACCTTTGACCTTCATTGAAATTTTTTGCACACACGGGATCGATGGGGACTTTTCAGGATTTCATTAGAGTGGTATCTTTAAGGTTCATGCAAATTTTCAGCTTGTTGGCAATCGTCCACACGTATATATATGTTTATAGTAGGGAAAAGGTTAATACAGTGTACGGTTAGGCTCATTGTTGTTGCTTCATCCATTTAGTCACACACATAATGGAAGGGAAGCATCAGAATAGTTCGCACACCTTTATAGCCACTCGAGAGGCCTTTTCATGGACCGTAGGCTCCTTTCCTGCGTTCTCGGATCTAAAAACATTTCATCTCTTCTCTAAAAGTTGGTAACATCGATTTGTTTAACCCTGACGAGGCGCCAAAAGAGGAACAAGTCATCTCACTACGCGTCGTTTTTCTAATTATATCTTTCGAATTATATTATCAAAGATGAACGCCCTCCTAGCAGCATGCGGGATGAATTTTGCTGCATTCGAGGCGTGGGAGGGGTAGAAGCGAGCGGGGAGGGGAGGGGATCGGCCTGCGACTCTTGTATCTTCGACGCTGCGTGGGCGTTGGAATATTTTCTTCGCGGATATGGACTCTAATTTGGTATTTTGTGGCTAAACGGTGGCAGATACGTCAAAATGCACGAAATTTATTTACTGAAAGGGCAGTTACTTGGCAAAATCTATAGGAAATGACCATAAAATACTATATTTTTCGAATTTTGACCCTCCCCCCCTAAATTGCATTTGAGCTAGGGTCAGGGATTCACCCAGGTCTCAAATTTTTCAGGCCTTATTTTTGATCGGTCCCACAACTTTTTTTCATTGGGCCAGATGGATTTGAAAAAAATTGATTTTTCCGATCCGCCCTAGTATACAGTATAATACAGTGTACGGTTGGGCTTATTGTTGTTTTTTTCAATTGCCTTTTCAGTGCAGTCCCCACGACGGATTACCCTCTCGGATATGTGGAGCGTGCATGGAGAAACTGGCCGACTTCAAGACGTTCAAGAAAACGTGCATCATCTCACGCATTAAGCTGCTGCAGTTGCAGATGAACGTTGGACTGATTGTGAGTGCATGTCGCCTGTATCAACGCTTCAGCTGCGGAAAGTGTGCATCGGGAAGCCCATCAGCAGTTAGGGCTAAGAATGCTACTCGTGTACACTTGAGTCCCTATATACAGTAAACTCTTGATTTTACGAAGTCAGTGGGACCGGAAAATTGGCACTTCGTAAAATCGAGTTTCGTAAATTCAAACCTTTTTCATAAGTCACGAAAAAAATGTTCGCTTTTGCTTCTTCCGCCGTTTTTTGTCTTTAGTGGTCTTATCTAAATGTTTTCGGTGGTTATTCTCGGTATAATTCATATAAAAGGCTTTTTGCTATCGATTTATGATGTGAAAAATCGTTAAATAATTATACCACCATAAAATTCCCATTTCTTGTTCATACTTCAACATCAACGATCGCTAAAGAAATTCCCGACCAGTTTAGAAAACGTAATCAAATAATGAATTGCAATGTTTATTATAAGAATTTACAGTAATAAATTTGTGATTAGGAGCCAATAGCTACTACATATTAAGTATGCAAAAGATATTTGTTTCTGTCACCCACGGAATTTTAGCGGCAGCCGGCCTAACCGCCATTTATGTCGCCCTCTATCGCTCAGTGACGAGAAAAAAAGAAAAACAAGGGTCTTAGCCCGTTTCCAAAATAACCTTCGTAAGTTAATGTTTCGAGTTACTTCGTATTTTCAGCAGAATGTGCTCTATTTTCACTGAGATTCTATTACGATCATAAATAGCGTAGGATGTGATTATCTTCTGGCGAATATTTGAAGTAAATTCTGTTTGAGTTCTCCGTCCGACTACTGTGTTCCATCATCTTCGCAGACGTTGCCATAAAAGACTTAATTCTTCATCAGGACTGTATTCTTCATACCAGGTGTGAGGTGACCTGTTCATATAGTATGTTTCTCTCCTTTTATGCCGACAGGAGCAAGGTTCCAACCGGAAAACGACAGGAGAAACATCTTACAGTATCGGAGAAATATAGATAGAAACGTTATTATCCACATTGATTGTTTTCCTACAAGAGACGTTTTATCATTTCTCAACGTGGTTAAGTATTGGTTCACTAGCGTGAATTCCCAAAAAATGACACGCAAAAACATGTACCGTCACCTCATTTAGTTTTCGTGTTCCTTTCTCCGCCGTATTGAGAGTTATGCAAAGGATCATTGACATAGAGAAAAGATTTTCTTAGTTTTAGCACTAAAAAATAGTCGCGCCATAATCGTAAATAAATATAGTGTGGAAAGAGCAAAGAAAATAATTTCAATTGAAAAGTCAGCTGAGAAGAAGAGAGACAATTATAAGCGCGGCACCATTTTCCCGATAGTGGAAGATACTTCTTCCGCCTCTCTCCGGTTAATAACTTCCCCCCGTTGCAGGTAAAGATGAACCATGCCCTACTCCACAATCGGGGAACGTTCCCAGTGGGTGGGGTGAATAAGAGTGGGATGGGGATTGCCTGAGGGAAGAAGTGTGGTCAGCACAAGCACTGGTGAAGGGGGCAGGACAAAGAAGGGTGGGGAAATGGCCTTCAGCTCTGCCTCAGTCTACTTTTGGGGGCCGTATTTTTTTGCGACGCACACTAGCTCAGTCACCTTAGGGAGGGAGTGAATGGGAAATGCTGGGGAAGGAGGGGTTTGGGATGCGTAAGGTGGGTGTCAGCAAGATCAGCCAAAGGCGGCAGGAGGGAAGGGACAAAGGCTTTGGAAAGACAGAACCCTAGCATGGGAGAACGGGGAAGCGCGTGAGAAGAAAGTTCATGGTTAGACTTGGAAGTGCGTCTTCATTACGAGAAGCCTGAAATATAAATTGGCGGTAAATAGAGCCCAATACTTAAGATATTTAAGTTGTTCATTCACAAAGGCCAATATATACACGAAAAGATATTATGGCGCGGATTGCATGTATCAACGTCCATTTCGGGATGTTATTAATTTCTGTTCCCATTTATAAAAGTAGCAAATAGATTTGAAAGAATGATAATCATGAATAAAAATATCTAAATCGATATCCAAACGCACATGAGCAAAATAGATGAATGTATACATACCGATCCATCGCAAGTAATACCGCTCAAGCTTCTTCCGGTACAGGACTTTAAAATCCTGGATAATGCCTTGGTCCAAGGGCTGGGACTTGCTAGTCGAGTTCGGGGGTAAAAAGAGGACTCGAACATTAGCCAATTTTGGATCTTCCACGTATTTATGAACGGTGGCATTATCCATTATTAAAACAATTTTGCTGTTCTCTCCAGCAATTTCTCTCTGTAGACGTATAACCGTTGGCTGGAAAATTTCTCGGGTCATCCAGCTGTTTTTATTTGCATGGTAAAAAACGGGGAGGGCTTCCAATTTTACATGTTTTAAGCACCGTGGCCTTTCAAATTTCCCAATGACAACGGGCTTATTTTGTCCGTGCCCGTTTGGTTGACGCACAACCCCACAGTAACACGCACTTTACTCTTTTTCCCCCATGGCACCTTTGCCCTTTGAAACCCAGGGTTTCGTCAGGTAATGCATTAAAAAATAGCCCAGTTTCAGGGGCCAGCGAGGGTGAGCTCGTCGAGGAAAGGGTCCCGGTTTAGGGACCCTTCGAAGTGCTTCGGCGAAAAGTAGTCAAGTAGTCTTCGAAGTACGTTCACAGCAGTGCAAAGGGTTAATTAGGGGTGTACGAAATACTCCGCGCGACCTTCCTGACATGTTAAACTACGAATTATTGTCAATGCTATGTTTACGAACAGGCACGTACATAGGGGCATAATGTCAGCCACGATATTTTAACTGAACTCCTGCTCCCCCTAAATTCCCACAGTGAGGTTTTTGGCGACCCATTTCTCTCCAAAGTTACATTATCATTTACGATTTCGCACTTTTGATGGACCACAGTTGGAAGCGCTGATTTTTTAGCTACTTACGCCGGCGTAACTAGTTTTGTTGACAAAATTTTCGCCGTAGTTCGTATAAACGAATGCCATTTGCTCCTAGGGACCGAGCCGAGGTTCGTAAATTCAAAAAATTTCGTATAATCGAAACTTCGTATAATCGAATAGCGCCATGTATTTAGCATAGGCTTTTCACCGGGACCGCAATATCACTTCGTATAATCGAAAACTTCGTAAAATCCTGCTTCGTAAAATCAAGAGTTTACTGTAGCTAGAAACTAATTCACTGATTGGGTGATTGATACAAATTAGCAGCCCAAACTGTGATATGTGTGGGTATATGGAATATTGGACGTAAAAGTAAAAAAAAATTCATCGGGAGGAAAAATCTGAAATCTTTAAATCAGTTTTTGAGATATATCAACTTGAATTAACATGGGAGCCTTATGGGACTAAAACATTTTAGGTTTTTTTCGGTATTTATAAATGTCTGAGGAACATGAGATTCCCTGGACGAAAACAAGATTTTTTGGTTGATTTTTTGATATGGTTGTCATTGAGATGAATTGATATTTAGTCTTTTTTATGATTTTTTGAAAGTGCCCCTTGCTTTTCTTATAGCACTAAGTTAAGAATTTTTTTGACCAACTTGCAATCATCGGAGGACAAATTCCTTGAAACACAAGATACTAGATTTTTTGTTTGATTTTTTGGCTATCTCGGAATTTTCATAAACCGAAACAATTCAGAGGAATAAACGATTTCGACTTTCCATTGTAGAGGTGGTCAAATTTTCAATCTTGGATTTCGGCGTTGAGACATGCGCCATGTGAAAATTTGGAATCTCCTAGAAAAACCGTTTAGGGTTCTCTGAACCCTAACGTTTAAGCCTACTTTCCACGTAACCCTCTTGGTCAATTCATAATTAAATTCTCAAATCTGGAATCCTGAAACCCAGAAAACCAGAAATCCAGAATGGCTCACGGCTTACTTGGCTACACAATAGGGTGGTTTCCTATTATTTTTTTATTGCCTAAATCGAAAGATTATTACTCCTGGAGTACGTATTTCACGCTTTTAGATTTTTAAAAGACTATATCTATTTTTCGCGATTAAATGAAAAGTGAAAATTTTCAAGCGCACGAAAACGCGACACTTAAGTAGGAATGATGGGAAAAAGTCCGTGCGACGCATTTCTGGTTCCCCCTCCCGCCTTGTGGGGTGACCTTGACCGAGGCTCTGAGCGCTGATAGGACGCAGGATGCAAGCGGGTAGCTGAGTACCTCGCTGGCTGGTAGCGCTTGGCTTAAAAAAGGTTTATTAATACCTTATCAAACGAAGAAAACTTTCCGACCTTAGCCAGTTTTAATAGGTGATTATTAAGACATGTTTCCCTGAGCTCTGTGCCTCATGCATGTATTGGTAACCTCAGACGATGTATAACTCCTATCCTCTCGTGTAGAAACTAGGTCCCTGTGACGTCACGTGGAGTGGAATCGCATGGGCGCCAATCTGGCCTTTTTCAAATGAGGATAAAATTTGACCCTTGCCATTCGTCAAAACCGGTATTTCAAAAACCAAATAATTTGTGTATTATGAATACACTAATGGTGGGTAACGAATCACAATCAATGCCTTTCGTTTTCTTTGATGAAGGAAACTACCCTATTTGCCATAAACACTTGTGGCTTGTTCACCATTTACACATTCAAGTTTCTTCATGTGTAAACCAAAACACAGTCCTATTCCACAAACTTTTAATTTTAGCTGTCAACTAGTTTCAAAGTTTACACCGTCATTATCAAGACTGACTGAGCTCAGTCAGTCTTGAAAATGACGGTGACTCAAAGTGAATGAAAATACGTTTTTTTTCCTTTATTTTATATCTGGCAATTAATAAATAAAATCTGTTATCCACAACCTGTAATTTGACTTTAATTTCCCTATTTCAAAATGAAGATAGATATTGATCAGCTAAAAAAATTACTGGGGTGTAATGACGGTGTAAACGTCGAAACTAGTTGACAGCTAAAATTAAAAGTTTGTGGAATAGTACTGTGTTTTGTTTCACCATGAATACTTCATCGTTCCACCAAGTGACGCCCAAATCAGTTGGTTTTATTCAAGTTTCTTGTTCACATCCATTATTGTCGACACCAAATCACTGAGGCTCAGGATGGAAGATTCAAGATATTCGATTTTTTGCAAAGATTTTTACAGCATTTACTACGTAAAAGTATTTAGAAGCTCATACCTTTTCGTAGAGTCTTGGCAAGTAAGTTTTCCTGAGAGAACTCTCAGATGGAACTGTCCGTCGATTTTTCCATAAACGCTGTGAATAGAGGGTGTTTTGATTTGTGAGTAGCAATGTTCAATGCCACAAATAGGATTCCCTACCTTTTTCCCGAATTGTTTTTTCCGGATCCATTTTTCCCGAATAACCTTTTTCCCGAAAGCTTATTTCTCGAAACCCCTTTCTCCAAAACATTTTTTACCGAACACCTTATTTCCCGATCGTATAAAAAACAAGCTATTTATCGTAAAATTCAACAAGTGGGACTCCAAGTCCCTTACAATGACCCAACAGATAGAACCCTCAAAACGACAGTTCATATGTTGGCAGCTTTAACGTTTGTTCCAGGTGAAGACGTTGAAATGTTGGCAGCTTTAACATTTGTTCCAGTTAAAGACGTTGAAACAACTTTCAAGCTACAAAAGCAGGTTATGCAACAACAAATAATGCATCTCAAGGTTGGAATAACCGCTTTAGGTTACCAGTCGGGAAAAACCAACCGGAAGTCTAAAAAGAAATGGTACGACATGTACGAGAGGCTGAAATCGGTTGTAGAAGAATATGAAGATTACAAGAACGATAGGAATTTTCTTGAATTTCTTAGAGCTATCACGCACAATATAATTTTCTAAAAAAATGATGTATCTTGTGTATGAATATATTTGGTTATGAAAAATATGAACTCATTTTTATACAATCCGGAAATAAGGTGTTCGGTAAAAAATGTTTCGGAGAAAAGGGTTTCGGGAAAAAAGCTTTCGGGAAAGAGGACGCGTTACGATTCGGGAAAAAATTCTTTCGGGAAATAGGTCGTCGGAATAAACGATTCGGGAAAACGGTCGGGTACCCACAAATAGCTCGCACAAGTCCAAAGCATACTCATCGCCGGTGGCTGCAAACGATAGTTGGCTCTGTCGTAAACTCTGCAAGATCAATGTCTCCTTTAATTTCACTTGAGATAGATGCGATGAGCTGTCAATGTGCTGTTTCACACGTGACTTTTTGTCCGATGATATCTTGAAAAATAGTGAGAAAGATAAATTATTATGAGAATTACTTTTAAAGTTAATTATTCAGCATAGCTCAAAATAGGTCTTTGTATTTTTATAAAGAATTATAATTAAAAACACACACTATGTACAGTAAAAGATTTATCTAACAATTTTGACTTGTTCGGGAATGCTAAAAAATTCTTGAGATAATAATTATAATTACTGAAGTCATCAGATTCAAAAGTTGTATTGATACTCACGGTTTTTTCTCAAGCATTGCAGTAAATACTGGTGCTCAGTACTCGCATAGTGAAGCATATGTAGTCAGCTTGGCTTCTGAAGATGCCTGTCCTTTCACCTTGTATATTTTCTTGGGCTGGGCTGCACAAACGAGCGGACGATGGTCTTGCGACGCTTGGGGACCTCAGCAAATGACTGAAACTTTACGCGAATTACTCGAATACGAGTCTTGAGAAGTCTAAGAAACAGTAAACTAAGCAATAAAAATGACTTTGCAATGTTTTACGAATTTTTGTTTCATTGCTGTCTCCCAGACCGCACATCACTAGTAGTGTATCAAATATTTCACAGCAATGGTTAAGGGCTAAATGTTCCGTTGAGCCAACGCTTAATAGGAATAAAACGTGTTTAACCCTTTTGCCACTAACGATGAAAATATTCGGCAGGACGTTCTTTACCCGGGAGACTAAAGCCGAATACAGCACACTCTCGAATATCCGGCTGCGCTTTATCCGTGTTGCAGTGTATCCGTGCATTTATTTCACTCTCGCTTAATATTTTCCACAATCTCTATCATCATCATCATCATCATCATCACTGGTCAACAATCCTACGATTGGTTTGATGCAGCTCTCCACTCAGTTCTCCTATCAGCTAATCTTTTCACACCTACGTATTTCTTCTCTTTCACATCTCTCTCCACTTGTTCCATATATTTTTTCCGAGGTCTTCCTTTTCCGTTCTTGCCTTCCACTTGTCCCTCGACGATTGTCTTCATCAGGCCATATGTCTAAAGATGTGGCCTATAAGGTTGTTCCGTCTTCTTATTAAGGTTTTCATGAGGCTTCTATTCTCTCCCACTCTTCTTAGGACTTCCTCCTTACTAATATCTATCATCATCACTGGTCAACAATCCTAGGATTGGTTTGACGCAGCTCTCCACTCTATTCTCATATCAGCTAATCTTTTCACTCCTACGTATTTCTTCTCTTTCACATCTCTCTTTACTTGTTCCGTATATTTTGCTCGAGGTCTTCCTTTTCCGTCCTTGCCTTCCACTTGTCCCTCGACGATTGTCTTCATCAGGCCATCATGTCTCAAGATGTGGCCTATAAGGTTGTTCCGTCTTCTTATTAAGGTTTTCATGAGGCTTCTATTCTCTCCCACTCTTCTTAGGACTTCCTCGTTACTAATATTTATTAAAAAAATAAATCAAGACACAAAATCATTGGCATTACTTCATTAATACTAGGGTACACCTGGCTTTTTATTTCTGTTAGAATCCCCTTCGTAAAACGGAAGCGATTGCACCCTAGCTGCACTCATGGGAGCACTGTGTTCCTGTTTTCCAAGCCTCGCAGTGCACGACCGCGCTCCGTGATCACGGATACACGTCCCGCAGCAGTTGCAGCCCAGGCAACTTGTGCGAGATGCAACTACATGGCGTGGTGCCTAACGGTGTAGTTTCTGACGTCAAGCAGTTGTTTTTAAGCATTCGAGCTGACTACTTTTCTATATCCGTGATCACACAGTCACGGTTGCGTGGTTTTCGAAACCAGGCCTTACATGGAGCATTAATAATACGAGTAAAACCTTGTTGTCGCTGCTAAAAATATCGCGAACTGGCAAAGAAAGCTCTCATTGAGTCTGGGAATCAATCTATAATAACAGAATAACTGCGTAAATAATATAATATTTTTTCTTTAACATAAATTATGACCATTACAAGACATGTAAGTGTATGTTTGGGTTATCCGTGTTTTCCAAATATTCGTGCCATTTCTCCTCATCACTAGCCCACTAGGATAATCGGGTGTGTACTGTACTTTAGTTATAGGGAATCATTTTTATAAGCTTTCAAGGTATGTAGTATGTATATTATTATTATTTGTGCATACTTTCAGATCAAGGAACCATTTGATGATGATGTGATGCTGTTTGATGAAGACGAGACTGATGGGCGGAAATTGAGTGAAAGCGTTCCGAGTGAGGTAAGTGGTGCTTTTTGTTGTGTTCATCCCTATTCATCGGGAAATAGATTCACTTAGGGTGTCCGGCAACTGGGGAAATCGGGAATTGTGGGTGAATTTTTCATCCCTGCCGTATGAGGCATGAGTCATCCTATTTACCCATAGAAGCCACACGCCTTTTTCCTGGAAATGGCAGTGAGAAAAATGCAGCTCACACAAATCCTACAAATTTTAATGTGATCCGCGTTCTATTTTCCCTCAAATTCTTATCGTTTATTTCTCCAGAGTTTAGCGTTAGAACCAGGAAACCTTCAGATGTATTAAATTTCTAACATTACCCTTAGTGAAAAAACTGTTTAAAAAAATTGTAATTGTAAATTGTAAAACAGTAATTGTTGAAATCCAACAAAAAACTGTAGAAAATCCAATGGTAACTGTAGAAAATCCAACAGTAACTGTGGAAAATCCAACAGTAACTGTGGAAAATCCAACAGTAACTCTAAAAATCCAACAGTAACTGTTAAAATCCAAAAGTAACTCTAATAATCCAACAGTAACTGTTAAAATCCAATGGTAACTGTAGAAAATCCAACAGTAACTGTGGAAAATCCAACTGTAACTGTGGAAAATCCAACAGTTTTTTTGCTAAGGGGCAAAGCAGTTTCTTGGTTTGCAATGAATGACTTTAAATTTTAAATACGCTGTGTGCTAACTAACCTATTTCTTGTGCTTGTAAATGCATAAATATAACATTATTGAAAAGCATTGAAGTAAATATGGGCATTTTAAAATTCTTGTTCATTGCAGTAATATTGTAAGATGTACATATATACAGTTTGTGTGTTAACAAACCTGTCTTGTCCTTGTAGATACATAAATATGAATTTTTTAAAAAAATATTGAAGTAAATATGGGTGTTTTAAAATTCTTAAACACATGATATACTTACAGTAAACACATAATATTTGTATACAATATGTGTTTACTAACCAATCCATTGTCCTGGTAAATACATAAGAACAATATTATTTTTTAAATATTGAAGTAATTTTCGATGCTTTAAAATTCTTATTCATTGCAGTAAACACATAATATTCATAGACAATATGTGTGAACTAACAAATCCCTTGTCCTGGTAAATACATGAGTAAAATATAATTTTAAAATTTTGAAGTAACTTTGGGTGTTTTAAAATTTTTATCTACCTGTATAATCACGCAAGATTAACCTGGAATTTTGTGAAATTTCCCAGGAAAATGCGGAATCATTCATGAATTTATCTGCTTTGTTTGGTTGCACACTCTGAATTGGTCTGTGTGCTTGATAGCTTGCATTGCAGTAAACTCAATTATTTTAGCTCCCCACTAATGTGCGATGGATG
The DNA here is from genome assembly GCF_921293095.1 of Ischnura elegans. Taxonomy (NCBI): domain Eukaryota; kingdom Metazoa; phylum Arthropoda; class Insecta; order Odonata; family Coenagrionidae; genus Ischnura; species Ischnura elegans. The sequence goes on along the minus strand of NC_060258.1, from coordinate 15,776,486 downwards.
GAATCTTTTTCAGTTTAGCGTGAAGACAGAGAAGGGTGACGTGGGATTGTTGCCTAATGCAGCAGACGTGGGGATCAAAGTGGAGGAACCGTCGTCCGGAGAAGAATCCACGCCTGACGATTTGGAATGCAGCGAGGCTGTGGAGATTGAACCAGAGGTAAATGTGTATCAGGGCTATAAAGGATGAGTCGATTGCACTTTTTTTCGATTCCGATTCCAATAGGGTGGTTTCCTATTATTTTTGTATTGCCTAAATCGAAAGGTTATTACTCCTGGAGTACATATTTCATGCTTTTAGTTTTTTAAATGACGATATCTATTTTTCTATATAAATAAGGATTATTAATACCTTATGAAACAAGGAAAACTTTATGACCATTGGCAGTTTTAATAGGTGATTATTAATACAGTAAAACTTTGATTTTACGCACTTTGATTTTACATCAAGTCTCGTTTTTACGCAGCGACACTCAAGTCCGGCCGGAAAGCATGGGGAATTCCGTTGGTGAAACTTCGATTTTTCATCTTTTCTTGATTTTACGCAGTTTTTTGATTTTGCGCAGCATAACCCCAGCCCCAAAGAGGCCGCTAATTTTAATTTTACGCAGTTGTCCTCCGACTTGTTTTGAATTTGCCGACTGGAGCAATATGAATTTAGGTTATTTATTCGTCTCAATGAGTTGCAAAAATGAATACAAGAACGGTTGAAATGAAGTCGCGCTGTTGAGCATGAAACTAAAAACATCGCGAATCTAATTATTGCTTCCCCCTATGCCCTGTCAGTAATATTTCAGGCTCCTTTACGGACGCGAATATCGCTCTTAGTTAAAATTTGCCGTTGAAGGATATTGAAACCTAAAATATACGGCTATCGCCGTGTATGCGACAGATGATCGCCGGAGATATTGACATTATCACCTTTTGTTTATTATTCGACTTATTGATCGACGCTGTTTATAACATATTTATTGTAATTACAGTAGACGGTCTTTAATCCGGAATTAAGAACCACGGAATATCTATCCCTAACGGAAGGTTTTTAGAATTTTGCGAACGCTATGTTTTCCTTCGCCCCAGCGAAATATAACGGCGAAATGAACCGTTAAAAATCCTCCCGTGCCACAATTTTGGCTTCCAAGGTGATCTAAAAAAGATAGTCGTACTTCTAGTATGAACCTAAGTCGATGGTGATTCAACACGATGGTAAAAGCAACATGCACTGTCTCATTCTGCGGGCTAACCCCACATCTGCGGGACGAATGGAGGCGAGGGAAAGTTGATTGCACGGCGCGCTTATTAGAGCCGATTCAACTTGTATCTCATTGTCAGTGGGTTTAAATGAAACATGGTTGGAATTTGAATAGCTATTAGCTTAACTCCGCGAGGTGGCAAGTGTTTATTTTTAACGGAACGGAAGTTAATGCCCTCTGAGAATAACTCGCGTCGTCAATCGTCATGCAATCATTGAAGTCAAATTCAAGACGTGAGTGATAAAGCAGTCCCTTTAAACTCAGGAATGGCTTATTACCATTAAATCGAAATACAAAAAGTGTCCGGTGTTGTTATTAGATATGGGGAGGCAAAATATTACGTGAAGATGAGTCACACGGCTTGTGAGTCGAAGGTCCCGGCGCTGAATTCACGGAAGAATGCTGACAGAGAAGCTATACCCGGTAGATTCTACTATCTACTATGCTATGCTATCTACTAATGCTAAAATTTCATGGGAAAATGCTTTTTTAATGCGTAAAAATTATAAAGACGGAAGATTGTTCCGGACTATTAATAATTTTTTTATTCATCACTGGGGGCATGACGGTAGTTGCGCGGTTATTTAAATAGCTCACTTAAAAAAAGTGATCAAAGCACCGGAAAAATCTGAATTTCCGAATATCCTGTGTCCTGTGTGCTCCGTATTATCTATGGTATGCTATTTGGAGGTAACCAACAACTGGAGTCATTAGCGCCATGAAGTAAGGACTGGGGGGATAGGAACCCTATGTTGGCATTAGCCAGGTTGTAATGATAGACCTTAAAGGGGCGAGGGCTTAACATCCCATCTGCTGGACAGAGTGGTGCACTGGAAGTGCCCTCCACATTACTCTCAAGTAGGGATAGGGCCATCTCTGATAAGTTTCTGCAACTGCCAGGACTTGAACCCAGGCCCACAGGGTGTAAAGCCTTTGTGATGTACTAGCGAAATTTTGCTCCCTGTTAATGGAGTTAATTTGGATGACAATCCTCAGATATCTCATTTCTTCAATCTCCAATCTTTGTTTGTCTGCAGGTGGTTGAACGGATTTCCTGAAAACTGCTTTTAATGAGAATATTTTCGAAAATTAGCTTCTCTGCGGGCATTTAGTATCACCATTCCGAAATTTCTCCTGGGTAACTGAAGTAATCTTAGTGCCAGAAATGCTAGCAATTCTACCATGTTATTCAACCATTGGAAACATTGTTCAGGAATTCAACGTTGTTTCTCTTAAGGTAACACGTCATCTGTGGTGTTGCTTGTGAGTGAATAAGATTATAAGGCTTCATTTTCTTGCCTCCAAAGGAGTAATTGAATCCAGGAAACATATATCTGATGCGATTGAAAAGGATTTCATGCTCTTTTACCGTGAAGCCTCACATATGAGACTTTTTCTGGATCCGGTTCTGGCTCCAATCAGAACTATACAGGCGGTCCCCGACTTTCGTACACAATGCGTTCCCGAGAACTTGTACGAAAGTCGAATTGTACGAAAGTCGAACCATTGACTTCCATACTAATTAGCGGTTACGTTCCAAAAGAGCGGAATTTACGTACTAAAACCTTTTTTTTCACGGAATTCATTTCAATTGACTTAATTTTAATAATATATTAATAAAACTCCTCAAATCATCTAATTTATTTCGAAAATACGCAGAAAATGCAAATATAAGTTTAAAAAACAAGAACTCCGTTGGCTATCGAGTGAAACTTCCTCTTGGCGTTTAAGTTGACATTCCACTTATTACGTCCACTATAAATAAAAGGACATATCAAGTAGCATAGCAAAATGTATTCGTTGAACCCGCACTCTGGAAACCTTTTTTAATTTTTACACCGAAATTCGATATTTGGCAGGTGACATTCGTGATCGCGTATATTCCGCATGTTATTCAAAAAAGACAAACGGAATTCACGTGATATTTCGTGCAATATCGTTGCTGAAGGTTTACATGAATTAAACAGCACTCAAACGAAAAAACACAATTAGAAAGAAGGTCTTACCAGTTTTATTGAAAGCTATTCGATGATGTCTAGTCAACTTCTTTTGAAAAATATCTTCAATGAAGGCTTTCTTCTTCTCTTGATAAAGGAGCCTATAGCAGGCAGTCTCTCTCCCAAATAAATCACCTAGATCAGAGTCAATTACCAACAATTTCCTTCATTATATACGTTCATATTGTTCGCATATACTGCCGATACTGCAATTTGAAACAATTGAATGTTGGGATGCGCAATAAAAATCGCGGGAATTTAAAAAAAATTACGGACCAGCGTCCGAAAGTCCGAATATAGCGTACGAAAGTCGAGTAAAAGGTGTCATTTTGAAAGTACGAAAGTGCGAATTGTACGAAAGCCAAGTGTACGAAAGTCGAGGACCGCCTGTATGTACAAAAGTGTATGACTAAGCGTTCTAATAATAATGAGCATGAGTTATCCTGGAAACTATACTCCTCCTCAATACCAACTCTTGATTTTACGCACTTTGATTTTACACAGGGCCCATATTTCAGTCCCTCCAACTGCGTAAAATCAAAGTTTTACTGTACATGTTTCTCTGAACTCTGTGCCTCATGCATGCATTGGTAATCTCAAACGATGTAAAATCTACTCTTATAGAAATTAGGTCCCTGTGACGTCACGTGGAGTGGCATCGCATTGGCGTCAATCTGGCCTTTTTCAAATAAGGTTAAAATTTACCATTGCCATTTGTCTAAACCGGTATTTTTAAAACCAAATAATTTTTATGTTACAAATATACTAATGATGGCAAACGAAACGCAATCAATTCCTTTCGTTTTCTTTGATGAAGGAAACTACCCTATTCTGATTCCTTCAAATCGATTCCCTATTCTCGATTCCGATTCCATCGATTCTTATTCCTTCTAACAGGTGGGATATTGCTTTATCTGAGGCATTGCTGTCATTAAAATTTAAGGATTGAACGGAATGAAATAAAAATAGCCACGGTGGTTACATTGGGGGCTATCCTCTCATGGACACAAGTTGACTTGCGCCGTGGTTTTCGTATGCCATTCTGTGTGTGTCGCGGACTGTTGTGACACAAGTCAACAACCAATTAGGTGCAGGAATTGGAGAGTATAAAACAGTTTCGGTGAGTCGACACTAGTCGATGCGTGAGTCACATGAGTGGAAAGCACCCATTGTCGTTTGGCAATGTGGGCTAAACAATAATGTAGTGTTAATTGCATCCTTACATACCAGAGCAGCCTGGCAGGTGCACGGTGGCAGCCGAATGCAACTTGTCGAGTCTGCCTGGATGCCGTGGCGGCTTATGCCAAGCAAGTTTCAACCTTCTCAAGGGTTGCGTTGATGAAACTGGGCTATACAAATGCGAATGTGTCTAAATTTTTATTATTGACGCAGACGCGTGTTAGTCTATGAAAAAAGTTAAATTAAGAAAACCACTCTCTGCACGTATTTTTAAGAAACTTTATTTTCACAGGAAAACTCGCTCTCTGCTCATTTTTATTATCATTAGACTTCACATATCATTCGAAAATGAAAAATATAAATTTCGATCTATTATACTTTAAAATAGGTGATCCAGATGAATAGGGTAGTTTCCTTCATTAAAAGAAAACGAAAGGCATTGATTGTGGTTCGTTACCCACCATTAGTGTATTCATAGTATACAAATTATTTGGTTTTTGAAACACCGGTTTAGACGAATGGCAAGGGTCAAATTTTATCCTCATTTGAAAAAGGCCAGATTGGCGCCCATGCGATTCCACTCCACGTGACGTCACAGGGACCTAGTTTCTACACGAGGGGATAGGAGTTATGCATCGTCTGAGGTTACCAATGCATGCATGAGGCACAGAGCTCAGGGAAACATGTCTTAATAATCACCTATTAAAACTGGCTAAGGTCGGAAAGTTTTCTTCGTTTGATAAGGTATTAATAAACCTTTTTTAAGCCAAGCGCTACCTGCCAGCTTGGTACTCAGCTACCCGCTAGCAGCCTGCGTCGTATCAACGCTAAGCCTCGCCTCAAGGTCACCTCACAGGGCGGCACCAGGGACCAGAAATACGTCACGCGGAGAGATTTCCCGACATTCATACTTATGCGTCGCGTTTTCGCGCGCTTGAAATTTTCCACTTTTCATTTAATCGCAAAAAATAGATACTATCATTCTAAAATCTGAAAGCGTGAAATACGTACTCCAGGAGTAATAATCTTTCGATTAAGGCAATAAAAAAATTATAGGAAACCACCCTATTCTCGGATGGTGATTCGTAATGGCAATAATTTGATTTGCCATGACCAGCGGTTAATAAAAGAATGAAAAATGCATACATTGCTTCCCGATCTCATGGTTTCCAATTTTTTTTCTCTGAGAGTTGCTCATGAACATGCACCATTTCAGGGTTTGTCGGTTTGTCGCTCTTGCCGACATTTTCATGTTTCCGAGGCCTCTTAAGGTATTGTGGCGATCGCCGCCATGTTGTTGCTTGTCTGCTATAAATTAAGTTCATGGCAATACAGGCGGTCCCCGACTTTCGTACACAATGCGTTCCCGAGAACTTGTACGAAAGTCGAACCATTGACTTCAATACTAATTAGGGGTTGCATTCCATAATAGCGGGATATACATACTAAAACCTTTTTTTTCCATTTTATTTCAATTCACTAAATTTTAATAATATGTTAATAAAATTCCTCAAATCAACTGATTTATTTCGAAAATACGCGGAAACTATAAATAAAAGTTGGAAAAAAAGAACTCCATTGGCTATCGAGTGAAATATACTGCCATTTGAAACAATTGAATGTTGGGATGCCCAATAAACATCGCGGCAATTTAAAAAAGATACAGACCAACGTCCGAAAGTCCGAATTTAGCGTACGGAAGTCAGGTAAAACGTGTCAATTTTGAACATATGAAAGTGCGAATTGTACAAAAGTCGAGTGTACAAAAGTCGAGGACCGCCTGTATTTATTTATTTTAAAGGATAACATGAGTTTCTTTTTCCCCTATGTTTGTCTCAATTGTTGATTTATTAGGGTGGTTTCCTATTACACCCATGTCTCGTATAGCGCAATTTCGATTAGCGCAATTTCGATATAGCGCAAATTCGTTCCTCGGGGAAACATTGCAACGCAGTGTAGCCTAATCAAAAATCTTAAAAGCTCTCGTGTTAAACGTGAACTTGCGCTAAGTACACACGAAATTTCTATCATTTTACGCATATTAATATTATTGCTTGCCTCAAATCTTCTTTTTTGTTTATATATTAATCGAAATCCATTGCTGTGCAATGGCCAAAAGTATTACTCGTCATTGGGTCAAGATAGCCGGCCTACCGAAGTAATTTATCTCGTCTCCTTAACAGAATGAGTTAATTTAGATCGTTAATTAAGCGTGGGGCTAGTGGAAATGAGTTTTTTTTAAGCAATACGGTTTGAGACGTATTTTTGCCGTCATAGGTAATCGGGCGATTGACTTCCAGGTAGAGAGTCTGAGCTAAAGCCTTCAAGGTCATCGGTATTCACGGGGGAGAAATGGAGCGGTGGCCGAGTGGCGCATGAATAGCATCAACACATAAAAGGTTCCGCTATAGAGTCTCAAACACAATGGCTTCGTTCCCTCCCCGCAGTCGTATGCCTTCTACGTCTCAGGAATACAGTTCAGCAGTGGAAGGTGATATAGATAGAGTTATACAGAGTAAAAACCAAGAGAATATGACAAAAAAATATGAATGCGTGTAGAAAATCAAGAATTTATCAAGAAAAACTATAAACCTAGAAGAGGAATTGAAAGAGGTCAATTGCTTTGAAAATGGAGAACGTCAAAGCGATATTGCTCGGAAGTTTAAACGCACGATACCTTATTCTGAATAAAGACGAAGTTAAAACATCAGTGACCTCAGCCGCACCAACTTCAGCCAAGCGGTCTACACATACGGAAAGTTCATAGTGAATCAGTACAAAGAGACGAGAGTGGTAATCGCTCCGAGACATTTAGTGAAAGCTCCGGTTGGTTCCAGAATTTAAACGGCAAGCAGGTGTTTTCAGTGCGGCGATATCAGGTGAATCTGCAAGTGTTGATAGCGCAGTCACCGCAACATTTTATGATGAACTCCAAGCTGTGATTGAAAGTGGCTCCTTTCCCCCTCAACCAGTTTTTAGTGTTGACGAGACGATATTTTGTTTTGGAAAAGAATGCAATCTCGTTCATTCATTTTCAGGGAAGGAAAACCTGGGTCAGGTTTCAAGGCATTTAAAGACTGTTTCACGTAGCTGCTATAATGACTCGGAGGACTTCAAATTAAAATGATTTATCATTCTTTAACTCTGCTAGCTATGAAATGGCATTCAAAGTAGCATTTTCCTGTCATTTCGATGAGCGACAAAAGGGCCTGGGTGACATAATAGTTGTTTTTAGACAAGTTTGAAAAATCGTCAACTGCCGGCAACGCATTACGATCCCCTGAGATAGCAGATGTTAGCCCACCCGCACGACAGGAGGGAATTTAAAAAGCACGTAAGAATTTTTTTTAACGTGAATAAAAGTCTTCAAATGCGTGCATACTATCTTTAAAGATCTTTAAAACTATAAACATTTATATAAATAATGTTTTCTAAGGCTATTTATGGGAATATATATGTTTTAGAGGAAATTCAATACCCAAGACCTATGCTACCAGGAACGCATCCCTATCTTCCCAATGTTAAAACGCTCTCGTATAACGCAAATTCGTATAGCGCAAAGACCCCAAGGAACGCATCCCTTGCGCTATACGAGACATGGGTGTATTTTTTATTGCCTAAATCGAAAGATTATAACTCCTGGAGTACGTATTTCACGCTTTTAGATTTTTAAATGAAGATATCTATTTTTTGCGATTTAAATGAAAAGTGAAAAATTTCAAGTGCGCGAAAACGCGGCGCGTAAGTATGAATGTCGGGAAATCTCTCCGTCTGGCTCCCGCTGCCGCCCTGTGAGATGACCTTGACGCGAGGCTTAGTGCTGATACGACGCAGGCTGCTAGCGGGTAGCTGAGTACCCAGGTGGCTGGTAGCGCTTGGCTTAAATAAGGATTATTAATACCTTATCAAACGAGGAAAACTTTCCGACCTTAGCCAGTTTTAATCGGTGATTATTAAGACATGTTTCCCTGAGCTCTGCGCCTTATGCATGCATTGGTAACCTCAGACGATGTAAAACTCCTATCTTCTCGTATAGAAACTAGGTCCCTGTGGCGTCACGTGGAGTGGCATCGCATGGGTGCCAATCTTGCCCCCATTCAAATGAGGATAGAAATGGACCATTGCCATTCGTCTGAACTGGTATTTCTAAAATGAAATAATTTGCATATTATGAATGCACTAATGGTGGGTAACGAATCGCAATCAATGCCTTTCGTTTTCTTTGATGAAGGAAACCTACCCTTTTGTATTTTGTAATTTTTGAGCAGTGCGAAGTGAATGTAGATGTATAGGAGTGTGTGCTGTTTTTTTTTAAGTGATTTGAAAATTCAGACACGTCTCAACTTCTGGGGTGACCTGGTCCCTCTAATGTTCCCACTCACTACACACCCTTTAGCCATCCCGGAATTTTGCGAACAATATGGGACATTAGGAGAGATAGCACCTTCATTGCTGCAATTGCATTCACAGCATCTGTCACGTTTCATAAAATTTTGGTAAACGTTTGCAGCCAGTGGTTGTTTAAGTGATCAATATTTATGCCAAAAATGGCTTAATCGACACCCCATGAATTTAACGACATTTAGACTGTGAAAACCTGGAAAGAAACGTGAATCTTATGATTTAGATGGAGTGGGAAGCCTGCTTCACTTTTATACAATCAACCCTCGCTAAATGCAAGGGTCTAGTTCCTAGGGGTCTTTGCAATAATTAATTTTTGCTATTTGGACCATTTTAACGTTGGGAAGATGTGTTCCCGGTAGCATAGGTGTTAGGTATCGAATTTACAATAAACCTTAGACATTCCTGTTGTTAGCCTTAGAAAACCTTATTTATATAAACATTTATAGTTTAAAATATCTCTAAAGATAGTAGTCATGCATTTAAAGATGTTTTTTCCCGTTAAAAACAGTCAAGTTCTCTGAAATGATGTAGATGATGGCATAGCACCAGTTTTCCATTCTGGTTGCGTAATGTGACCTAACTATGAAACTAAAAAAAAACGTCCAATAATTTAGGGTGCATTGTTAGCGCAACGGTTCAAGGTAAACAAGCAATCGGTGCTGTCTGCCATGTCGTGTCGGTACATTAATTATCACTGCAAATACTCTCATATCAAGTCAAAAGTAGACTCATCTTGTCATGAAACTATGTTTTCTATGCATAGCAAGGTTTTCGAGTTGACCTCCGCGTCGATTCATCTTCAAGACGACAGTTTCGCCGGCTTTGCAGCTGGTGTCTTCAGGTACAAAGTAATTGATGCAGGTTTTTGCCCGTCTTATATAGACCTGGGTTTGGGCTAGGAGCGTTCTGATTGGTCCGTTTGGGTAAGTATCTCTTCCAAGTGTTTGAGAGCGAGTAGCTGTCCTCCCTGTTGAAAGTGGGAAGGACCAACACAGAATGTGGACTTTGAAAGTGCAAAAGTTATCGACAGAGAAAAGCATTACTTTCCCGGACTCATAAGAGAAGATATCGAAATAGCAATAACATCCACTGTCGTCATGAAGATGAAACGATGCGGAGGTTAACCCGAAAACCTTGCTACGCATGCTGCACTACCCCGGGAAAGTCTACATCAACATATGTTTTTTATGGTTGTATGTAAACGATATTGGTTTCTCAAAAGCGTACCAAGTGCAAAAGGTGAAAAATATTAATGTATATATCCACAGAAACAAGGTGATGTATACCAATATATTTAACTTATTATAATTTAGCCAATTTTATTATTTATTTCACTGGATGGGTATGATGTGGTAGTACCTTTCAATTGTGTAACTGTACAATTTAAAATGGTTCATGTGATCTCGTCTCCCGTAATATCCATTGTAACGTGAATTCTTCAATCGAAGTGATCTGCAGACGAACTTTGGCCGGCATGTTTTTGTAGGGTGTAGGGCTGGTTCGGGTACCCTACATCAAGTAGGGCCTGTTTAGTTCCAAAAACAGCCTTGAGCAGTAGGGCTTGATGTGACTTATGTAGGGCGAGATCGGTTTATGTAAGGGGCTGAAGACGTATCCAGGGTTGGTTCGCCCTACAGGGTCGACCAAGAATACGGGACTAAAGGTTCTTTCTCTTAGTTGTTTGTTTTGTTTTCAGTCAGCGGATGAAAGTTCTTCGCAACGGGATGCCTCCAATGAAGAGACTCAGCCCGCAGACTCAACTGGAGGGGAAAACAGTGTCGCTTCAGCCACCGGTGTGTACAACCAAAGAATGATGGTCTCTGAACTCAGAACCCTGGAATGTCACTAATGAACTCCTTTTTTTATTTGGGTATAGTGAAATGTCTTTATAACGAACTCCAGTATAACGAAGTATTCAGTATAATGAGGCATTCATTATATCGAAATTATTTTCCGTCCCGTATAACGAAATTTCCCATATAACGTATTTCATGGTTTCCACTCAACCGTAAATGAGCCGTGAAAGAATTTCAATGAATGATGGCAGTGGACTCATGAACTGCGTAGTATAGTAAGTAGTATCCGATGAATAGATGCACTATTGAATATTATTGAATAGCTAAATATTTCTTTTCTTTTACGTATCCTTTATAATAACCTGTCCTACGTAACTCATTCGGGGCCGTCCCTTGCCTTTCTTCCCTTTCATCTGTCCTTAAACGATTGTCTTCATCAGGCATGTCTCATAATGCCACCAACTAAGGTCTTCTACTTAAGGTTTTTAGGAGGCGTCTCTCTTCTCCCAGTCTTCTTAGCACTTTCTCGTTACCTACACTGTCAATCCATTTTATCTTCATCATTCTTCGGTAGCACCGCATTTCAAATGCTTCCACTCAGGACTTCTCTGCTGCTGTCAACGTCCAAGCCTCACTTTCACGGAGAAACATGCTCCATGTGTCAGTGGTGCAGCAAGGGGGTATTTTGTGGGATAAAACCTCCCCTCTCCCCCAGAGCTCAGAGAAATTTTAAAGTTGAATCCATTTTACTTAATTGGATTGATATTACTAATTGAATAGTGTAAGGATTAATAAAATATCCCTCAGAAAGCCGTAAAACTCACCATTTTGAACCATTTATCTCTAAATTTCCTCATTTTATTAATCTCGCACCTACCGCTTATCCTGGTGGGTATTTCATACCCCCACACATCACGGTATTAGTTGCACCTTAACCACCTCCCCCCCCCAGCCTTAATTCCTAGCTGCGCCCCCGCCATATGTAGCATGTGAGGAATTTTTTCCTTACTTCGATGCTTGTATTCCAAGCGGTAAGTATGAATAAATTTTTGTTGTACTTAATTATGAAATTGTTGTTATTTTTCAAGTGCCCCACTTTCTCTCCCTTTATATCCATATTGCCTTCAATCTTCATTATCACCATATTACGAATGCTTCCACTCTTGACTCCTCTGCTGCTGTCAACGTCCACCCAAGCGTATATGCATATTAACCTGTCCACATTTTATTTTTCATTGGTATTTATAATAATAATAAATTCGTTTATTTCGTGGGCCTCGTGGCCCATGAGAAAATTATTGTACAACTTTTACAAGTTCAGCATGACATTACATTCATAAAAGAAAACAAAAAATCAAAAGAAATACAAAAGATTCACTCGTTGCAGACCGCCGTTAACTTACAGACCATTTGGCAAAACAATATTTACGAAAGGAAAAATATCATACTGCGATATAACTGACTAATTATTACAAGAAATTAAGGCGACAATTTATTATGACAATAGTGTCACTCAAAAAATATTTTCTAAAAAGATAAATGACAGATTGGTATAACACTCTAATTTAATAAATTTTAAACTCAATATTCTGCAACAATATGTTTGAGCCATGAATGTGTTTGAGAAGATTACTGTACAACTTATACAAGTTCAGCGTGACATTACATTCATAAAAGAAAAGAAAAAAAGGAATACAAAAGATTCACTCATTGCAAACCACCATTAACATATAGACAATTCGCAACTATGTTTATGTACTTGTACTAATGGCTTGATAGCTGGAGTAATTTTTCTGAGCAAATGGTGAAAGTCACAAAGTGTTTTTCATTGCTGAAATGGGTCGTAATTCTAAGTTGGTCGAGTAAATGCGACAGGTTGAAATACTTGTGATTGAGTGTGTGATTGAAATTGTTGAGCGCGATGTCCGTTTTCTTTTCGTTCGCAGACGCTTGCGCGGCCACTCCCTCTCCCAGCATAGCGTTGCGATCTCGTTCTAAAGGCGATGCGGGTGCAGGCGGCAAAGCAGTGCTGCCATCTGAGGAAGAGGCGCAGCGTGGAGAGAAGAGGAAACGAGAGAAGTCTCCGTTGGGAGTGGAGGGGAGGATTGAGGAGGGGGCTGGTGGGAGAAAAACTGAAGTGGCGAGGCCATCCAACCAGAAGTCAAAAGGTATCTTTTGAGTCTACTGCACTATGAACTCTGAACGCTGGAATGACACTCATGAACTCCTTTTTTTTTTTGGTACAGTGAAATGTCTTTATAACGAACGCCAGTATAACGAAATATTCAGTATAATGAAGTATTCATTATAATAGTATAAATTATAGCTGCCCTTGCACTGCAATGACGAGTCTATCTCGTCATGAACTTCTGATGCCAAATCACACAATGACGAGTTTAGGTCGTCATCAGACTTAAGGAATTTAGGACTATTTAGGGCAACAAATAGATGCATGGATAATATAGATATATCATCTGAAGATGGGGATACGCGGCACAAATAATTTGAAAACATAGATAACCCAATCTTTCACTTAAATGTCTTGTAATGTTCTTAATTTATGTAAAACAAACAATATATTATTATTTATGCACTTATTCTGTTATTTTAGAGTGCTTCCCAGACTCAATGAGAGCTTTATTAGCCAGTAAGTTAATGTTTATTAGTAAGAACTCCTCATGAACTCCTTTTTTTGGGTACAGTGAAATGTCTTTGTGTGGTCCCAGTATCATCCGAACAAAGTACAGTAAAACCTCCACTTATCATACCGAGGAGATGCCTCCGAGACGGCCTAACTACCTCCACAAATCATGCCGAGACAACAAGAGACCATTAATGCAGCCGTGATTACGTGCATGGAATGATATTTTCAGCGATAAATGTTTCACTCTTTTTTCTCTTATATACTTTTAATATGCTGTAATTTTCACGTTAATCATTAGTTGTGGCCATTTTGTTCCATATGAGAGCATACCTAACAGTAAATAAGAAAAAACATATCCAACTGTCCAAATCATTTTAATTGACTGTTGAATTGAGAGAGATCACATCATTTTCACTCGAATCATGGTTAAAATCATGCGATAGCATTCGCTTTCTTTAATTATTCAAATATATATATGTATGTATACCTTCACTGATGCATGCATGTGTGTTTAATCATAAATATAATGGTTTAAAAGACAGTAGTGCCTTTCAAATATTCACATTCAAAGGATATGAAAAAATGGTGCATATCACTAAAACCTCTCTATAGTGAACCTCCATACATCGAATTTCCCAAATTTTGGTCCTTCCATTACGTTGTAAAGAGGTTTCAGGTACAGATAAAACTAGAGTAAACTCTGGATTATCCGGGCTAATGATGGGGAGAGACGGATAATCGGAAAATCACGGATAAGCGAAACTTTCACTTAAATGTCTTGCAGTGTTCATAATTTACCTAAAACAAACAATATTTTATCATCATCATCATCATTTGTCCACAATACTAAGATTGGTTTGACGCAGATCTCCATTTCTCTCTCCTATCCGCTAATCTCTTCATAGTTGCACATTTATTCTCATTTACATCCTTTATAACCTGTCCTATATAACTCATTTGGGGCTGTCCCTTGCCCTTTTTCCCTTCCACCTGTCCATCTACGATTGTCTTCATCAGGCTATCGTGCCTCAAAATGTGGCCAACTAAGTTGTCCCGTCTTCTTCTCAAGGTTTTTAGGAGGCTTCTCTTTTCTCCCAATCTTCTTAGCACTTTCTCGTTACTTACTCTGTCAATCCATTTTATCTTCATCATTCTTCGTTAGCACCACATTTCGAATGCTTCCACTATTGACTTCTCTGCTGCTGTCAACGTCCAAGCCTCACTTTCATAGAGAAACGTTCTCCATATGTCAGTGGCGCAGCAAGGGGGGATTTTGGGGGATAAAACCTCCCCCAGAGCTCACAGAAATTTTAAATTTGAATCCATTTTACTCAATTGGATTGATATTACTAATTGAATAGTGTAAGGATTAATAAAATATCCCTCAGAAATCCTTAAAACTCACCATTTTGAAACATTTATCTTTAAATTTCCTCAATTCATTAATCTCGCACCTACCGCTTATCCTGGTGGGTATTTCATACCCCCACACAGTACGGTATTAGTTGCACCTTAACCACTTCCCCCAGCCTTAATTCCTAGCTGCGCCCCTGCCATATGTAGCATCTGATGAATTGTTTCCTTACTTCTATGCTTGTATTCCAAGCTGTAAGTATGAATAAATTTTTGTTGTACTTAATTATGAAATTGTTGTTATTTTTCAAGTGCCCCACTCTCTCTCCCTTTGTAACCATTTTGCCTTCATTCTTCATTATCACCATATTCCGGTTGCTTCCACTCTTGACTTCTCTGCTGCTGTCAACATCCACCCAAGCGCATATGCATATTAACCTGTCCGCATTTTATTTTTCATTGGTATTTATAATAATAATAATAATAATAAATTCGTTTATTTTGTGGGCCTCGTGGCCCATGAGAAAATCATTGTACAACTTTTACAAGTTCAGCACGACATTACATTCATAAAAGAAAAGAAAAAATGAAAAGAAATACAAAAAATTCACTCATTGCAGACCGCCGTTAACTTACAGACCATTCGGCAAAACAATATTAACGAAAGGAAAAATATCATACTGCGATATAACTGACTAATTATTACAAGAAATTAAGGCGACAATTTATTATGACAATAGTGTCACACAAACAATATTTTCAAAAAAATAAATGACAGATTGGTATAACACTCTAATTTAATAAATTTTAAACTCAATTTTCTGCAACAATATATTTGAGCCAAGAATATGTTTGAGAAGATTATTGTACAACTTATACAAGTTCAGCGTGACATTACATTCATAAAAGAAAAGAAAAAATTAAAAGAAATACAAAAGATTCACTCGTTGCAAACCGCCGTTAACATACAGACAATTCGCAACTATGTTTATGTACTTGTACTAATGGCTTGATAGCTGGAGTAATTTTTCTAAACAAATGGTGAAAGTCACAAAGTTTTTTCATTGCTGTAATGGTTTGTAATTCTAAGTTGGTCGAGTAAATGCAACAGGTTGAAACACTTGTGATTGAGTGTGTGAATGAAATTGTTGAGCGCGATCTCCGTTTTCTTTTCGTTCGCAGACGCTTGCGCGGCCACTCCCTCTCCCAGCATAGCGTTGCGATCTCGTCCTAAAGCCGATGCGGGTGCAGGCGGCAAAGCAGTGCTGCCATCTAAGGAAGAGGCGCAGCGTGGAGCGAAGAGGAAACGAGAGAAGTCTCCGTTGGGAGTGGAGGGGAGGATTGAGGAGGGGGCTGGTGGGAGAAAAACTGGAGTGGCGAGGCCATCCAACCAGAAGTCAAAAGGTATGTTTGAGTTTACTGCACTCTGGAATGTCACTTATGAACTCCTTTTTTTTTGGGTACAGTGAAATGTCTTTATAACGAACGCCAGTATAACGAAATATTCAGTATAATGAAGTATTCATTATAATAGTATAAATTATAGCTGCCCTTGCGCTGCAATGACGAGTCTATATCGTCATGAACTTCTGATGCCAAATCACACAACTTTTTTTGGGTATAGTGAAACGTCTTTTTGTGGCCCCAGTACCATCCGAACAAAATACTGTTGAATTTAATGCCTCTTATATAAAATCAACTTCTTGAATACTGCGCCAATTGCAGGGAATCTTAAGGAACGCTTGAAATAACAACTGCACACGTCAGATTTTACACCACAAACTGAACTGCACTTAATGCACTGATGCCACCGCATGGAGGCGCCACAAACACCGCTTACAGATACATCCACAAGGGGGCAGCACATATAGATACAAAAATAGCAGCCAAATACAAAAAATACATATTGAATCTTGTACAATCTTAACAAATACAGTAAAACCTCCACTTATCATACCGAGGAGATACCTCCGAGACGGCCTAACTACCTCCACAAATCATGCCAAGACAACAAATTAATGCAGCCGTGATTACGTGCATGGAATGATATTTTCAGCGATAAATGTTTCACTCTTTTTTTCTTATATACCTTATTATGCTGTAATTTTCACGTTAATCATAAGTTGTGGCCATTTTGTTCAATATGAGAGCATACCTAACAGTAAATAAGAAAAAACATATCCAACTGTCCAAATCATTTTAATTGACTGTTGAATTGAGAGAGATCACATGGTTTTCTCTCGAATCATGGTTAAAATCATGCGATAGCGTTCGCTTTCTTTAATTATTCAAATATATATTTGTATGTATATGTTCACTGATGCATGCATGTGTGTTTAATCACATAAATATAATGGTTTCAAAGACAGTAGTGCCTTTCATATATTCATATTCAAAGGATATGAAAAAATGGTGCCTATCACTAAAGCCTCTCTATAGTGAACCTCCATACATCGAATTTCCCAAATTTTGGTCCTTCCATTACGTTGTAAAGAGGTTTCAGGTACAGATAAAACTACAGTAAACTCCCGATTATCCTAATGGCTAATGATGGGGAGAGACGGCACGGATAATCGGAAAATCACGGATAATCCAAACTTTCACTTAAATGTCTTGCAGTGTTCATAATTTACCTAAAACAAACAATATGTTATTATCATCATCATCATTAGTCAACAATCCTAAGATTGGTTTGACGCAGCTCTCCATTTCTCTCTCCTATCCACTAATCTCTTCATAGCTACATACAGTGAGTCCTCGTTCTACGTCACCCCGTTTAACGTTATTTCGCGATAATGTCACGAAAATTTTGAGACCGTCATTCGTTTATCGCACCTTCGCTTCGCGATAACGTCAAGTCTTTTAAATTTCGCGCGAAAAAAAAGGCGAAGCGGCGGGCGTTGCAGGTTGTGCGTTTAGTGGGCGGTAAAACAGTGAGTCTAAACAAAGTGTAAAGCAGTGTGTTTATTCTTCATTGCGATTACGGTTTTAGCAAAAATTTGTGCAAAATGAATTCTTAGGTAGGTACGCAAGGTTTTACTTGACATAATGGTTTTTAGGAACCTAAAAAGTGATTTCAAGGAATTTTTCCGAGTAGAACTCTGAGTTTTTGTGGTCACTTTTTTCGCCGAGCTCAAAATAATTTTGGTTCCTGTAACTGCGACGATGTTTCAGCGATGATGATGCCCAGGCGACGGTCGCCCGGGCGACCACCAGAGCGAAGCCGAAAAGCAAGTGCAGTAAGATACGTCACCGCTGCTATTGCCATCAATGAAGACAGGAACTCGTATTTATGCGATAGTTCGGCATTCCCACCGTAAAAAAGTGCCCCAGATATGATACGATAATATTTTTTTCGCATAGGAATTGTGAGGTCTAGGAGCCGATATTCACTTTTTACATTGCTTCTTATGGGATATTATGCTTCGATTAACGTCATTTCGTTTATCGTCACATTTTTCAGGAATGGTAAGTGACAAATAGACGAGGACTCACTGTATGTATAAAATTTTATTATAGGTATTTGAAAATGGTGTAATAGCTGAAACCGGTAATAAAATGGAATCTCTGTGAATTTTGTGGAAGTAACAAAGTGTTTTTCATTATTAATATGGAGCCCTTCCGCCATGTAAAAGCTTCTACTTTCCATTTAACTTGCTTTTCAATATGCCCTTGTACATTCATGCACTCAGTTAATTTTTAAAATTTTAAGAATTCTGTGAATATGGAGTCAAAGACTTGATTCAAATCCCTCAAAGATTTGATTTTGGATTATATTCGTGAAAATTGCAGATTCAATGCATCCCTAATTTCCCTTAGCGAAAAAACTGTTTAAAAACTGTTGAAAATTTCAACAGTTAAGTGGGGCAACTGTTGAATCCAACAGTAAATGTGGAAAATCCAAAAGTGACTGATGAAACCCAGCAGTCACTGCTGAAGTCCAACAGAATTTGTTGAAATCCAACAGGAACTGTAGACAATCCAACAGTAATTGATGAAATCCAACAGTAACTGTAGACATTCCAACAGTAATTGTTAAAATTCAACAGGAACTGTAGAAAATCCAACAGTAACTTTTAAAATCCAACAGTAACTGTAGAAAATCCAACAGTAATTGTTAATATCCAACAGTAACTGTTAAAATCTAACAGTAACTATTAAAATCCAACAGTAACTATTAAAATTCATCAGTATTGTTAAAATTCAACAGAAACTGTTAATATCCAACAGTAATTGTTAAAATCCAACAGTAACTGTTAAAATCTAACAGTAACTATTAAAATCCAACAGTAACTATTAAAATTCAACAGTAACTGTAGAAAGTCCTATGGCAATTGTTAAAATCCAGCAGTAACTGTTAAAATCCAACAGTAACTGTTAAAATCCAACAGTAATTGTTAAAATTCATCAGTAATTGTTAAAATTCAACAGTAACTGTAGACAATCCAACAGTAATTGTTAAAAGCCAACAGTAACTGTTAAAATCTAACAGTAACTATTAAAATTCAACAGTAACTGTAGAAATTCCTATGGCAACTGTTAAAATCCAACAGTTTTTTTGTTGCTAACAAAAGACAATCTATTCATTCAGCAGGTGGCCCAGGAGGTGTTGGCAGATTCCCTTGCGCAGATTGTGACTGCGTGTTCTCTAGCCGCAAGGATTTGACCAAGCACGTATACAAGACTCACCTGAGGTTCATTTGCGATCACTGCAAGAGGGTCTTCAAGCAGAAAGCTAACCTCAAATCGCACATCATGCGGTTACACCTCAACCTGCGCAACTTTGCGTGCTCCGAGTGTGGATGCAAGTTCAGCACGGCATGCGAGGTGAGGCTCCACGCGAAGCATGTGCATGCAAAAGGCGCAAAGGAGAGTCCCTTCGAATGTGAAGAGTGCGGAAAACGGTAAGAGGCCTCTCAAAGTCACTTCCCTTTCTTTTTATTTATTTATTAAGATTAGAACCACGGACGGGACTTTTTTTGTCCCATCGCCCTTTGCAAATGTTTCCCATTCATGCACTACAGGTTTAATCCCTTTGAAAGTAACTGGATCTTACTCTTTTTTTATGCTCTTTCGAACTGTATCGAAAATATTGTGTGATGTTTGGTTTGCGAGAAAAACGACGATTTACCTTGAACCGCAGGATGGGTCTTTTTTGTTCCATGTGGGGAAAACATACAATTTCAGTTTTTTTTCTACACTTATTTTGTATTTAGCGTAATTACAGTTTATTACGAAGTGGATCGATGCACAGATATCGTTATTCTGCCAGTTAGAAGCGCAGAAGGGAATAATCTGTGCACTGCGCCGGCCGCGTACTCACGCAGCGCCGGCCGCGTCACCTCTGCCCGGTGCGTCTGCAGGTCTGATCTTGCAACCAACACGTCACAATAAGTTTACTGTATTCCTAGTTATACTTAATAAAACGTTTTAAACATTACCTAAACACATGTTTTGTTCACACAAGCCACAAAAAACCGTCAATTATACAGTGGAACCTCGTTAAAGCGAGTACGGGCTATAGCGACACTCCCGCTATAACGAGAGATAGCCGATGCACCGTCAATTGACCCTATAATAAGCATGTTAAAAAATTCGTTTTTACGAGACCCTTTTGGTGTTGGCTCTCGCCATAGCGAGGGTTTCACCGCCTGAAGACTTTCATCAAGACTCCTTAACCTCTGTAATTGCTAGCGATCTGTTAGAAATGAAGTTAATGGAGTGCTCAGTCTCAAATTTATGTGGTAAACTATCGTTCGATAAATAAGTAGTTAATTTTGGTGAAAATATTGTGGCATTAGCATTCGCGAATGCTTAATCTGCTTTTGTTCCTCGGGCGGCAGAAAGCAGTCGGCAGCATACCCGCACGTCCGTGAGTTGCGTGAATAGAAAGCATTTGATGGCAGTCACCATGGCCAAAAAAACACCAAACACGTCTAAGCGAGAAAATAAAAATAAAGGAGTAATATGAGAGTGTCGAAATTAATTTATCTTCCTATTCGCTCTGCAAAATTAAAAAAAACAAAAGCGCCCAAGGAATGCAGACGATGAAGAGTTATAAGGAGCTTTGTTCGGGTGTTTTTGCCCATTCAAATCTGCGGGAACTTCTGAGAAAGGGGCTACGCCCAAGCCTGAAGCGGAGTATTTTAGGGATAGATTGCGAATCGAGAATTTTAAGAGTGCGGAAGGTTGATTATACTAATGCGAAGCACCAAAGCGTTATCTCCCCTCACAATTGCTGGTGATGCCTGCGGTGTAAACCTGAAGTCGTGGAAGAGAGGACTCCGATCATAAGTATCTTTAGAAGTATTCCCCGCGTCATATAACATAGACGAAACGGAACTTTTTTTACATACAACTCCCCGACAAAACCCTTGCAGTATGAGGTATTTCTTGCAATGATGCCTCTAAAGGTAGGTAGTGCGCCTTAGCGATGATGTAGGATGTAAGAAGCAATGATACTCAGCGTGAATTGTCCTGATGGACGTATTTATTCTCCGTTGCGGATTTACAAGGGTGAACTATTCGGGTCACTGGTCGGAGTCGTACTGGCGCTCTCTTTTGTCACGTGGGTAGCCGAGCATCACCTGGTGGCCGCTGGAAGAACTCACAGAACAACTAACTCTCATTTGCAGTGCCGTGGTAAACTCGGTGTATCATTTCAAATACGTCGCGAGCGTAACACTCAAAAGGAAACTTTTTTTCAACAACGGCAATTTTAATCACGTCATTTTTCAAGCTTAGCAAACTTTTTACCGTAGATGATGAAGATATTACATTATCTGATAGAAAAAGTCTTCCAAGGCGGGAACGTTATACAACCTTCCACCGTTTTCGCCTGCAGAAACAAATGTAATGCGTTATTTCACTTCACTGCCGCTTAACGTACAGAAGCAATAAACATACACCAATGGAAACCTTTGAGGCATTAAATAACCGCGATACTGTTTTGTCAGTTAATTTTTGAATTTTCAGTGGAAAATACCAAAATAATAGAAATATCACGTAAATGAACTAATTAGGTGCATAGAAAAATGACTTCGTCGGTTGTGCATTGGCGTAATGATTGACGAAACAATGCTTTCCATGATTTTTATTCAGTGCGGCGCTTATAAATTGTTTGAATAGTTAGTCGTTGTTTGAGTAAGGAAATTTAGTGATGCAAAAAACATCGCCTTTCGTCTGGATTTATGCTTACGTTTATCGTATAGATGTTTATCTGTCGCCGCACCACTCCTGTTCCTGTATATTTGTTCGCAACAGGTATATTGGCTATTATTTGCTCCACCTCCTGTAAAGCGACAATTCGCTATAGCGAGTGTTAATTGGTGCACCGTAGTGTGTCGTTATATCGAGGTTGCACTGTAGTTAAATGTAGTCTGCTTTCTATTACTTGTTCCGAGATCCGAGTATTTTTGTATCAAGCATCGCATAGAGATATCCAAAGCATCGTCACCCGCCGTCAGTTCAGAAAAAGGGTATAACAATCATTGTGTGAGACATTCGCGAAGATGTTGGGAGTCGAAGACGTTCTCGAGGTGAACAGATGCGATCATCCATGCACTCCAAAGAGGATCCCATTCAGGTGCCCTGTTCTCAACGATGATTAACACTTCCTGATAACATCCTCCGCCACCTACATGGATTAAATGCATATGTGCAAGTCCTACCTAAGTTCTCTAATGTAATTGTTTATTTAGATAATACAGTATATTCCGGTTAATTTGGACATATCGGGACTTGTGCACTCTGCCCCAATCAAGCGGCTGCCCCAATTAGGCGAACTCTCTTGGCATAAAAAACTTTGTAATGGTAGAAAGAAGACTAAAGAATATTTACAATGCAACACCAGTTTATTGAAATATTAATTTGATTAATAAATCAGTGAGTTTAGTTAATTTATTATCATTTTTAAGAGTTATAACAATTTAGTTTAAAATATTTTTCACAGCCTCCGGCGACGCTGAATGAATGTCTTTTTTTTGTCGAATGTCGAAGTTAAATGTGTTAAACCATCTACAGTCAAACCTTGATAATTCATAGTTCAAGGGACCGTCACTTTTTTCTTGCCCTAAGAGGTATCTCACTTACAAGGGTTCCAGAATGACCTCTCTAACAATAGGGTGGTTTCCTATTATTTTTTTATTGCCCAAATACAGTGCAACCTCGATATAACGACACCCTACGGTGCACCAATAAACACTCGCAATAGCGAATTGTCGCTTTACCGGAGGTGGAGCAAATAATAGCCAATATACCTATTGTAAACAGTTATCCAGGAACAGGAGTGGTGCGGCGACAGATAAATTTCTATCCGATAAACGTAAGCATTAATCCAGACGAAAGGTGATGTTTTTTTGCATCACTAAATTTCCTTACTCAACCTTATAAACACATACATTTGAGACTGAGCTCTCCATTAACTTCATTTCTAACCAGGGGATGCTTCGTTTCCAACAGATCGCTAGCAATCACAGAGATTAATGAGTCTTGATGAAAGTCTTCCGGCGGTGAAACCCTCGCTATGGCAAGAGCCAACACCAAAAGGGCCTCGTAAAAACGAATTTTTTAACATGCTTATTGTAGGGTCAATTGACGGTGCATCAGCTATCTCTCGTAATTGCGGGGGTCTGGCTATAGCCCATACTCGCTTTAACGAGGTTCCACTGTACAAAGATTATTACTCCTGGAGTACGTATTTCACACTTTCAGATTTTTAAATGACCTTATCTGTTTTTCGCGATTAAATGAAAAGTGAAAATTGTCAAGCTCGCGAAAACGCAACGGGTAAGCGTGAATGCCGGCAAATCTCCATGTGACGTCGTTCTGGTTCCCGCTGCTGCAAGTTAGGTGACCTTGGGGCGAGGCTTTGAGCGCTGATACTTTCTTAATATGAAATTTAAGAATTTTATCCTTATCACAGAGGTCAAAAATATTACAGCCAAAGTTATTATCGATCCAAGTGTGCATGCGATAGGTACAGCCCTTTTTCTGACTTATTTATTTAGTTACGAGAGTATAAATTTTAATAATTCGGTAAGAAAGAAAAGCTCAATGCACACATGTAAATAATTTTGGAGGGTAACGATTCCTAATGAAAATACATATATCGATATGAATTTATATCGATAGGACTCATTTTCTCCTTTGCTATTGACCATGACAAACTGCTAACATCAAGTATGTTATCCATCGGAACCAAACTGAGAATTTATAAGACCATAACAAGACCTATCCTTATTTATGGAGCAGAATCATGGGTTATCGAGAAAAGAACGGAAAAGAAGTTAATAGGGTAGTTTCCTTCATCAAAGAAAACGAAAGGCATTGATTGCCCTTCGTTTCCCACCATTAGTGCATTCATAATGTACAAATTATTTGGTTTTAGAAATCCCAGTTTGGACGAATGGCAATGGTCAATTTTATCCTTACAGGCATCCCCCGAGTTGCGTATGTCTCGACTTACGTAAATCCGTACTTACGAAAGTGGTAACCATATTTCAAATGATTACGTTAATTTTCGAATGCGAGTGCGAAGAAGTAGATATTCGCTCGTACAACCTATGGTAGGAAAAATATCGAATAGTTATCGAGTTTTTTTACGTGCTAAAAATAACAAAGTGACGCATATTTGTCATTCCTCGAAGGAATTTTCATTAATTTCTGTAGAAAATTCGCTTGTAAATCCCAAGTCAGCAATCAACGTGAAATTTTTCGGTTTTAGCGATGGATGTGGTTGCGCTTATTCCTGTACGATTTAACTTGTTATACAGCATGCACACCCGAACTGCGACTTGCAACTATTTAAAAATTGTATCTTTAAGTTTGGACATTTCCATTAGTGGAATCAAAAGAAAATGAAGTTCAAGCAGAAATCTTTGTTGCGGAAAAGAATTGTTTAGTACCCACGTAACGGCATTGAAATTTTGAGTGTTGGCAATGAACGCCGCGAAAAGTTAAGAAAAAGTTGACACACGATATTAATTGCGTAATTGTTTACATGTTTCTCGCGGAAGATTTTATTAAGCTGCATTTTCTCGTTCCCTCATATTGTGTGCAACTGTAAATGAATATTGCGTCATTGAAAGCTTTTCCCCACTTACTTTGTTGCACGTTAATGACGGAGTTGGCTGAATAAAAGCTCACTTTTAATTAACTTCGTGCTTTGGAAATACTCTTCGATGTTTCCAGCGAAGTAAATATTCAAATGATGTTATTTTCACGTTATTTTATTGAGATATGAGAGAATGAAATATGTTTCCGTGCATGAAAGATTGAGTGAATGTATCTAAGAATATAGCAATTCACTGGTATTTTTTGTGTGTTAATTGCTCGTAATCCTAGACACTCCTTCTACGTGTATTATCCGTGACAGTGAAACCACCAGTTTCATCGATAAACGTAATATATAAAAGGCAGAAGATATTATGATTATAGGTAGGTTGACAATGCATTCTTTGGGCCCTTAGATCGCAATATAACATAATGAATCAATTTAAGTATTCAGTTCAGTAATGAAGCGTTGAGATACCGTACTTTCCCGAATCCACGCGATCGGTCAACTCTGGGAATAATATTACGCATTTTGATTGGCAGCCCTCAAGATGCAACTCTCAGACTATATTATTGTTTATCGATTTTGTATTTAATAACGTAAGAATACACGGTAGAGTTCATGAATATCGCAGTGAATTGAATGAAACTTCACCGAGAATTTACCGCGCATTTCTCCGCTGAGAATTTCACCGTGCCGATCGAAATATCTGAAGCCCTAACGCAAAGGTTCGACTAACGTAAATTTCGACTTATGCAGAGTCTGCCGGAACGCATCTCTTACGTAACTCGGGGGATGCCTGTATTTGAAAAAGGCCAGATTGGCGCCCATGCGATGCCACTCCGCGTGACATCATAGGGACCTAGTTTCGATACGAGTAGATAGGAGTTTTACACCGTCTGAGATTACCAATGCATGCATGAGGCACAGAGCTCAGGGAAACGTCTCTTAATAATCTCCTATTAAAACTGGCTAAGGTCGGAAAGTTTCCTTTGTTTGATAGGGTATTAATAATCCTTATTTAAGCCATACACTACCTGCTAGCAGTGTACTCTGCTACCTGCTAGCAGCCTGCGTCGTATCGATGCTCATAGCCTTGCACCAAGGTGGCCTTGCATGGCAGCAGCCTGAATATGAATGATTTCACACGGTCTTTTCCCAGCATTCATACTTAGCCTTTGCGTTTTCGTGCGCTTGAAAATTTTCACTTTTCATTTAATCGCGAAAAATAGATATCATCATTTAAAAATCTAAGATCATGAAATGAGTACTGTAGGAGTAGTAATCTTTCGATCTAGGCAATAAAAAATACATTATAGGAAACCACCCTGTATTAAATCTCTTTCGTTAATGCCCTAACTCATTTGATGTTTCGCTTGCTTCAAAGGTTTACCCGCAAGCGTACGATGCGGATGCACGTTGATGCTGTCCACAAGGGATTGAGGCCCTTTGCGTGTGCCCATTGTCAGGAACGGTTCTCGCGCAAGGACTACTTGCGTGGCCACGTGCTGTCCGTTCACTCGGAGGAGAGGAATTTCAGCTGCGATGTTTGCGCGCAGAAGTTCAAGCGGGCGGACCACCTCAAGTGTCACCGCGCAACGCACGAAGACCTGCGCGACTTCAAGTGCGCAGACTGCGGGAAGGAGTACAACACGATGAATGCCCTGCGTATCCACATGAAGCTACACAGTGGAGTCACGTACAAGTGTCCCCATTGCCCAAAGGTAAGCGCAATGCTTGTTCATTAACCCTAATACGAACGAAAGGAGTCACACATTTTATTTTATTAGTTGACAACTATTCAGTTTTGATTAGTGATAGTTCAAACTATTTGCTAAATTATTAATTCATTCAGTACGTATTTGCCTCTGGCTACTCTGTTTTGTTGTAAGATTAGCAAAGTTGTCCGTGTTTATTAATTACTATTTGTGCTTCTATTAATAAATCTGGCGGCGCTGGGATTGAAATGTTCTTATTTCTGCTTATTGTGAGTAATACGATATCGTATTATTCCTGGAGTACGTATTCGAGATGATCATGTATTACTAAGGTACTATTTGACACATCGCCAGCCCACATAGCACAAAATATCTTCTGGATAACTGGAAAATATCTTCAATGTCTTGGATATCTTAACCCTAATGCGGGCAAGGTGAGTCTCTTGGACTCATCGCATCATCTTTTTGAGAATTTTATCATGTTATTGAAATGTCAGCATATTGTAAATTTTTTACTTCTTCTAATTGTATATTTCCTATAAATTAGAGTAATTCAAACTTGAATGAAATAAAATAACTACGTTTTATTCCACACTTTACTTCACTCGATAAGTAAGTAAGTTTCACTCGATAGCCAACGGAGTTCTTGTTTTTTAAACTTTTATTTGCATTTTCTGCATATTTTCGAAAGAAATTAGATGATTTGAGGAGTTTTATTAACATATTATTAAAATTAAGTCAATTGAAATGAATTCTGAGAAAAAAAAGGTTTTAGTAAGTATATTCCGCTCTTTTGGAACGTAACCTCTAATTAATATGGAAGTCATTGGTTCGACTTTCGTACATTCGACTTTCGTACAAGTTTTTGGGAACGCATTGTGTACGAAACTCGGGGACCGCCTGTACTCTAACGAGGTTGGTAGTAGCGTTTATTGAAGTCCTTTATGGTTCGGGGGAAAAACAAATTCCCATATCTATCCGTTGGGCAAAACATCTCTCTTAATTTATCGCTTCTATCGGATCTGGAAATATAGTGTGGCTCTAATATTATGTTCTCTGTGTCGCTCTTAAAGATATCCATTCTCAATTGTTCAAGCAATCTAAGCCTAGCGCGCAGCCTCCGAGTCTCCAACGGCTCCCAGCCTAATTCGCTTAACATCTGAATAACACTGTCTGTACGCCCATAGCAGTTTTTGACGAAATGCGCAGCCTTCCTTTGTTTTTTATTCAGTTCGTGGATTAAGTCTTTCTGCACCGGATCCCATAAGCTCACTGCATATTCAAGGTGCGGTCAGGCGAGAGCAAAATAGCACCTTTCTTTCACTTTCTCATCCGAAAATCTTCCCACAATACGCTTGACGAATCCTAATTTCTTCAGGGCTGTGCCGCAAATATTCTTTATGTGTTCCCCACGTGAGGTTCGAGGTTATTGTAACTCCCAGGTATTTCACTTTGTCTGTTGTCTTTATGTTAATACCATCCACTGCATAAACATGGTTAGAGTTGGACGAATTCCGCAAGAAACATACTGCCATGCATTTTCTCAGATGAAGTTCGAGTCCTGTACGGTCCCGTTGGATTTACATGTAAATTTATAGGCAAACCTCTCTGTGGTGAACCTCTTTATCTCGTAAAATCCTCCACTTATCATACCAAGGAGACACCCCCGAGACACGTTAACTACCTCCGCAAATCGTACCGAGACAACTAGAGACCATTAATGCAGCTTTGATAACGTGCTTGGAATGACATTTTCAGCAATAAATGTTTCACCCTTATTTTTCTTATACACCTTAAAATATGCTATAATTTTCACGTTAATCATTAATTGTGGTCATTTTGTTCCATATGAGAGCATACCTAACAGTAAATAAGAAAAAAGGTGTCCAACTATCCTAATCATTTTAAGTTACTGTTGAATTGAGGGAGATCACATCGTTTTCACTCGAATCATGGTTAAAATCATGCGATAGCGTTCGCTTTCTGTAATTATTCAATAATATATATGTATATGTTCACTGATGCATGCATGTCTGTTTAAACTCATAAATACAGTACATTCCGTTTAATTGGGACATATCAGGATTTGTGCACTTTGCCCCAATTAAGCGGCTGCCCCAATTAGGCGAACTATCCTGTATATGGCCGTAAAAAAACGTTGAAATGATAGTAAGAAGACTAAATAATGTTTACAATGCAACATAAGTTTATCAAAGTATTAATTTGATTAATAAATCAGCGAGTGTAGTTAATTTATTATCATTTTTAAGAATTATAACAATTTCGTTAAAAATATTTTTCACATCCTCGGGCGACGCTGAATTAATGTCTTTTTCTAAGTCGTATTAGAGAAAAGTCTAGAAAACTAGAAAAGTCCTATCCTCTTGTGCATAGTATAAAAATAACAGCTTTCAAAATAGGGCAACAGTAGGAACATTTGTGAAAAATAAGGGTAAATCAAAGGAGGAAAATATTTAAAAAAATTGTATTCTGAGGATATTCCTCTATTGGATTCTGTCCTTCAAGATCTGCCCCAATTAAGCAGCTGCCCCAAGTAACCGGTGGACCCATTGAACGGAATCTACTGTATAATGGTTTGAAAGACATTAGTGCTTTTCATATGTGAAGGATATGATAAAATGGTGCCCATCACTAAAACCTCTCTATAGAGAACCTCCATACGTCAAATTGCCCAAATTTTGGTCCCCTCCATTGCGATGTAAAGAGGTTTTACTGTATACTTTTTTATACCTCCTCAAAAAATGCCAATCGAGGCATTGGGGAGGCCAAAATAAAGCACAGGTTATCTGACGTGTGTGAAAACTGCCATTTGAGGAGGAATCTGTGCTTCATAACACTGCTTTCATTAGTTAGATAAACTCGACAAAAACAAGTTTTAATGGCTAAATTTGTCATTCATAAAAATTAAAAGTAATGTTAAATCAATCAAAATAGCTGTACAACGCATGAAATTTACTAAAAATGGAATAATCCTGTGATATGAAGAATTGCTGTTGTATTGACTCTTGGGTATCTGAAGAATTTAAATACTTTCTCTGGAATTTTAGTTTTAAGGTTTTCGCAGCGATTAGATGCACTATTAGAATTCATTTTCGGGTGTACGTCTGCGTGCTTAATATTTAACTCAACGTTTCGTTCCACTTACTGGGAACGTCGTCAGGAGAATGAAAATATAAACATCTATCGTACCGTTAGAAAAACTGGTCCATTGTTGTTAAGGTATTTAAAAAAGTAAATAAAAATAAAATAAAAGCCAACTTCTTCAAAACATCTAATATAAAAAAGGAAGATGAAAGGTGGAATATTGTAATTAAATTTTCGAAATGTATCTCTTCCACACATGGCTTAAATTATATCCATCATCCCTGTTAAAATTCATAGGTCGTTTAGAAATTTCTATCGCCTCTCTAATAAGCCGTGGATAATATGCAGATTTTCTTGCAATGGCTTTGGCCTCATACAGGAGGATCTTGTGTCCTGGCCCCGACATAAAATGATCGGCGACAGCTGAAGTTTCCCATTGCCTTGCCTTCAGCGCCCTTTCATGCTCTTTCAGCCTTGTCACTATCTTCCGTTTGGTCTGTCCGATGTAACTAGACCCACATGAACACGGAATCTCATATATGCCTTCCATTTGTAATGGGGGAATAGCATCAATGACGGATGGAAGTAGGTCTATGATCTTCCTCAACGTGCCAAACCTGGTTTCAACGTTGGCTTTTCCAAGGATGCGAGCAATCCGGTCCGTCGTTCCTGATATGTGAGGCAGAACTGCAAAGGCACTTGGTTTTGTTTTCTCCATCGGGGCCTTGACTTCCCTTAAAACTCTCCTAATGAATGAATTAGCATATCCGTTTCCTTTTAAAATAGAAATAGATGTTGTTGCGTATTACAAAAAAATAAAGGCACGTTAGCTCCTTTCTGAATAAAGATTTAATACTTGACCAGTAAAGTAAGGCGGACGAGACGTCGCGGAGTACATGTATAGTTAGGGAGAGAAGAGTTCTTTACTGCTCTGAGGTCGGCGAGAGAGAGAGCCGAGCGAACAGGTGCTCACCGCAACGTGAGGTGCGCGGACAATCTGCGCCGTAGTCTTCCCCTAGCGGCGAGAGCAGGGACTAAAAAGCCCGCAAGGGCGCACAATTGAAAACAAAAAAAAAAAAAATCTGCAACAGATGTTCCATTTCACTTTCCACGCTATCTTCATCAGAAATGGCAAGGGATCTATGTCTTAAGGTCTTGATAACGCAGGACTTCTGACACGGGTGATGATGTGATGCCGCGTTTAAGTACCTGTCTGTGTGGGTCTTCTTCCTAAAGACCGAGTGTCCCAATCTTCCGTCTTGCCTTTTTCTTACTAGAACATCAAGAAACGGTAAGGAGCCATCAAGGATGTCATCATGAATATTATTCAGGTCTTCATGGAAATATTCAAGAGCCTCTTTCCCGTGTGGCCAAATAACAAAAGTGTCATCAACATATCAGAGCCAGCATACCAGTTGATATTCACTTGATGAAAGAGCATCGGCTTCAAACTTCTCCATGAAGAGGTTAGCTATGACCGGAGAGAGAGGGGATCCCATAGCAGCTCCCTATACTTGGGAATATATTTCTCCGTCGTAGCGTAGATAGCTGTTTTTGAGGCATAATTCTGCAAGATCGGGTACATAATTAGGGAGCCCTTTCTGAGTTAGTTCCCTTAAAATCAGAACTGAATCATTAACCGGAACCTTAGTAAAAAGACTCACAACGTCAAAACTGACCAGAATATCATTCTCTGATGTTCTTAAATCCTTTAGTAGCTCGATGAAATGGCTTGAGTTTTTAACGTAGGATTCGGTACTCCCAATAAAGGACTGAATGTCTCTAGATATATAGCGGGCCAAATTATACGTCGGTGAGTCGATAGTGTTCACAATCGGTCGCAGAGGTATTCCTGCTTTATGTATTTTGGGAAGTCCATACAGTCGTGGAGTTTTAGAGGCATGAGGAATAACTTTCCAATGATCTTCTTTTGGAATGGAGGATAGCTTGATTTCTTTCTTCACTCGATTTTCTAAGGCAGCTGTCGGGTCCTTGTTAAGTTTAACGTACGTCTTATCATCCAAGAGAGAACGGATTTTAAGATCATAATCATACTTATACATTATAACTGTTGAATTTCCTTTGTCGGCTGGTAATACGAGACAATTCTTTTGTACCTTGAGTTATTTGATGGCTTTTCTCTCAGAAATAGACAGGTTAGGAGAAGGCAGGTTACTTTTTCTTAGGGTTTGCACAACTTCATGGCGAATATCCTCAGCTAGTCCAAATGGAAGTACGCGTATAGCAGATTCTACTCCAGTTATTATTTCTTCTACCGGCAATGTTTTTGGTGTAACAGCAAAGTTAAGTCCTCTGGATAACACTGAGATGGTATCATTGCTAAACACTTCAGCAGTAAGGTTGTGTACCGCCAAAGGAAGGGAACACATCTGCACCGGCTTCTTCTTTTGAAGAAATTAAAATTTTTTCTTCTGTTTGACTTGCGTATTATAGAAAACATTTGAAGCCGAAAAAGTAGTGATACGATCTTTCAAATTCCAATCATCTAAAGAAAGAGCACTTGATAATTCCAAAAGAAGCAAGAAGGTCAGGACACAAGATCCTCCTGGATGAGGCCTAAGCCATTGCAAGAAAATCTGCATATTATCCTCGGCTTATTAGAGAGGCGATAGAAATTTCTAAACGACCTATGAATTTTAACAGGGATGATGGATATAATTTAAGCCATGTGTGGAAGAGATATATTTTGAAGATTTAAGAACAATATTCCACTTTTCATCTTCCTTTTAAAGTAGATGTTTTAAAGAAGTTGGCTTTTATTTTATTTTTATTTACTTTTTTAAATACCCTGACAACAATGGACCAGTTTTTCCAACGGTACGATAGATATTTATATTTTCACTCTCCTGACGACGTTCCCAGTAAGTGGAACGAAACGTTGAGTTGAATATTAAGCACGCAGACATACACCCGAAAATGAATTATAATAGTGCATCTAATCGCTGCGAAAACCTTAAAACTAAAATTTGGAACCTCTACGGGGAGGATTTCTGTATCTAGAAATGTTTTTTTTTTCTTTCCTTTCATCATTAGAAGCGACTTCGTAATAACGAGGCATTCCTAATGACTTAATATTAACGACAGTCTACTGTACAGCTTTAGTATGTTTTCAGGTCCAAGGGTTTTTCTGCACTGAAGTTTCGAAGGCTGAGTCTGCCATCGTCTTCAGGGTGAATGGATTAGCCAAAATGTGTCCTTCTTATATACCTTCGCATTGGGCCCAGGTGGGCTCTGATTGGTCGACGGTCGGGCCAATGCGTGTCCTCTCCCCCTTCAGTTTATTTTCAGGGCTGTTTTCCACGCATTGCTCAGTTGGAAGCCGGCGTCTCTGTTCATTTTTCTCTTCTCAAGTCTGATTTCCACTGCTTCCTTTACGACACGGTCCCAGTAATTGTTGGCATGGCATATTATTTCTGTATCTTGAAATTTTTTTTCTTTCCTTTCGTCATTAGAAACGACTTCGTAATAACGAGGAATTCGTAATAACGTTGTCAGTATTAACGAGAGTCTACTGTACAGCTTTAGTATGCAGCACTGCGTAACAGTCTCTCCCATTTTGGTGTCGCCCCAATTTACCGAGTGTCGTGTAATGAAGTATTATTGTGGATTTTTATTCTACAGGAGTTTATGCTGGAGAGGCTGAGGAACCATCACGTGATGATTGCCCTATTCCTCTACCAAATGATCAATTCCGATTTATATTGTTCCAATCACCGTCATTAAAAACGACTTCGATATAACGAGGATTTCGTAATAACGAGGCATTCGTTATAGCGTTTATATCAGTAACGAGAGTCTACTGTATAACTTTAGTATGCAGCTCTGCGTAACAGTCTCACCATTTTGGTGTCGCCCCAATTTACGGAGTGTCGTGTAATCAAGTATTCTTGTGGATTTTTATTCTACAGGAGTTTCTGCTGGAGAGGCTGAGGAACCGTCACGTGATGATTGCCCTATTTCTCTACCAAGTGATCAATTCCGATTTGTATTGTTCCAATCACCGTCATAAGTAGCCACTTCGAAATAACGAGAACCTCGTAATAACGAGGAATTCGTAATAACGTTGTTAGTATTAACGCGAGTGTACTTTACAGCTGTAGTATGCAGCTCTGCATAACAGTCTCATCATTTTGGTAACGTTCCAATTTACTGAATATAGTGTAATCAAGTATTCTTGTGGATTTTCATTCGACAGGAGTTCACGCTGGAGACGCTGAGGGACAGTCACGTTCTGATCCACACGGGGGAGAGGGCGTTCCAGTGTGCCTCTTGTCCCAAGGCGTTCAAGACGAAGAGCGACCTCCGACTCCACACCCGATCCCACACCGGAGTCAAACCACACGAATGCCGGGTGTGCGGTAAGCACTTCTCGGTCTCGTCCAACCTGATCCATCACATGAGGGCGGTCCACGCCAGAGAACGGCCCTTCAGCTGCGACACGTGCGCAAAGACCTTCACTACCAAGGGCTCCCTCCAAAAGCACATGGAAACGCACTCGAGCGGCAAGGGGTTTTCGTGCGCTCAGTGCGACAAGCGGTACAAGACGAAGGCGTGCCTCACGAACCACGTGCGCAACGACCACAGATCCGGGGCGGAGGAGAGACCGTTCAAGTGCGGCCTGTGCCCAAAGGCGTTTCGCCTGAATGCGATCCTGAAGGCGCACGAGATAACGCACACGGATCTGAAGCCTTTTAAGTGTGAGGTTTGCGGGAAGGCCTTCAACAAAGCAAGCAATCTAAGCACTCACCGCAAGCTGCACTCGGGCAATCGCGAGACGTTCAGCTGCAAGCAGTGCAACTTGAAGACGGTGAACAAGTATTACTACCTGGACCACATGAAGAAGAAGCACGGAGGAGGGGATGGGGGAGTTGGGGACCGATCATCTGACACTTCAGACGACAGCGAATAGTACGCAGACTGTCAGAGTTCTTCTTTTTAATTTTATTAATGAATCGCTTTCACCAAGTTGGGCCTTAAACAATCAATTTAGTAAATTCGTTATTTTAACCTTTCGGAGGTCAAGAAATGAACAATAGGGTTCCATTAACTGACACGGTTACGGTTTTTGGACCTGAGGAAACCGGAAATAACACTTTTATTTACGAAAATTAAGACCATTGACTCAGTAAGGTCACAGTCAATAAGAATAGGAAATAGGTTACCAACAAAGGTGTCGATCCATGGGATTTAAAGGTTGCCCAAGATATTTTTAGGTCATTTTTGACCACTAATTTTAGTAAATTCGTAACCTTTTCCCTACTATAAATGTATATATACATGTGGACGTTTCCTGATCTGGGAGACGACGGCCGTATATATATGTGTGAGATTTTCCTGGCCATGAGAACGAAAGCCGTATAAGTACGTTTTCTAGCTCTCCCCCTTTTAGGACGGTCACGGGTTTACGTCGTCTTTGTCTCGGGATCCAACCCTGCGGGGTTTAGGATTTACCCTCGGAATCCGGGAGCAGGTATCCGGACCCTTCGTCTTTTATAACTCCTCTCAGCGGTACGGGACAGCGGTCATACAATGGTGTATCCAGTCAGTTTTCGGAATAAATATTTGTTCATTTCTCATAAAAAATAAACTAAGAATTGAATTATTTGTCTTTTGAGCAGCTTTTACAATTTTTAAACGAAATTCTACGATAAGTATTAACTTATATCTGGAGTTATGTATAAAAATCAACATGGAAATTGTTGCTGCATTAAATGCGTTAATATTGGCCTTAGAACTTTGTTTAAAATTTGATAATGCTTAGTAAAAAAGAGGAATTCATTTCAAAGTCTGCAATTTACGTGCAAGCAACAATTATCCATGTGCTAAATACACATAAGCAATGCATAAGTTGACAGCGAACCAATGCAGCAGGTATGGTCGTAAACTCGGTAAGGAGGGAGTACAACTACTCTCGAAGTCCGAGATAATGCGGAGTCCCTGTGTGGAGGGGTCGTAAAAGGTTCAGCGAGACCCTTCTTAACGAATGCCCTCCAAAAATGCTCCGTACCACGAGAAAGAAGAGTCTCTTGGGGCTCAGTACAGCAGTCATGCTAAGACGAAAACTCTGCCGTCTCGAAAGGGTTAAAAATTAAAAAGAAGAACTTTTTGCTTTCACATTAATATTCAAAAAAGGTCAAAAAATCAACAATACTGTTAAATGAAGTGCAAAACTGATGTGGATAGCCTTTAAAACCCATGGATCGACACCTTTGTTGGTAACCCATTTCCTATTCTTCTTGACTGTGACCTTACTGGGTCAACGGTCAAATTTTCTTAAATAAAAGTGTTATTTCCGGTTTCCTCATGACCGAAAACCGTAACCATGTCAATTAATGGATTTGTATTGTTGATTTTTTGACCTCCGATGGACAAAATAACAAATTTACTAAATTGATTGAGGCATAACTTGGTGAAAGCGATTCATTATTAAAATTAACACATTCCGTGCTGACCGTTTGTTGAAGAAAATTATGGCTGAATTTTAGGCAAAAATTTATATTTTTTTATTATTATTTTAACGACGTGATCTTATGATTTGTGATGCCTGGTACATTTTTTCACCCTTTTTTTTCAAAAATAATCCTTCATTTGTTAAAAATTTGAAATTAAAATTTTTAAGTATCCTGTCAAACTTGTGATATCTTCCCGCAACACACCTACATGTTTCCCATATTTATTTGCTCTTTGTCAGTACTGTAGCGAAAACCCGTTCAGACTTTATCACTTTATGGAAAAAACTAATGGAAATAGTAATGTTAACGTTATTTTTTTAATCTGGAAATGATACATTTAAATACGATTTTAATTGTTTTATTGCTTCAAAGAAAATATTGTGGGTATTACCAATATTTCCAGCAAAAGTGTTGCTCCCTATGATGGAAAAATTATACTGAACGATATGATATCCTCTTTTAAATATATATATCCTCTATAAATTTTGCGTCGGCACTTGTGCAAGCTGATAGTCAGGGTGCGTGTTGCGTGGCGTCTAGGGAGGGGAAGTCATAGAATGAATACCAGGGTAAATGAAAATCAATCTAGGTCACCACCTGAAACAATGGGCAATCATGTTCCTGAAGCCAAATAGAGATTATAAGTATTTATTTTGAATGAAAGTGGCCTAACTTTACGATACCAAAGCAGAATCATAAAATTGAAATGTGCCTATGGATTTTTCCTTTAGGAGTTGATGCTTGACTTAACTGACCAAAGAAATACTAATAGTTTATTTAATTATTTATATAAATACTGATAGCAGCATACTGGCTTTGTGAGTGGTGCGTTAAAGCCATTTTATGAAAATATGGACCATGAATTAACGAGCGTGAAATTCCAGTTCCCATAATAGGCAATTGGATTTATTGAAAAAATATTGTTGAACCTGGCTG
This sequence comes from Ischnura elegans, assembly GCF_921293095.1. NCBI lineage: Eukaryota > Metazoa > Arthropoda > Insecta > Odonata > Coenagrionidae > Ischnura > Ischnura elegans. The sequence continues at coordinate 15,739,577 of NC_060258.1, read as the reverse complement.
AGTTAATTTGAAAAGTAGCGTGGGGTTTGGTAGTTTTTTAATTACTGTATTTCTCCGAATAAAGTCCCCCTCTGAATAAAGTCCCCCTCTGAATATAGTCCCCCCCCCTAATTTTGAAACTTCACTTTCGGGAAAAGTTAAAAAAATGCCTTTGAATATAGTCCCCCCCTTTACTTTTACCAAAGGCATTTTTGAAAAAAAGGGGGGGACTATATTCAGACATAAACGGTGATTGGAAAGTTGGCGTGAAAGGTTTTGAATGCACGTGGTCACCACGACCCTGTTTATTTCATGTGCTTTTTTCTTTGATTTTGTAACTAAAGACTGTAATTCAAAGAAGCTGAAATGCAACTGTTCACAGATATTTTTCCTTTAAATGAACACTATCCTCTTCTTCGATATTCTAATTATTTCAATCTCAAAGTGACTGCCCTACCAACTATAACAATGGGTGTTGGAGACCACCCCTAATTTTTCTTACCATTGTCATAGAACTGCGGTTGGCTCACAGGTGACTATTATGTACCTAGTGTCAAAATCAGAAAAAAGAAAGCTTCGAACGTAGACTTTCGCAGCAAAATTCATAGATGTCACCTGAGTATTGCTGCTGTTTATTGCGCTTTGTCACGAGCAAAGCTCGCATGTTTTTTTTTTTAGTTTATTTTTAAATTATTAGGTGTAAAAATAAAGTCGTTCTTATACGGGAGAGAGTAGTGTTATATCCCAAGCATATTTTTCCAAATGGTATAATATATTTGTTTTTTTTTTTGAGCTTTATTTAAAATGTATTTCCTTTGAATGGGATATGAATGATTATAAGGACGTCTTTGGTTATCAAAATGAAAACCATTTTGTGAAGGCCGTTTTACATGGGGGCACGCCCTTGCACAATCTGACGTACGTACGAAGGCACAGTCAAAATTGCATCGTGTAAAAGCGGTGAATTGCTAGAACACATGCGAGAATGCGTGGACGTGAGATGGCGAAATAGCCCCTATTTTAATTTCATTCTTGCATTTGCACAGTTTCACGCCATTTTAGAAATCAATCCAGTTCTAACCTGCGCGATTCCGTGCCCCTGTGTAAAACAGCCTTTGAAAGGACTTTGTAGATTTATTCCACGCTACATAATTTTTAAAATTGGTAACGTATGTGGTCTATTAACCCCTTTAATGGGGAAATTGCCAAAACGATTATAAACTAGACACTGATGAAATATTCTATGAAAATGCCAAAAAACAAACACCGAGAATGGGAGCACACGCAAGATGAAAAATTCCGGAGGAGGAAAGTACTCGGTGGGATTGTCAAATAATGGATAAAACACGTTTGAAAGCTGTGCAAAAGAAAGAAACCTGAATATAGAAACTTATAAAGCACCGAAAACACTGTAGCAAATTGAATTGCCACTAAAAACAAGCGACATTCAAAGAAATTTCGAATGTTCGAAATTTCCTCGTAACTGTACACACCAAAAATAATATAAAAAAACACTGCTAAATGAAACACGTCTGTCCACAAAAACATGCATGCTAAAACTAAACTCTTCTCTGTAAGAAATGTGACAAGGGGTAAGTGCAATGAAAAGAACCGTTAGGGGCTCTTTGGGCCCAAAAATACCATAAAACCTTCACCCAAATAAAGCATGTATGTACCCTTGCAGATATGAGAACCGAGTTTTAAAAAAATCACGCTAGATGTCAGACCCATGCGGAGCATAGGCAAGAAAGAATTGCGTTTCTAGACGCTCTGCCCACTGAAGGAAAAATCTTTTTCTATAGTGCGTCTTCAGACGTGCTCCCCGTTTCACGAACGTCCTCGGTGCATGTCTAGAGATGCGCTCCCCGGTAAAGGGGTTAAGTTATTTCACAGATGACTTTATAGCATTAAATCTTCCTCCCAGCATGTAATAGTCCGTTCATTTCACTCAAATTCAATCTGAAATTGTATCTCATCTCTAATCGCACTCAAAATTCTTTTGTTGTTCAGTGTACAGTAAACTCTCGATTATATGAAGTCAGTGGGACCGGAAATTGGCACTTCGTAAAATCGAGTTTCGTAATTTCAAAATATTTCGTTAAATCGAAACTTCGTATAATCGAATAGCGCCATGTATTTTCCTTAGGCTTTTCGAAAATATCACTTCGTATAATCGAAAACTTCGTAAAATCCTGCTTCGTATAATCAAGAGTTTACTGTATTTCGATTAAACAGAGCTTGGCTGCTCTAGAGCATGTATGGCTCCATCATGTAACTATCCCTCCAACCTCTTAAACTTACAAATGTGTGTAAGTCAATGAAGCCAAGTGTTTTATGGACTCCTAATGGGCAGACAGTGCTTAATATCGAAGTAAAATTTTAAGGTATCCCAAATTTCTGAAGTGCTGTTTATTCGGTTTCCAGGGTAACACTGTTTTTAGCGAGAATTCTATGCTGCTAGTCAAATGAAAGAGTGATAATGGATTTCAAAAGCCATTCATTGCCTTGTGAGAAATCAATGTATATTTTTTCATCTCTTTGTCAAATCTGTGGTGTGTGTGTTTTTTACAGTCCTGCGTGTGGAAAATTATATTGTGAAGTTGGTGATTGCTAAATAAACAAGTATTTCGAATGTGTACGTATAGGAATAATTTTTTCTGTTACCTACCTGAAATCCTTTCACATATTATGTACTTACATTGTGTATCATTTGTTTTTAATATGCTGTAGAAAATGATTTATTTTTCATTGCACAGCTGAAATTAATAGCATTTAATGTGTTATTGCTTCTTGGGAGCACAGGTTTATTAAAAGGAAGGACAGCTATCCTCTACCTAATTCATCTTTCTAACAGCTCTTCCAACTATGGAATTCAAACCCAGAAAATCAGCGTGTGCCTCACTAGCCTAATAAAGGGTGTTCTAATGTTCATTAGCCGTCGGGGAGACATTAATCAGCATGATTGCCTCCCTTGTAGCTTTGTTATTTACAAAGATGTGAACAGCGGTATGTCTTTTTTAAATGGCACCCTATATTTTTTATTCGGCAATTCATTTTCTCTCCTATAACTCGTCCTGTTCATATCTTTGTAAATTACAAAGCTACAAGGAAGGCAATCATGCTAATTAATGTCCCCTGACGGCTAATGAACATTTGCTTGACACATTTTGGAATTTGCATCAGTTATTTCCGGTGGTCATTTGGACCACCGGAATCATTTGACCCAATCATTGACAAGATCATTTGGACCCAATGACGGGATTTCCTGGAACGCGCTCAAAACTGTCGTCCACAAAAAAGAGTTGATGCAGAACTAAACCGGTAAACAATTATCAGTGTGGATTTTATGATGTAAAAATTGGGACACAAATTATCTTATAACACCTATTATTTCATATAAATGTTGGCAATACTTAAATATTTTCTGTTTTTACAATGTGTTCATGAGAAAAAAGGTCTGATGCTTTCCCGGCGTGTGCTGGTAGTGAAGACTGTTTGGGTGCTCCACCGGGTTATCTCCTTCATGGCTGCCGACGTTTCGGGGTGCGTGTTGTACTCCATCCTCAGGCCTGAATGTCTTTTCTCCGAAAGTGTCCGTCTTACACCGCGGTGCCGAAATATCAGCTTCCATCTGAATGGTCCTTGGTGTTAGCCAATATGATTCTATGCAACACTGGTTTCCAGACGTGACTGAGGGAGTAACCACTATCTCTATTGAAGTTCTTGTCCTTTAGCTGGATCTCTAAGGCCTCCTCCATAATCCTTTCCTAATATTTCTTCTCTTGTGAGATGATCTTCACATATTCCCAATGAATGGCGTGGTTTTGGTTGATGCCGTGTTCGGCCACTGCAGATTTTTCAGGTTGACGTAGCCTGAAGTGCCTTTGATGTTCCTTTGTTCTCGTGGCAATTGTCCTGCCAGCTTCACCCAAGTAAACTTCTCCACATTCACAGGGAATCTGGTATATTCCGGGAGTTGCGAAGCCACAGGGATCCTTGGCTCTGACTATATTTGGTCCCTAAGCTTGGTACAATAATAAATAATAATAATAAATAATTTTATTGCTCCACACACAAATTACATGACAATAGCAAAATTGAGTAATATTAGGTAGCCACGAAGGATAACCTGTTTGAGGATACCATCCAAAATAATAATACATTATGCTTTACATATAGTGTAGGTCATTTTATGTTACCTTGATAATAAATACTGACCAAGCCTAAGTGCATACATGAAAAATTCTACTATAGTAGTATTTATAATCCATTTACATCAATATCTTATAACGTCAATATTGGTTCTACACTTTCTTTATCGAAAAGCCAAGAATGAGCATTTTGCAAAACCTTTTTCAAAGACTTTGAAATAAAGCATGACTGGGGTAACAAATTAAAAACCTTTGGTCCTACGTACAAAAAACATCATTTAAACAGAATCAAATTTGGTTGTGGTAAGGGCACACTTATTTTACGCAGGGTAAAGGGAGAAGGCAGGGACTGAAATATTTTAGAGTTCCCACTTCTAGCATAAAAACATCGTAGGACCTTATTATAAATATATACGTAGATGCCTCAACGGAAGCAAACGCAAATGAAGAAAAAGTGTGAAGGATATCTTTCAAATCTGCCCTTGTTCAAAATAATACGTACACTTCTTTTTTGTAAAAAAAACTGCAATTTCAAGGAGTATTAATGTGAGCCATCCCAACAAAAAAATGCCATAGCTCAGTCTGGTATTTACTAAGGCGTTATAAATTATCTTTAGAAAGCTTTCAGGACATTTATTTCAGATGAAATAATAATTTGCCAATGTGTGTGACGCTTAACATTTGTGAGACTGTTGATATGTTGATTCCAATCGTCAATTGTTACTCCCGAGTACATAATACTCCTTGAAAACCCGCTCAATTGGTAAACAGTTACAGGGCCGGAAGGAGGATTCAATTCACTGTCTTTTCTAAATTCTGGAGATTTTGCCGGTAACCGTGGAGGCGTATGGTTTTCCGGCTCTTGCCACCGGTTCCTGGCGTTCTTCATCCCTACGTGCGCCTTCTCGATCGCTGAAGGCCCTTTTTAAGGACCGAAGATATCTCCCCCATTGTTGTATAGCCATGCATTCAGGCGGAAAGTCCATCCCCAAAGAAGATCGGTTTTCTCCACGCTATTCCACTGACCCTCACAGCAGAGGTTATTCCAGGAATATCCCATTTTGATCCCCTATATTCCTATTTCGTCCCAGGGATATTGCGAACCAGGGGGATAAACCCCTCCCACCCCAGAGCTCAGAGAAATTTTTAAGTTAAATCCATTTTACCAGTGGCGCAGTGAGGGGGGGGGGTTTGGGGGATAAACCCCCCCCCCCAGAGGTCAGAGAAATTTTTAAGTTAAATCTATTTTACTCAATTGAATTTATATCGCTTATAAAATAGTGTGAGGATTAACAAAATATCCCTCAGAAGGCCGTAAAACTCAACATTTTGAACCATTTATCTTAATTTTTTTCTGGCGGAGGGCCTCCCGCAATTCCGGATTACCCTGGCGGGTATGCTACACCCCAATGCACCCCAGTATTAGGTTTGCCTGAAACCCCCCCCCCCCCCCTAGCCTCAATTCCTCGCTGCGCCCCTGTTGCCAACCATTATGGGATATTCGTAGAATATTTTTTGACAGCAGGCTTTTGTGTATGTAATAACTGAGTCACAGGTGTTACTAAATGATATTAAAAAAATAATAAGAATAACTACTTCAATCTTTCAAGACGGCGGAGTTTTCGTCTTAGCATGACTGCTGTACGTGCTGAGACCCAAGAGACTCTTCTTTCTCGTGGTACGGAGCAGGGACGCAGCTAGGAATTAAGGCTGGTTGGGGGGGTATAGGTGAAACTACAGTAGATTCCGTTTAATGGGTCCACCGGTTACTTGGGGCAGCCGCTTAATCGGGGCAGATCTTGAAGAACAGAACCCAATAGAGGAATATCCCAGAGTATTCTCCGCTTAATTGGGACAGCATGCCGCTTTATTGGGCCACGAGTCGGCGACATAAGACTCTGTACTCGCGACGAAATTAAACTTTTTTCTTTTCAGAATCCTATTTTTTATATTTTCCTCCTTTGATCTACTCTTATTTTCCACAAATGTTCCTATTTCTTCCCTATTTTGAAAGCTCTTGTTGTTATACTATCCACAAGAGGATAGGACTTTTCTTTTATAGGACTTATTGTTAGTAAAAGACATTCATTCAGCGTCGCCCGAGGCAGTGAAAAGTATTTTTAACTAAATTATTATAATTATTAAAAATGATAATAAATCAACTAAACTCGCTGATTTATTAATCAAATTAATAGATTAATAAACTGAATTTGCATTATAAACATTCTTTAGTCTCCTTTCTATCATTTCAACGTTTGTTTATGCCCATATACAGGATATTGCGCAAGTCCTGATACGTCCCAATCAACCGGAATCTATTGTAATACCGGGGGTATGGAATACCCACCAGGATAAGCGGTAGGTGCGAGATTAATATACATTGCGGAATTTTAAGATAAACGAGCGTGCTGCGCCTGCTCCCAGCGCGGGCTTCCCCCGCTCTTTTCAATGCAGGTCCACAGAGGGATAGGCACGTTTCTAATTTTAAAATGTAGAAAATATAGGCAGGTACTTATGTACAAATTTAATTGGAATGTTCATGTACAAATTGAGGTCAGAGGACCTCTGTAAACACAACATTGGAAGTAATTACGCTATCCTCTTTTAAACGCACATGATGACTCATACTTACGTATCAACAGGAGACTTGAATGTGGAATCAGCCGCATTTTGATAAAAGCTATTTGAAGAATGCGAGATATTGTTGCAAATGAACAAATGTATCAGTTTGTGCGCCGTTAACGCCAGGAATATTTACAGTTTTTTGTTTCTTTTTTTAATTATTTAAAAACCAATTTTAGGAAACAATAGCAATAATTGGGAAGTAAGATATACCGTCGCATGTTCTCTGATAAATTTTGTGCATTTTGGTACCTCATTTAAAGAGTTTGGTTGCGTATATGTTGAGAAAAAGGTATCTATACAGTAGAAATAATATAAAAGATGGTTCAAAATGGTGAGTTTTACAAATTTCCGAGGGATATTTTCGAACTCGAGCGATCGGGCCGTATCTGGCTCTGATAATCTAGCACAGGAGATTATTTAAAAAGACTTTCCGCCGAAATCAAATCGGGAAAGTATTGCAAAAAGGCCATTTGCTGAGTTTTCTGTCTGTCTCTCCGCAGTGCACGCCTGGCGGGAGATTCAATCGATGCAGTGTACTTATAACCCCTTCCAGTTCGATGATTAATTTTCCTTATATCGTGCTCCTATTCCCTATTTAGTTTTTCCTGTGGTACTCTTTTAAATGGTAGTTTACGGAATGATATTTTGTAATTTGTAATAAACGTAGAACCACGTCGAATAAAATGCGATCATTAAACATGAAGAACTCAGCTATCGCTAGTGGAATAAAATCATTTAAATCCAATACAATGCATCATTTTGCATGAAGTACTAATTATTTATACATACTACGCACGTTTTAAAATTTTTTAGCTTTCAAAATAATTATATTGTTCCTCTAAATAGTGCTAAAATTATTAAAATTCGATGACGATATACGCTCGTCAATACAGCGCAAGGGGTTAATTAGGTTGCTATAGTAACATCAAACTAACAACTTACGGTCGGAAATGACTTGAGCGAGTGGTGCGGAGGACGTGCAGTTTCCCTATCTGCGCAGTACCCGCATGTCGCTTGTATTCTGTTTTTGCTGTATTTTCGGAGGTTTAAAAAAGAAACGGCCCTCGTATTCTGATCTAACCATTCCTTTGCTGCGATATTTCGAGGAAAGGTACACCCAGAAGGTATGAAGGGAATTATTCGAAGCGTTCACAGAAATTAAAAGAAGTTTTTATATTAGATACGGCCAGGGCCGTCTTAAGGTCATCGTAGGCACTTTCAAAGTCGTAGGCCCTCCCCGACTTCATTTTTAATATTTTTCGAAAATGCACTCGCACTTCTTTGCGATTTGGAATCTAAATGAACTTTCCGCATTGTTAATTATTATATGCAGTGATGATGTAGTGTTTCCGGTGTTACATCATTCGCTTCGCATTCGTTGTTTATCGTTAATCGTCTGCTTCTTCTTTCTTAATTTTTTTTAAAAAGTTTTACAGTAAGTTTCCTTTTCTAAACTCAACTATGGGACAAACACGACTATCCTCCCTGGCATTAATTTCAATTGAAAAGGATTTGATGAGGGAAATGACATTTGAGGACGCCATATGTGACTTTGCTAAAGCCTGAATCACACAATCATTTTTTTCGTCGCGAAAGTGATCACTATCGCGATCACTGCGCAAAATGATCGTCGCCGGCAATTGCTTTTCGCGATCGCGATCGAAAAATATATATATGGTAAGAAAGGTCTGAATCCTTACTGTACGTTTCAGAATAAAAATCTAGCGCGAACTCCTATATTTAATATATATCGTATATTTTTTGTGCCTTTTTGTTTGAGTTTTGTGTCCTTTTAAGTTCAAAAGACTGAGTTACGAATCAACATCTTGTGAATCAAAAATGAGTGACGGATGACATAGTATATCTATCGGAGAATAGAATTTGTTATATTGTTGTGATCCGATTGTTTGAGTTTATAGTGATCCCAATCCAATGAAGAAGTTTGTTTGTTTGCCAAGAAAGACCTAAATCTTTGCTATATATTTCAGAAGGCAAATCTTTCGCGAACTTGCACCTTTTCCTTTATGGATGGGATATAGCATAGTGGCAGCTGCCCGACCAGATAATAAGCCACGGGAGTTTACTGATTTGGTAGTGTCTCGACTTGAAAGCAAATAAACTTTCCACCGCTTTGATTTTCAGTCCAACTATTAGAAAAGGTGCTGAATTCAAAAGTAAAGGCCAATATTTGTCCACTTGTGCAATAACACTCAACAAAATTCACCAACTCTTGATTAACTTTGTGGTATTCCATCATAAGTTTTCGTGGATATTAAACAATAGGGTAGTTTCCTTCATCAAAGAAAACGAAATAAAGGCATTGATTGCGATTCGTTACCCACCATTAGTGTATTCATAATATACAAATAATTTGCTCTTAGAAATCCCAGATTAGACGAATGTTAATGGTCAATTTTAACCTCATTAGAAAAAGGGCTGATTGGGGCCCATGCGATGCCACTCCACGTGACGTCACTATGACCTAGTTTCTATACTAGTAGATGGGAGTTTTACATCGTTTGAGATTACCAATGCATGCAATAGGCACAGAGCTCAGGGAAACATGTCTTAATAATCACTTATTAAAACTGGCTAAGGTCGGAAAGTTTTCTTCGTTTGATAAGGTATTAAGCTAGCATCCTGCGTCGTATCAGCTTTCAGAGCTTCGCCCCAAGGTCACCTCACTAGTGGCAGCGGGAAGCAGAACGACGTCACGCGGAGTTTTTCCCGGCATTCCTACTTAGCCGTCGCGTTTTCGCGCGCTTGAAAATTTTCACTTTTCGTGTACTCGCGAAAAATAGATATCGTCATTCGAAAATCTAAAAGCGTGAAATACGTGCTCCAGGTGTAATAATCATTCGATTTAGGCAATAAAAAAATAATAGGAAACCACCCTATTGTGTTATATCCAAGAGAACCAATAACACTTTTTATGGCAATTTTGAAAGTGGAAAGTTCGCCGTGGCGTAGCAATGAGTTAACTTTTACGGAGGCTTCCGCAGTGATTAAATTGATGAAGGTTTTTTATGACAGGGGTGCCGACTTAAAAAAAATATTACGGGGACCCAAACCGGGGATCTTTCCCCGGTAAATTTAATAAGTAGTGAATTTTAAGTTTTTTAAGCATTTTAGAAGAGTCATATGATCAACATTAGAACCCTGATCACTCGAATCTCGATATCTGGACACTCCGGAGAATATCGACAAGCCTGACACATTTTTTCCTCACATCTATAACGAATTTTTGGGGGGGCTCGGGCCCCCTAAAGGCCCCATGGAGTCGGCGCTACTGTTTTGTGGTTAATATAATTAATCATTAAAAGGTTTTTTTCCTCCAAAAATGAGTCGACTCGGAGTTATCGCGAAAAAAATCGTCAAAGAGTTTGCGATTGAAATGGAGGCCACTGATGTTCGCAGGTGAAAATTTATTATTTCGGGATTTCTTTCGCAGAGTTTTTATAATCCTACCATTCTTGTTGTTTTTTTACGAAAGCCTGAATGAAACTATCATTTTTTTCCATCCTATTCGAGGGACAGGCTAAAATGATAGCTCCAATGATCGCATCAGTGATAGTGGAAAAATGACAGTTTCACCTAATTTAAAAAAAGGATTTCTCCCCTTTGCGCAGTAATGAAGAGTTTAGCTCGTCATGAACTTGTGATGTCACCTCGAGTGCATCTCGTCATCGGATTTTCATAAGTTTAGCACTATTTTGAGGAAAAATAAAATCATTTAGAAACTTAAAAGCGTTAAAACATTCATAGCATACATAAATAATTAGTATTTCATGAAGCATCACATGCATTGGAAGGATTAAATTGATTTCATTCGAGTATGACGATACCTGTGTTCTCCATGTTTAATGATCGCATTTTATTAAAAATTACAAAATATCATTCCATGAAATACCATTTGAAAGAGAACCACAGAAAAAAATAAATATATAATAGGAGCACGATCCACATAGCAAAAAATATCTTATAGGTGTCCAGAAAATATCTAGAATGTCTTCAGCTAATGTCTAGAAAATATCTTGAGATATGTTCTAGATATTTGTAGATATCTAAATGTCCGCTTTTCCGATATCTACGAGATATCTTTGAGAAGATATTTTCTAGACATTCATATTCAAATTGGATCCATTGGGAAAATTCAGGGTAAATGATTCGCTAATGATCCCGGCCAACATAGGAGGATTTATGGGGGGGGGGGGCAAGAGGGCACGCGCCCCCCACCCAGATGGTTTAAAATTAGGCAAGAATTTTAAACAGTTTATTATTATGATCGTTTTATTGTGTGTATTACAGAGCCTCAATCAGTGGAATAGCGAGTGGGTGGGTCTAGGGGGTCCGGTTCCCCCCCACTTCCCCCCCTAAAATTTCAAATTAATTTTTTCAAATTTATGTTTTTATAATTGGGGTCCGGACCCACTGGGCCCCCCGAAATATAAAAATTGATGACTTTTACAAATTTTCCTTTTATGAGGCAAAGTGAATGTGTTTTTATATTTCGGATTTCGGGGGGGGGGGGGGGGGGGGGGGGCCGAAGGGACCCCCCTCCCCCGACGCAATATAAAAATTGATGATTTTTTTCTTTTTTTTCTTTTATGAAGCAAAGTAAATGTGTTTTTATATTTCAGGGGGGGTTCGGACTCCTGGACCCCCCTCCATTTTAAAAATTAATGATTTTTTTCTTTTATGAATCAAAGTAAACGTCTTTTAATATTTCGAGGGGGGTAGGGGAGGTGCGAACTCCCTGGTCCCCACTGTGCGACACAAGAATATTCTAGGCATGATAAAGAAATATGTATTATTTGAAGTATTGAAGACATATAAGATATTTTCTAGACATCTTAGAAGATATTTAAGATATCCAAGACATAGAAGATATTTTCTAGACATGTAGAAGATGTTTAAAATACCCAAGACATTGAAGATATTTTCTAGACATCTAGAAGATGTTTAAAATACCCAAGACATTGAAGATATTTTCTAGACATCTAGAAGATATTTTGTGCTATATGTGGGATATTCGGAAAATTAATCGAAGGGGTTTAAAACTATACGCTACAGCTGATAGTGAAATGTGGCGATGGCTATTCAATTGTTTGTATTTATGAGACCTCGTCTCTCGTTTATGATTTTGAATTTGAGTCTACGCTATCGCATGCCGCAGCGAGGTCTGACATTTTATCCTTCGCTCCATATTATACCTATTTGCTAATGCGCTCAAAGGGAAAGATTACTCTGGATTCCGTATACTACCAAGACATCGTGAATAACCTCTGTCGTTCAGCTCGGTGTGTCGTCCAAGAAAAATCAGTTCGTATTTTATATTCTCTGCGTGAAGGCGGCAGTACTCCTGCGATTTCGAAATTGTGTTTGTTTATGGGAAGCTTATAGGCATGCAAACATAGGCGGATCTAGGGGGGGGGGGCACGGGGGCACGTGCCCCCCCATACCTTAAAAAATATGCAGAGATTTTTAATACGGTCCCATTATCATTGTGTTCATTTTGTATCACAAGGTATCCTTGTGCCCCTCCCAGAACAAAATCCTGGATACGGTCTTGCTCTTGGCCCCCCCAGAGAGAAATCCTGGATCCGCCCCTGCATGCAAATATGGCGAAGTGGTTCTAATGGGAGTGTCGAATGTTATTTATTCTATTCTTCACTATTATTTCGAAGTTTTAAGCATGGATATTTCGAAAATTCACCAAACATGAGATAAATGTCAACCCTATATATTAGACTACAATCACTGAGGAGCGTAGATTAGCATTAAATATACCCAAAGAATCACTTTGGATCCCGTACGAAGTCATTGCTAATGATAGCTAATTTTATTCACTCTCGCGGTTAACATGATGGAATCACTGCCGTTCGGCTGGCCGCATTTTCTTCAATGTTTGCTTAAAATGCCGTGAACTGCGGTCACGTACGAACCGTAGGAAGAGATCGTGAGTCTTTAGGCCTTCGGCATGACGCAATTCAGAGTTGAGGGTGGAGAAAAAAACATCGCATCGACTATGCGAAGCGACTCTGAATATCGTTCAGTTGCTGGGTAACCGTGTGACGAGTCGAGTGTTGACTTCTATTCCCGAGTGTGCTTTTTCTGTCTAGTGAAGAATTATTCCCGTGTTCTGATAAAATGAAGGAAGTGTTTTACACTTTTATAAGATGTTAATCTTTCGTGGTGCAAAGTGAATAAGTGCATTGGTGAATGTGGATTGATAAAATAATGCGAATTTGGAAATCACTGGATTAGCGCATGGTGCATATAGTGTCAAGTGCGTTCGATCGTGTACGTGCGGAAGCACTTTGTGGTGATTGTGTTGTATTGTGTAGCTTGTTGTGTTAAAAAATAAGTTACCGAAGAAAAGTATCAAACGATTATCGGATCTTACGAGATGGCTTCTTTCTTGTGGAAAGCGTCTAATGACTCCAAATATAAATAAATAAGCAAGTAAGGATAATTTTCATCTTTTAAAACTAATTATATTATATTTATCTATACTATTGCTTGTGCGAATAAAATTTTATTAACCACAATGAGTGTATTTAGAATTCTTTATCGCCAAGGTGTAGCATAATTATACTATAAAATCCACGTCTGACCACTGACTTACTGATTTATACTAATGTTTGGTGTGAACGGGACTAGATACGAAAAAAAATCATGGAATCTGCCCCTTCCGAAATTCTAGGAAAATTTTTAGGGACACTATATTTTCTATCTATTTTTAATCAAGCGAAAGTAAGGTATCACCTAAACAAATCCTTATTGTTAGACCAATAGAAATCCTATTCCTGTATCCCCTTCGTGGCGAAATCGGCTAGTGCGTTCAGCTCTTAACCGAAAGGTTGGTGGTTCGAGCCCAGCCTGGGCGTTATTTCATTTTGTTACATGCTTCGTCAATAGTTTTGTTTTATTTGTTTGGTCAATGAAACGAAGTCGCAAATGCGCAATGTTATTTTTTTTTATTTTTTGGTAGCATTTTTTGTCAACACACGGATCACCTGTTGCTATGCCTTAATTGAGGAAAATGTCCTCTTGATATGTAATTTCTCGTTCTGAATTATTAGATTTTAAGACGTCTATTGACATACACGTTTGCAACTCTTTCCGCCTAAGATATTAAGAATAAAATCAACTGATTTGGGCGTCACTTGATGGAACCACCCCTGTGCAGATTGCAATATGAAAATGAAAATTCCATTTTTTTACTCACCTGTTTACAATTATTTCCCGAGAATTTCTAATCCGATGCGATATTCGTACCAAATGCCGACACCATCCTTGCTTATTTCCCATGTCTTTGACAGCAGCCCAGACGAACACCAGGGTCAATGCCCAGGAAAACGATTGGTACAGCGTCACTGCAAAATCACACCAAAGAATAAATACAGCATTAGAAAGGTTTTTGGAAGTAGATATAAGTATTAGACCTTGCACAAAACTGGCAGCTGGATTAAATTTTATAGAATTATCGTTATCTTGCTAGAAATATATTCATAAGATGATTAAACAAAGTAATAGTAATCTAAAATATCAATTAGTGACCACATTTTTTACGTGGATTAAATATTGCTGAGATACAGGAAGGTAATCCGAGAAATTGAATAAAATACTTGTAATATATTATGGGACTGAATTTTGAAAAACAATATCGGTAATCCATCCAATGCAACTCGATAAGTAAATAGAATATTAATGAGAGATGTCTATTGACATAGCAGCTCATAGTGCGGCATTGAATTGTTGCGGTGGGGCATAGAACTATATTTGAGGGAGATTACGAGAATATAATTATAATGTCATCGATCACTCGATGGCTGCCTCAAACGGAAGGTTGCCATGGATAGACGTAAACATGGAGAGGACATACCTGCACTAAAACATTCCGTACTCCCATTCTCTGCAAGCAGTAAAGCAGATCAACCTTAGGATCATTTCCCGAAAAAAGCGGCAATGAAGACTTCACCTGAAAAAATACACACACGAGATCGACACTTACAGCCTGTTTACACGGAACATCAACCATTACGACTTAATGTCTGAATGTATTTGAACGCGTGAATGAAGACGAAAATGCACCGGATAAACACCCAACTTAAACGAATGCATGTACTGAATAAAGAACCTGTTCTAATTTGGTTCATTCATTTGTGAATGTTCCGTTCATATCGACCGAATTCGTTCATGCATTCACACGTTAACTCGTGCGTGTTAATGTACCGTTTAAATATGCCTTAAGAAAGAAATAGCGTTAGAAGGGAAACCGATTTTTCCGCTGATAAAACGCAGGGCGGCCAGATATTTGTGATGAGTTGTCGAGTCAAAAAGTGCAGCAAATTGAATCATAAGATGTCAACAGTTGACCTTATTATTTTATTTTGATGTAAATCTGCCACACAACGACGAATCAAGCATGAAATGCGTATTATACGATGGCAACCATAATAATAATACACATAAATAATATTTCACTCACGTACCCAAACACTTTCAATCATGTTAATGTCGTCCCAGCTAGCCGCTGTTTGCACCAGGTTTTCTTCCAACTCTGACCTCTCATGCACACGTTATTTCACTGTTTTTAAATTTCTCCAGCAAACTCTGCGTGCACGAAAAACAGTAACGTCGCTGCATCCGTGTATCCATTGGGTCGTCGTACAGATGTCAATGGAGTTAGAAACAGTTGTCCGTTGATATAGACAATTTTACGCTATGTCGGTGTGCAAGCAGTTTGAAATGAGACAAAAGATAACGAGTCATATGGTTTGATGACGGTTAAGAAGACCGTTGAGATGTGGGTGGGGGAAGAAAGCCAGGAGGTGGGGAGGATTCGAAATGGAATGAGTAGACGCTTAGTTGAATAGAGCATTTAAAAACCGTCGGAGAGTCTAAAGGGCCCAGACACTGAGACGGCCGAACTTGTTCCGCATTACAAGGAAAGCAGACGTGACGTCAGGAAAACAAAAGCCAATCGGTGTTCGAAATCGTTGATCAAAAAGTGGCGAAATAGTTTTTCAACTTATATTAAATAAATTTATTAAAAATATTACATTTAAAAATTATTTTAAATTAAATATTACTTATTAGCTGAACACTGATACTCTAATTTTATTTTTTTACGAAATAAATGAGACTCAAAGTTTTGTGACGTCATAAATGTCCTTCACTCAGGTGACGAATCGTAGCCACGGAGCCCCTATCATTCTCAGTTTCCTGCTAACCGCCGCGGAGCTAAGACGTAAGTAAGCAAGCCATTCATAAGTTTACGTTTTTATCGTGTCATACATATGCCATTGCTATATTATTTTAGTGTTTAATATATCAGTGAATCTGCTTTTATCAGTGTTTATAATAATTTGTGAGTTTCTCTACTTTATTGAGATTTATTCCGCCTTTGATTGTTTTTATTACCCTTTGCAAAGAACCTCAAAGGTTTGAAGGTAGCGTATTCGTGATTTATTCGCCAGTGATTTGTGTGTTTCCATGGTTCCTGCCAAACGATAGGACTTTATTGGGGATATATTTTCTTTTTTCGATTTCCAATTTTTCCCTTACAATCACCGCTTATTCGCTTTCACGAGATCGATTGCTATTGCGAAAGGAGATACGTCTGAATTGTTCATGAATTGAGTTCGATGTCTAGTGATATACTTTCAGTAATGTCGTCAGAATGCCTCGCACATCAGATGTTCGTAAATTGTCCGTTGCAGCGATCCATTGGTCATATTGCGATCTTATTTTCGCTAAGGCGTCTTCTGGTTAATTAGTCCTGATTGCGATATAATATGTGAATTGCTTACGAAGTGCTTTTCCCCAAGGCTATACGTACTTACTACTCCGGTGATTTCTTAAAGAGGTTTTGAGAATAGCTTACGTGAAGGAATTTGTCCCCCATCGTTTGGTTTAAGCGATTGTTATTATCGAGCATTCTCGTCTTCGTAGCTATTGCCGCAGGAATATTCAGAATTTTATGGGGCTTGTCACCGAGGTGATGGAATTCTCGCAAGGCTGCCCCATTTGACCGCCGACTGATACACCCAGATGTTTTCAGTCACGAGAGGTTATGAGTAGATCTAACTGGATTCATTCCTTAATATTTCGTGTTGATATTTGAAGTAGACGTCTCTCTCCTTTGTGTCGTCGGCAAACAGTTGTGATCGCTTAAATTTATCTCAGTTATTCGAATATTTCGTCTGAATGCAACCGACAAAAGACTTCTCATATTTCTTCGCTAACTTTCTCTTCTTTACCGTTGAATCACACGACTGATGCAATTGATAAGAATTGAATTGAATAGTTAAGTGGATTAACTATCATTTTTCACCAATTTTTAATTTCCAACATAAACTTTTCCGTCTTCACAATAGCCGATAGTTACTTCAATAACAGATAATTATTCACCTTTGTGCATGCTGTACTGTTTTTTCGTGCGTTATGATAGCATCATGTTAACATGTGTCCATCACTTATTATTTCCAGTAAATTGTTTCCGTGTGAAAATAGTGCTGTGTCAGTTGGAATGGAATTTCTACGAGTGGAATTTCTGGGAATCATACGTATTACGTCGGAGAGACATCCTGAGGGGAGAAATGGTAAGTAGATTTCAATTTTTTCTACTATAACACAATGTTTCATTATGTTATATGCCAAAAAGTTGCCATAAGTTTGCTAATATTTACTTGAAATTGAAGCAATTGTTTTTTATGTGCACGGGATTATATGCTTTCGTTTACGAACTGAAGATTTTATTTTTCTTAGGGTTGTTCCTCCGCGAATGGAATTATTAGAAACAATTATAGGGAAAATTACTAAATGAGGTCGTTTAGGTTTTTTTTTGTGTAGATCTCAAGATGGAGGTGACGGATTTTTTTTTCAATTTCCCATTGCATAGTTAATTTGTTTCAAAATTAATCATTTTGCCACTTAGTGGCTTCTAGAACTTTATCCACACTTGAGTATTCGTCGTTGATATTAGCGTCTTATGAATGGGCTTTATGATTGATCTTCTGGGTGTTATTTCACTTGGTGAAGGATTGGCCATTTTCATTTCGCTGTTGTTATTATTTGTGGACAGTGGATTGTTTCCTTGGTGACATTTAACACGTTTATGCGTCAATGCTACTTATTGATTCGCCTGCTGTTATTCGATGAAATTTTGAATAGTGATTAAGTAATTTAAATAGTCTTGTCTAGTTGACATTTACTGAAAACCTGCTCGTTAGCCTTTAATGAACTCCCTTCTTTGCAACGGATGTACATTTTGAAAAGATCTTGCGTCGATTTCTATTGTATGTTTGAAAGCATGGCGAAGGCTCCTAACATAACGTTTCCTTCTTCCGAATGCATTGTTATTAAATAAGTTAAGGATTCTTTGCCATTAGGAGATCCTTGCTATAGATATACAAGGTTAACTCCCAAAAAACCTATTCAGCTGTTTTCATTTACACTGCGAGACACCTACCGTCACTTTATATTTTTACGAAGTCATTGTAACGGGCATTCTTGCGTCGCAAATTCCAGATTTGGAGTTTTATTCCTCCGCAATAAAAAAAGTCAACATAATGTTCAGCAAAATATGTATATGGTTGAGAGTACAATGGAATGAAGGTAACTTGTCTGCTTACTTCTTGACGAAATAGAGAGAGACGATGACCTTCAGATTTCTTGGCTTGAATTTTAATCTTTCGCAAAGCTTCGCCGATTCAAAACACTGCTTTGTTTAGGTTCTTCTTCTCTTGAAGGTTGACCTTGTCGATGCGGACATGACTCCAAGCTTAACTGCATTTTTAAACTACCTATCCTTTCGCTTTCTGATGTCATTGTTGGACGTGAATCTCATTTCTATCGCAAACACTTTTACGTATGGAATTCTCAATCGTCATTTTTGTTCTTTATCTTCGAATTATCTCTTCTTTAGTGCTCTAAATGAAGAGATGGGGTTTGAGTAAGTGACAGATAAATTTTTCTTTCTCTTGAACCATTATCTTCTCTGTTTTTATGCTAAAAAAGCGTGTGGCAGGGGGTGTTAGGACACCAGCCGTTTACACATAAAAAAGAAATGCTTTAACGAAATTACGACTAGCTTTTATTAAAGTCCTTTACGGTACGGGGAAAAACGAATTCGCATATCTATCCGCTCGGCAAAATATTTCTCTAATTTTATCGTTTATGAGTGACTTGAAAGTATAATGCGGCTCTAATATTATGTTCTCCGTATCGCTCTTTAAGATATCCATTCTAAATTGTTCAAGCAATCTAAGCCTAGCGCGCAGCCTCCGAGTCTCCAGTGGCTCCCAGCCTAATTCGCTAAACATCTGGGTAACGCTGTCTGTATGCCCGTAACAGTTTATTGACGAATCGCGCAGCCTTACTTTGTGTTTTATTCAGTTCGCGGATTAAGTACTTCTGCACCGGATAACATTTGATATCGCTGCATATTCAAGGTGCGGTCGTACGAGACCGAAATAGCACCTTTCTTTTACTTTCTCATCCGATAAAATCTTCCCACAATACGCTTGACGAATCCTAATTTCTTCAGGGCTCTGCCTCAAATATTCCTTATGTAAATTCCACACGACTTGCCCCTTTCGATTGCCTGCTTAGTAAGAAAAGAAAACACAATTTTCTGCAAGATATGGTTGAAAACACGATCACATGATTCTACCTTTGTTGTTTACACCTCTGTGATAGAGAAACGCAGGCCTTCACAGTTAATCGACTGGATTTTAGTCTTTCGCGAATCTTTGCTAGTTCCAAAGACTGGAGAGTTTAGGTCTTTGTGTGTTCCTTTAGAGGTTGTTTAGGTGTAGTTGCCATGACTACAAACATAACTTCATTTTCAAACATTTCTTCATTTTTCTTTCTATAGTTCGAAGTGCATATAAATCATACCGCAAACACATTTACGTATGAAGTTCACAATCGTCATTTGTTTCTTTAATAGTTAATTTCTTCTATAATATTCTTTGTCATGATATATTGCCTGTGTGAGTGACAGATGAATTGTGCTTTCAGTTGGGATAAGCGTATATACACCTGTATTTTTCGCACAATGCTCTTTATTAATTTGTTTAGATATTTTTTTTGTTTTGTGGCCCATGGATACCATTGCTTTGGTTACTATTGTAATTAAAATGGTTCTGACATTTTTAGCTTCGTCCACTCTTTTAGGCGGTGATTGCGTTAAATGAAATAAATTCTCATTTTCATATTTTTTATAAATTATTTCACAAATTGGACGTCATTTGGTATTTGCTCAGTTAGTTTTCTATAGGTCCACCTTTTCCTTGCACTTATAGCCTCAAAAATGAAATTCCTTCAAGTTTAAATTTGGTTACTTATGTTAACCATATCGTTCTTAGTGTCCGCAATCATATCCATGCATCATCTAACAACACACGAAACTATTCATGAATTTCTTCATTGAAACAGGACTAATCATAGTGATATGTTTTAATTGCGAGGAGATAAGTATTATATGTGCATACATTATACGTGGCACGTCAAAAATATAATTATTATAATGGAGGCAACATTATTTAGAAATCTGGTTAATATTTTACCGTGAGCGTTTTCTGTTGTTTTTTTATAATCCCTACTTTTAGGTTGAGATGATATTTTATTCTCGACTTATTTCTTGCGCGGAAATTTTGTATCAATAATGCATTCATAAAATAATGATGCTAATTTGTTTATAATTTTATTACACCTACCTCTGTGACGTACATTTTGTGCCGTTTTAAGTTCGATAGACTTAGTTACGAACCAATATTTTACGCAATAAAAATGAGTAACGCTTTACAAAGATCAATTATTTGTGTCATTTTGAGTGAATTTTTTGTCCTTTTAAGTTCAAAAGACTTGGTTACGAATCAGCATGTTGCGAATAAAAAGTGAGTGACTGATTGCATAGTATATCTATCGGAGAATAGAATTTCTTATATTGTTGTGATCCGATGAATGATCTTCCATTGCGGGTATTTGTCTATTTTTTTTAGTTTGAGTTTATAGTGATCCCAATCCAATGAAGAAGTTTGTTTTAATTTCTCAATTATCCCGTGAACAGTGTTTGATGGAGTCTTTCCTATGCCTGCGCAAAACAAAATATTATCCAGTAAGCCGCCGAATATCTTTACAACTAAAAAGAGGTCGTCATATTTAAGAGAATATTTGTCATACTATCCCTTCCAAGGCATTGCTATTTCGTGCCATTGCACATGCTGCTTATACTACATAAGTTCTAATTTGGTCAGCTGGCTTGAGTCTCGTGTACTTAGGGCCTTTTGGAGGCCCACTAAAGTACCTTGAAATTTAACACGACCACATCCTTGTCCCTTGTGGAAATCACACCTTGTGGATTGGCGCAATCGAACGCCTTTTGTCAAAATGCCGCGTAATTCCTTCTGGATTACCCTTAGAACTTTGCTTAGAGTCGCATTGTGCCTCGCGTGGTTGAATTTTGTAACCTTGGACATGAAATAGATCATCAGGACACACTCTTTGACCCAGAATGCGTAAACCAATGATCTTGCCCGATGATTTGAGAATAGGGTAGTTTCCTTCATCAAAGAAAACAAAAGGCATTGATTGCGATTGTTTACCTACCATTAGTGTATTCATAATACACTAATTATTTGGTTTTACAAAACCCAGGTTCGACGAATGTTAATGATTAATTTTAACCGCATTAGAAAAAGGCCATATTGGCGCCCATCCGGTGCCACTCCACGTGACGTCACAGGGACCTAGTTTCTATCCGCCTTTGGAAGGAAATCCAGGTGGAAGCACTAACTTAGGTGTCGGTGATAGAGGTAATCGGTTGCCTTAGTACGTTTGCTCGTGTAAAACGATAGCCAGCCAGCAGTATACCGTTTAGCCGTATATCAATGGCATTATGATGAAAAACATAGGAGGACGTCACAGGGACCCAGATTCTATACGAGAAGATAGGAGTTTTACATCATCTGAGATTACCAATGCATGCATGAGGCACAGAGCTCAGGGAAACATGTCTTAATAATCACCTATTAAAACTGGCTAAGGTCGTAAAGTTTTCTTCGTTTGATAAGGTATTAATAATCCTAATTTAATATAAGCGCTACCTGCTAGCAGGGTACTCTGTTACCTGCTAACATCCTACATCGCAGCGGCACACATATCCTCGCCCCAAGGTCACCTCACACGCCGACAGCTTGCACCAGAAATACGTCACACGGACTTTTCCCATCATTCATAATAAGCCGTCGCGTTTTTTCGCGCGCTTGAAACTTTTCACTTTTCATTTAATCACGAAAAATAGATGTCGTCATTAAAAAAACTTAAAAGCGTGAAATGCGTATTCCAGGAGTAATAATCTTTGGATTTAGGCAAAGTAAAAAAATATTAGGAAACCACCCTATTCCACTGAATTTCGTGAACGATGAGACGGCGAGCAGTAAATTTTCTGCACCGCTTCCGAACATTTTTCAAGCGTATGCACTTTGTGCAATGAACTTCTTTCAAATTGATGATGAATTACAATCGAAGCAACCATTTTCACCATGCAGAAACGTAATGACAGTCAGCTGTTCACACGGCAATCGGGACGCCCATCGCCAGTGGATACCGTGCCGATTATTATCTGGCCAATGAGTAACTTAACCCAATAGTGAACAGCGTCCGATGTGTAGGGGGCGCGTATTTAATTTTTTTCTGGGGTCCAATTGGCTTGCATTACATTTTGATACTACGTTAAGTTCAAATCGATGTCTGTCTTCACCGCCCCGCTAATATTTTAGTTGACTCTTTGAATTCATCGACTTGAGAAGCATTCATATGAGAAAAAAGCATAGAAAGAATTTTCAGTCACCCGCACGGGGTAAATTTTTACTGTAGTATTTTGCTCAGTATGTTGAAAAATTTTATCTCATTTTTCTTCCTAAAGGTTGATCTTTTTATATTTTCTATATTATCAAGTTTTCCCGCACTATTTTGGATCTGTAATCAAGCCTGAAAACTGACAGTCCGATACAGTGTCGCAGCGAGAGGGGAGGGGATAAACCCCCCCCCCCCCCCAGAGCTCACAGAAATTTTTAAGTTAAACCTATTTTACTTAATTGGATTAATATTCCTCATAGAATAGTGTGAGGATTAATAAAATATCCCTCAGAAGGCCGTAAAAATCACCATTTTGAACCATTTATCTTAATTTTTTCCGGCGGAGGGCCTCCGCACCTCCCGCTTACCTTGGTGGGTATGCAATACCCCCATACACCCCAGTATTAGTTGCGCCTGAATTAGTTGCCCCTCTAGCCTTAATTCTTAGCTGTGCCCCTGGTGCGATATATCGGAGGGGCTGTATTACTTAAACTGTTGATTTTAAAAATTGCAGAAATAATTTAAAATGAACCTCATTAACCGGAATAATTACTTTTGAAATTAATATTTGACAAAAATAACTTTGTACACCAATGGGTGAATGCGACGCCGAGGGGAAAGGACATGCTACAAGCGAAACACTATGAGGAAGATAGTTTTTGCGTAGTAGTGCATTCGGCGACTGCAACGCTTTCACTATAAAAACGGCTGCACCCCAAACTACTGATATATATACTTGCACACAACGGATTCATCATAATTTCAAATCGAATCGGATTCATTTCCCCACCCTGTTGGTAAAACTCTGTAATCAATGCTGTTGGTATAAATAAGACGAGCGGGCTTCCCCACTCTTTTCAATGCAGGTCCACAGAGGGATAGGCGCGTTGCTAATTTTAAAATGCAGGAAAAAAGGCAGGGTCTTATGAACAAATTTAATTGGAATGTTCACGTACAAATTGAGGTCAGAGGACCTCTTTAAACACAACATTGGAAGTAATTACACTATCCTCTGTTAAACGCACACGATGACTCATACTTATGTATCAACAGGAGACTTGAATGTGGAATCAGCCGCATTTTGATAAAAGTTATTTAAAGAATGCGAGATATTGTTGCAAATGAACAAATGTATCAGTTTGTGCGCCGTTAACGTCAGGAATATTTACCGTTTTTTTTATTATTTAAAAACCAATTTTAAGAAACAACAGCAATATTTAGGAATTAAGATATGCCGTCGCATTTTCTCTGATAAATTCTGTGCATATTGGTACCTCATTTGTAGAGTTTGGTTGCGTATAAGTTGAGAAAAAGGTATCTATACAGTAGAAATAATATAGAAGATTGACTCATCGAAATTTTCCGTATTTATTTATCTGATAAGTATCATGGTTAAGCGCAGTGTAAACAAACAGAGTTCACTTTTTACTTGGTCGAGTCGCAGGTCGATATAATAGCTCATGTAGCTGCGAGAGTTCAATTCACGAATTAGCGATGGGCATGCACGCGTTGGCTATGACGGAGAGTGTGAAAGCAGATTATACATCGTTTGATTGATTAATTTTATTTAATCAGCCACTGTCGATTCGCGCTTTTGCTATAAATCGCTGTTTTTGGTTTAAAAAAATCGATTTTTTAGACAGCGGTGCGAGGAAGTTTGATCGACTACGTAATAGGGTACAGTTTCCTTCATCAAAGAAAACGAAAGGCATTGATGGCAATTCGTTACCCACCATTAGTGTATCAATAATATACAAATTATTTGGTTTTAGAAAAACCGGTTTAGACGAATGTTAATTGTGATTTTAACCTCGTCTTAAAAAGGCCAGATTGGCGCCCATACGATGCCACTCCACGTGACTTCATAGGGACCTAGTGTCTATACGAGCAGATAGGATTTTACATCGTCTGAGATTACCAATGCATGCATGAGGCACAGAGCTCAGGGAAACATCTCTTAATAATCACCTATTAAAACTGCCTTTGGTCGGAAAGTCAAGTCAAGGTTGGCCTTCGTTTGACAATGTATTAATAACCCTTGTTTAAGCCAAGCGCTACCAGATAGCATGGTACTCAGCTACCCGCTATAGCATCTGCGTCAATTCAGCGCTCAAAGCCTCACTCCAAGGTCACCTCACTTGCTGCAGCGGGAACCAGAACGACGTCACACGGGCTTTTCCCATCATTCATACACAGCCGTCGCGTTTTCGCGCGCTTGAAAAATTTCGCTTTTCATTTAATCGCGAAAAATATAGATATCGTCATTAAAAAATCTAAAAGCGTGAAATGCGTATTCCAGGAGTAATAATCTTTCAATTTAGGCAAAAAAATAAATAATAGAAAACCACCCTATTATATGCTAAGATATTTTGTCTCGTATTACGGACTTCAGAAATCAGATCGAAGTGGAGGATACTGACCGAAGATGTGTGGTATCTTATTTAAAGATCTGTTTATTTCACTCCTGTTTATTGTACTCCAAGGCCGTAGCCAGAAAATATTTTCGGGGGGGTTTATGGAATAGTAGACAAACATAAAATAATTTTTATAATATAAATAAAATAGCGTATACGTTTAAATATACATATTTATTATATACCCTTAAAGGAAAATATAAAAGTATTATGATAAAATTGAATTTAGCCTTCTATCTTTTTTTGCAGCGACCAAATGAATTAACTCCTCGGTGTCGATGTCAATTCTGCGGTCCCTCAGGAGGCTCATAAGTCACTCACCTCTCTACTAATTCACAACACTATTATTTCACACACTGCACCTACAAATTCGCTTATATAATTATTGACTTAAGTTGCATTGGACTACTAGATGTTCCATAGAGCATAAAGTACTATTAAATACTTAAATAAAGAGAAATTCTGAAGGGCATTGATCAATTTTGACTAGTGTGGTAATAAGGAGTTGTTTTCACTGTTTTTTCGTTGAAAAAAAGGAAGGACTGATCTTATTTTAATCATTACTCGTTCAAATTTCATGATAAAATTTTTTTTGTCATTTTAAGAAATTAAAAAAAAATACTTTTAAACAGATTGCATAAGTTTTCCTCGAAAAATACATTTTTCCCGTATTTGGTATTGATTATTTCAAATTTAGCGTATGACAAACAATAGATAATCATCAACAAGTTGTAGCTCGGTCCGAATCGGTCATAAAGGAAATATAAAGTAAGATTTTTATTTGATTTTTTACAAGCCACAGTTTTGTAATTGTCAATTTCCTAATTAAATTAATACTTTTCAAGTTATATGCCTATAACCGATTAAAATCGTTGATTTTTTTCGTCAATAAACTGTTACTTTCAATCGCAAATAACTCGAAAAATATTACTTTTACGCAAAAAATGTAAAGAACATTTTATTCTTACAATTAGTTTATTTTTCTATCGATTTCAAAATATATTTAAAATTTTCCACCCCCGAGATGGGGTGGAAACCACCCCCAGGGTAAAAGCGCCCGTCGGCATGATATAGATTTTGATTCTTCGTATATTCCCTACTTATTGTGAAAATTTCAAGAAAATCGATTCAGTTTGAAAAAATAGCAAGCCAAAATGCTTCATTTCCTGGACTATACAACTACACATACTGCACCTAGAAATTCTCTTAGATAATTATTGACTTAAGTCGCATTGGACTACTAGATGTCACTGCGCCGCTATATAATATCGTCGTGTAAGCACCAAGCGAGCATGAAGTATCTATTTAACTTTTTTCATTTCGGGGGGGATCAATCCCCCTTGATCCCCCCCCCCCCCCCGTAGACATTCTAAATGGAAAAAAATACGCGAAATTTGAAATTCTCCCCGTGATTAGATATCGCATCGAACGTAAAACGCTATTTGAACGATATTTTTCCATATGCCCCTGTATGTATCAAATATCCGCCGCAACATAACCGCAAATGATGACACTGTGTGTTAAAAGTCAGTTTTCTCCATAAACAAGAGAGAACTGGTTCCTTCCCATGCATGACTTAGGAAAGCTCGTAATGAGACACTATATAAATCAGTGAGTATGTTGGCTTGGCGGTTAAGTAGAGTATATAGCAAAATGAAGTCGGATGGTTACAACCTCTGTGCTGAATTTTTTTCTGAGACATAAGATGTCAGGAACATATTTTTCTTACCCTCCTTAACGAATATTGACCACTTATGTTCAGGTCCGCTTAATCAATTAGGCACAGTAGGCACTGTGCCTAGGGCCTACGGACTATTCAAGGGCCTACGAAAGCCAGAAAATAATGTGAAAACAAGTTCAGCATGCCTGTAAAATTTAATAATGTTTTTATTAAAGAAACTCTAATTATAACCGTGTGAGATGAGCACCTGAGCAAGTCAAGCTGCAGTGCTGTAGATCTGTAAATTACAGTATGATAACTTTTCGGCTCTCTGTCTTAGCAAAGTCCCATATGACGTCCTCCAATGTCATTTCCCTCATCAAATCCTTTTCAATTGAAGGTAATGCCAGGGAGGATAGTCGTGTTTGTCCCATCCTTGACCGAAGATACGTTTTTATCGATTTGAGTTTAGAAAAGGAAACTTACTTTAAATTTTTTAAGAAGAAAGAAGCACACGTTTAATAATAAACAACGTATGCGAAGCGCATGATGTAACACCGGAATCACTACATCATCCCTGCATAGAGTCTGCATAGAATAATGAACAATGCGGAAAGTTCATTCAGATTTCAAATCGCAAAGAAGCGTGGGTGCATTTTTTAAAAATATTAAAAATGAAGTCGGGGAGGGCCTACGACTTTGAAAATGCATACGATGACCTTAAGACGGCCCTGCTGCTCTCGTTATAAAATTTTTCATGACGAAAATTCATTTCGTATTCCACGGATATCGTCATTCGAAACAAAATCTCATTTCAAGAAGAATTTGGGAAATATTCGAGACAGTTATTCTTGTCCATCATGTTCTTTATCGTATTACCCGAGTGCTATATCTTTTTCAGTAATATGTAGACACCCACGAGACCCACTTAACTGATGGGGTCGGGTCGGTTAAAAAGTTGGAAGGTTGGCTCATGGAGCAACCTGCATCCTTTGCTTTCGCGGCACTTAGAGACATAGAGACACGGGAAAGTTCGTAATGAAACACTATCGAAAGCAGTGAGTGAGTAGGCTTAGTGGAAAGGCAGATGATTTTTCACAGTACTATTGCCAATGCTAATGCTATTGCTAATGCTATTGCTAATTCCATACTGATTTGGTCACCTGGCTCGAGTCTCGTGTACTTGGGGCCTTTTGGAGGCCCACCAAAGTATCACAAAGCCCTGAAATTTACTACGAGACTTATTTCTAATACATAATCACACCTTGTGAATTGGAACGTGTATTCGAACGCCTTCTGTCAAAATGCCGCGTAGTTCATTCTGGATTACCCTAAGAACTCTGCTTAGAGTCGCATTGTGCCTCGCGTGGTGGACTTTTGTATATTTAGGCATGAAATTATTATTAATCAATAATTTCTTCATTGGTCCGTGAATAGTGTTTGATGGTATCTTGCTAATGACTTCGCGAAAAATACTATCCTGCAACCCGCTAAATATATGCTAATAAAAAGTGCTTCCTGTTTAAGAGAATTTCGTTCCCTTCTGAGGTATTTACTTACGTGCTATTGATAATGCTGCTAATTCCATACTAATTTAGTCACCTGGCTCGATTCTCGTGTACTTGGGGCCTTTTGAAGGCTCACCAAAGTATCACAAAACCCTGAAATTTACTGCGAGACTTTTATTTAGATGAAACGCTTTCTTGCCTGAGGATTTCTTTCTTTTGACCTCAGAGGAACAGTTGATATTATGTTCGGGGAATTTGTACACCCACAACAACACAGTCCTTGTACAGTCGGATTCAAAAGTATTGCAAAGAATTAAGCGGCTCCACTTTCGCGGCAGTTTGGAAATTGAGTTTCTTTATTGTCTATGGTACCAGTGGGAGAGAAATTTGAACAACATCTCTCGCAATATCTTCATCATTACTACATCTTAAAAGAGAAATTCATACGTGATATGAGCAATATTTAATGCTACATTAATTGTATAGCTCATGCTTGGTAATAAATCCGCCTTCGAAACTTTAAATCACTTTATCTCTTAAATTAGTCAATCCGTCGAAGTACATTTCCTTACAATTAACTGTCTAGCTTTCAAAGAGAGATAACGAAAATAAAATAAGTATAAAATAATCGCCGCACCATAACTGCAAATATTGGCAATACGTGTTAAAATTCAGGTAGGTTTAGTGACACTAGAAGACTGGTTCGTTCTCTTGAATGACTTAGGAAAGCTCGTAATGAAACTATATTGAAATCAGTAAGTGAGTTGGCTTAGTGGCGAAGCAGATTATTTTTCACGGCAGCAATTTCAAGTCGGGGATTCGAATCTCTCCGAATAAAAATTTCCGAAGCATATGATGGCAGTACCATATTTTTCTTATCCAATCTAACGAAAATTAATCACTGCTGTCACTGCATGCGTTGGCTATGACGGAGAGTGTGAAAGCAGATTATACATCGTTTGATTGATTAATTTTATTTAATCAGCCACAGTCTATTCGCGCTTTTGCTATAAATCAGTGTTATTGGTTTAGAAAAATCGATTTTTTAGAAAGCAGTGCGAGGAAGTTTGATCGATTACGTAATATGGTACAGTTTCCTTCATTAAAGAAAACGGAAGGCATTGATTGCGATTCCTTACCCACCATTAGTGTATTCATAATACACAAATTATTTGGTTTTTGAAATACCGGTTTAGACGAATGGCAAGGGTCAAATTTTATCCTCATTTGAAGAAGGCCAGATTGGCGCCCATGCGATTCCACTCCACGTGACGTCACAGGGACCTAGTTTCTATACGAGAGGATAGGAGTTATACATCGTCTGAGGTTACCAATGCATGCATGAAGCACAGAGCTCAGGGAAACATGTCTTAATAATCACCTATTAAAACTGGCTAAGGTCGGAAAGTTTTCTTCGTTTGATAAGGTATTAATAAACCTTTTTTAAGCCAAGCGCTACCAGCCAGCAAGGTACTCAGCTACCCGCTAGCGTCCTGCGTCGTATCAGCGCTCAGAGCCTCGACCCAAGGTCACCTCACAATGCGGCATCGGGAACCAGAATGATGTCAAACGGGCTTTTCCCATCATTCATACACAGCCGTCGCGTTTTCGCGCGCTTGAATATTTTCACTTTACATTTAATCGCGAAAAAAATAGATATCGTCATTAAAAAATCTAAAAGCGTGAAATACGTTATACAGGAGTAATAATAACTCGATTTAGGCAAAAAAATAAATAATAGAAAACCACCCTATTATATGCTAAGATATATTGTCTCGTATTACGGACTTCAGAAATCAGATCGAAGTGGAGGATACTGACCGAAGATGTGTGGTATCTTATTTAAAGATCTATTTATTTGACTTCTGTTTATTGTACTCCAAGGCCGTAGCCAGAAAATATTTTCGGGGGGGTTTACGGAATAGTAGACAAACATAAAATAATTTTTATAATATAAATAAAATAGCGTATACGGTTAAATATGCATATTTATTATAAACCCTTAAAAGGAAAATTATAAAAACATTATAATAAAATTGAATTTAGCCTTCTAGCTTTTTTTTTGCAGAGACAAAATGAATAAACTCCTCAGTGTCGATGTCAATTCTGCGGTCCCTCAGGAGGCTCATAAGTCACTCATCTCTCTACTAATTCACAGCACTATTATTTCACACACTGCACTACAACTACACACACTGCACCTACAAATTCGCTTAGATAACTATTGACTTAAGTCGCATTGGACTACTAGATGTCCATGCACCACTATATAATATCGTCGTGTGAGCACCAAGCGATCATAAAGTATCCATTTAATTTTTTTCATTTCGGGGGGAAGGGGGGATCAATCCCCCTTAGTCCCCCCTCCCCTGGCTACGGCCTTGTTGTACTCCTTCATCGTGTGGAGTTTCGCAGACATTCTAAATGGAAAAAAATATTCTCCTCGTGATTAGATATCGCATCGAACGTAAAACTATGTCATTCGGGGCACGCAGTTAAAGGCAGTTGAATCTGTGAAATATCTAGGGGTTAGACTCAATAATGATCTATCGTGGAATAAACATATTCGAGAAATAACCGGTCAAGCTAATCGTAAAATGGGGTTTGTTAAAAGAATATTAGGAAAGTGCGACGACAAAGTGAGAGAAATTAGCTACTTTTCCCTCGTTAGACCACATTTGGAATACGCTGCCAGTGTTTGGGACCCTCATGAAAAAGGCTTAATAACAGAGTTAGAACGCGTGCAAAGAAGAGCTGCCAGGTATGTGAAAGGTCGTTACGATAGTCTTGTTAGTGTTACTGACCTCTTAGATAAACTCGGATGGGAATCTCTGTCGGACCGTAGATTGAAAAATAGACTAAACCTTTTAGATAAATTCAAGAGCAGTGTCTTTTCTGACGAAGTTAACCATATCTTGCGGACGCCAACGTACTACGGAAGATCAGATCATATAAATAAAATAAGAGAGATAGATTGCAGAACAGACAGATTCCGAATGTCATTTTTTCCACGATCAATAAGAGATTATAACGGCAGCAATAGAACGCGTAAATAGATTGCATGACTTGTAGTGTAGCCTACTAACCTATGTAAAACTTACTGCATGTTTCTGAATTTCTATTCTATATTCTATTTCTAACAGCATATAGTAGTATAGTTTGTTATTATACGGGACGTTTCTTGGACGGTGTGGTGTGCATGTGGGAGTCCAAATGCATGCTGCATGCTGGTGATTGATCACCCCTGCCAAACACCCTAGAGGTGGCTCGCAGGGTAATTTGTAGATGTAGATGTAGATGTAAAACGCTGTTTGAACGCTATTAATCCATATGCCCCTCGTACGTATCAAATATCCGCCTCAACATAACTGCAAATGATGCCACTGTGTGTTAAAAGTCAGTTTTCTTCATAAATAAGAGAGAACTGGTTCCTTTCCTTGCATGACTTAGGAAAGCTCGTAATGAGACACTATATGAATCAGTGCGTATGTTGGCTTGGTGTTAAGTTGAGACAATTAAGTTAAGTTGGTGACAATTAATTAAGCGGGTAATTAGGGGGGTGGGAACTTATTTCTGTCACGTTTGTTCTAGTATTGGGTCCATAAGTTGCTAAAAAAGCAAAAAAAAACACTCAAAATGTCATTGAAATGGGCCGAATGGGCGTACAACTCGCTCATTCGCCCTCAACAATACTTAAGGTCGTCTTAGTAACCACGACGACTTAAACATTAGGAGAACGTTTTCAACTGAATATTTACGTAATGGAAAGAAATTAAAAGTTAACTGCAAATGATGCCACTGTGTATTACAAGTCAGTTTTCTCCATAAACAAGAGAGAACTGGTTCGTTCCCTTGCATGACTTAGGAAAGCTCGTAATGAGACACTATATGAATCAGTGAGTATGTTGGCTTGGCGGTTAAGTAGAGGATATAGCAATATGAAGTCGGATGATTTGAACCTCTCCGATGAATTTGTTTCTGAGACATAAGATGGCAGGAACATATTTTTCTTACCCTCTTTAACGAATATTGACCACTGCTGCCCACGGCCGCTTCATCAATTAGGCACAGTAGACACTGAGCCTAGGGCCTACGGACTTTTCAAGGTCCTACGAAAGCCAGAACATGAAGTGAAAATAAGTTCAGCATGCCTGTAAAATTTAATAATGTTTGTATTAAAGTAACTGTATATAACCGTGTGAGATGAGCACCTGAGCAAGTCAAGCTGCAGTGCTGTAGATCTGTAAATTACAGTATGTTAACTTTTCGGCTCTTTGTCTTAGCAAAGTCACATATGGCGTCCTCCGAGGTCATTTCCCTCATCAAATCCTTTTCAATTGAAGGTAATGCCAGGGAGGATAGTCGTGTTTGTCCCTTCGTTGACCGAAGATATGTTTTTATCAATTTGAGTTTAGAAAAGGAAACTTACTTTAAATTTTTTAAGAAGAAAGAAGCACACGTTTGATAATAAACAACGTATGCGAAGCGCATGATGTAACACCGGAATCACTACGTCATCACTGCATAGAGTCTGCATAGAATAATTAACAATGCGGAAACTTCATTTAGATTTCAAATCGCAAAGAAGCGTGGGTGTATTTTTGAAAAATATTAAAAATGAATTGGGGGAGGAAAAATATTAAAAAATATTAAAAATGAAAACAAAAAACTTTGAAAGTGCCTGAGATGACCTTAGAACGGCCCTGCTGCTCTCGTTATCAAATTTTTCATGACGAATATTCATTTTGTATCCCACGGATATCGTCATTCGAAACAAAATCTCATTTCAAGAAGAATTTGGGAAATATTCGAGACATTTATTCTTGTCCATCATGTTCTTTACCGTATAACCCGAGTGCTATATTGTTTTCAGTAATATGTAGACACCCACGAGACCCACTTAACTGATGGGGCCGGGTTGGTTAAAAAATTGGAAGGCTGGCTCATGAAGCAACCTGCATCCTTAGCCTTCACGGCACTTAGAGACTTGATAAAGTTCGTAATGAATCACTATTGAAATCAGTGAGTGAGTTGGCTTAGTGGCAATGCAGATTATTTTTCACGGCAGCAATTTGAAGTTGGAGATTCAAGTTTCTCCGAAAAAAAATTTTTCCGAAGCATATGATGGCACTATCGTTTTCAAACGTATGTAGGCACCCACCAATCCACTTAACTGATGTGGTAGGGTCGGTAAAAACTTGGAAGGTTGGCACATGAGGTAGCCTGCATCTCTCACCAGTACGCCGACAAGAGCCGACGAGGACGGACGCGGGGGCGTTTGGGATAGCGAGACAGGAGTCAAACTACAGGCGCGATAGCCCAAGCGGATGGAATACACTGAGGAAACTCACGTCCACGCACACGTTTTGGCCGTATGGACAGTTTCATTTGGGCTCCGTGGCGAGGTTGTTCCCCCTCTTTAGATTCAAATTTGGACTCACCGTGAACACGGAATGTGTATGCGGCTCCGTAGCTGAGTAGGATTACTTCACGCGCATTTGATGCCCTGAACTTATAGGGGGGAATCGAATTTGAGCTAATTGTATTTTTTTTTATTTTGTGAAAGGTCAAGTGATAACATCAACATAATAGATATAGTAATAAAAAAAATTAACACAGAATTTTTAGCGACTAATTTTTTAAAATTAATGACTCAATCTGGGTCAACACATTTATTTCCAAGCAAGTTTATTCAAAGAGTGGAAATAAGCAGGGGAAGAGGCACAGGTTGTAATTTGTCCTTGCTACTGTCAAATTTCTGTTGATAAAAATCTCTACTCATATTATGGACAATACTCAATAAATAGCCAGATACACTCGATGTTGATAATATAATGATAGCCCTAGATCATGATGTTTGCAACTCAATCGATAATAAATGATGGGAAAAGCCCGTGTGACGTCGTTCTGGTTACCGATGCCGCATTGTGAGGTGACCATGGGTCGAGGCTCTGAGCGCTGATACGACGCAGAATGCTAGCAGGTAGCAGAGTACCATGCTAGCTGGCAGCGCTTGGCTTAAATAAGGTTTATAAATACCTTATCAAACGGAGGAAACTTTCCGACCATAGGCAGTTTTAATAGGTGATTATTGAGAGATATGTTCCCCTGAGCTCTGTGCCTCATGCATGCATTGGTAATCTCAGACGATGTAAAACTCCTATCCTCTCGTATAGAAACTAGGTCCCTGTGACGTCAAGTGGAGTGGCATCGCATGGGTGCCAATCTGGCCTTTTTCAAATGAGGTTAAAATTGACCATTGCCATTCGTCTAAACTGGAATTTCTAAAACCAAATAACTTGTATATTATGAATACACTAATGGTGGCTGTCGAATCGCAATCAATGCCTTTCGTTTTCTTTGATGAAGGAAACTACCCTATGATTCCGTTGAGCTGAAGAAATTGTACTTTTCGAATGAGTTGCTATGAGACGGTCACTTCCCGAGATGAAAACTCGGTTCATTCTTTAAAATTAAGAGAGAAATTATCATTGATCGTTTAAGAAAGAGGAAGTGGATCAAGGTGGTTTGGTTCAAGGATGAATGGTGTGAAATGGACACGCAGAATTCGCTATGGCGTTTTGGAGCACTTCATCTCACAATTCACATTTTCCTTTCCCTTATATCGGTGCCACTATAACTATTATTATTTTCACGTGCGATGCATCACGGTTTAATCCTCCTCATCCATTTCAACGGCAAATTCCTCGAATTCAGGCGAAAATTAAAAGATAGAGCCTCGTAAACCCTCAGTTTTCGATTTTGAAATTTTGGGCGTCCGTACAATATTTGTATTTCATCCGAAAAATTGAGAAAGATATGAAATCTGAAAAAATGTACATTGAACTTTAATTGATTACTAACATTACGCACATTAAATTAATTTTTAAATATTTTATCAACACGAAGAAAGTTTCGTAATTTCGAAGCCTAAGAAGTATTTAAACCTAAGGCGTTTTCTGTTGTATATCTAAACCAGATTTTACAGATTGGAATGATTTGTTCAACTGAACGGGGATAGCGTGTCAATAATACGGATATAAAATTATGATGTTGGTTTGTTTACCAATGTATCACATCTACATACAGTAAAACCTCCTTACATCGTAATGGAGGGGACCACAATTTGGGCAATTTGATGTTTGGAGGTTCACTATAGAGAGGTTTCAGTGATAGGCACCATTTTTTTCATATCCCTCGGAAATGAAAGGCACTACTGGCTTCTTAACAATTATATTTATGTGTTTAAACAAACATGCATGTATTAGTGAACATATATTTATCATCTAAAAATTACAAAAAGCGAGCGCTATCACGTGATTTTTACCATGATTCGGGAGAAAACGATGTGATCTCTTTTAATTCAAATTCAATGTAAAAAGGTTCACTACATAGAGGTTTTACTGTATACTACATATGATTTTTCTCATTTAAAGTTAAATGACTTAGTTACTAGCCGAAATCTTGCAACTAAAAAATGAGTTATGGATTACAAATGCGAGGGTCGTTCGATAATTCCTTAGAATTTCCGAGAGATGGCACTCCTAATATCAGAAATTATTTTTTCCCCTGTAAGCATCGTTCTTGACTAGTCAGCTGTTACAGTTTCAGTATAATCCATGTCACAGTTCCATTGTTGTTGCGAAGTTATGAAAAATTAAAAAAGGTTCAGGGAATTTCTTCTCAAGGCCTGTTCACACAATAAATTTACATGCTCGAGTTAATGTTTGCATGCATGAATGTGTGAATTAACACGAAAATGCACCGTTTAACTTGTGCGAACGCATGTACTGAAAATAGTACCTGTTCTAATTTGGTTCGTGCATTAGTATTTATGTTCCGTTCCGGTCCACGAAAGTCATTCACGCAAACAGACATTTATGAACTCGTACCTGTTAATGTATGGTGTGAACAGACCTTTTGTCTGGACACCAACGCTGATTTTCACTTGGAGATTTCTCTTAAAATGGATAGGATTTTTTTGTTTACGCTATGCTTTATTAGATGTCAGAGTAACGTATTTTATTATTCTCCAGTGTAATAACAGAGTGGCAGAACGTCTTCCTATTTCATTCCGCCATTTAATAGATTCGTTAACTGCGTGCTATGAACCCAAGTTGACCTTGCTGGGCTGCCGGTTGTTTATTTGTTGGTTGCCATGGCACAATCGCGAGAATCAGTGGCGTAACTATGTATAGGAATTAGCTTTGGGAGGGGAGGAGTGGGGTTATTGGGGGATACACCCCCCCAGGAAATGGGTATTTCAGGAAAAGTTTTGAAAATTAACAGCTTGAAAATGCATTTTAAACCATTGTGGCACTTAAAATTTAACTTTAAGCAGATGCAGTTATTATGTATCGAATCCAGATAAGATTGTCATATAATTTTTTGATTTCTCAGAGGGTTTGGGGGGGGGGGGGGTATTACATCCCCTCATCTCCCCCTATAGTCCACTGATGAGAATCACCTGCCAATTACAAGAAATGGTATAACAGGAGGTCTTGGGCGACATGGAATTAATTGTGGTATGCTTGTGCCTGCCTCTCAATTGCTATAATTTTGTGTAGAAGGAACCACTGCATTGGAGAGAGAACTGGAATTAATTGTGGCTTGCCGCTGTATTGTCTCACTTTTTGTGGGAAGGCTGTTATCATGTTTT
This sequence comes from Ischnura elegans, assembly GCF_921293095.1. Classification (NCBI taxonomy): domain Eukaryota; kingdom Metazoa; phylum Arthropoda; class Insecta; order Odonata; family Coenagrionidae; genus Ischnura; species Ischnura elegans. The sequence goes on along the minus strand of NC_060258.1, from coordinate 15,702,708 downwards.
TTATGCCCGCAACTTTAGGAAAAGTCGAGTTACAGAGTAATGACCATATCTAAACTGTTATTCTTCATTCCGAGATTCTGCGTCGAACGGAAACTACGATATATATTTTAGGGAAGCATTTATTTATTTATTTCATCACCAAAAACGGCACAAAGGCCTCTACATTGGCTGTTCATTAAATAAATAATAACTAAAAGATAACAAAAAATAGCACAAAAAGTAAAAATTAACAGAAAACAAAATTTTTAAACATAAGAAGTGGCACTATTGATTAGACAATGGTGAATTACGCAGATGGCATTTTAAGGAGGATTTGTAACAAGTGGCAGAGGAAAATAGGTCCAGGGAAGGGATTTTTGAAGCTATGGAGTTAAAACAAGGAGGGGATTAGGTAGAACGGAGAGCGTTGAGAGATGGAAAGACGGAATCGCGGAATGTGAAGCAGAGAGTTGTTTCGTAAGGGGCGAGGAGGAACATGAAAACGGAAAAGAGGGAGAATTTCGTTTGTCCGCAGAGAACCGCTAAAGATTCTACGCAGAAACATGAGTTCAGATAAGACACGGCGGCTTTTTATGCTAGATATCCTGAGGGAGGAAAGGATAGCGTCACGGGCGTAATATCTGAGTGTGGGGATTCGATGGCGGGCAACAGCAAGAAAGAAGTTTACAGGGCGGTTGAGCATGCTTATAGTAGTGGGGCAGGCGGTAGACCAAACTGGTGAGCAGTATTCTAGTATGGGGAGAATACATCCGAAAAAAAACTGTTCTTAAAACGGTAGGGTCGTGAAGGTCTGTTAGTCGATATAGCATACCATAACAATGGCCATTGCCCTTTTCACGATCATCGAAATGTGATCCTTATATTTTAATTTGTCATCAAAGATCACACCTAGATCGCAGTGGGAGGTTACAAGAGGGATAGACTTACTTAAAAGGCTGTAAGTTAAGTAAGCTATTCATCGTGTCATGCTAATGCATCACAAATATCCTTTTTCTCAGAAAAATAAGCTTTAATAAAAAGAAATGTAAATAATTATATTCATCATTAGTCTCCTAAACTAATATTTTTATTTTTAGGTATATCAAACACAACTATTTTCACATTAATGAAACACCGTATATCTACAGGAATTTCCCTTCCTCCTAAAAATCTTAAAATAATATCATTTAAATACAAGTACTATTTGTAGGAAATTAACCTACATAGATGAATTCTAAATCCATAGCACTTTTCTGCCAAAATAGTAATAAAATTCAAAACATAAAAAATATTTTTCAATTACGGTCCTTTCGTATTAATAACTGATATTAAATTGGGGATAGAAACCGACCTGGCTTAAAACCGGTCAGAACTCAGATCATGTAAGAATTTAAAGGTCGAACAGACCTATTAATTAAGCTACTGCACCTAATTATTATCTTAATCCAACATCGAGGTCGCAACCCTTCCCGTAAATATGAACTCTGAGGGAAGATTACGCAGTTATCTGTAAGGCAACTTAGTCTAATGAATCGTCCCACGAATCGCATCTGAACGTGATGATAACTTCTTGTTTGCTTTCAATTCCACTTCTTCGACTCCAACCACGAATTCCTTTCTCCCAGCGGCGCGGCGCGCCGCTGTGATTTGGTGATAGTCCTTCGCCGTTAGGCCGCTATCCACAGTCTCGCTGCGAACGCCCCGAGGCGAACACTCGTCTTTGCCTCGGACTGTGGGTACCGGGGTCGCTCGCTACGAGGCGTTCGCGTCGCACAATTCGACGCGAGTCTAGCCGTGTGCTTGTCGGTTAAAAAGCAGTGCTAAAAAGGTGCCTCGCCCCGTGCTGTGCGTAAAGTGGACGGATACCCAGTGGCGGCTTGCCTGTATAAGGACTCACGGACGCCGCCCCTCCCAAAGATTTGAAAAAGGAAAAAAAATATATATACCCATTCAAGTATAATTATACATCTAATTAACCTAAGTGTTTTTTTCAATCGCATACATCGAAAAAGTAGGAAAAACACGAAAAAATATCGCGAGAAGTTTTAATTTGTTGCCGTGGGGCGCTGACCGGAACGTCCCAATCCATATTAACATGCAGTTATATATTATATAGTGGTAGTGGTGGGGGATGCTGATGCTATGACGAGTCTAAGCATGTGCCTTGTGGCCGTCTTAGAACGCCGTCGGAGCATGCGCAGAGCGACGTATCTAGTGAGATGACATCGCCGCGCCGGCCAGCGGCCGTATAATCTTGGTGTGTTGCAGAATACCTTGTTTTGGTGACCAGTTGATTTATTACCTATGTGTAAATTGTTTTTATGTGAATAGGCCTAGTTGTAGTTGATTTAATAGAGTTAGTGATTCATAGTGTTTTGGTGTTAGCGATTGTTGTGTGTATTAGTAGACTCTAGATTACCTGAAAAACTCGCTAAAATACACAAAATATTCAAAAATTTTAACCCCCCCGTCAGTGTGTGCCCCTCCCAGCATTTGTCTCAGGAGCGGTCACCGTGGATACCTGTGACGTCTGCCTCGCACCATGACAAAATACAATTCTGCACTGCAAACCAACGAACCTCCACAAAGAAACTGTCATCATGGATAATCATGACTTGATCAGACAATAGAGTAGTTTCCTTCATCAAAAGAAAACGATATAAAGGCATTGATTGCTATTCCTTACCCACCATTAGTGTATTCATAACATGGGTACCAATTATTTGGTTTTACAAATTCCAGGTTAGACGAATGGCAATGGTCAATTTTAACCGCATTTGAAAAAGGCCAGATTGGCGCCCGTGCGATGCCACTCCACGTGACGTCACAAGGACCTAGTTTCCATACGAGTAGATAGGAGTTTTACATCGTCTGAGATTACCAATGCATGCATGAGGCACAGAGCTCAGGGAAACATCTCTTAATAATCACCTATTAAAATTGCCTGAGGTCAGAAAGTTTCCTTCGTTTGATAGGGTATTAATAATCCTTATTTAACGCAAGCACTAACTGCTAGCATGGTTCTCTGCTACCTGCTAGCAGCCTGCGTCGTATCAGCGCTCAAAGCTTCACCCCAAGGTCACCTCACGCGGCGACAGCTGGAACCAGAAATACGTCACACGGACTTTTCTTATCATTCATACTTTGCCGTCGCGTTTTTGCGCGCTTGAAAATTTAACACTTTTCGTTTAATCGCGAAAAATATATATCGTCATTCGAAATTCTAAGAGCGTGAAATGCGTACTCCAGGAGTAATAATCTTTCGTTTTAGGCAATTAAAAAATAATAGGAAACCACCCTATTCACTTATCAGTCGTCTGTCCTTCTAGTCTACTTTCTTCATCTTCATAATTTCCTTCAGTTTCTTCAAAAATTACCCTATCGAAAGCCATTTCTAAGTCTATAAAACACAGGCTTATTCCTTTTCCTCTTTCCTTCTATCCAACCACCAACCATCAGTAGTCCTATGGCAAACCCCCTCCCGTTACCTGTCCGCCCGCTTTGCCTAACATTGCAGAACCACAATTGTAACATTTTTATATCATAGGATGTGTTTGTCTTGTATATGTGTACAATCAGTTAAAATAAAATAAATTCATGTGGCTTGATTACTGCTCAATACGATAAAAGTTAAGGAAGCTCAAAATTTCTTTTGCGCCCATTGACTTTCTTCTGTGTTCGCTACTCAAGTCGATAAGAGTGTAGAATTGCGATTGACTTCCGATTGTTGATAGGATTATAATATTTATTCTGCAATTTTCTTCCCAAACAACTCTTTACACGCCGTTTATTTACTGCCTTACTGTTTTGCAGACTATTTCATTTTTATTCAGTTCGTTTATTTACTGCAGAACCTTCCAATCGGCTTCCTTCATGCATCAGCCACCTTAATATAGATCAGTTAATCCTCTAGTGATGCTTATCAATTATATATTCTTTCGAGTGTCATATCCGTAAGCGACTGCTACAATCAGATCTCAGCGAGGGCCTTATATCCTATCGACTATTGAGGAAAAAAGTATCTAAAAAATCCGTGCCACCGCTATCGCCATGGTGGGAAATTGGTTTCCTTTCTGACGCTATTTCTTTCTAATAAAACGAGATGAAGGATGTTCAAATGCCACGTAAAGTCGAGACGGAATATGCCCTGTCTATGCCCCACTCCAAGCCTAATTCGTGGTATAGTCGGTAAAAAAAGAGGTGCTGTCGATGTACTTATTAGTATAATAGGCGTTCTATTCGACTTCCATTTCATCGCTTTCTCGCCCTGCTCATATATCTTTCGATGCGTCGCACTTTCACTTTTCTTTCGTGCCAATTCACTCCAAGTCCAAACCAACTCCTTCGATCTAACGACTCTGAAAGTTCTCGAAGACGAAAAGCAGTCTCTAGACAGATGATAGCGATATTGATGAGATCTTTTCAGCATAGAATAGAATATAGAATATATTATTTATGCTCCGGCCATCACCCTTGAAGTAAAGCTCAATTTACAATGATAGCCTCACCAAAAAGATCATTAGGTACATATACGAACAATCAAACACAAGTGTGGCGTGATAATTATATTTTTACATGGTTTTCTTTCATTATTTTATCGTTTTTATTTCATATTGGTCATTTTCCTTTGTTGCCATGCAAGTTATTACGTTTAAAATAAACAGACATTCGTTATTTAGCGACATAAGAGTGCACATCGCATTGAACTAAGTAGGCATTGTTATTTAAATATTTTATTTTAATTAAGCTCTGAGAACTCTCGTAAGAACCCATAGAAGTAATAACGATATAACAGTACGATAAATAAATTAAAATAAGATAACAAAGAAGCAAAGATTGTAGTTTAGCCGCACGTATGAGATCTGTAGGTTGTGTTTTGTTAAGCAGAGGTTAATGTTTTACCTCTGTATTGCTTAGAGGCTGGAGTAATTTATATTTCAATGCATGACTGAAGCCTTTCTGTTTTAAGCCCTCAGGGATAGAATCCCAAAATTTAGACGCCGTAACGAGAAATGATTTTTATTGGTATTTGAACGTAGAATTGGATAACGAAAGAATAGTCCTAATGAAAGATGTTATCAGAGTGATTTCTGATTCATTCTTCAACATTTCCCTTAGAGAATACAGAAGGATGAAGAATTATTCTGAATTCCTCAATAATTATCATGATATTATCATCATCAATGATCATTCATATGCTAGGTATCGTTGTGAACAAGATCCAAAGATTATTTTGCCTCTAATCTCCTCTGCGCTTACTTCACTAATAACAATTCAATTCACATTCAAGTATTTATTCTCTTTTTCTTTCTCTTAATTACTTGCCTTATGTAACTCATTCGGGGACTTCATTTTCACGTCGCGATAAGTTAAGAGAGATGTTTTGCCGAACGGATAGATATGCGAATTCGTTTTTCCCCCGAACCGTAAAGGACCTTAATAAATGCTAGTCGTAATTTCGCTAAAGCATTTCTTTTTTATGCGTAAATGGCTTGTGTCCTAACACCCCCTGCCACACGCCTTTCAGTTGACTTGCGGGGTAGTACGTATATGCAGATGTAGATGGTGTGGCAGATGAAATTATCCCGTCTTCTTCGTAAGGTTTTTAAAAGACTTCTTTTGTTTCCAACTTCTCTCAACACTTCCTCATTATCACTTCCTATGGCGACCTTATACGCTGCGTACTATTGTGGAAAACGAAGTATCTCTGCAAAATTTGTATCTCCGCTATCGCTCTGTGGAAAAATAGGTAGATATCCCATTTTGACGGTATTTCTTTCTAAGGAACGAGATGAAGGACATTCAAAGAAAGTTGTCTTTTGTCTACTCTAAGGTTTTGACGGAATATCCACGCGATCCAAGCCTAATTAGTATGTGTTTTTTATTATTGGACCAATCGCTGATATCCAGCATTCAAGACATCTCCACATGCACACCACACAGTCATAAAAATATTACGTAGGTATCAACACAAAATGAAACACCAATCACGCAGAGCGAAAACCTAATCGACGGCTATTTATTCACGTAGCATATCCATTCAAGGGTAAAAAAATGGATTAACATTTAATGAGCCGTCCTAACGATTTTCGCCATTCATTTTATTGATATCTCCTCGAACCATTAAAGTTAAAAAAAAATGGTATTCGTAATGTTGTTTGAGGATTTGCTTTTTATACGTAAACGGCTGTTGTCGTAACATCCCATGCCACGCATTTTATATGAGGATTTCGGGGTAGTACGTAGATGTAGATGAAATCGACAAATATGGCGGTTAGAGCGTTCTCCAAGTCTAATTTAAAAGTTTCTTTGATAGTCTTCGTATACATTTTACTCCGCAAGATGCATCAGGCTTATGGCAGGGGATGACAAGGCTTTTAATAGACATTAACCTAGAGGAGAGATTTAAGTGTGTGTTGTGGGTGTTACGACGCTTGTCTAGTTTATCTATCAACTAATTAATGGGGTGTTTGCATAAAAATGTTTTGCGCTTAAATATTTCTTCATCGTATAGAGGAAAGGAAGTAGATGAAGAAAACATAGGTTTCAATGCAGTAAAATGGAGAAATATATTATTAAATGAATAATAAAATCGCTAAAATGCCAAGGAAATCAGCGGGAGAAGATACGGTTGGTGACGTCACTTGCCCGTAGTTACCGGTATGAGGCCTCATTGCGACTGGGAAAATTGTCGAAAACATGGTATTAGAGGTAAATTTTGATAAAGGAAATACAAATAATCTACCAAAAGTAGATGTATTTATGGTGGCGGAGTATTTGAAGGGTAATGACTGCTTCAGCATTCCGGAAGTTAGAGGAACGAAGGCACTTCGGTAAGTTACCTGATGATTTCATCTCCATAGTACAATGAAAGGTATGGGAAGCTGTCTTTTTATAGTCACCCTATAAGGCAATAGATCAGTTCCTTCAATGTGTGTGCCAGGATTGGCACAGTTCTGTTAAAAATTTTACATGCATGGCCACATGATATGCAAAATTGATCCGCGAGCCTTTCAAAAGAATCATTTACCTTGATTTTCATGAGAGTAAATATAATGTCTCTCTGGCCAAGTTTAGTGTATTTCATTATCAAAGACATTGCATGAGGAAACCACTCATCTGGCACGCCAATATACATTTTGGATTTCCTATTTACACAAGAGAGAATTGCATCAGGGTCCTGAAATTCATGAGCAGACTCATCACTCTCAGATGAGCATGGCTCATCACAAGGATACCTCGTCATACAAAACGAACGAAATGATAATGGGACCGTATTAAAAATCTAGCACATTTTTAAGGGCCTGGGGGGGCACGTGCCCCCGTGCCCCCTACCCTCCCCCCTGGATCCGCCTATGATGTGGCAGCATATCATATATTAGTCAGTCTATGCCTGTAGAACACATTTATGTCTCTGTAACTGTTTCTATTTAGTGATTATCATTTATTTCATTAATTAATTAAAATATTAATTTATTTAAAGGGCAAATATAAACAATGCAGTGTACACTTAAAGTAGGTACCTATAAAGAGTTCCCATAGTAAGACTGTAATATTCATCAATTCACATTGAGGCTACAAATATCTTTAGAACCAGCCTAGGGAGGGCTGCATACGCATAACTTACACTCAGTGCGTCTTCTATTAATCTCTGCTGAGTCCTCTTCATGGGTAATTTTCGGGTGGTTGACGCAAATGCTCTCTGCCGATCTTCCTGGCAGCCAAATACGTGGGGAAAAGCACATTTTTTCAATAGCTTATGCCCTCCTACCATTTTGCACCTCATGAAATTTCTCATGTCGTCCTCCATCTAAGAACAAAAGCATTAGGTATATATTTTTAACTGTACATACCAAAATCATAGCTCAGACTGTTTACTTCTGATCTACTAGATGCTTCTTCCAAGGTTTTCTTCGTCAACAATTTACATCCTTTGAATTGCAGTTTTCTGGAAGCATCTATTTTCCATTACATTACGTTAGCTATTTTGTACGATTAATGGATTCATTCAGCAGATGTTAAAGGCTCTTCATCATGAATAATTTACGTGTCATATACATACATCAGCATCTATTCAATAAGCGTCAGTAATAAATATTAAAATACCTTAAAACGGTCCTCTCAGCAATAAAGGGTTGATTTCAGAGAGACATTGAAGTCCCTTCTTGCAGCTCTAAACCATTTCTTCCTCTGTTTCTCTTCCTTCGGAACCGCGAAAAACACTTTGCTAGGGTTCCTGCTGCTTATATTTGTACACTCTGGTACAAAACACCATTTATATGCTGACATTGCGCACAGTTTATCTCTGACTTTCGTTCAAGAGAGCGCATAACCATTAACTACAGCATACCCGTACGGCGAGTACTCGTAGTTACGGGCACGTGACGTCACAGGCAGCCATGTTCATTTTTCTTGTTTTCGCGGACGTTCAAACCGGGCAATTTTTAACGCTGCCAGAAATGGCCAAAATTACCCTAAATTTAAGTTTAAATAGCATTTCCGTATCTAAGATGAAGTGAAGTTTCCGCATATATCGCTAAAAAAATCCATGCAAACACCCCATTGTGCGCAGGAAATCAAATTGCTATACGTATCTCTTGGGCGACCTATCTCTCGCATTGTCTCGTTTCTGACCGATCTGAAATTATATTTCGGTTCTTGCATGATGCATTCTTTTCCATGCATTTTAAGTGTCTTTCCTCCATTTTTCAAGCTGTCAAGAAGTGATTTCCATTTTTTGATTATTCTATTTGCCCATGTATCACTTAATATTTAAGGTGTGTGCTAGTATTTAGTTTGTGGGTATTTCTTTTATTATTGATGTACTTATCATAGCTTGTGTATTGTGTTGACAGCGGAACCGATTCGCGATCTCACAAACCAATGAAATGGCGAAACTCTGTCACATTGTCATGGAATAAATTTCTTTTAACAATGAGGGCATGTCTTGTGTTTCATTAACTATATATTGCTTCTTCGTTAACACTTTCGCGGCTGATCGTCATGTTGAATAAAAACTTTTGGGCCTTTGTCGCCGCGTCAATTCTTTGGGTGGCCCAAACGTTTCCCGACCGACGCTGGTCGCTTTTTCAAGGGATTATGAAGAGATGAGAATTTAAAATCTTTTATATAGGTATCTGTGTCAGTTGGTGGGGGGAGGGGAGCGGGAGGTTGGGGGAGTGGGTTGTTTTTTTCTCACTACGGGTTGCCAAGTACGGCTAATTTTAATCCCTGTTAAAATTGTTCTTTTCTTCCTTAGATGTTTCAATGGCTTCTCTGACGAGTCTCCGTTTAAAACCTTTAACTTTGGCGAGGATTTTGACTTCCTTGAGGTCGATGGTGTGGCCAAGCGCTGCGTGTTCGGCTACCGCGGACTTTGTTGATTGCCCCGGTCGACTCGCACTCTCGGGTGCTCTTCTAGGCGTGTTTTGACCGACCTGCCTGTTTCGCCGATGTAATTCTTCCCGCACGACTGGCAAGGAATTTGGTAGACCCCTTCCACTTGTAGTGGAGTTCTATCCTTGACGGTGTTTAGGAGACGTTTTATCTGTGTGTGAGGCGAGAATATTGTCCTTATCTGGAATTTTCGTAGGATATTTCCTATGACGTCAGTCGTCCCCTTAATCTATGGCAGGAAGGCTTTCTTCTGGTCGCTGAGGTCGTTTATGGATGTGTTCGCGGCTTCTGCGTTGTTGTTTTTGATTTCGTTCTTTTTGACGACTTTATTAAAAGTGCGAGAGATAACTCTGTCGTCGAATCCATATCCCAGTAGAATGGCCTCTAGCTTCCGTCTCTCTTCGGCAAAGTTGTCCTGTTCACTTATCGTGTAGGAGCGTAGTGAATCAAAGTGTTTACCACTCCATTTATTTGAGCTGGGTGTTGGTGAGATAAAGCGTGCAGGTACCGATTTATTGCTGTTGGTTTTCGATACAATGTATGCCCAAATGTTCCATCCGTCTTCTTTTCCACGATAACGTCCAACAATGGAAGTTTTCCGTCTTCCTTCACCTCCATTGTAAACTCTATGTTGTCGTTAATCTCATTCAAATAGGTATAGAATTCTTGAAGCTTTTCCTTGCCGTGCGTCCAAATTATAAAAGTGTCGTCGATATATCTGACCCAAATCTTGGGCTTGTGGGCGGCGCTCTTAATTGCTGTTCCATGAATATGTTTGCAATTGCAGGGGAAAAAGGGGAACCCATCGCTGCTCCAGACGCCTGTTGATAAAAATTATTCCTCCAACGGAAGAAAGTGCTCTTAAGGCAAACCTCTGCCGGCTTGGCGATGTTTTCTCCGAATCTGTCTTTGATGACATTTACCGCCTCGTCACAAGGAATATATTTGTGAAGAGCGATGTCACGTCAAAGCTGAGTAAGAATGTCTTCTTTTTTGACCTTGATGCCACTAATAATCAAAAGAAAATGTTGAGAGTTTTTCACGTATGATTTCGCCTCTAATGCGACCCGTAAACTCCGTGCCAGGTATTTCGCTAATTCGTATGTTGGTGAGTCAATGGCGCTGACAGTGGGCCTAAGGGTAGGGTGTCCCAAAAAACCAAAAGTTTGAAAGTTGAGGGGGCATTTCCATTTTCCTATGCGAATGCATGAAAAAACGTCCCGTAAAAATTTTCAGCTCAATCGGACAATACTTGACCCTGCCGAAACGCATTCAAAGTTTGAATTTTTGAGTTTTCCAAATTTCATGCAATGTTGCCTACCCTGCAGGAGGCTCGAGTGTTAAAAAACAACCAATTTTAAGTTCAAGCCATCTCCCATAGCTCGTCGTTGACAGCAACACTTGAGTCAAAATGAGCATCATAGTCACAACTCGGTGTGTTTACAAGTCCCGCTCGCCGTTGCGGCCGCCAGGCGCCAGTCGAGTGCATATTGCTGATATGGCCCCGCCGTGTTGCGTTGAGATTCGAGTTATCGAGTTGTGTTAACTATAGTTCAACACCTTAAGGTTGTTAATGATACTGCAGAGAGAGGAGTTCAATTAATAAAATATTTTCTAGTCAAGAAAAAATTGACAAATGATGAGGCTCAGTGGCAACATCTGTTACTAGTTGTTAAACGGCATAGGAAAATGTATGAAAAAAGTGGCAAAAACTCTAGTTTTTCATATTGCTTGTTGTTCACAGTGCATTTGTATCCACATTGCGACAGAATAATAATAAGAGAGCATTTTCTTTCAGAGTTTTCTAATTTTAAATCCCCCAAGACCCTTAGAGCTAGGCAACATTGCATGAAATTTGGAAAAATCAAAAATTCAACCTTTGAATGCGTTTCGGCAGGGTCAAATATTGTCCGATTGAGCTGAAAATTTTTATGGGACGTTTTTTCATGCATTCGCATAGGAAAATGGAAATGCCATTGGTTATGGAGTTTTTTTTTATAATAAAAGAATCCGTTTCCCTCTTTTAGGCACACGAATCAAGTCCATTATCCGTATTAGTGTATGGAATGCACTCAAAGAAAGAAAACCTTTCAGTGCACCTCTTTCATTGCCCAGCGATTGCATAATAAGGTTTTGCGTCGATTTTGAGGTTTTGGCAGGCTTTTTTCGATTCTAGCCCACTGTGCGTCTGGGGTCCATTTAACATTTACATCACGCGGCGTATGTCTATCTTTAATCACCGTGAGCTAAGAAAGCTTTAATCAAGAAATTACCGGAGGTAATTTATAATAGTCGACGTGTAATTCATCTTCCCATTGCAAAAGAATTATGAATCCTTATTATCATTCCATTTTCAAAGCTTTGACGACACGTTATAATTGAAACATAAATAGTATACTGTCTTGTATGCTATATACTAATAAAGAATACAATTTTTTTCACTGTGGTTGTGGAAGATTTCTCAGGGAAAATCAAGGCTATTTCTATGGTTTGTGAAACAATAACATTACTGTGATTAATTTATTAAATTCTAGAAGATTTGTTGTAGAAGATTTTTCCGAAAAAGGTTTATTTGTGGAGTCAAGAGTGGGGACTCGAACTTAATCTGAGCAAATTCATGACGGTACATTTCTTGCAAAATTCGTCCAACGATAACCAAGTTTATGCTGTGGATGGTATTAACATGAAGGCAACAGACGAAGTGAAGTACCTGGGAGTTAAGATAACCTGGAACCTCTCGTGGGGAAGACATATCAGGAGCATTAGCGACATAGCCCTGAAGAGATTAGGATTCGTGAAGTGTATTGTGGGAAGATTTTCGGATGGGAAAGTAAAAGAAATGTGCTATTTCGCTCTCGTCCGACCGCACCTTGAATATGCAGCGAGCGTATGGGATTTCGGTGCAGAAAGACTTAATCCGCGAACTGAATAAAATACAAAGGAAGGCTGCACGTTTCGTCAATAAACTGCTACGGGCGTACAGACAGTGCTACCCAGATGTTAAGTAAATTAATTAATTTAAACGATGAACGATTATAAAATCTTCAAAAACCCTTCAAATGGTACGTGAAGGAGTGGTAATTAATATGGATAACAGCTTTTTTCAATAACACTATTAACGAAACCACTGCATGAGGATAAATTTAGCTATTTTTAAACTAAATTTACACTCACTTCAAAACAATCGATTTTGAGGTTTTGACCAGCTTTTTAAACGATTCTAGCGATTCACTGTGCGTCTAGGACATTTACCATTACAGCACGCGGCATACTAACTCTCTTTAAATACTTACGGTAATATCTTTTTTTTTACAAATCTTAGATTAACCCTTTATTGTATCCTAAGAAACCTTTCACGACAATTGTAAAAATTTCTGCTATTAATCTTTCAATACCGCATTTCATCAAAAGTTTTGTCGAAAATTTAATTTTAATCAGAAACAAATGAAATATTTATTCAAGGGGGCGTTGAAAACATCCTTCATTGTCCTAACTTTTTCCGTCGTTTGATGGATTACAGCAATCTATTAAGTTGATTAAAATTACGAGAACACATAAAAAAATATTGAAAACAAATTGATATGTGCATAACCAGCATGAAATGGCAATAAACATTTGGCATATAACTCAAATGTATTGATTAATATTGATATTCACCGATATGTTAAAAAATAAACTTCAAAATTACAATATCATTTTTATTTATTTCAGGATGAACCAAGACAGCCGTTTACCAGGAGTAAAAAGATCGGGCAGTTATCTGAAGCAATAAGAAAGCTGACACAATCAATATGATACCGGATGTTTCTATGACAACGGAAGGCGTGTTTGCGGCTGATGGATCTCCTATCAAGTAGAGGTTTTCAGTGATGAGCGGAAGATTGCTCATTGCTGAGTTTTTTTATTATAATTCAGTGATTTCTGATTCATGCTGTTGATATGTTGCTTCTTTCCCAACAGAATTCATCGGAAGAAAAGCTAATCAGCAATGTTATATATATCGCGGTATGATGGTAAAATGAGGTGTCTCTTTGATATTTGTAATAAGAGGGACGAACTAGTGTGATAGAGTATGAGTTGAATTCAGCTCATGGTAAAATCAGATCCGATGAGGTTATTATATGGTTATGGACTCATACAGTAAATGGGTCTTGCTATGAGAATTCTCGCGAACAGAAAGTTCGCAAAAATACATGGTGAAAAAATTCACATTTACAAAAGGCGTCAAAAATACCAAAAGGTAGCAAAGTGTAAAAAAACAAGGCCTAAATTATAAATATAATAGCATGGTATAATAAAAAATAGTTGGTATAAACCGCGGTATGATGGTAACATGAGGACTCTCTTTGATATTTGTTATAAGAGGGGCCAGCTGGTATTATGAAGTATGAGTTGAATTCAGCTCTTGGTTAAAATCGGATCCGATGAGGTTATTATATGGTTATGGACTCATAAAATAAATGGGTCTTGCTATGAGAATTCTCGTGGACGGAAAGTTCACAAAACCACATGGTGGAAAAATTGACATTTGCAAAAGGCGCCAAAAATACCAAAAGGTACCAAAGTGTAAAACAAACAAGGCCTAAAATACAAAACATATGTTGGCACGGATAAAGGTACCGTGTTGAGTAATTTTTAATGTGTGAATATGTTTTTTTTTTGATTTGGGATGCATGTTTGGGTGACATGTATACTTGTATTTCATTTCATGCGCACTAATCAGCTCTGTTACAGGATGGAAGAGAGAATACAACGATGAGATCTCGAAGAAAAAAGTGATACGACATGCGTGCGTACATTGCGTTTTATCCGAATGCGTTGCGCGATCGAGCGAAAATTGCGTTTTGATCGTACGAACGGCGAAAGTGTGTGATTCGTGTGACCTCCAAATTTAGGAGGAGAAGAAAGAAGACAACAAAAGAAGAGGACATCGCGAAGAGGAAAACGAAGGAATTAGATTGGATTTTGGGCCTTTAGGGCCGTGATCATTGCGTCGAGTAAGGCTAGGATTTTTAGCTTGCATTAATTTTAGTTTTTTTGTGTCGAACCAAGGTTTTGTATGTGCCGTAAACCATTGCATTACACGGGGAGGAAACTGTATCACTTGGATGGAAAAGTGGTAATTTCCTCCTTGCGTCTCGGTGACTTCCCGTGCATTGTAGTGGGGCGTATGCGATTCCTTGGGGGAAGGGTCATTTATTTTCCTTGTATGTATTCTCTCCCTCTCTCCCCAGGGTCTAGGTCATCAGAACTTCACGTGAAGAGGACCCCAGCTTCAAAACTAGGTTAGCTTTTGGGCCATTATGGCTATGAATCATTGCGTCGAGTAAGGCTAGGTTCATTAGCTTGCGTTAATTTTAGTTTTTTTGTGTCGAACCAAGGTTTTGTATGTGCCGTAAACCATTGCATTACACGGGGAGGAAACTGTCGCTTGGATGGAAAAGTGGTAATTTCCTCCTTGTGTCACGGTGACTTCCCGTGCATTGTAGTGGGGCGTATGCGATTCCTTGGGGGAAGGGTCATTTATTTTCCTTGTATGTACTTTCTCCCTCTCTCCATAGGGTCTAGGTCATCAGAACTTCACGTGAAGAGGACCCCAGCTTCAAAACTAGGTTAGCTTTTGGGCCATTATGGCTACGAATCATTGCGTCGAGTAAGGCTAGGATTTTTAGCTTGCGTTAATTTTAGTTTTTTTGTGTCGAACCAAGGTTTTGCATGCGCTGTAAACATTGCAGTGTACGGGGATGAAACTGTGTCATTTGATTGGAAAGTGGTAATTTCCTCCTTGTGTCACGGTGACTTCCCGTGCATTGTAGTGGGGCGTATGTGATTCCTTGGGGGAAGGGTCATTTATTTTCCTTGTATGTACTTTCTCCCTCTCTCCATAGGGTCTAGGTCATCAGAACTTCACGTGAAGAGGACCCCAGCTTCAAAACTAGGTTAGCTTTTGGGCCCTTAGGGCCGTGATCATTGCGTCGAGTAAGGCTAGGTTTTTTAGCTTGCGTTAATTTTGGTTTTTTTTGTGTCGAACCAAGGTTTTGCATGCGCTGTAAACCATTGCAGTGTACGGGGATGAAACTGTGTCGCTTGGATGGAAAAGTGGTAATTTCCTCCTT
The DNA here is from genome assembly GCF_921293095.1 of Ischnura elegans. Lineage (NCBI taxonomy): Eukaryota > Metazoa > Arthropoda > Insecta > Odonata > Coenagrionidae > Ischnura > Ischnura elegans. Next base: position 15,687,217 of record NC_060258.1, on the reverse strand, counting down.
GTGTCACGGTGACTTCCCGTGCATTGTAGTGGGGCGTATGCGATTCCTTGGGGGAAGGCTTTTTTTATTTTCCTTGTATGTACTAACCCGCTCTCTTCATAGGCTGAAGATATTCCCCTGGCCGAATATATGAAGACTTCTGAAGGTTGAGACCATCAGTTAACTGAAAAATGATCTGAAGATAAATCAACCAGGAATTTCTTCTCCTGGAAATCGGTAAGGATAAATTTTAAATATATTTACCTATTTCTCTGTTAGATGGTGTTTTGGTTTTTATATTTTATCACATCGTCAGGTTAATGGTATAATGTTTTGTAGACGAGTAGTATTTATAATTTCTCCCATGAACTATTAAGATCCTCAATTTGTTAAGCAATTCACATGCGATCTATCTCTATTTTTTCAATTGTGTGCCAATTAAACATGATTGTCCCAAAAATCGACGCTAAAATTACAAAACGTTATGCAGGTCTATTCAATATGAGTTCTTGACAACCTATTTCAATTTATTTTTATGCTTTTTTTTAATGTAACCAATTGAGTTTATCTTTTGTTTAAATTCCTAATGCATATTATACCTTTTTGAATATCCTTTGCATCCCTAGATATATCTAAGTCTATGGCATGTGACATCTTATATTTTCTGAACTTAATAATTTATTTAAATGAATTCCTTATGTTAAACGATCTTTTTCCTTGGGTCACACGTATACGTTATGATCAGTTTTTTAAAATTTTCGAGGCCTTTTTTGAATGTTCAACCTCTGCATTAATCTCTGCAATCATTTATCCATATTCGTGATTTATTTCCATTTTTTATTTATGAAATCGACTCTTTCCTAAAAAAATCCCAAATGTTTATATGTTTCGGAATATAACTTTTTTATTTATGTACATATATATTTATATACCTTTGTATGCGTAGATAGCACTTATCGTTGGCTACTCAAACTAACTATTCATTGGAAATGACTTTAAATCACTTTTACGCATACCTTTTCAAATTTTACTCGGAGATTAATTCGATTCCCGTCTCCCTCTCTCTCATCAGCTACAAGTCATCGCGGATGTTTATGGAGTAAGCTGGTGGAAAAATGGCGCTAATCCGGAATGTGATACTGTGCTGACATCACGCCAAAAGGTAAAAAAAATCATTCGATTACGCCTTTTTCTGTGTGTCCGTTAAATATTTCAAAAGCGTGCTGGGTGAACATCTTTTAAAAAAGTGAAACAAGATAATTTTATTCTCGTTAAATGCTCTAATATTATTTTTCTTAGACTTGATCGTGGTGGTATATTACAATTGATCTGCTGCCTTTGGAACGAGACTTTAAGTGCTGCAGGCAATAACGGATTTTAATTCGGAGACCTAACCATTTCCTCAATTTTCGTCGTTTCTTTTAGAGTGTAGGGAAAGGAGAATTAATTAAGAAGTATTAATATTTAAAAAAACATTAAATCATTATTCCGATCTCTCCAACTCTTCTATAGTATCCCTTACGGTTACCGTTAATTTCAGTAGTTTTAATTCAGTCAGATCTGACATCAAATTTAACATAAGTTTGGTATTAATTCTGTCAGCGGAATCAATTCCCGCTGAAATTTAGCATTGAACGATGAAAAGTACGCAGTTTCATTAAAATTCTCTATTTTTTCTCAGGATTTTCCCATACTTTTTAAAAATAAGATCGGCAGCCTTTAAAAATAGCTCATCAAGTTCGCTGCATGCTCTTCTGTTTTCTTTAAATTTTCCCTTCGATGTTTCATAAATTAAAAGAAAAGAATAATTTTCACAAAACCACTGTCGCATGTGATTTTATAGCCGTTCCTCTTCCGTTTTCGGCAGAAAGTTATCAATTGTTGTCCAGTAGTACGAGTATTATTTCCAGCTTTGTGAAATTAGAATGACAAAAAATGTATACGTGGTTGTCATTTGATCTGGAGAATTGAATTCTTTGGAGAGCCTGACCGAAAAGTCTAGTTGTTATCGGAATAGATAATTTAAGGTGCTCATAGATAGAATTTTTGTTGTGGTTGAGAAGAAATTTCGTTGTAGCTTCAATTGGCCTAAAAACTCTTTAATGGTGCCATAAATGGACATAATTTAATGGATAAAAATGGGATGTCTCTATAAATTTTTGAAATCACACGACGGGAGCAGATACGATGTATCTCAAAATAACTTATACAATTTAATATTATTTTGTAAAATATTGGACAGGAAAATATTTAAAAACGCCTGTCACACCATCTAATTTTTGGCAAAATCTAAATGTTTACGTGCATTGACAATGGCATCCAGAGATTTTTAATTAAAAAAAATAATAATTACACTGAAGTTGGACGATAAAAATTAATATTTATTTCCATAAAAGCCGTATCTTTCATATCCGTTTCATCCAAGATGATGATTCATGCCTTGTGTTCTTAGGAAGAAATTATTTTTCGTGCACAAAATCTTATTTGCTTCAATTGACAATTGCGCAATCTACGTGACTAAAGGTGAATTTGGAAGTATCACGATGTTCTCATTCTTTTGTTTTGTACGTCTTTTAGTGTAATTTGATTTTTTTGTAATATTATCATAAGAATGTATTGATTATCATATTTTACCACTGTGTATCAGTGAATCTTTATTTTTCCAATTCGTACGCTACTTTTTTTGTGGTTTAGTACTTTGAATATTGCAAATTATTTATTTATTAAACATTTAAAAATGTCACTTAATCCTTGCATGCGTCAATTTTATTTTCTACTTCACTATATGGCGCATTCTTGAATATTATAGCTGCAATTTACCCTATCATGGTACAATACATTTCTATTTCATCCTGAGAATATTTTTTTACGCTTTCTAAAAGATATCCTGGAAGCCCCATAACATGAAAATTAGTTTTCTTCAAATGGTTTTCGTTAATTGTTTTACCCTTGACTCCGTCTTGCTTGTTTTTCCAAGAATGATAAAATTAATATTTTTAGATAAAATAAACTTTAAGCAGGAACCTAATATTCAGAACTACCCGGTATAAGTTTTTTTCAATTTTGACATCCAATTCCGTTATTTATAGAACTTAATCATGTGAGAAAAATTCTTCTTTTTTTCAATTATGTTCTTATTCTTTACCATTTGTTTATTTCAAGAATAATAACCTTTGCACCGTACAAGGTTACCTTTATTTCTCATGGATGAGTACATAAGATAATTTGTTTTATCAGCAGGGGGAGAAAGAGGCAGCTTGCAATGTTGGACATTGAAGAAGCAGCTTTATGGATGAAATAAACGTGGAATGCCTCTACATTGACCAATTGAAGTGACTCAGGAACTCAGCAATTATGAAGAAGGAAACGAATTGTGTAGATTGATAACTGAAGAACTGAAGAGTCAAGAGATGAAGACACCATGGGAACAGATGATCCAGTTGAAGATTCAAGAGATGAAGAATGGCGGCGATCCGAAGTCTGAAGATTTAGATTATATTTAATTTCGCATATTTGTGTCTATTTCGATTGCATATGTGCCATTTTGTATTTTTTGATGAATTTGATTTAAATTTGTGTTTTAATAATGAGTGAATGGGATTTAGTGTGTGTGTGTGAGAATGATATTTAGTACATATGTATGTGCATATGAGAGTAATTGAGTCAGTGGGCGATAGAGAACGTGCTTAATGGTGAATGAGTGTGTGTTATCAATTGTGTAATGGCGTTGTTACTTTGTGTGAAGCGCATTATTTCGTATGAATGAGGTATGCTATTTCTAGTGAATGAGGACTGTTATTTCGTGTGAATATGGAATATAATATGATGTGTATAAGGTATGTTATTTCGCGTGAATGAGGTATGTTTTTTTCGTGTGAATGAGCTATGTTTTTTGTGCGAATGCAGTATGTTTTTCGCGTGAATGTGGAATGTTATATGATGTGTGTTAGGTATACTATTTCGTGTGAATGACGTATGCTATTTCTTGTGAATGAGGTATGTTTTTTTCGTGTGAATGAGCTATGGCTTTTTGCGTGAATGAAGTATGTTTTTCGCGTGAATGTGGAATGTTATATGATGTGAATGAGGTATGCTATTTCGTGTGAATGAGGTATATTTTTTTCGAGTGTATAAGGGTATAAAATGTAGTCTGAGTGAGGTATTTTATTCGTGTGAATGAGATATTAATGTGAGTGTGATTTTAGTTCGTAACTTTATAGTGTGAGTGAGGTTGTGTTATTTCGCGTGAATGAGGTATGTTATTTCGTGTGATTGAAGTATGTTTTACGCGTGAATGTGGAATGCTATATGATGTGTATTAGGTATCCTATTTCGTGTGAATGACGGATCTTATTATGTGTGAATGAGGTATGTTTTTCGCGTGAATGTGAAATGTGATATGATGTGAATGGTGTATGCTATATCGTGTGAATGAGGGTATATTATTTAGTGTGATAGGTGTATGTTATTTAGTGTGAATGACGTATGCTATTTCGTGTGAATTCGAGGTATATTTTTTTTTCGAATGAATAAGGGTATATTATGTAGTCTGAATGAGGTATTTTATTCGTGTGAATGAGATATTAACGTGAGTGAGATTTTAGTTCGTAACTTTATAGCGTGAGTGAGGTTGTATTATTGAGTGTGAATGAGAAGTAATTGTTTATTATAATTAAGCGTTTATTATCGATATATGTGTGTGAATGATGGTACAATGTTTATATTGCGAATGACCTTGTGTTAAGTAATGTGTGAATGAAGGTTAAATATATTTGTTGTGAATGAAAGTGCCATTTAGTTTTCATTGGAGGAAGCCATTTAATGGGATGGCTGAAGTTGGTAGTGCTTGTTTTTTTATCGTAGAACTTGGGTAGCGTAGATAGTAGATGGTAGTGTAGTGCATGTCCCCCTCAAATCCAACTGCGTCCTCAACGTGGAGAGGGGGTGTAACAGCGGACAGTCATGTTTCAACGAGGCTGCCTTGGTGATTCAAAACTAACTTTCGAATTTTCCACGGCAGTTTTTCCTGCTCATTTTTCTTTCGCAGAACTTGCCGAATTCTTTTATTTCTTGCAAACTACATTCATTGATGGTTTCAAAATGTAAAACCGGTGAACTAGTTTCTATACGCATGACTTTCCGCTGGCTAATGCAGTTGGTGACTTTTGTATCGGAGTGTGTACGCATTCATTTCTATTGTTCGCAATTGTAATTGTTTCAGTTTTTTTAAATGTCAATTTAATTTCATTCGGTTAATAATTTATCTTTCCTCTTGTTAAAATTGGCCCGTCACTTAATGTACTTCAATTCAATGTCCAACCATTTTTTTAATGTAAACCTTGAAAATTCCAATAAAATTGTATGATTTACTATAATATTTCACTTTGAGAGTTTCTTTACTTAATTAGCCTCGGCGTAAAAAAATTTAAAAATACCCATTTATACTATGTAAGGCTTACAGAAGCATTGCATGTATATTTTTCTGTTTGATTTTACATCATATTATCTTCAATTAAACCTAATTAAACAGCCATTATTTATTGTAGTATTCATCCACTTTAATCATGGGTTTAATTGAGTAATAAATAATTAAAAATTGTCTCCTTTTAACTGATTATGATCGCCGACAAAATCCAATGTGCTTGGTATCATTCAATAGTCAATAGTCAGTGTTTTCCTTGTTTTTTTCAATATAACTGAATGATGCGCCAATATCTAGTTTCAAAATTTGTATTTATGCATGTACAACAAGGGAGATAATAATTTTAAAAAAATCCATTTTATAAATCTGCTCTGCGGAAAAATTGTATTTTTTATTTTCCTGTTAATGTTTAGGTCTTGCTTTTTCCCATAAAATATATGTATATAAAGTGTACTTCTATGCATAACTTTCAAAATCTGCCTATTTTATTTGTTTGAGTGAGAAATAAGAATTCTAAAGTAATTATTATTTATATTTTATAATTTACGGAAATGTTTTTTCATTGTTTAATTTGTAGACATGGTAAATTTCATTGTATTTTACTTGTTCTATCGAATAAAATCTTTTTGAGTTTCTCTTTGAAATAAATTTCAAAAGTTAGTGTTTTTATTTTCTTCGTTAGCCTCAACCAATGTAGATTTTTCTTAAAGGTTTGTTATGAATGTAAATAATGTAGTGTGAATGTGAATGTACGAAAGTTTGCAACAAGACATTGTAGTTGTTATTACGAATCAGAGCATGTAATTCATGGTGATGATAGTGTTGCTATGTATGAATTAGAATGTATGGTTAATTGTGAATCACTGCATTTAAATGATTGACGTGATATTTTATATTTTAGTGTATGTAATTTACGGCGATGTGTGTTATTAATTAGTGTGAATGAGATTAAATAAAGTGTGAATGAGTATACGTAGGTTAGTGAGATCACAGTATAAATATATATACTTTTAGCGTGAATGCAATTTGGAAGATGATATTATATATTTATTGGTTTGAATGAGTGTACTTAATTTAGTGTGATGTGAGCATGTTGTAAAGTATGGTTGAGGATATGTGGTATTTAAGTGATAGGAGTTATTTTTTTTTTGTCTGATAGTTTATAATTAAGTCTGAACGAGAGTATTTAATTTAGTGTCATGAGTGCTTTTTAGTACGAACGAAACGCCATAATTAAGTGTGAATGAGTTTGGATAAGATAGTGACTATTTTTGTGTGAATTATATGGCATGTGTAATTTAGTGTCAACGAGGGAGTTGTCCTTGCTATCAATAAATGTAAGTACTATGGTTTGGAGTGCCTCAACATGGAATGGACATAGTAATGGTCAGAATTATGGAGGTAAGGGAAAGAAACTAAGGTTATCACTCAAAATCTTGGAAATCGTCCTATGATGGCTGTGATCTGAAATTAGTCTACCATCATGAAATTTGCAAAACATTAATAGTCTTTACTCGACTTATGGTTTATTTTACCTGGTTCAGGTGAGGCAACAATCCGGACCCCTCTACCCCTGCTACACGGATATTTTACTGAGCATTAGTCTCTTGAATCAGCTATTAGCAGACATCAGCTTCAGTATTTAGCACGCAGTTTTCAATTTCAGTTCACTTTGTAGATGTCATAGTCGAGGCATGAGGACGGCCAATTGAATTACTCAATCCTCCGTCCAACAATAGGGTAGTTTCCTTCATAGAAAAAACGAAATAAAGGCATAGATTGCGATTCGTTTCCCATCACAAGTGCATTCATTATGTACTAATCATTTGGTTTTAAAAATCCCAGTTTAGACGAATGTTAATGGTCAATTTTAAACCTCATTTGAAAAAGGCCAGAATGGCGCCCATGCGATGCCACTCCACGTGACGTCACAGGGACCTGGTTTCTATACGAGTAGATGGGAGTTTTACATCGTCTGAGATTACTAATTCATGCATGAGGCACAGAGCTCAGGGAAACGTCTCTTGATAATCACCTATTAAAATTGCCCATGGTCTGAAAATTTCCTTCGTTTGATAAGGTATTAATAATTCTTATTTAAGCCATGCGCTACATTATAGCTGGGTACTCTGCTACCTGCAAGCATTCTGCATCGCATCAGCGCTCAAAGCCTCGCCCCAAGGTCACCTCAAACGCCGACAGCGGGAACCAGAATGACGTCTCACTGGCTTTTGCCAGCATTCGTACTTTGCCGTCGCGTTTTCGCGCGCTTGAAAATCTTCACTTTTCATTTAATCGCGAAAAATAGATATCGTCGTTTAAAAATCTAAAAACGTGAAATGCGTGTTCCAGGAGTGATAATCTTTCGATTTGGGCAGTAAAAAAATAATGGGAAACCACCCTATTGCATCAGTATCATGAGGCAACCACGATTGTTGTATATGTAATAGATTTTTGTATATCCAAAATATTATTATTAATGGAGTAAATAAAAACGCGTAAAATATGGCTCTAGTTGAAAATGGTTAATAGCAGCCGTATACAATGGCACTAAAACAAATGGGTAATAAAAAAATACTGGAGATATCAACATTTGCTAAGCGATTTTAGTGCAGTTTTTGAGGGGAAAAACTCAGATCACAGAAATTTTTAAGTTTAATCAATTTCACTTAATTTCATGAATATTATTTATTCAACTTTTAATGAAAGTCACAAAGAGGAATAATTATTTACCGAATAAAAAAACGATATAATTTGTAAACATAACCGAATTCTTCTCGACTATTAGGCTTCTGCGGCTCATGGGTGATTATACGAGAGAGACACTCGCCGCCGTTGAATGCCGCGTTATGTAACGGAAATAGGGTGGTTTCCTATCATATTTTTTATTGCCTGAATCGACAGATTATTACTCCTGGAGTACGTATTTCACGCTTTTAGATTTTTAAATGACGATATCTATTTTTCGCGATTAAATGAAAAGTGAAAATTTTCAAGCGTACGAAAACGCGATGGCTAAGTAGGAATGCAGGGAAATCTCCGTATGACGTCGTTCTGGTTCCCGCTGCCGCAAGTGAGGTGACCTTGAGTGCGAGGATATGATCGCCGCTACGATGTACTCTGCTAGCAGGTAGCATAGTACCCTGATAGCAGGTAGCGCTTGGTTTAAATGAGGATTATTATTCCCCTATCAAACGAAGAAAACTTTCCGACCATAAGCAGTTTTAATAGTTGATTACTATAGAGATGCTTCCCACCGTGGTTGGGATTTTTTCCGACCATGGTTGGCGGTAGTTCATGCGTGTGTGAACGCAAGTTGGTAAAAAGCTGGTTAGAAAAAGAAGAAGGCGAAGCAGCAACGCAGTGGGATAGGAGGAAAGAAAACAGAAAGTAAAGAATTCGAAGAGGAGACGGCCGTTATTGTTGAATTATATTCGTCAGAAATAATTCTAAGGAAAGTGTTATTGATTCGTTCCGTAATTTGTTGTGTATTATGAGATTTTATACCTGATTTAAGTTATGCGATATACTATATAGTTCGTAGTGAATTAGCTATTAGCTCGTATTTTATTGTTACGGACAGATTGAATAATCTATATAAATATTTTGCTTGAATTAAGTAAAATGTGCGAAACTACCATAGTAAAAATCCGAAGGTCACAATGATTTAAATGTTTTGGTAAGAGTCCTTTGTCCCAGTTTGAAAAAGATCACTTATGTTCATCCTTGAACAAAAGTTCTTCCCATATCAATATAAAATGTCAGGCTAACGGCTAGTCAGATATAACTATCGAAAATAAAATTTAGAAGCGTCGGGTGATACTACATATCGCAAAAAATACCACGTTTTCTCTCTTATACATTCAGGAATTTAGATTTTCATCAACAGAATAGAAAATATTACCTGAAGGGTACTGCTTCCATTTGGTTCTAAACTTGCTTGGTACTTTCTCATCTTTCAGAGCAGTTGGTAGTTTATTGTAAATCCTGCAACTCATAGTGACAGGGCCAGTATTAAATAATATTGATAGATTGTGATGCATCACCGTATCAAATTATCTCGGCTTCTCGTACCGTAATCATGAATGTCGAGATTTTTAATAAATGTCACCTTAGATTTGTTATCTCTTCTTGACATTGCGGCACAAAAGATATATATGCGATATATACGTTTCCTATTATTTTTTTATTGCCTAAATCGAAAGATTATTACTCTTGGAGTACGTATTTCACGCTTTAAATATTTTTATGTGACGATATCTATTTTTCGCGATTAAATGAAAAGTGAAAATTTTCAAGCGCGCGAAAACGCGACGGCAAAGTATGAATGCTGAGAAAAGCCCGTGAGAGGTCATTCTGGTTCCCGCTGCTGCAAGTGAGGTGACCTTGGGGCGAGGCTTTGAGCGCTGATACGATGCAGGATGCTAGCAGGTAGCAGAGTACCCAGATACCATGTAGCGCTTGGCTTAAAAAAGGTTTATTAATACCTTATCAAACGAAGGAAACTTTCCGACCTTAGCCAGTTTTAATAGGTGATTATTAAGACATGTTTCCCTGAGCTCTGTGCCTCATGCATGCATTGGTAACCTCAGACGATGTATAACTCGTATCTACTCCTATAGAAACTAGGTCCCTGTGACGTCGCGTGGAGTGGAATCGTATGGGCGCCAATCTGGCCTTTTTCAAATGAGGATAAAATTTGACCCTTGCCATTCGTCTAAACCGGTATTTCAAAATCCAAATAATTTGTGTATTATGAATACACTAATGGTGGGTAAGGAATCGCAATCAATGCCTATCGTTTTCTTTGATGAAGGAGACTACCCTATTGCTAATGTTTCATTTGTCCGCGCGCCCTCCCCTGTGTTAATGAGCCTTAACTCCAATTAGCATCAAATTTGGTGGGGTGTCATGACTGGGGCCCGGGGAGTAAGTAATACCCTGCGGGCGAGAGGGACGTTTTTGCAATGAAGAGTGCTAAGCTTTACAATAAATAAAACTCAAACTTCTCACACATATGGGACTTGCAGCCATGCGTTTTTTTGGATATTCAGTGGGTTCAAAAAGTATACGGACATCTCTTGTTTCCAGTTTAAAATTTCATCTTCTTTATGTTGCACTGGATTAACTGTGTGGGGGATGAGGGGGATAGATATCTGAGGCTTTGGGCCCCCCCCCCCCAAAGCCTCAGATAAACAAAAAAAAAGTATTTTAAGATATTGTCTAGTTTTGACTTATAATAATTACATCTACTTTAAGTTAAATTTTCGGATCACGTGACACTCCATTCTTTCCCTCGTCCGCTCTTTCCCAAAGTCTCCAGTTCCGCTGCAAAAACCGATTTCCCCGCATGTGTTTCTGGGCTGTCGATATCCCAATTAATTCATTAAGAGAAAAAAATATCAGATTACGATGTCTGAGCATACTTACAATCTCATTCGTCTGATTTTCCAATTAAACGTTGGCATAAGTGCCTTGAAGTAGTTCTCTCAGGACTGGAAGTAAGGGATTGAAGCGTTATTGGAGGGGGAAATTTGCGCGCGCACAGCACAAATATTCTTTCTTTTTTCCTCTCAAAGATCGCGAAATCCTTAGTAGTTCACATTGAATGTTGGTTTGGTAAGTGAGAGGGTTTTATGCTCTTTGAAGTGTTAATATGAAACGCGTTAACGAAAGCGGTGCGCAGAAAAGAAACGAGAATAAGAAGAAAAAACTCTTTTATGTTAATAATATATCGAAAAAATTTAGTGCTAGACTGAACAAGATGCAGTGGCGGATACATTTGGGGGGGGGGGGGAGGGTGCGTGCGCCCCTCCTTGCGGGGCCACCTGCATTGCCTAACATTGCACAACCACAATTGTTACTTCTTTAGATCATAAGATAGCATTATCTTGTATACGCGTAAAATAAGCTTAAATGAAACTTTCTCAAACTTTGCTTGCCACTTATTTTTCATTCCGATAAAAGTAAAGGTAGCTCAAGAAATATTTTGCGCCCCCCTCCCCTCTCGAGTTTTTTTTTGTGCCCGCTTACTGACAAGAAGTGGTTCCTGTATCGATTTACTACAGAACGAGAGTTAGATACGGATTAAGGTACGTTGGAATATTCGTATTTTCATTTTAATAGTTTAAATAAACCGTCTTGTGACGCGCTTCGAACCAACTTTCCGTGCGGTTCTTCCTTCTCTCCATAATTTCGTTTATTATTTATTTAGTTCTGTACATATATTTTAATTTTTTGTGTTCTTAGTTTCTATTTTCAATCAGGGTTGATAAAAATCATGATTTTTTTCAAAAAGATAATTTTTGTTGATTTTTTTTATTTAAATCAGATTTTATTGATTAAAATGAGATTTTTATGATTCTCCATTCATCAGAAATTCATTCATTTGCAAAACTAACTATTTGGGCAGCATATTGGAGAATGATCGTTTGCAGAAACAACAAGAGGCAACATACTCTAAACTCGATGCAACATTTAGTCAATCAGGGGAGAGAACTGTGGAAATGCCAGTGGTATCAAATTAAAAATTACACCAGCATAATATAAAATTGCCATTGGAAGTATCAAATGTACTATATTCTGCAGTTCTAAAGCATAATAAGTTTAGAAAAATTCTGTAACTGCAACTTTGTATGGTGCCTACGCTTAAAAGTTAAATCAGAAAACAATTTTATTTTCAACGGATACACTAGTATTCTAACCAAAGCCATTTTTTTTATTTTCATGTTACATGCATTCCTACAGTATCAGATAACTGTCGATTCATTGTATTAATTAAGAAATAAAAATCACAATGATACACTTACAGCTTCCTTTTCTTGACTCTTTAAAAATCAAACATATAGATAACATTATGATTTAAATCACCTGATTTTTTAAAATAAAAATCAAGTGATTTAAATTGTGATTTAAATCAAAGTGATTTAAATCAATCATCCCTGTTTTCGATATATTCCGCCAAACAAGGGCGTACCCAGGATCAAAACAAGAGGGGGGGGGGTAAGCCGCGGTTGTTCAAGTTGTTGCACAGAAATACTTAGGGAACCAAAATTTAAAGAATATTATAAAAGCGCCTTATTAATTTATAAAAAAATTATTTGCTCGAAAATAAAATATTTTAATTTCAATTACATGTTTTACGCTCATATCACTATTCTTTTATTTAAAGAAAATTTGTTCAAAACTTTCGTTTTGTACTGAATTTAATTCTGTACCCTTCTGCCCCCCGCTGAGCACGCCCGTGCCGCCAAACTCAAACAAAGAAAAGAAACGATTTTCTATTGCAAAACCTGCCGTGATACGCCTGAGGTGGATCTAAGTTTGGACCAAACGGGGTAACCGGGGGGTCTGGAGAATTCCCCCCTGCCGAAGGGAGATTCGGCGATAAAAGATATTTGTGATTTTCAAGACTCAAAAACGGCGGTTTTTGCTAATTCTTTGACAAAGAAATACACTACTGTGCACAATGCACATGTAGTAGGCCGTTTAGTTGGTAAACATTTTACGGAGGTCATCTTCATCTACATACTACCCCGAAAACTGCCTCAATAGGCGTGTAGCGGGGGATTCAGGACACCCGCCGTATTCATATATAAAGGAAATGTTGTAACGAAATTGCGTCTTGCATTTCTTAAAGTCCTTTGTCGTGCGGGGGAGATAACAAATTCCTGCGCCTATCCGTTCGCCTAAATATCTCTCCTATTTTATCGTTTTTGTCGTACCTGGAAATTTATTGGGTTTCTAGTATGATCTATCTCCGTGTCGTAATGCCCACTCGTAATGCGCAATGGCTATGAAGAAGTGCTGTTAATGAGAAGGGCTGTTCAATCGTCATTCTCATGCTCAATTTGATTGTATTGGCATTGCGTTGCAAATGCCTAGTACGTCTTCCTTTATTAAGAATAAGGTTTTAAGCTTTTGCAATTATGGCACATTTGATATCGATATCCTAGACCTAAGTTTATTAATTGGTGTGAGAAAGGTGTCAATGAGCTAAAGTTACCATTTAGATGTAAACATTACCTTTTCACTTCATATATGCTTTTAGTTATGCTAGTTGTTTTTATTAAAGGCTATTACATTTTTATTACGCATTAATTCCTTTACTCGATTGCTTCCAGTAGATAGGGAAAATTACTTAACAACTTTTTTTAAAAGGACTCGTGACTAACAATTTTGCTAATCTCGTTCGAATTTTTCGGGAACACGTAGTGGTCCGTAATGATATTCTTAAGTGTAATGACCAAAGGCAATTTGGTCATTAGGAAAGCATTGTCCGAATATTTTTGTGTCTGGCATTTCCTTCGTACCTACACTGCCCATAAGTATGAATGAAAGGATATTTGTGGCTACCTCATTCCATTAAAATTGGTCCAAGTGGATCGTTGGTTCAATGGCCTAGCAGGGTCGTATATAATATAAGTATTACCTCTGTATTCCCAAGATCGTTGAGGAACTCTTTGCCCCTATCTAGAATCTGAAACAGTATTTTTATCGTTGTAAACGACCCTCTATTTCATAGAAATCATGGTGAAAAATAATGAAAAACTCGTTCAATACTGCGGAAAGATTAATTAACATTCATGAATCGAACTAACGGAATATTAGTGCATTTCATTGAGGAGGTTGGTGGTGTGAAAGACGTCATATTATTCGAAGTCATAATTCTAAGTGTCAGTTGTGGCAAAAAAAAACATTTTTATGAATCACAATATCACCTACCATAACGACAAATACCACTCCATCCTCATCGAAGAGTAATTCATTGTGCTTGTCGACATTGGCAATGCTGTCATTTTAACAACACTACATGGATCCACTCACGATACTGTTTCATTCACGAGAAAAGAATATATACCTACGGTACGATTTTAAAATTTGCTATTGGATTGGCATCAGTCCTCCGTGGGAGTTATAGTAAATGTATAGTCGACGACGCGAACAAATCGTTTTAGAAAATTGTTTATTGATAGGTTACTATGCTAAAACTAAGGTATTTTTCACTTGAATAAGCACTTTTGCTACGTTTAACGAGAAACTTCCATTTCATTTGACCATATATTATAAGTTCGCTTTTGTTTACTATTTAAACACTTGAAAAAAATTATTATTAGTAATATTTCACCCAGTGAGATGTATTTCAAACATCAGATGTTTTATTTCCGAAGAAGTAACGTCAAAATGAAATACCTTCCAATTTTCTATCATGGCCATTTGTTTTCCGCCGGTTTTCGTCTGCTATTACCCATGATTCCTGAAGTTGCACCTTTCCCTCCACCTCCGAAGCTGGTGCAGATAAAAGTTGCACCTTTTGAACCTGCAACCGCGACGCGAACAGCGTTCGTCACTTGCAACTTCCGCGACGCGAACGCAAAAGTGGCAGATAGGCGCAGGAAAGTGCGGAAGTGGCAGCGACGCGAACAGAGCTATAATTTTTTGTGGGTTTAAAGAAAATTTGTTGAATAATTTCGTTTGAATGAAATACTGATTTGGCTTAGAGACTTTTGCGATTTTTGCCTCCCCCCTGCCCCTCGCTGGGTACGCCCATGACATGTATATTATCTCACCATGACGAAAAGAACTTTCCCTTTCGTGACTCCTCAACTCATAACTCTCATGACAAGATGCTGGGAGAAGCAAAGAACAACTATCTGAGACTTCCCCTCTAGTTGAACACGTCATGGTCTATCGCATTTCGCTAGAGCAACTAGAGCAGGGGTTCCCAAACTGGGGGGCGCGCCCCCCTGGGGGGGGGGGGGGCGTGGTGAACGTGCAGGGGGGGCGTGACACCCAAATGAAATAAATAAAAAAATTGTGTTTCAGAGAAATCTGTTCGGATGTACTTGCCTTTTTCAACAACATACATGTGCGAAAAAGCGTTTTCAACTCTTGTGGCGATCAAAACCAAGTACCGCAACAAACTTGATGTCGAAAGTGACCTACGCTGTGCTTTGTCTGAAACTCAACACAAGATCTGTCAACTTATCCAGAACATGCAAGCGCACCCATCTCACTAAATTACATTGTAATTTTTGTTTTTGTAAGTAGGTAGGCCTATTGTTTCACCGTCCTTAAATTGAAATTGTATCTGTGTTACAATGTTAAATTTTGTATCTGTAATTATATTCGTTTTCCATGTAATTATTATTATTAACAATTATTCAATTACCCCATTCAACAGTGAACAAAAAAATCTACCACTAAAATTTTTTTTAAATGAAAGGTAGAAAAATTTTATGAAAAAAATTGCTACCTCCAAGAATTGAACCGTAGACCCCCAAGTACGAGTCGGATACGGTAACCACTTATCTACCGCTTTCAGATAGGGACATGGCAATTCTTAGGCATTATACCAGCTGCGACCCTCGCTGGCGGCGGTGGGACTCAGGAAATCTACGGCAGCACGTCCATCCTCTTCACTGCCATGAATTGCTCTGTGTAAAGCCGTAGCTGTTTCTAGTGTACTACCGTGATAACATTTAAAATGCTCCCACACAGCACTCAACCGCTACTTCCACTCCCGCAATACTTCATCGACGCTCCGTTTCACGTGGGTTGTTTGTGAATGCAACTTCAACTGTTATTTACCCTTTCCGTCACACTTTATTAATTACAAATTAGCAATCCTTTAAGGGAGCCCTATGACCAAAATAGCGAAGCCGAAGTGTCGAGAGAAGTGTGTTCAGGAAGCGTCCGGGAAGTGTTTCAACCACGAAGTGGCGAGGAAGCGTTCGGCAAGCGAAGGGTCGACCGTCAGGTAGTGTTGAGGAAGTGTTCGGGAAGCGTCCACATACCATTAAACGCTTCCTGAACACTCCCGCAACACTTCCCGGACACTTCCCCGAACGCTTCCGTTTCGACTGGGGGGGGGGGGGGGCGTGGTACAAAAAAGTTTGGGAACCCCTGAACTAGAGGAAGTCGGACGCTGTTGAGTCTCAGTATTCGCCTCTCCTCTTTGATCGTCTGTTCCCGGGTCCCATTAGACTCTGATGTCTGAGAGTACCTTCCAACGTTATCTCCCCCTTCCGCTGTTGCACGCAGGTTGGGGACTGGCGGTGTGGTCGACGGGGTTGGAGATAAGAGTTGCCTCGTCTTGCCAGAGTGCGACGGAGGGTGCCTTCACAGCTATGCGTTGCGTCGACGCCAATGCCTCGTTCACATTACGATCGTCCGAGCCGTCGTCGGAACTATCGTGCATTCACATTACGATGGTTGAAACCTGTGCTGCTCTCTAGTGCTGACATCTAAAGTGAACGGGAAATTGATGATTAGCAAAGCTGTTGAGGTCTGCATTGACAAGATGTTACTGTTTTCAACGTGTATTTACCGAATAATTTTTCTTCCGCTCATATTCTTCCTTCCTAGGACAAATCCATGAAAATAATAGAGCTTAACGAGCTTTTCGTCCTTCTCTTGTCGCTTCCGTTTCCGGTCTCCCAGCGCCTAACTATCGTAAAGTGGCAACGTTCGGAACTACGTCAACTATAGTCAGAACTTGCATTCACACGGCTAGTTCGGTCAACTATCGTTAGGACGACGGCTCGGACGATCGTAATGTGAACGGGGCACAAGAGAGCTCCCGCCCCACCATCAAATTTTGCCCTTCACTTTGCTCTGCGTAGCGAAAACAAATGAAAGGCAGTAAGCGTCGGATGCTAAAGATAGGCCGCGAAGCATACCATCCGATATGATTTCGAGTCAAACGCACAATAAATATGTTCTTTCGTGCACTTTTACGCAATTTAAATTCTTAAAATATTCTTCTTAACTTAAAATAGCATTCGAAATTAATGTGGCGACCATAAAGTTGATGACCATGTATGTAGCGATGGCCCTTGCCAATGCCAGTGGCGGATACAGATGGGGGGCGCGCGCCCCTCCCTTGCGGGTCCGGCCGTATTGCCAAACATTGCAGAACCACAATTGTGACTTTTTTATATCATAAGATGGCATTGTTTTAAATATGTGTACAATAACTTTAATTAAAATTTTATTTTACTCTACCTGTGACATGATTATTTTTTATCATGATAAAAGTAAAGGCAACCCAATATATCTTTTGCGCCCCCCCCCTTCAGTGTTTTCTGTATCCGCCACTGGCCTATGCATTATGACCCTTAAATTGTATTTCCTTACTCGGAATTTACGAAAAATAACAAATGACATTCACAGACAGTAGCGGATGCAGAAAAAACTGGAGGTGGGGGCGCAAAAGATACATTTTATTATTGCCTTTACTTTTATCCTGATAAAAAATAGTACCCATCTAATACTAGTAAAAAATAGTAATAAAAGTCACATGCAGAGTTTAAGAAATTTTTAATTAAATTTATTACACGCACATGCAAGACAATGCCATCTTATGATATAAAAAAGTTATAAATATGGTTCTCCAATGTTTAATAGCAATTAATAATTTGCGGAATTTTTGGATAATTGGTTTAAAATGGTGATTTTTACGGCTTTATGAGGGATATTTTTTTATTAATGCTTACACAATTTTATTGGTAATATCAATCCAATTAAATAAAATGGATTCAAATTAAAAATTTCTCTGAGGTCTGTGGGGGGTTTAATCCCCCCAAACCACCCCCTTCACTTGCTGCGCCACCGCATTGGAGAGTCATAGAGGGGTCAGGGAGGCAGCAGGTGAGGGAGAGAAGAGATGACGTTAAGCGAACATTGCCGATGTTTTCGGAACACCTCCGATCGTCATCTCGGCGGTGCTCTTGCAGACGAGGCAACTCGAATCCTTCCCCCCTCCTCCCCTAACAAAGCCCATCCCATAGACCGCCCTTCGAGACGACCACGACCAGCGTGCGTCTGTGGAAGTGGAAGTTACAAAGGTGCTCTCAGACGTACCAGAGTCGAATGTTTGAATTCGACGCTCGAAAGAGCGAGGCGAATACTGCGACTCAACCGCGTCCGATTTCCTTAATACTTAGCGTGCCATGGACGTAATATTACGTCCTGATAATCCTTCTGAGGATTGCCATGGACGTAATATTACGTCTTTCCATTTAATTGGCTTTGTATGCGTGAAGCCGTAATATTTCGCCCGAGGTTATTTTCCAGTTTACTGCTTAGTGGTTATGTTTTTTTCAAAAATCAACTGCTCGATGGAAAAAGAGTTCATTTAATGTTTACTTGAGGACGAAAAGTCCTCTGTAGCTACCGGCATCCTTATCTTAGGCCACTTAGTGTGAAAATTCTTTGGAGGAAAAAGCCGTTCGTTGAGGGTGCAGTGACCCTTTTTGTCATCCAGGATTTATAAAACTTTGCTTGGAACAATGCTTTTTTATGATTTCCATGCTTTAAATAGTTCCAATTGAGCGTATTAAAAAATCGTTATGCATGTTATGGCGGTACATCATATGTTGCAACTTTTTTATTTTTCAAAAACAGTATGTTTTCATTGTTGAAATATGTATTTAAAAATTAGCAATAAATGTTGTTCAACTCATTCATAAAGAAGACCAATGTCCATTTTTATTGAAATGCACATCGATATAAATATATTTTCGATGCTAATGTTTTAAAATAATTTAGGAATATAGTAAAAATGGCTGGATTTTTCTGTAGGGCTTTAAATTTAACAGGCGGCACTCAAAGTGGTAAGCTGCTCTGATGGAATACATGGATGATCATGTCGTATAACACTAGACGGAAAGTCCCAGACACTAGTTCTTCTTTGCTTCTCCCAAGTTCGTGTCATGAGAGGTATGAGTGAGAGGGCTCAAGTAAATGCGAAAGGTAAGGTTATTTTCGGCGCGCTGAGCTCGGGTATTTGTGCATGCACCTTGATTGGGGTCTCTCGCTCGGACCCGTGCTAGTAATCATAAGCAAAGAGATTGGAAAGATGATCGGCAAAGATATGTGACGGCGAAGGAAGACCTCTCTTCATTCAGACATTCAGTGGCGTAGCTTAGGAATTTCGTTCACGGGTGGGGGGGGGGGCGTCCAAAACCAAATTTCTTAAACTTTTCCGAGGGAGGACCCCCGAATCAGTAGCTTAGTCAAGGGGGGGGGGAGTTTCCGGGTTACATCCCCCCCTAGAACCGCTAAAAGAGGCGCCAAAAAACGAGTAAGATGGCCTTAATAAATTTAAAAAATACTTTATCTTAACAAATACTCGTGCAAAATTACTGTTTTTGAGACCTAAAAATCACGTTGTTAGCATTAAATATCCCCAGACCCCTCCGTTGTCATGGGGTGTTTTCCACACACCCCGAAAAGGCCCCGTAATCTTCCAGAAACCCCCCTCCCCCTCCAAGGCCGGATCCAGAAACTCTCTGGGGGGACAAGGGCCTGGCAGGCAAAGGGTATTCTTATACTTGAGATTTAAAACAGCATACAACAATTACTTTACGAGATATTCTCTCTATCAATATGGACGTTGTTAACATGAAATTGAATGATTAAGGCTCCGTAATATGCATGACAAAACGAATGCCATGACAACCGTATTAAAAATCTTGACCATTTTTAAGCGTCTGGGGGGGGGGGGGGGACACGTGCCGCCGGACGCCCCCTAAATCCGCCTCTGCCCCCTCCCCCTTCCATTTCAAAATTCCGCCTTCGCTATTGCTCCGAACCTTAGACCATTTAAGTAAGTAGACCTGCCGTTCGGGCAGAACGCTGTGGCCAACATCGCACGGCGGGGAAGTGAGTGGGATGAGGGATCGTGACGTCACGGTTGGGACTGCGGACGATATTCCGTATGCGCGCTTGAGATATTTTAACGCTCGTCCGCTGCAAAGTCGCTGAAAAGTGACGATATTGGGCACGCAAAATGATGATACACTTAATAAATATATTTTTACGATGAACTAAGGCATTTTATAGCCTTGACTGTGCGCAAAAAGCTAAATAAATCAAGATAAAGCGAGAAGCGATCGTATTAAATAAATTGATTAAGAATGTCATATGTAAACATGGGCGTACCCAGCGAAGGGCAGGAGGAGCAGTTGTCCCCCTAGAAGCAAAAATCGCAAAAGTCTTTGAGCAAAATCAGTACTGAATTGAAACGAAAGTATTCAACAAATTTTCTTCAAACCAACGAAAAATGATATGTATTAGTCTAAGTTAAGTAACTGAAATAAAACTATTTTTTCAATGAAATAATCTCATAAACTAATAAAGCGCTGGTATAATGTTCTTATAATGTTGGTTTCATTCATCCATTCCATGCTAAAATGTCACAACTTGGCTTGCCCCCCCCTCCTAGATCATGGCTTCCCCCCCTAGACCATGGCTTTCCTCCCCCTAGACCATGGCTTCACCCCCTCTTGGTAAAAAGAAGGGGTTCTGGCAAGTTTCACGTATTTTTTTCCGCAAAAACCAGTATATTGCGATCTCGGTAATCTTCAATAAAAATAATTAAACAAATCGTTTTATTTATAAACCCAACACAATGAAGTCTAGATTAACGTATTTACACTGAAAATACGCATTTTGTAAAATCCTATGTGAGATTAGAAAGAAGGCGTGGAGCAAAATCCCACGATATGTCACAAAGGATGAAGGGAGGGGTCCATAAAAAGGCAAAATTATTTTAGAAATATTACTTATTATTAGTAGATTAACCTAACCGTGACATTCCTAGAAAATGAATATTAAGACTGTCCCAACGGTCGTGTGTCATTTTTAACCCGTAATTTTAGTAACTTTGCATCGAGCAATATTCATGAAAAATGGCACACTTATGGGGAAAGTTTTGTTGAGTTTAAGCAAAATTTTACAATTTTGACCTTTTGACCTCACAATGTGGGTCCAAACCAAAAATTTTAATTTGCCTTATGGGGTTTCAATGTTAAAAAAATCGAGATTGAAAAATATCTGAATTTCATTGACCAAAATGTCAATTCTTGGGTTTTCGGACACAAGAAACCCGAAAAAAAGACTTTCATTTACGAAAATTCAACCGTTGACCCAGTAAGGTCACCGTCAAGGTCATAAGGGTGGCAAAAAGAATAGCATACCAACAAAGATATCGATCCATGGATTTTATAGGGCACCCAAGTCATTGGTATTGTCCAAATACCCGTATTATTCACTAATTGACCTCCAAGGTTAATATGGAGGTCAAAGGCCATAGAGGTAAACGTCCGGCCATCGTGACACCCAGGTTTCGAACCATATGTTTTGAAGGGTGCCAAAGTCGATTTTCAGTTAATAGGTCCGTATTGTTGATTTTTTTACCACCGAGGTCTCAATGGGGGTCAAAGGCCATAGAGTTAAATGTCTGGCCATCATGACAATCAACGTGTCAAACCATAGGTTTTGAAGGGTCCCAAAGTCGGTTACACAGTTCATTCATCCGTACAACAATTTATTTTGACCTCCGAAAGTCATAATGGGGGTAAAAGGTCATAGAGATTTTAATCGACCGCTTTGACTTTCTGACCGCTTTTGATGCAGATATTTTAAACTTCATTCGCTTCTCCGATTACCAAAATTTTATCACCCTCAATAATTTCAATAGCATTTTAAAAAAAGGTGATTGATTGTTTTTAAACTCTAGCTAAATTTGAGGATTCTTTTTCAAAACTCTCTTCTACAATTCTAGGACATTAAGCCTGATATAGAAAGTAGGAATTCATGGTGTGATATAATTTAAAAATTCTATCTACAGCTGACGAAAGAGGTAACTAGCGCGTTTCACAGTAACCAAGTATTTTCTTATACATGCGACTTCCGCAGTTTCACAAAATTCTTTCAGCATTTGAAGACGCACAGTGTAATGTAGAAATAGATATATGTTTTAATGACAATATTTTCCACATCTACGGGCAACAAAACAGCAGCTGTTTGAACGGCGTTATGTATCATGTGCGCTGCAAAACCGATTTGATAACTTAATGTGATGTACAGGCCTTAGATCTGAAGGAATGACTATGAAAAATGGCATGGAAAGACATCCTTCTGCTGATGCTAGTTTCTTTTCTTCGTTTTTATCATGAATTTCTGTATTTTGGAGGAAGATGCAGAAGTATTTAAATATCTTTTATGCTCCTGCGTCTCCAAGTGCTTCGAAATATCATTCCTTCTGCCGTGAAAAATAGAAAATTACCCGTTACATTTCACACATTAGACAAAGTAATCGCTCCTGGATTTTTTTAATAAATGAGATTCACTTCTTAGATGATCTTTGAATTTGCATCCTCTTTTGTTACGCATTATGACAAAAATCAAAAAAATAAAATCATGTCATAAATAGTTTTAAAAAATTTCATTGAAAACTCGGTAAGTGCATACGTACAAAATTACAAGAATATATTTATTAAGTTATTCAATGAATTAAATATAATTGATTGTTTTAAAGCAAATTTATCTTTAAAATTATTTTAATCCAATCCTCTCTTTCTTTCTAATTATACATATGTTAATAGGTATTATTTATTCCCAGAATTTTCCGTAGCGTACGTAAATCTTAGGTGACACTTGCAAAGCCGGCGCTAACCTTTTCCCACCATCGCAAAATATAAATAACACGAGAGCTGTGTGCTAAGTAAAAAATTATGCATTTATGAAATAACTAAATAATATGAATGCTGATTTGTTGACATCCCTTTTTAGTAGCGCTAGCGCGCAGTTCAATTTGCATCGCATAATTGACCGTTTAAAAATTACTATATGCAAAGGCGTTGCCGCAAATTACTTCGTGGACGACCGGCAAATTCTTTACACCATGACCCTTTTCCTCTCTAAAATTCCCCCCGTTTACAACTTTTGTGCAAGATTTCATGTTTTTATAACGATGCTCCGAATGATGCTAGATCGCTAACGAGATAAGAAAAAAATCTGCGGAAGTTAAAAAAGGGCTTTGTCTTCATTTTACTGCCACAATATTTTTTCGTCGCTGCCAATGCCAAAAAAGGCCACTGTTCATTAATTGTAAGTTCACCAATCCAACCATGGCTGAGAGAATACTTCTCGTACATAACGCAATAAATATTAGCACTTTTAATTGAAAAATCGCGAAGAAAATGGTCAGAATACCGCAGTGATACAGTGAATCCCCATTCGTAGCCATGCGCTACGACGATGAGCGTCCCAACCGTGACGTCACGCCGCTTAAAAAGTGGGCGGGGAAGGAAGGGAGCGGAGGGGAGATGTTGGCCACACGGCGAGACATGGGTAGGGGTGGGGAATGGCGGGTCTAGTTCTTATATGGTCTAATTCACGATAAACACGTTTGACAATAATAATAATACTGATTTGAAATAAAAGCTACATAGTAAAGAATTAGGAATTAGCGAATTAATATTTCTTTTGGAAGTCTGTATAGCTTTTGAAGCGTTTAAATTGTACAGGGTAATCCCATAGTATCTTTGTAAGCGGGTTACGTACGTGAAAGGGAGTCCTGACGTCTCACAGGTTGTGACTTAATGAACTCGTGTATTTTGGGTATTTTATGAGCGCGTCCATGGCCAACTCTAATACAGGCCGGAACATGCAATTTGGCGACAGCGCTTTACGTGACGTCAGGGGTCCTACTGCCTGGGGTCCGGTGGATCGGCCTCTCAGCTGTTGACGATGTGTGATGTAAATACGGATGGACATCCGTTCACCCTCCCTAAAGTTAAGATAAAAACTACGGTAGGGTTGAGTTATTCGAGTGGTTGTATTTCGTATTATAACAGCTGTTTATTGAAAGTAATCGTGAGAACTAATAACAAGGCAAGGGATACGAGATTATGCACGGAAATATATTTAAGTACCGCGATCGACGACCCAGAAATTCAGACCAAGAAGGAAATACCGCTTAGATTACCACTTAACCCATTGGTTGTTTATATAGAATAGCACCCTATAAAATTTATTGACTTAGAAATAAAGAGCGGCTTTAAAATAAACATCATTTCACCTCCCTGAATAACCTAATAAATTAACATGTTAAAAAGTAATGCGTTATTTTATAGCACCTTTCGCCACGGTATTTCAGGAGAGAAAAAAATGTATGACGTTTAACAACATTTATTTAAAATAAAAATCAGATATATACATTTTCCGGTAAACATTTCATATTGAAGAGGTCAAACAACATATCAAACAACCTCACAATGTCACAAGGCATGGCCATCAAAGCATAAATATTACTCCAGAAAGTGGAATAAATAAAAGCTGCCACAGGTTCTTAATTTCAATTTCAGCCGGAAACAACCTCCATCCCATACAGCACAGGGAGAAATTTACTCGTGTATATTGAGTCGAAATTTGGTGTAAGGAATAAGTCGAGAATTCGCCCATTTTTACACGTGTAAATGCTGTGTAAATTTGGTCCAACTCCCTTGACCCTTATATACAAAAAATATGAAGCAAAGTACGTGTGTGAGCAGATGCTAAGATGAGCAGCAATCCGAACATGATTAAAGTTTCAGGACAGATGATTGAATAAAGTCGTCCACCTTAGTACCAGCAAAATTTTCCCAACGAAATCTAGTTAAATAATTTTACGAATCATCTTGCGGCATATATTTTATGGGTGTATATTTTATTACGATTACATATATGCTCCTGTCGAAATACAAACGAGTTAACCATTAATTGCAACTAGAATGATGCTGCTTGTCAATTTAAAATTCTCAGTAATTTCGAATTACTTCCGTCAATGCCTCGCACCACGCGAATTGAACGCTGGGAAAACAATCACGTAACGATATAACTTAAGTGACTCGAACTGGAAGCACGAGACGACAACGACGACATCAACAATTCGCTAATTCTCTTTATCCTGGTGTGCTTGTGCTCAGTGAAACTACTTGCGGTTTTACCAAGGTTTTGTGGAATTTTAAACTATTTGTCAGTACTTTTAAGATCCATCCATCATATCGTATTCGCTGTATCCATTATGTCATTCACATTATTTTTCACATCATCACCACCAGTGTTTTATCCTGTACGTATTTCCTGATGAATTATTTTATACAAAGGAACCTTTTATTGACACAATAAAAGAAATTTTTGAACGAATATGTTGACTATGTCTTATTACCTGTTTAGAATTAGTAATGTGCCACCGTTTGCGTGGTCACTGCCATTTTCCGGTCATCAACAAGAAACCCTAATCCTGGTGGAGAAAGGAATAACTACAACGGTCCCGTTATTGGGTTCCCTGAGCATACACGTGTATTATCCGGTTTGTGGCGGACATAAGACCATATATACACCAGATTTATTCCACTTTTACTCGGGTAATAACGGTTTTTACACGAGATAAAACACGTGAAATACACGACCTATATGCCAGATTGAGACCGTTTGTGCTGTATGGGATAGATCGTGCCATTTGAAGTTCACCGATGAACCGTCACCAGCAACAGCTATCAGTTTCACAGGCACCACATTATCTGATGGAAACATTTGATGAAAAAAACATGATTAGTACAAATGTAAGGGCTAATTAGAAAACTTTATGTGATATAACAAAAAAACTAGTCTTAACATTCTATGTATTAGACAAAAATGTGTAAAAAATATGAAGCCATAAGGAAGATAAATATATTGTCAATCTAATATTTCTAAACACCAAGACCAGTATAATGAAATAATAATGACTTCCGAATTGGAGAAATGTCTCAACAAATAACATTATACTACCGTATAACTCAATACTGATTAAAATCAAATCAAATTTTACAAACGAAAGGAAATTATTGAATTAATCTCGATAATGGTAGCCACACCAGGTTCTTAATAATTGATTATAAGACCAAATTTTCAAAGTTCACTCTAAAGGAAGTTTTAGCTGCAGAGAAAATTATTATGTTGTTCTAAATACCACATATATACATAATTTCACTCAGCACTCATGGATTTTCTAATATACCTACTGTATTGGAAGGCGGCTAGACGTCAATTTACTAAGTCTTTTCAATATGAGAACTTGTATCGTCATTTCCTCAGTAGTTCTTTCATGTTCTCACTAATTCATACAATATTCGTTCATTTCATCTCCAAGAAATAATTCATATTTAATTATTTCCACAGATTTTCATGCTTCACTGATCACAATAAGAAGTTTTAAGAAGAGGAGAGGGCCTGAAACACTGTGGGAGTAGCACCAGGGGACAACTTTAGGCGATCTAACTCGTAACTTTTCACTCCACCGTTCTTATTCATGTAAGTTACTCGGTGTAGGATATCCCGCTCAGCAAAATGCTTGACGCTAACTGTTGCGCTTGAAGAAAGATTCCAATCCTTCCGAGGGATATTCTTCAGCCACTTCTGTCTACTGCGTTCATCTTTGGTGAACTGGAACACAGTCACATACCCCTTGTTTTTGGTGGATAGGTAGTTGCTTCTGCAATATGCACACAACAACGCTTGGGCCCCTTTAATGAAAACAATGGAAAGTTGCATTAATAAAGATAGTTTCGTTGATCACAGAAAAAAAGCTGTGCATTCATGATAAGTTTGGAAAATATGAATAACATCAGTACCTGGAGACACATATTAACAGAGTAAACGAGAAGCCATTCGTCGTTCAATAATATACGACGTTATTATAAACACAACTACACATAGTTATTCATAAGGCACACCAAATATAGCAATCACTGTTAACCCGAGAATAATAAAATTGTAAAAACAACGCAGCATTTAGATCCCGACAAATACGCCTCGTTTCATTTGTGTACTCTCAAGGTTACTTCGTGGCCGGCCGCCAACAGACGCTATGCTTTGGATGAAATACAGTTGAATATCCACTCACAACTCACTGAGAATATCTTTAAACTATTTTACTTACCGTAAGGCAAAACAAAGTACAGAAAAATAATTCTTGTTCCCCCTTTTAAACCAGTATTGTTGCACTCTCAATTCCCCACCATTTATGGCCGGCCGGCATGTGACCGCGACACTTTTGAAGTAATAAACGTGATTTTCCTCCTTCAGCTCCCAAAAATTATCTTAAAACTATTGTACGTACCTTTAGTCAATATGATATCCACAAAAGAAGTCCAGTTCTGCCTTTTTAACAAGAGATTTAATGCTTCCTCGGTTACACGGATACTCTTCACGCATAAGTCGCCATGCTCTCAAACTAACACGATAGGACCCCGGCACAGCGTTGCCAAAATTCCATGTTCCGGCCTGTTTAAAGTTGGCCATGGCGCGTCTCATTTCTGCAATGGGAAAGAGTTTGCGTTGGTTTTGAAGCAACACGCAGATTTATATACTCCCGGGCACGGGTCATTGTATGCAGCGCTAACTTCCGGACTGCACGATATGCACAAAAACATGACAAACGTAAAGTCGGTGGAGGTTTAAAAATAATATTTCGCATGTGTTGCTGGTTGTTGCAAGCATTTAACGTTGTTCTCGAATCAGTGGAAGCTCAATCACCACCAATATATAATATTTAAGCGAATATATGTCGTGTTCGCAACCATGATAGTTGTTAGATGTTATTATTTTGCCATATAATTCGCTCACACATGGATCTGCCTGGCAACCTGTTGATGTACAGTTCACCCTGAATAAAACTCGAGAACGGAAAGCTGGCAGCCACGGTGAGTATAATGAACATTATGGTGATATAATATTTTCTTCGACTGTTGACTGGATTATTCTAAAAATTGTTCTTGTCTTGAGGAGAATAGTAACGTTTCATGACCCAATTCATTTCGGTGTACGCAATTGTCCAGTTGACAGCTCTACCAAGACATTGGCTTCGTATCTTTTTTAGCCGTTGTATAAATGTACATTTTGTTTCACTCGCGTCCGTAATGAGTTGCTGATATTTTTTCCGTTTTTTTTTATTTAGCCGTGTCGAGCAAACCGGAATTACCCCCGAAGATCGCAGCAAGATGCTTAAAGATGATCTGGCTCGTCTCTGCAGACTATGCCTCAATCCAGGCGATTGGACCATCGACGTATTCAATCCTCGAGGAACTAATGGATTTCTCGTTTGGAGTATCATGGGTGAACTCGTCGAAATTCAGGTAAGAAGTGCGCCATTGAATATGAAAGCATACCTGTAACTCTAATTTGTGAGGTGTGGATGTTCTAGTATTTGAACTGGTCGGTTTTCTTAAATGTGGGGAAGTACCTAGGGTAATGTAAAATGTGAGGAAAGTGCTATGGAAGTGTAGTAAAACAGGCGAAGAAAGCATCGCGAAAGCTTGGATGAGGATGGATTCTCGATGTGCTTACCTAGGCAACGGTGTGGCAACTGCAAACACATTACGATGACATGTCGCTGTTTACAATAGTTTGTAAGGTATTTTACTCACTCAACACCAGGGGCGCAGCTAGGAATTAAGGCTACAGGGGAGTTTTAAAGTGCAACTACCCACATAGCAGAGGTATCCCTGGTGAAAATGAACTGTTCGCTTAACTGTTCATAAGCTGTGCACGTACTGTGCAAACGGTTTACAAATTTCCTGGGCCGTTCATGAAGTGTTTGGGAACTGTTCACACAGCTCCAATGTAGTACTCGCGAACGGCCTATGAACGGAACGCCTTGTGGACGGTTTCTGCACGGTTGGTCATGAACGCTTCCTGAACAGATCATTAAATTCAGCACACCACCTCCACATTTAGTAAATGTAATATTTTATTCATGCCATCCATTATTCACTATTTTAAGTAAATGATGATCATTAAAATATCATCGTGAATTAAGGAATTTTGTTAATTATTTTCAAAGCAAAATTTGGATCAGATATTCTCTTACAATTTGAAAAATTTCCTGGGCCGTTCATGAAGTGTTTGGGAACTGTTTACACAGCTCAAATATAGTAACTACCCACGAACGGCCTATGAACGGAACGCCTTGTGCACGGTTGGCCATGAATGCTTCCTGGACCAGTGGCACAGCTAGGGGGGGGTTTTGGGGGATAAAATCCCCTCAAGAGCTCAGAGAAATTTATAAGTTAAATCCATTTTACTTAATTGGATTGATATTACTAACAGAATAGTGTAAGGATTAATAAAAATATCACTAAGAAAGCCGTAAAATTCACCATTTGGGACCATTTATCTTACAATTCTGCGATTTATTACTCTCACACCTACCGCTTATCCTGGTGGGTATTCCATACCCCCACACACCCCGGTATTAGTTGCCCCCCAGCCTTAATTCCTAGCTGTGCCCCTGTCCTGGACAGATCATTAAATTCAGCACACCACCTCCACATTTACTAAATGTAATATTTTATTCATGCCATCCATTATTCACTATTTTAAGTAAATGATGATCATTAAATTATCATCGTGAATTAAGGAAAACAACCATCATTTTGCTAATAAATTTCTAAGCAAAATTTGGATCAGATATTCTCTTACAATTTACTACAGATGATTATGCAAATAAAACATCTCAATAATTGTAAAGTCAATTTATTTTCACAACATATATGACAATTTATTAGTCAAGTTGTTTTCAGTTGACATGCCTTAGGCTAAAACATTTATTTCACAGATACATCCTCCGAGTTTAACATCCTCAGACAGTGTCCCCTTTAGGGAACATGAAACTGTAATTTTTACTGCAAACAAAGTAAGAATTTCTAGCTTAATATGAGCATTTTCTGTTTGTGCACACCATTTAGGTAACTTTTTGAGTTCCAACATGCATTGTAAACCATGTTTGGGTAATAATTCACATCATTTTACATTATTTTAACCTGCACCTGACCTAATTACCAATCCTTAAAAAAGTACACCTTGACATGCTGTTTGACATTCAAAGCAGACATTTCAATCACCATAACATCCAAACGGCATTTTACATATAAATTCATTTTCATTAACTTTCATATACATGCATTGGCACTTAATATCTTTAGGCACAATTACTTGTAATCTTCCATACCCAACTATTCTTTTAACATGCATTATCTCTATATGCTCAGCTCTCAATAAAGGTGCAGTGTCAATAATTACCTCTCTAACAAATACAACTACCCTTTCACCACTTTCATCTTCTGAAGAAATAGTTTTCAGAATGTTAAGATATTTTGATTGGGCATAAAGATGAAAGAATCATTTGTTTTTAAACCTTTGGCATACTCAGCAGTGGAGAATCTAATCCCATTGTAAATGAATTTATGATAGATCTTACAATTTTGTAAATAGAGGCTATTACTTGCAAGGCACTCTAGATCTTCTGTTGATAATGCATGAGGGGTACCTCTGCCAACAAGTACAGTTTCACCTACATTGATGAGAAACTTAAGTCTTTTATCAATCATTTCCTCAGAAAATTCTAACACACTTTCTGATGGCGAATATTTTTCACAGAGTTTTGGGAAGGCGTTAAAGGTAATAAATTTTCTTACTATCTCACAGGCAACTTGGTTAGGGCTACGTTGCAATTGAAGCAGAAACCTATTTTGACCCTCAAATGGGAAGGTATTGACTGTCCACAATGGACCCCAATTTAAAACTCCTTTAGCAAGGTGTGTTAATAGATGTGTATTGTATACCATTTGTTCTTTCCCAAAAAACTCTTGAAATAAAAAAATATATTTCATGATGAGGTCATTAGCTATGACAACATCCTCTGGTCTGACAGACTTTTGAAGTAATAAATACAGGGCTGTTGAGAGCATTCCTAAATGAGCTATGTATTTATTCTTGAGAACTCCATCAAGACAAACTATACAATAAAAAACTATGAACGATCTCCACTCTGAAGCCTTCCATAGGGACATATCCTTCAGACCTCTGGGGGTTCTTGTGATAGAATGGGGAGGATGAATAGACTGCAGGCAGTTGTCAATGACAGCGATTTTGTCTTCCCCACCAATATAATATTTCCTTCCAACCGATGAAACCAGTAGATCTACATGCTTCCTCACAACACCCAAGAGCACTGAATGAATATAGTCAGGTGGGAAACTTACGCAAAGATCTATATGCTTCAGCAGCATCAAAGGTGTTGGGTCACAAACCTTTTCCTGTAATTTTTTTCATTCCTCTTGCCAAATGCAACAACCATACCCTGCACTATGTCTTCATGGGTTCTGTCAGGATACCTTGTTGATGACAAGGGGTACCTCATTCCCTTCCTCGTGAATTCTCCCTTGTGGTAGCATAGTGTACATCCATAATAGCCATTGAACTGAGACATGTTCAGGATCCTTGACCGGGCAACTGAATCAACGCTCACACATAAGGGTATCACTTTACTATGGACTGCCTCACCTTTCAGTGTCCAGTTGACACCTTCGGTAGCTAGAACATTAGCTTCCTCTACAAATGGCTTCAAAAATATGGACATATTAGGGTCCTTGTTCCCAACCCAAATACCAGCCAGGAGCATATGTTTAGATCGCTCCTTCGGTGGAAGCTCATTTATTTGGACATAAATTGGCCAAATGCTCTCTTTGAAGATTTCCCCATTGGAATGCCATCGGTGTTGAAAGTGTAAGAGAAGTTGTGAGGAAAGGATAGAATCTCACCAGGAGCACTGTACTTTCTGTATCCTGCACCATCATAAATATCTTCTAGAGCATTGTCACTCTCCTTCTGTCTTTCAAATCTATAATTTAGCATCCTAATAAATTTATCATTTGTTAACTGATCTTCCAACTGAGTCTTTAGGCCAACGGACAAAAAATATGATGGTGTCTTTGAGGTATTAATGACTTTCCCACAAATGCAATTAATGTTTCTCTCTGCTGTTTTACTGCTCTTTTTACCCAAATAAGCCTCACATGAAGGAAAGTAAAAATGAAAATAAGTTTCCACTTTCCCCATTTCAAAATATTTCAATAAAAAATACTTGGTAGCAGGAACCAATGGCTTCCCAAAAAGGACATTTACCATTTTTTAAATGTCCACTAGAGCTACCCAAGTTAAATTATGCCTTAAACCTAACGCGAGGCACATCAACAGGGCATCTCCTGATGTTGAAGAGGTGCATTCACACAAGACAGTGTCAAATATCGATGATCTATTACTGTCACTTTCCACCTCGGGTTGGACTTGACATTGGCTGGGGGTGGAGTTAATAGTGTCAAATTGAGAAGGTGAATGTTCCTCGACTAAGCAGAACTCATCGCTTGATAAATTTTCATAGCCGTCATTTAAACCGGAATAGTCAACATCCGACTGCGTCGATGTTGAGGCCTCCTATTGAGAAATTCAATATAACACATGTTAGGGCATTATGTAACACTTCGAGGACGGGTGTTCCGCACTACCTAGTATGCCGGAGCGTGACAAAATCCCCAAAATCCCCGGGCCTTGTGTTGTAATCAATAGCATGCGAGGCCGTGACAATAATTGCACAAATGCGATACGAAAAAATACATTAAAAGATCAGTCTCACCATGGAATATCTTGATCAATTATATTGATAGCTCATATCATTATTGCAGGCAATACCTTGACCCAAAGACCGGTAAACTCTTTGCCCTAAATCCATCCTCAGGGCAGTATGAGGAGTGTGAGATGAGAGATTTGTAATGCCGTGTATAAAAATGTGTGCCATGTATAAATATGTCTAAAATAAATATTTATTCATTAGAAACAGTTGTTTGGAAAACTTGTGTAGTTATTTTCATGAATTCCTCCCTTAACTTGTAAAAGTATACTGAGTGATAGAAATTTGAGATGCATTTTAAGGTAATACATTTAAAATAAGTGCATATATGTTTGGAAATTTCTGGAATTCAAAAGTTTTCATTCCCTTTTTATGACTGTTCGTGATGATTACCTTGTGAATTTTGCATAAATTGCAAAAAAAAATGTAATCAGGGTAATATACTCACTGACTTTTTTATATTAAAGCTTGAGAATGCTTTCCCAATTCTATGAGGGTGCTTTCTGAGCAGTGCTATTTGATTGGCATGAAACGCTTCAGTTGACACAAACTACATTTTGTTAACAGACCATAAACAGCTTCCTGAAAAGTTATAACTGTAGATTACCTAAGCAGCTAAATTTAAACGGTTCGCAACACTTCATTTGGGCCAAAATACAATCCGTGCACGGTTCCTTAGTAGTTCACAAATACTTCAACAACAGATTCTGAACACCTTATTAAACTTTACCTTAACATGTACAAAATGCTCCATGAACAGCTGGGAAACACCTGCTGAACAGCGTATTGGAACGGTTCATCACGGCTCAATGGGCCAAAATACAGTCCGTGAACGGTACAATAATAGTTCATGAACACTTCGGGAACAGGTTCTAAACACTTCGTGCAACGCTTCCTGCACGGTTACAGAACGCTCCATGAACAGCTTAACACCTCATGAACAGCTGGGAAACGCCTGCTGAACAGCTTATTGGAACGGTTCGTCACGGTTCAATGGGCCAAAATACAGTCCGTGAACGGTTCCGGAACAGTTCATGAACACTTAGTGAACAGGTTCTGAACGCTTCGTTTAATGCTTTTTGAACAGTTCGTGAACAGTTCATTTTCACCAGGGATGTCTCGGATATGTGTATGAGGTGTCTCGAATATCACATGTTATGTCTCAGAGACATTCTTGAGAGCTACAGAGACGTATCTGAGACTTCTCTGAGATGTCACTATGTGCAAAAAAAAAATGGTCTATGTGACATCTCATGAGAAATCTCAGATAAGTCTCTGAGATGTATCATGAGATATTCGAGATGTAGCCGTGACATCTCAGATAAGCCTCTGAGGCATGTCATGAGACTTCCATTTCTCCTTCCATCGTTTCAATGGACAACTTGCTCGGGAAAAAACCAAATATTATATGTCATGAGACGTTCGAGATGTAGCCGAGACATCTTAGGATTTTCTGAAAGGTCTTATTCATGTCCTGATTTAATTAATTTTGCCTTTCAAAATTGTATATTAAAACATTAGAATATGTTTTACAAGATATATGGAAAGTATATTGCAGAGCTTCTGGCATTGCGCCTTATATTTTAATTGGATCATGATGACTAGTTGTCCAAAAGAATGCTGCCAAAATCAAAATAATTAGATGAAAAGTCAAATGCTAACGTTTTCAATTAGCCTTTACCTGCATGGGCGTGCTTAGCTTAAGAATTTTTCTATGAGAAAATTTCTTATCAGAAATTGGGCATTTTTCTTATAAGAAAACTTCTTGTAAGAAAATTTCTTATAGCTATCAATTACAAAATGTTATTACATAATAAGAAATTTTCTGATGGAAATATTCATTATAAATATCATATCATCATACTTAAAACACATGCGCAAACAATTCTATAAAAAGCTACATAAGATTTACATCCCTATACTGATAGTACAAAATTAGCATTATACCTAATTCAATCCAAATGTATATACGCCTCTATCTGGTATACAGCAATCCTAATGATTTCCCATGAACCAAATGTAGATGTCTATGATTAGTGCAAATCAAGCAAGGACATTCAAGCCCTGTAAAGTTCACCTGACTGGCCTGACGAGGCGAGATACCATAGAGGTCCTTCAGGGCATGGGTTCTGTATAGGGTTAACGTCCTCACATGCTAAAAGAAACTAAATCAATGAAACCAAGGATAGCCTAGAATGATGGACTGATAATAGAATATGACTTTGGCAATCACTACGCAATGAAAGATACAGGAATTCCAACATGGAATATGATTTAACCTGGAAAATTGAATAAGCGAATGAAATAAAATTCAAGTTTGACTGGGGATTGGTACTTCAAGAAATAATATGGGAAGGAAAAATAAAAATTGATACATGAAATGCATATGAGCAATGTTTATTTAAGATGCCAGAAAGAATGAGACCTCTACATGCAGATTTGGATAGATAATGAAAGAAATAACTAGTAAACTGGAATTTGATGCCATTTGGAGAAAAGGATATGCAGAATATGGTAAAATTTTACAAGAGGTAGGTACAATCCAGATTTTGCCATCAAACCTTCACTTTCCTATTGTATTGTTGCCTCCTGATTAACGTGGTGACATTCATTCCTGGTGCAAATTAGGTAATACTTTTCGAGATATTTTAACTTTTATGAATAGCGTTTTTAGGGTTCTGCGCATAAGCGGCCATATTGGATTTGCGGTAAATGAGTTTCACGGCACGTTTGGAATTGTAAACAAAAAAAAATATCCCTCGAGCTGGTCCAATACATAACAAAGTGGGAGGTAGAAGTGGGTAAATCACTTTCCGGGCACATGTACGGGCTGGTCAACTAGAAAAAAATATCCCTCAAGCTGTACTTTTCTCGATCATTTTTAGCCACAAATTTTGTGATGGATCACCTTTTGAAAATAAGAAATCCGTATTAAATGTCGTGATTATAATAATCAAAACCGCAGATTTGCACCGAAAAATATATATGGAAGGCATTGATGGCGTTTACATATGTTTTTTTTTTATTCCTGAGCGTCTCACGATTACATCTCCGAGACATCTGTGAGACATACGTGATATTCGAGACCATAGTGAGGCGTCTCTGAGAGGTTCATTGCTATGTGGGCAAAGCAGCTTACAATAGGGTGGTTTCCTATTATTTTTTTATTGCCTAAATCGAAAGATTATTACTCCTGGAATATGTATTTCACGCTTTTAGATTTTTAAATGACGATATCTATTTTTTGCGACTAAATGAAAAGTGAAAATTTTCAAGCGCGCGAAAATGCGACACGTAAGTATGAATGTCGGGAAATCTCTCCATGCGACGTATTTCTGGTCCCCGATGCTGCACTGTGAGGTGACATTGAGGCGAGGCTTAGCGCTGATACGACTCAGGCTGCTAGCGGGTAGCTGAGTGCCCTGCTGGCTGGTAGCCCTTGGCTTAAATAAGGATTATTCATACCTTATCAAACGAAGAAAACTTTCAGACCTTAGCCAGTTTTAATAAGTGATTATTAAGACATGTTTCCCTGAGCTCTGCGCCACATGCATGCATTGGTAACCTCAGACGATGTGTAACTCCTATCTTCTCCTATAGAAACTAGGCCCCTGTGACGTCACGTGGAGGGGCATCGCATGGGCACCAATCTGTCCCTTTTCAAATGAGGATAAAATTCGACCCTTGCCATTCGTCTAAACTGGTATTTCTAAAATCAAATAGTTTTGTATATTATGAAAACACTAATGGTGGGTAACGGATCGCAATCAATGCCTTTCGTTTTCTTTGATGAAGGAAACTACCCTATTTCCTTTAGATTTCTCAAAGGAGTCTGCAACATTATCAATGAATTTTGATTCAGTGTCTTGCAATATAGGCCTTGAAGAATTTTTCCTGCAAGTTTTTGCCAATGTATTTAAACGTCATATCAGGACTATGAATGAATGATATTTACATGAATGAGTACATAATCCAGATAGCACAAAGTAAGAGAGTTAACCGCTTCTTATGGTTTTCTTACGGAAAAAATTGATAAGCAGCTTATCGTAAGCTAAGGGGCTTACATATGGCAGTGGTTAAATTTTATGGAAGAATAGGTAAGGAATGCTGTCAAATATCCTCAGGCAACGTGAGTCGCTTATGTTGGAGTGCCAAAGGTGGCTGAATAGCGTTCTACACATGCTACCCGGCTCATCACGACATGAATTTAAAGGCTAATGGTGAAATTAAGCGATACTTTATAAGGGCTTAACAACTGACAACAGATTTTCCCATAAATAGAAAAAAAATAATAGCTGCAAGGGACTGGCTAGTGAAGATATAAAGCATAATACAAGTACTTAATCCTTGCGGCGGAAAGATAAAAAAAAGAAACATCATGGAGAATCGAACGTACAACCTTTGTACAATGAAAGAGCTGGTGTAGTTACCAGTTTAAAAGCCAATTATGTAGAAAACCTTGTTTGGCATGTGCATGAAAAAGTGAAATTATTCAAGGTCAACACAATTTAACATCTATGAATTTTAATTTATGGCTTGATAACCCGATGACTAAAATATGTATAATTGAGATTCCTTCGGGCATTTTTATATTATTCTACGTCATTATTCTTGTGAAATTATGTGTTTTTCTTACGACCGTCGTTTTGCCATCAGTTCATAAATGTGAATGATTTTCAAATTATGGCAGTATGATGTTATTTCTACTCATATTATAGAAGTGCCAAGAATGGAAAAGTTATTCTTATACATAAATCCCTTAACTAATGCTCTAAATCAATGGAATAGAAACAGCATCTACGGAAGTACTGAAAGTTTGGCATCCATTTTGTCATTACTCTGAATGTTTGTCGGCCTGGCCGTGAGAAACCCATAACAAGCTTACCTTCTTCATAAGTGCCTTCTGTGTTTCAATTCCTTTCACCTAATCTCAATGTTGAATAATGTGCCTGCTGGGAACTGTAATACGTAAAAGGTTATGGCAATATTTGTTACCTTAGTAAAAAAATAATGGTAAATAAATTATAAAAAGCAGAGATTAGAATTTTTACATAACTTTCATTCCATTGAATTGGATTTGTTTATTGATGGTAACTAAGCTGAGACAGTTCATAGTTACCTATCAATTTTGATTTCACCGGACATATACAAAAAGATTCTCCGCTCTTAAAGACATATGCTAGACATCTAGAATATTTTTATAACATATGTAACACTGAAGGCATTTTCTAGACTTCTAGTTGATGTTTAAAATATCCAAGACATTGAAGGTATTTTGTAGATACAGTAAAACCTCTTTACATCGTAATGGAGGGGACCAAAATTTGGGCAATTTGATGTATGGAGGTTCACTATAGAGAGGTTTCAGTGATAGGCACCATTTTTTCATATCCATCAGAAATGAAAGGTACAACTGTCTTTTAAACCATTATATTTATGTGTTTAAACAAACATGAATGCATTAGTGAATATGTATTTATCATCTAATGATTACAGAAAGCGGATGCTATCACGTGATTTTTACCATGATTCGAGAGAAAACAATGTGATCTCTCTAAATTCAACAGTCACTTAAAATGATTAGGATAGTTGGATACCTTTTTTCTTATTTACTGTTAGGTATGCTCTCATTTGGAACAAAATGGCCACAACTAATGATTAACATGAAATTTACAGCATATTTAGAGGTGTATAAAAAAAAATAAGGGTGAAAAATTTATTGCTGAAAATGTCACTCCATGTACGTAATCGCAGCTGCATTAATGGTCTCTAGTTGTCTAGGTAATTAGGCTATCTTGGGGGTGTCTCCTAGGTATGATAAGTGGAGGTTTTACGAGATATAGAGGTTCACTACAAAGCAGTTTTACTGTATCTAGAAGATATTTTGTACTATTTGGGGTGGTATACCCACCAGATAAGCGGGAGATGTGGGTGCCCTCCCCCAGAAATTTTTAATGATAAATGGTTCAAAATGGTGAGTTTTATGGCTTTCTGAGTGATATTTTATTAATCCTTACACTTTTCTACAAGTACATTGATCAGATGAAGTGAAGTGGTTTAAGCTTGAAAGTTTCTATGACCTTCGTGGGGAGGGGGGGGTTAATCCCCCAAATCCCCCCCCCCTCGCTGCACCACTGCTCAACAGTATAGATGAGACACAATCTCTTAAGAAGGTATAAAAAGGAATGAAAATCAAGCTGCAGTTCGCTTAAATATTACAACAATTCCAATAATTACAATATATCAACAATTTTCCCCTAGATTTAATGAGAGAGTTCTTGAAAACAATCAATGTTTCAATACTGTTAATCGTGGCAGGTAAATTAGTGCACATTTTTGTGTGCATGGAATGTGGACCTTTTGATATAAGGACTTAGTTTCTTGGTTCCATGTTATAAATGTCCCTATTTCTCCTGATTCTGTAAGAGTGAAAAGTGCCGTTCTGTGCAAAGTAACCTTCACATTTTTTTTCATAGGCAATGCAGTCAAATATGTGTACACAGTACAGTTTACATTTATGAACTCCTGAATCCAGTGGCCTACAATGGGTATGATATTTTGTGTTACATTTTGTTCGTAATACCTTTTTTTCAAATTATAAATACACTACACTCGCGATTATCCGAGTGGGCTGAAGATGAGGAGAGACGGCACAAATAATCAGAAAATACTGATAAACCAAAATTTCACTTAAATGTCTTGCAATGTTCATTATTTACATAAAACAAACAATATACTATAATTTATGCTGTTATTATTCTGATATTTTTAGGGTGCTTCCCGGACTCATTGAGAGCTTTCTTCTCCAGTCTGTGATTTTTTTAGAAGAGCGCTGTCTCGCACTGAGACGCTTGGAAAACAGGAACACGGTGCTCCCGTCAATGTGGCTAGTGCGCGATCACTTCCGTTTTACAAAGGGGACTCTAACGGAAGTAATAAGCCCGGTTTATCCTTGCATTAATGCAGTAATTTTTTTTCCTTATACTCCTTTAATATGCTGTAATTTTCATTGGTTGTGGTCGTTTTGTTCCATATGGTAGCATACCCAACAGTAAATAAGAAAAAAGATATTCAACAACGGTCCAAATCATTTTATGTGACAGTTGAATTAAGAGAGATCACATCGTTTTCTCTTAGATCATGGTAAAAATAATGCGATAGCGTTCGCTTCCTGTTATTATTAAATAGTAAATATATGTTCACTGATGTATGCATGTTTATTTAAACACATAAAAATAATGGTTTAAAAGGCAGTAGTGCCTTTCATTTCCAAATGATATGAAAAAATGGTGCCTATCACTGAAACCTATCTATAGCGAACCTCCATGCATCAAATTGCCCAAATTTTGGTCAAAGATTTATTACGGAGAACGCAGCTCCGGCCTGCATTCGAAAGGCTTTTTCTCAGAAACGGTAAATCTTAGAGAAAAAAGTGAAATTACAATTTTGTAGATAATTTTCTGGTCTACAATTTTGGTCTGAGCTATTTTTATCATAAAACTAACCGTTTGGCCAAAAATGCAAAAAAACCCATTAAGTGACCTTTGACCTTGATTGAAATTTTTTGCACACACGGGATCGATGGGGACTTTTCAGGATTTCATAAGAGTGGTATCTTTAAGGTTCATGCAAATTTTCAGCTGGTTGGCAATTTATGCAAGGGTCAATGTCTATTTTGACCGGGCTATGAGGGCAGTAGGCATCTTGGATTGCTAAGGGGCTTAACTCCACCAGACCATCCCTCGTTCAAAGGGGTGCCTCCTACACAGGGGGTCTCTTCTGCACTTTAAGTGGCTGCCAGCTTAAATCATGAAATCCCATAGCCCAAGGGTTAATAAGGATGTTCTTCCCTGGATAAAAACAACGTACATAAATCTTCAGTAAAAGAGTCCACTGTACAGAATAGGGTGGTTTCCTATTATATTTTTACTGCCTATATCGAAAAATTATTACTCCTGGAGTGTGTATTTCACGCTTTTGGATTTTCAAATGACGATATCTATTTTTCGCGGTTAAATGAAAAGTGAAAATTTTCAAGCGCGCAAAAACGCGATGGCTAAGTATGAATGCTGGGAAAAAGTCCGTGTGACGTATTTCTGGTTCCCGCTGCCGCAAGTGAGGTGACCTTGGGGCAAGGCTTTGAGCGCTGATATGACGCAGGATGCTAGCAGGTAGCAGAGTACCCTGCTAGCAGATAGTGCTTGGCTTAAATAAGGATTATTAATACATTATCAAACGGAAGAAACTTTCCGACCATGGGCAGTTTTAATGGGTGATTATTGAGAGATGTTTCCCTGAGATCTGTGCCTCATGCATGCATTGGTAATCTCAGTCGATGTCAAACTTCCATCCACTCGTATAGAAACTAGGTCCCTGTGACGTCACGTGGAGTGGCATCGCATGGGCGCCAATCTGGCCTTTTTCAAATGAGGTTAAAATTGACCATTCCATTGACCATAGACCAATTGACCATTGGTCTAAACTGGGATTTCTAAAACAAAATAATTTGTGTATTATGAATACATTAATGGTGGGTAAGGAATCGCATGCAAGTGCCTTTCGTTTTCTTTGGTGAAGGAAACTACCAAAGGAATCGTATAGGATTCTTGAGCATATACAGCAAAACCTCTTTGTATCGTAATGGAGGGGACCAAAATTTGGGCAATTTGATGTATGGAGGTTCACTACAGAGAGGTTTCAGTGATGGGCACCATTTTTTCATATCCTTCGGAAATGAAATGCACTATTGTCTTTTAAACCATTATATTTTTGCGTTACAAAAAAACTCATGCATGCATTAGAGAACATATATTTATTACTGTATATGTCTGAAAAAAGTCCCCCCGTTTTTTCCAAAAATTCCTGTGATAAAAGAGTTAAGGGGGGGACTATATTCAAAGCCATTTTTTTTTATTCTTCTTGAAACTCAAGCCTCAAAATTATGGGGGGTGGGGAGACTATATTCAGAGGGGGACTACATTCGGAGGAATACGGTATTTAATGATAACACAGAGGGAGCGCCATCGCGTGAATTTTACCATGATTTGAGAGAAAATGATTGTATTGTTCGGCTGTTTAACCCTTTCGAGACGGCGGAGTTTTCGTCTTAGCATGACTGCTGTACTGAGCCCCAAGAGACTCTTCTTTCTCGTGGTATGGAGCATTTTTGGAGGGCATATGTTAAGAAGGGTATCGCTGAACCTTTTTCGGCCCCTCCACGCAGGGGCTTCGCATTATCTCGGACTCCAAGAGTAGTTGTGCTCCCTCCTTTCCGGGTTTACGACTAGGGACATGCAAAAGGTGGGGTTATTTTATAGCCAAAAGTGGTGTTATTTTTCTACAAAAGCGATGTTATTTTGCCCTGAAATCGGTGTTATTTTAACGGCAAAGTAATTTATGTTGATTGAGAGCCATCCTTCCAGTGGCCCACCCATTGCCCTAAATTTAGGATATTATTGATCGGGAATAATTAAAGCAATAATGTACATGGAGTATTGACTGAATTAATCTATTTTACATATTTATCCTTCGCGTATACATATATCTAGCTTACATAGAGAAAAATTACTTTTAAATGTCTGTAATTTCAAATGAAATATTGCTATTGTGATCAAGTTGTCATCTTTTACATTTGTTCTCTTATCTGTTAACACAGTGCTATAGCAGGAAAGAAATCTTTCTCAGTCCATGTTTGCAGAAGGGATCCAAATTGCTTAAAGGCACTTAGATGCAAACGATGTCTCAGACATTTGAGCTCCTGGATTGCTTTAATTACATCCACTGAACCGCAGGAATTTTGCTTTTGTAGTAGTTTCTGTAATTCTCCCAACCCCAACATCAACTTCTCTGTCTCCATTGATTCCAGGCCAAGAATTTTTTGTTTTTAAGTCAGGGTTCATGTCTGTAGACGGAACTTCTTGGGGATCAAAAACTGAGATCTTTTCAAATACCTATTTTTCTGCTTAGGTCTTCCTCCATAAGAGAACTAAGTTTGGTTGACGCTTTTTCAGTCATCTGCATAGGTATTGACTTTACAGCAGCTGCTTTAGAGGTTTTCATGTTTTGCAGATGTAATAAGTGGTTTTATCTATAAAAAAGTACTCTTTATGAATTTTCTCGAGGCTCATTTTTAACTTCCTTAACTCTTTCTAAATGGTGGAGTACTCTCCTTAACATGAATGCGGGACTGCGCTCCATGAGACTCTTCGGTCCCCTCTGTATGGAGCATTTGTGTTGGACATCTGTTAAGAAAGGTCTTGCAGATAATCAAGCACTCTCAACACCAACCTTTTCTGATCCTTCCTAGTGGGCATTTTGCATTATCTTGGACTCTGAGGGTAGTTGGTCTCCCTCCTTTCGTGGTTTACAACCCTACCAGCAGCATTGGTTCGCTGTCAACTCATGCTTTGTTTATGTGGATAGCTATATGGATGATTGTTGCTTGCACGTAAATTGCAGACTTTCAATTGAATTCCTCGATTTATTCTGAGAATTTTAAAATTTTGAATGAAGCTCTACCGTCAGCATTAACGAATTTAATGCCTTAACAATTTCCATGTTGATTTTATACTGAAATCGAGATATAAGTTAATATTTATGGTAGAATTTCGTTTAAAAATTTGTAAACGCTGCCAAAAGACAAAGAATTCAATTCTTCGTTTATATTTTTTGAGAAAGAACCATATATTTATTTCGCAAACTAACTGAATGAACAATTGTATGACTGCGGTCCCTTGCCACAAAGAGGGGTAATAAGAGACGAGGGTCTAGGTTCATGCTTCCGGATTTCGGAAGTTACAGATTTTGCCAGTCCATGGTGTTGGCCTGTGTTGG
This sequence comes from Ischnura elegans, assembly GCF_921293095.1. Classification (NCBI taxonomy): domain Eukaryota; kingdom Metazoa; phylum Arthropoda; class Insecta; order Odonata; family Coenagrionidae; genus Ischnura; species Ischnura elegans. The sequence continues at coordinate 15,643,703 of NC_060258.1, read as the reverse complement.
GTCCCGAAACTAAGACTTTGCGAACCCACGAATGTCATACAAGGAGGAGAGCAAGGAAACGTATTTTCGGCATTAGGCCTGCGTAGGAAAATCTCAGACGAAAATTTTCGCCTTTCGTCTCCCGGGTCAAGAAACGTCCTGCCGCATATTTTCGTCATCAGTAGCGAAAGGGTTAACTCTTTATAGAATGTGAGTATTTGGATAGTTTGAACCCTCCAGTAATTTTATTAAGTCAACCATCAGATTCCCATGGCATTTTTGCTACTTTGTAGACATCGTGAATTCGGTTTAGACATCCTCCGGACAAACAAGTCGCCTTATTTCCTCGAGGGTGTTTCTTTGTGGAAACCATGAATTTTCTCCAATTCATGGGCGATTTTCAACAACTCAGACGCGAATTTCATTGTTTTTTTCCTTCTGCTCTGCATGAAATTGTTTTTCGATGCGTAAATTTAAGCCGTAATTTTTTCACGGCATTGGCCGCTCACAGACGCGACTAATTTCCGCGGGCCGCCGTTCCCGCCACAGCGCCGTGAAATCCAGAGAGTCGTCTTGTCGGAAAGTGGCCTGAATTTTACGGCGCTGTGCAGGGAACGGCGGCCGGCGATAAGTCGTTTTGGCACAAAGCAGCCACAATGTAGCTCCGTGTGTATTTCACGGAATAGACGGCGCACAGCCACTTTTTGCCGCTTTCAGACTTTTGCTTTGCTCCGGCCGTCGTCAACGGCACGGCACTGTGCTTTCAAATAATCATTGGTCTCAATGCATGTCTTCAAGCGAGTCGAATCGCGCAGTTGACGGCACGGCGTTGTTGACGGTCAGCAAGGCAAGGCTCAATCCGGCCCGGCGGTGCGCCGTTTATGCCGTGAAATACACATCGTGCTACCTTGAGGCTACTTTCAAACGCGACGACTTTTCGCCGGCCGCCGTTCACGGCACGGTTCCGTGAAATTCAGGCCACTTTCAAACGAGACATCTCACGGCGCTGTGCCGTGAACGGCGGCCCATGGAAATTCGTCGCGTCGGAAAGCGGCCAATGCAGTGAAAAAATTACGGCTTAAATGTACGTCTCGAAAAATAATTTCGTGGTAAGAGCATGAGCAGAAGAAAAAAATGGTGAAAATCGCGTCTGAGTTAGTGAAAATCGCCCATGAATTGGAGAAATTCGCAATTAACACGAAATTCGCGTATTCGCGGGAAAACCCCGGAAATCGCGTATTTCGCGGGAAAATCCCGGAATTCGCGTTAAAATTCGCGTTATCGCATTTGCGACTTTTGCATGTCCCTATTTACGACCATACCTGCGGCATTGGTTCGCGGTCAACTTATGTATTGCTTATATGTATTTAGCAAATGGATAATTGTTGCTTGCACGTAAATTATAGACTTTGTATTGAATTTTTCATTTTTATCTGAGCATTGTCAAGTTTTAAACAAAGTTCTAAGGCCATTATTAACGCATTTAACTTAGCAACAATTTCCATGTTGATGTTTATACATAACTCGAGATTTAAGTTAATATTTGTCGTAGAATTTCGTTTAAAAATTGTAAACGCTGCTCAAAAGACAAATAATTCAATTCTTAGTGTATATTTCTTGAGAAATGAACAAATATTTATTTCAAAAATTGACTGTATAAAAAATTGAATGACCGTACCGCATAGAGGGGTTCTAAAAGACGAAGGGTCCGGGTACCTGCTCCCGGATTCCGAGGGTTAATCCTAAACCCCGAAGAGTTCGGTCCCGAGACAAAGACGTCGTAAACCCACGACCGTCCTAAAAGGGGGGGGAGCTAGAAAACGTATATATACGGTTTTCGATCTCCTGGCCGGGAAAATCTCACACATATATATACGCCCATCGTCTCCCGGGTCAGGAAACGTCCACACGTATATATACGTATATAGTAGGGAAAAGGTTAATACAGTGTACGGTTAGGCTCATTGTTGTTGCTTCATCCATTTAGTCACACACATAATGGAAGGGAAGCGTCACCATAGTTCGCACACCTTTATAGCCACTCCAGAGGCCTTTTCATGGAGCGTAGGCTCCTTTCCTGCGTTCTCGGATCTAAAAACATTTCATCTCTTCTCTAAAAGTTGGTAACATCGATTTGTTTAACCCTGACGAGGCGCCTAATAAGGGACAAGTCGTCTCACTACGCTTCCTTCATCACCTTCTACCATCTTCTGATTTATATTATCAAAGATGAACGCCCTCCTAGCAGCATGTACGGGATGAATTTTGCTGCATTCGAGGCATCGGAGGGGTAGAAGCGAGCAGGGAGGGGAAGGGATCGGCCTGCGACTCTTGTATCTGCGATGCTGCGTGGGCGTTGGAATATTTTCTTCGCGGACGCGGACTGAAATGTAGTTTGTGGCTAAACGGTGGCAGATACGTCAAAATGCACGAAAGTTTTGTTCTGAAGGACAGTAACTCGGCGAAATCTATAGGGAATGACCATAAAATACTTTATTTTTCGAATTTCGACCCTCCCCCCCTAAATTGCATTTGAGCGAGAGTCAGGGTTTCACGTAGAGGTCTCAAATTTTTCAGGCCTTATTTTTGATCGGTCCCACAACTTTTTTTCATTGGGCCCGATGGATTTGAAAAAAATTGATTTTTCCGATCCGCCCTAGTATACAGTATAATACAGTGTACGGTTGGGCTTATTGTTGTTTTTTTCAATTGCCTTTTCAGTGCAGTCCCCACGACGGATTACCCTCTCGGATATGTGGAGCGTGCATGGAGAAACTGGCCGACTTCAAGGCGTTCAAGAAAACGTGCATCATCTCACGCATTAAGCTGCTGCAGTTGCAGATGAACGTTGGGCTGATTGTGAGTGCATGTCGCCTGTTTCAATGCTTCAGCTGCGGAAATTGTTTATCGGGAAGCCCATCAGGAGTTAGGGCTAAGAATGCTACTCGTGTACACTTGAGGACCTCAAATCTGAATCCTGAAACCCAGAAAACCAGAAATCCAGAATGGCTCACGGCTTACTTGGCTACACAATAGGGTGGTTTCCTATTATTTTTTTATTGCTTAAATCGAAAGATTATTACTCCTGGAGTACGTATTTCACGCTTTTAGATTTTTAAAATACTATATCTATTTTTCGCGATTAAATGAAAAGTGAAAAATTTCAAGCGCGCGAAAACACGACGCATAAGTAGGAATGATGGGAAAAAGTCCGTGCGACGCATTTCTGGTTCCCGCTCCCGCTTTGTGATGTGACCTTGATCCAGGCACTGAGCACTGAGAGGACGCAGGATGCTAGCGGGTAGCTGAGTACCTTGCTGGCTGGTAGCGCTTGGCTTAAAAAAGGTTTATTAATACCTTATCAAATGAAGAAAACTTTCCGACCTTAGCCAGTTTTAATAGGTGATTATTAAGACATGTTTCCCTGAGCTACGCACCTCATGCATGCATTGGTAACCTCAAAGGATGTATAACTCCCATCTTCTCGTATAGAAACTAGGTCCCTGTGACGTAACGTGGAGTGGCATCGCGTGGGCGCCAATCTGGCCTTTTTCAAATGAGGATAAAATTTGACCCTTGCCATTCGTCTAAACCGGTATTTCAAAAACCAAATAATTTGTGTATTATGAATACACTAATGGTGGGTAACGAATCGCAATCAATGCCTTTTGTTTTCTTTGATGAAGGAAACTACCCTATTGCATCTACATATATGTCATATACATCTACATACATCATGACTTCATGAGCGATTTTGTCCAGGAAATTCTCCACCTTGAGGAAAAGGGAAGAAGGATGAACTGCTTGGAGGAGTTGGAGATAAGGAAGCATATAAAAAATGGAATTTTAGCAAATTAAAATGTTTTTGTCAACCATTACCCCCTCTTGGAAATCCCCCTGAAGTTGAGTAACGCTCCAATCCCAACGCAACCCTCCCCTACCAACGCGTAATAGCAACCAGATAAACAACAACAAGATAACTGTTATCATAACAATTTCTGTACCTGATGATGTCGCTTCTGCGACGAAACCGGTTGTATTGAATAAATCGTGTGAAAAGTACCATAACTCTTTATTGCTCAGAATGGATTTTCACAAAGTAAAGCCAGAAACAATCGAGTTTTCATGTTATCGCTGCTAAAAAGATCGCCAGTGATTTTGTGTCTTGATTTTAGTTTGGAATAAATAATAATGGCGGATGAAAGGAAATATATTGAGTGAGAGTGAAAATCATGCAGGGATTATCCGCAACACGGATTTAATTTGCGGAAGTAATTTATTATATTTCATGATGAAGCAGTTCCACAAAGTAATGCCTGAGACTGCGTCTTATACTGTACACGGAGCATTAGTAATACGAGCATAACCATGTTATTGCCGCTAAAAAGATCGTGAACTGGCAAAGAAACCCTAAAGTGAAAAAACTGTTCGATTTTAATAGTTACTGTTGGATTTTAATAGTTAATGTTCGATTTTAATAGTTACTGTTGGATTTTAACAGTTACTGTTGGATTTTAACAGTTACTGTTGTATTTTAATAGTTACTGTTGGATTCTAATAGTTACTGTTGGATTCTAATAGTTACTGTTGGATTTTAACTGTTACTGTTGGATTTTAATAGTTGCTGTTGGATTTTATACAATTACTGTAGTGTTTTAATAGTTACTGTTGGATTTTAACTGTTACTGTTGGATTTTAACTGTTACTGTTGGATTTTAATAGTTGCTGTTGGATTTTAATAGTTGCTGTTGGATTTTCTACAATTACTGTAGTGTTTTAACAGTTACTGTTGGATTTTAAGAGTTACTGTTCGATTTCAACAATTACTGTTGGATTTTCTACGGTTACTGTTGGATTTTCCACAGTTACTGTTGGATTTTAAGAATTACTCTTGGATTTCAACAATTACTGTTGGGTTTCAACAGTTACTGTTGGATTTTAAGAGTTACTGTTCGATTTCAACAATTACTGTTGGATTTTCTACGGTTACTGTTGGATTTTCCACAGTTACTGTTGGATTTTAAGAATTACTGTTGGATTTCAACAATTACTGTTGGGTTTCAACAGTTACTGTTGGATTTTAATAGTTACTGTTGGATTTTAACAGTTAGTGTTGGAATTTAACAGTTACTGTTGAGTTCAAACAGTTACTGTTGGATTCAACAGAGGTCCTAATTTAACTGTTGAAAGTTTCAACAGTTTTTTTAACAGTTTTTTCACTTAGGGTGAAGCTCTCAATGAGTCCGGGAAGCACTCAAAAATAACAGAATAACTGCATAAATAATAATATATTGTTTGTTTTCCGTAAATCATGGTCCATGATGTGATCTTGTTTGTCCATTTTCCATGCCTCGCCTTGCACGACCATGCTCTGTGATCACGGATACACGTCCCGCAGCAGTTGCAGCCCAGGCAACTTGTGCGAGATGCAACTACATGGCGTGGTGCCTGACGGTGTAGTTTCTGACGTCAAGCAGTTGTTTTTAAGCATTCGTGCTGACTACTTTTCTATATCTGTGATCACACAGTCGCGGTTGCGTGGTTTTCGAAACCAGGCCTTACTTGGAGCATTAATAACACGAGTAAAACCGTGTAATCGCCGCCAAAAAGTTCGCGAACTGGCGAAGAAAGCTCTCATTGAGTCTGGGAATCAATCTATAATAACAGAATAACTGCGTAAATAATATAATATTTTTTCTTTAACATAAATTATGACCATTACAAGACATGTAAGTGTATGTTTGGGTTATCCGTGTTTTCCAAATATTCGTGCCATTTCTCCTCATCACTAGCCCACTAGGATAATCGGGTGTGTACTGTACTTTAGTTATAGGGAATCATTTTTATAAGCTTTCAAGGTATGTAGTATGTATATTATTATTATTTGTGCATACTTTCAGATCAAGGAACCATTTGATGATGATGTGATGCTGTTTGATGAAGTCACTGATGGGCGGAAATTGAGTGAAAGCGTTCCGAGTGAGGTAAGTGGTGCTTTTTGTTGCGTTCATCCCTATTCATCGGGAAATAGATTCACTTAGGGTGTCCGGCAACTGGGGAAATCGGGAATTGTGGGTGAATTTTTCATCCCTGCGGTATGAGGCATGAGTTATCCTATTTACCCGTAGAAGCCACACGCCTTTTTCCTGGAAATGGCAGTGAGAAAAATGCAGCTCACAAGAATCCTACAAATTTTAATGTGATCCTCGTTCTATTTTCCCTCAAATTCTTATCGTTTATTTCTCCAGAGTTTAGCGTTGGAACCAGGAAACCTTCAGAGGTATTAAATTTCTAACATTACCCTTAGTGAAAAAACTGTTTAAAAAAAACTTGAAATTTTCAACAGTTATTTGGGACCACTGTTGAGTCCAACAGTAACTGTTGAAACTGAACAGTAACTGTTGAAACTCAACAGTAACCATAGAAAATCCAACAGTGACTAATGAAACCCAACAGTGACTGCTGAAGTCTAACAGTAATTGTTGAAATCCAACAAAAACTGTGGAAAATCCAACACTTACTGTTAAAATCCAACAGTAACTGTAGAAAATCCAACAGTAACTGTAGAAAATCCAACAGTAACAGTGGAAAATCCAACAGTAACTCTAAAAATCCAACAGTAACTCTAAAAATCCAACAGTAACTCTAAAAATCCAACAGTAACTCTAAAAATCCAACAGTAACTGTTAACATCCAAAAGTAACTCTAATAATCCAACAGTAACTCTAATAATCCAACAGTAACTGTTAAAATTCAACAGTAACTGTAGAAAATCCAACAGTAACTGTTAAAATCCAACAGTAACAGTTAAAATCCAATGGTAACTGTTAAAATCCAACAGTAACAGTGGAAAATACAACAGTAATAGTAGAAAATCCAACAGTAACTGTTAAAATCGAACAGCAACAGTAGAAAATCCAACAGTAACTGTTAAAATCCAACGGTAACTGTAGAAAATCCAACAGTAAATGTTAAAATCCAATGGTAACTGTTGAAATGCAACGGTAACTGTTAAAATCCAACAGTAATTGTTAGAATCCAACAGTTTTTTCGCTAAGGGGCAAAGCAGTTTCTTGGTTTGCAATGAATGAATTTAAATTTTAAATACGCTGTGTGCTAACTAACCTATTCCTTGTGCTTGTAAATGCATTTAAATATAACATTATTGAAAAGCATTGAAGTAAATATGGGCATTTTAAAATTCTTGTTCATTGCAGTAATATTGTAAGATGTATATACAGTTTTTTGTGTTAACAAACCTATATCTTGTCCTTGTAGATTCATAAATATGAATATTTTAAAAAAGTATTGAAGTAAATATGGGTGTTTTAAAATTCTTAAACGCATGATACTTACAGTAAATACATAATATTTGTATACAATATGCGTTAACTAACCAATCCATTGTCGTGGTAAATACATAAGTATAATATTATTTTTTAAATATTGAAGTAATTTTCGATGTTTTAATATTCTTATTCATTGCATTAAACACACAATATTCATAGACAATATGTGTTAACTAACAAATCCCTTGTCCTGGTAAATACATGAGTAAAATATCATTTTAAAATTTTGAAGTAACATTTGGGTGTTTTAAAATTTTTTATCTAATGCCATAATCACGCAAGATTAACCTGGAATTTTGTGAAATTTCCCACGAAAATGCGGAATCATGTGTGGATTTATCTGCTTTGTTTGGTTGCACACCTGAATTGGTCTGTGTGCTTGATAGCTTGCATTGCAGTAAACTCAATTATTTTAGCTCCCCGCTAATGTGCGATGGATGGAATCTTTTTCAGTTTTGCGTGAAGACAGAGAAGGGTGACGTGGGATTGTTGCCTAATGCAGACGTGGGGATCAAAGAGGAGGAACCGTCGTCTGGAGAAGAATCCACGCCTGACGATTTGGAATGCAGCGAGGCTGTGGAGAGTGAACCAGAGGTAAATGTGTATCAGGGCAAGGGATGAGTCGATTCCGCTTTTTTTCCATTCCGATTCCAAGTCCAATTCCTTCAAATCAATTCCCGATTCTCGATTCAGATTCCATCGATTCTTATTCCTTCTAACAGGTGGGATATTGATTTATCTGAGGCATTGCCATCATTAAAATTTAAGAATAGGGTAGTTTCCTTCATCAAAGGAAACAAAAGGCATTGATTGCGATTCGTTACCCACCATTAGTGCATTCATAACACCTTGAGTGCGGCATGACGTGATATCACGTCATGGTGCGCTATCCCCTGGTGCTGATGACGTGATATCACGTCATGCGTACCCCGAGGGTTCCGGCCCTCTGTAAGAGCTCGGTTCAGTTGTATTATGACATTTTTCGACTCTAAGTTGCTCAGCAGGGATCTAGCAGCGTATTTGTGAACGCCGTTTCAAGCAACCTTTCCTGGGAGGATCGGGAGAAATTTTTTCTTTTATCTTAAGGTAAGCCAATTTCCATTCATATTCCCCCCTGTATTTTATGCTATCATTTTTATTTCTTTCTATTAGAGCGAGAGTATGACAAATTTTATTTAAGTTATATTTTACAAATAATATGTATTAACCATCTGGAACTTAATTATGTGTGATTATTAATTGTTTATTACGTTTTTATAATATTTAGCGAGAATATAGATATTTTTCCATCCTTCCTTTTTTTAGCTCTCTGCCTTCTCTAGGCGAATGTACACGAAGAAGGAATAGCGGGAGCTCCTGGAAGAGATGGGGATCAGGCATTCTCTGAAAACTCCGAGATAGAAATTTAGAGAGGAGAAGGGTGAGGAGGAGATTGAACCCTCACAGTCAGGCACTCCGTTGCCCTCTCCTACTCCCGATCCCTTTATGTCAATCCCTGGCCCATCCTCTTTGTCCTATTCTTTCCCTGAACCCTCTAACAATACCGTCAGTCCTTCTCCATCCCAACGTCCTTTGCGGTGGACCCGTAGTTCAGTGACCCCTCAAAATATCACTTTCATAGAAAACTCAGCTCTCACCATTCCACCCCCTTCTAACGACCCAAGTGTTTTTGAGTCTCCTTTTCCCAGACACCCTCTTTCGTATACAGACATACTTTCTTGTAATCTCCAGAAAAATAGGTTAGGATTTGGAAACAATGACCTATGACGAGTTTTACCTTCATAGGCCTAATATTTCAGAAAGTAGGTATTCCAATAACCAATATATCCGACTAATGGAGCATTGCTATCTTGTTTGACCTGGTTTGCTTTCATGAGTCGTGATTGATTCTTTAGCATTCTTCAAGCACTTCATTTTTCACCGAACACCGGCCAAAACGATTCAGAGCCCGAGTATTTCCTCTAAAAAAATCCGTCCATTTAGATTCATTTCACTCCTCCATTGATTCCCTAATAATTCCTTCCCGAAACTATGCACGCTTTTTCATGTATCGTGAACCCGCCGGAAAGATTTCCCTTTATAAATTCCGCCTTTCTGTCATTAGATCCTTTATTCTTTCATCCTACATTCCTTATCCCAAGCCACTTTTGCCATCATTATCTCAATCCCACTTCCCTGAACTCATCCAAGAGAAAGGTGGCAGAAAGAAGTATCGATGGTGCAAGTATTGCACTATTGCGGTGCAAGCACTCTCGGGCGTAGGAAAGAGACCGCAGATATCTACACTGACTACAAGGATTCTCCTCTACTCTGTCACGAGTTTTTTTCTTTCTTTCATAAGAAGGCATAAATAGTATTATATATTTTTGTATCATATATTGCAAATAGCATTACAGGTTAAATATATTGCTATAAAATTTGTGAGAGAGGTATTTCCTACATTGGTAAAACATACATGACTGTACGTAGCTGTATACAATATATAATTTGAAAATGGTCATCATTTCGATTGTATTGAATTTGTTTTGGGTAAATATAATATTTTTTTCATGTCATGTGATTCCTTTTTTCAATATACTAGGGCTGCTACATAAATAAGAAGTAACTAGAGATTTCTAAGCACGATGGAATTAGTTTTTCCCTCGTATAACTAGAAAGAAAACGTTGCTTTCGGTAATCGGGTAAATAATAATGGGCATGGATGCTGAAAATATATTCCTAGCAATACGTATTATTGAATGGTTTACTCGAATTGATATTATTATGCACCAAATGAAAAAATATTATAGCTGTAAAAATTTACATCATTTTCAGATTTTCGGAGAATATTCGTAGTTAGAACCGCGATACGTGGCCTAAATGAAGATTACTTGTAAGATATTTGCTTGCAAATACTATTAGTTCCAGTTTTTATGTATTAACTTTTAACTCGGTCACATCATATTGCATAAATATGTTATTTGCTTGAGTTCAGAAAATAGTAATGAGGAAGTTATGGGTTGATTATTTCTGTTTCCACATCCATTATTATTTCGGCACCAGAATCTCCACCCCAACGACCCAAAAAGGACACGTGTCAGCAAAATCTTTCCTCATACCTTCCTCATTTTTTTGATGTGCCGATGGCACTCCCAAAAAAGCTATTCCTAGTTCTTACAAGCGGACCGCCTACATTTTACTATACCCCTCGCTTCATCTCCGTACCCCCTCCAACCTTAGAACAGCCGGCAGGAGTGGTGCACGTCAAGAGACACCCTAATACACCGACGGAAAATAATCTCGAAAGCGGAGTCCCAACCATCTCAAGCACCTGCAGTGAAGGGACTACATAATGGTATGTGAAAACCATTTTTGTTAAATATCTGATGCTTACCGGTAGTCGTATGTGAAGAAAGGAATTGGAGCTGAAAAGAAGAAACGAGTAAAGGAATTTGTGACGAGAATAGTGGCTTCAGAAGAAAATGTAAAAATTATTCAATATTATAGAACCCTACTCCGATACTTAGGATTACTAGCACAAGAAATACGCCGAAATATCTTACCCAGAATTACCATCACAATCAAACAGCTGTTCACGGCGACTCCTTGTACTTATAACTTGCAATACATTCATCTAAGCCAAAAATTTCCCTAAGGCAGTGGCAAAATACCAATGGCGATACCAGTAGAACATTACACATTCATTTTCCTCGTATTTTTTTGGATACATAGCGCAGAAAAAAAATTGAAAGAAAACGGTGGCGCGGGGAAGAAGCCGACAGTATGCAACCCGCGTCACGTTAATATCCCGCTGTGCGGGTGACGTGATATCACGTCATAAATAAAAAAATTCATAGCTAACAAATTAGGGCCAAGAAAATTTTTTCATTATTTTTACCAGCTCTTTTGGCACCCATGCATGCGTTTTGCATTAAAAAACGACAGCCGCACCGGGGGTCGATTTTGAGTTTTACATGGTCAGCATTGAAAGTGTTAAAGTTAATTATTCAGCATAGCTCAAAATAGGTCTTTGTATTTTTATAAAGAATTATAATTAAAAACACACACTATGTACAGTAAAAGATTTATCTAACAATTTTGACCATTCGGGAATGCTAAAAAATTCTTAAGATAATAATTATAATTACTGAAGTCATCAGATTCAAAAGTTGTATTGATACTCACGGTTTTTTCTCAAGCATTGCAGTAAATACTGGTGCTCAGTACTTGCATAGTGAAGCATATGCAGTCAGCTTGGCTTCTGAAGATGCCTGTCCTTTCACCTTGTACATTTTCTTGGGCTGGGCTGCACAAACGAGCGGAAGATGGTCTTGCGACGCTTGGGGACCTCGGCAAATGACTGAAACTTTACGCGAATTACTCGAATACGAGTCTTGAGAAGTCTAAGAAACAGTAAACTGAGCAATAAAAATGACTTTGCAACGTTGTACGAATTTTTGTTTCATTGCTGTCTCCCTGACCGCACGTCACTGATAAGTGTATCAAATATTTCACGTCAATGGTTAAGGGCTAAATAATCCATTGAGCCGGCGCTTAATAGGAATAAAACGTGTTTAACCCTTTTGCCACTAACGATGAGAATATTCGGCAGGACGTTCTTTACCCGGGAGACTAAAGCCGAACACAGCACACTCCCGAATATCCGGCTGCGCTTTATCCGTGTTGCAGATTATCCGTGCATTTGTTTCACTCTCGCTTAATATTTTCCACAATCTCTATCATCATCATCATCACTGGTCAACAATCCTAGGATTGGTTTGACGCAGCTCTCCACTCTATTCTCCTATCAGCTAATCTTTTCACACCTACGTATTTCTTCTCTTTCACATCTCTCTTTACTTGTTCCATATATTTTGTTCGAGGTCTTCCTTTTCCGTTCTTGCCTTCCACTTGTCCCTCGACGATTGTCTTCATCAGGCCCTAATGTCTCAAGATGTGGCCTATAAGGTTGTTCCGTCTTCTCGTTAAGGTTTTCATGAGGCTTCTCTTCTCTCCCACTCTTCTTTGGACTTCCTCGTTACTAATCTCTATAAAAAAAATAAAATGAAGACACAAAATCATTGGCATTACTTCATTAATACTTGGGTACACCTGGCTTATTATTTCTGTTAGAATCCCCTTCGTAAAACGGAAGCAATTGCACCCTAGCTGCACTCACGGGAGCACCGTGTTCCTGTTTTCCAAGCCTCAGTGCACGACTGCGCTCCGTGATCACGGATACCCATCCCTTGGCAGTTGCAACCCGGGCAAATTGTGCGAGACGGGACTGCGTGGCGTGGTGACTGACAGTGTAGTTTCCGACCTCGAGCAGTGGTTTTGACTTATTTGTGCAAACCACTTTTCTCTATTTGTGATCACACAGCCACGGATGTGTGGTTTTCGAAACAAAGGCCTTACATGGAGCATTAATAATACGATTACAACCATGTTATCGCTGAACAATAAAAGTTATGGTACTTTTTCACAGGATTTATTCAATACGACCGGTTTCGTCGCAGAGGCGACATCATCAGGTACAGAAATCGTTATGATAACAGTTATTTTGTTGTTGTTTATCTGGTTGCTATTACGCTTTGGTAGGGGAGGGTTGCGTTGGGGTTGGAGCGTTACTCACTTCAGGGGGATTTCCAAGAGGGGGTAATGGTTGACAAAAACATTTTAATTTGCTAAAATTCCATTTTTTATATGCTCCCTTATCTCCAACTCCTCCAAGCAGTCCATCCTTCTTCCCTTTTCCTCAAGGTGGAGAATTTCCTGGACAAAATCGCTCCTGTGGTCACTCTCCCATAGATGTTTCGCAAAATGCGATTTGTCTATCTCCCCGTTTCTCAAATGCCTTCCGTGTTCTTCTGTTCTTAATCGGAACGAACCTCCTGTCTGGCCTGCGTAACAGGTCTCACAGTCACTGCACTTGAGTCTGTAAATGCCACTTCTATCATTTAAGTCAATTTTAACTTTTGGTAAAGTTGACTTAAATAAAACAACAACAAAATAACTGTTATTATAATGATTTCTGCACCTGATGATGTCGCCTCTGCGACGAAACCGGTCGTATTGAATAAATCCTGTGAAAAAGTACCATAACTTTTTATTGCTCAGAATGGATTTTCACAAAGTAAAGCCAGAAACAATCGAGTTTTCATGTTATCGCTGCTAAAAAGATCGCCAGTGATTTTGTGTCTTGATTTTAGTTTTGAATAAATAATAATGGCAGATGAAAGGAAATATTAAGTGGGAGTGAAAATCATGCAGGGATATTCCGCAACACGGATTTTTTAATTTGCGGAAGTAATTTATTTTATTTCATGATGAAGCAGTTCCACAAAGTAATGCCTGAGACCGTGTCTTATACTGTACATGGAGTATTAGTAATACGAGTATAACCATGTTATTGCCGCTAAAAATATCGAGAACTGGCAAAGAAACCCTAAAGTGAAAAAACTGTTGGATTTTAACAGTTACTGTTGGATTTTAATAGTTAATGTTCGATTTTAATAGTTACTGTTGGATTTCAACAATTACTGTTGGGTTTCAACAGTTACTGTTGGATTTTAATAGTTACTGTTGGATTTTAACAGTTACTGTTGGAATTTAATAGTTACTCTTGGATTTTAAGAGTTACTGTTGGATTTTCTACAGTTACTGTTGAGTTCAAACAGTTACTGTTGGATTTTCTACAGTTACTGTTGGATTTTATACAGTTATTGTTGGATTTTAACAGTTACTATTGGATTTTAATACTTACAGGGCTATTCTGTATCTTGGGGGCGCTTTATTGCGCCGCCGCTATTTCCCTCTTTCAAATGGCATCGATTTTGATTCTGCAAATTGCATCGCGTTATATTACGCCGATTTTGGGGGGCGTAATATATCGCCCCCGTGAAATCTGTAGTCGGTATGAAAATTAGTGTAGGGCAAGTAATACAAGTCGAGTAACTCATTAAGTTATTTATAAATATCTAATTATTAGACATAATAATGATTAAAATATCTTTTTTTAAATTATTCCATCGTTATCTAGCGGTCAGCGAAAGCCAATTTTAGGTTTTATGATATTACCTGCAAATCCAAGATCTCCGAGAGCAAGATACAAATGAAGGTCGAAAACAGTTCCGCGCATTGCAGACGACGAAAATTTCTTACAGTATTTATGATCAAGCTCATCAGCAGAGAATGGGATTTAACATGAAAATATCTCTCCTACCTTAATCAATGCCCTTGCGAGCATTCTATCACACAGCACAGGCAGCACTGCTGCAATTGACAATGCATACTAATATTTACTAATAAGTACGTACCGTGATTTCCAACGGAAGAAAGGGGCAAATAAACAGAATGATTGCTCGAAACAAGGAAACATTTAATGAATTATTCATCATAAAACTGCATATATTTCATTTCAACATCATTCCTCTTGCGGCATATCACAAATTTACACTGTACTAGTATATTTAGTCCGAGTCATATCAATGCCAATAGTTGTTTGAAGTAACATGGAAATGGTATCAAAATGCAAACATGATAACACTTCCATAATCATTGCTCGAGGAATTGGTATTAGAAACCGTAAAGTATGTCACACGAGTTCACAATCACAACACTCGTCGCGATGGTTCCTTCCATGACATCCGCGTAATCTAGAATACAGCAGTTTTCCTCAACGGATGCATTTTAAATGGCCTAAAATGTGATTTCAAGTGACAAAAATGTTTTATAATTAAATAATTACCCGTGTGGACAACTGTGCATTAACTGTGGACATCGTCCCACACAGCACAAAGTGAATAATATGCACATAATATTCAAATATTATGCGAATATTATGCCACCACAATGGTATAAAACGCGCATATTATGTACATAATATGCGCATATAAATGGTATAATGTCCTCATAAATTGCGGTATTATGCGCATAATATGCGGAATATATGCAGTGATGGAATGGCATAATATTCACATAATATTCAAATATTATGCGAATATTATGCCACCACAATGGTATAAAACGCGCATATTATGTACATAATATGTGCATATAAATGGTATAATGTCCTCATAAATTGCGGTATTATGTGCATAATATGCGGAATATATGCAGTGATGGAATGGCATAATATTTGCATATATACGGAATATATGCACCTTTTATGTACATAAAAGGTGCATATAAATGGTATAATGTCCTCATATATTCCGTATATATGCAAACATTATGCCATTCCATCAGTGCATATATTCCGCATATTATGCACATAATATCGCAATTTATGAGGACATTATGCCATTTATATGCACATATTATGTACATAATATGCACAAGTTATACCATTGATGTGGCTATATATATGCACATATTATACCCATATATGCCATTTATATGCACCTTTTATGTACATATTATGCACAATTTATACCATGGATGTGGCCTAAAATATATGCGCATATTATGCCCATATATACCATTTATATGCTCCTTTTATGTACATATTATGCACGATTTATACCATTGATGTGGCTATATATATGCACCTTTTATGTACATATTATGCACAATTTATACCATGGATGTGGCCTAAAAAATATATGCGCATATTATACCATTTATATGCTCCCTTTAGGCACGATTTATACCATTGATGTGGCTAAATATACGCACATATTATACCCATATATACCATTAGTATGCACCTTTAGGTACATGTTATGCACATTTTATACCATATCTACGAACCTTTTATGCATATTTTATACCGTTGATGCGTGATAACATGCAGTTGCATAATATTCGAAAATTACATGAATAAAAATTGATTTCTGGAAACGAGGAGAAATTTAATGAATCATTCATGTAGACACAGCATAGGTACATTGCACTAAAACAAGGCACAATCCTTCATCGTTGTATCACAAATATACAAATATTCAGTTAGGAGTCCTATATCATCGCAAATTTGGTTTAAATATCATGTGAATGACATCTAATGACAAACATTCGCCCTTCCATAATCGTTAATCATGAAATTGCGATTAGAAAGTACAAAGTATGTCACACGAATTCACAATCACAACACTCGCGATGATTCCTTCCATGACATCCGCATGGTTGAACATCTACGGTCTTTTCTTAGCGAATGTATTAAAAATGGTCCAAAATGTGATTCCAAGCCACAAAGAGGTCTTCTAATCGTATAATTATCTCTGTGTTAGTCATAGAGTTGTGGCGAGCAATCACGCAAACGATGTAAGCAAGCCGTTCTTGAAAATGCACTCCGAAACAATAAAGATAATATTGTCATTAATAATCACAAACTAAAATAATTATACGCATATATGATCAAGTATGTGATATCTTCAGGGCGAAAATGCAGCTCACAACCTGGTTCAGTACTTAAGTGCCAAAACTTCGTCTTTCCTTGGAATAGCCTCCCTTCACTTTTCAAGCTGGGACTCTGACTGAAAAAGTACCGTCATAAGATATACATTTAGGTAATTAAAAAAATTAATTAAAGTACTGGGAATAACACTCAAAATTAGGAGCTGATAATTTCAGATTTGCTTTCTACCCTATGACAAACGACAACGACTCACGTACGTGTACTTACTTTGATTTTAAATAAAGTCCTGTTCTTCATACCATGAAGCTTATTATTCCTTATCGTATATGCGTTACCAGAATAGTACTGTGACATAAATTAGTTCCGTAAACCCATCTTTTCCTCTTTAATATTAGATTTTTCAATAGACGTTCAATTCTCCCAACTACGGCAATATGGCAACGGCAACAACTAACAACAATGAACAACAACACAACGGCCATGGACAACGGCAATATGGCTACCAAGCTGCGTACCTCGCCAGACCGGAATATGCCGGTGTGTAAAATAAAAAAATAATAATAATTGTGGAGTATTCTGCGAACGATACGAAATTGTTAGTGATATATTAAAACATAAGTTTTCACATTTTTTGATACAGAGGATGTATGATCATCGATTTTTACGGATACAATCACAGTTTACGGCGGCATAATATTTAAATATAATGTGCATATTATTCGCATATTATGTGCATAATCGACGGAATATTATTTGCATATTATGCCTATCCATTTATGCAACTTTTATACTGAATAGGATTTTTGAGTTTGCTGGGTGGCCGTTAATTAATGATTCTTATAAGAATCATAATTAATGATAAAATGTTACTAACAACGAAATAATATACATACAATGTCAATATTATTAATAGTTTACGGCGGCATAATATTTAAATATAATGTGCATATTATTCGCATATTATGTGCATAATCGACGGAATATTATTTGCATATTATGCCTATCCATTTATGCAACTTTTATACTGAATAGGATTTTTGAGTTTGCTGGGTGGCCGTTGATTTATGATTCTTATATGAATCATAATTAATGATAAAATGTTACTAACAACGAAATAATATACATACAATGTCAATATTATTAATAGTTTACGGCGGCATAATATTTAAATATAATGTGCATATTATTCGCATATTATGTGCATAATCGACGGAATATTATTTGCATATTATGCCTATCCATTTATGCAACTTTTATCCTGAATAGGATTTTTGAGTTTGCTGGGTGGCTGTTGATTTATGATTCTTATATGAATCATAATTAACGATGGGATGTTACTAACAATGTAATAATATACATATTATGTCAATATTATAGTAATAGTTTACGGCGGCATAATATTTAAATATTATGTGCATATTATTCGCATAATATGTGCATAATCGACGGAATATTATTTGCATATTATACCTATCCATTTATGCAACTTTTATACGGTATAAATTTTGAGTGTGCTGTGTGGGGTAGAATCACGGTGAGCAATGAGACAAACGATGTAAACAAGCCGTGGCTGAAGATGAACGTACTAGTAAAAATAATTTCGTCACCACTAGGGATGGGTCGAATAGTAGATTTCTCGAATTCGAATATCGAATTCGAATATCAAATCATTGCTCGAATATTCGAATACCTCGAATTTCGAATACCTCGAATACTAAACTATTAATGTGAGAATGTTTGACTAGGTCGCCTATGCAGCAGGAAACCCAAGATTTTGGTGAGTAATTGTGATTGCCTTTAAAGGATTCAAACAGGAATTTAGCTGATTAATGGAATATTTTACTTTTATGTAAACAATAGGGTAGTTTCCTTCATCATAGAAAATGAAAGGCATAGATTGTGATTCGTTACCTACCATTGGTGTATTCATTATATACAAATTATTTGGTTCTAGAAATACCGGTCTAGACCAATGGCAATGGTCAATTTTATCCTCATTTGAAAAAGGCCAGATTGGCACCCATGTGATGCCACTCCACGTGACATCACAGGTACCTAGTTTCTACACGAAAGGATAGGAGTTTTACATCGTCTGACGTTACTAATGCATGCATGAGGCACACAGCTCAGGGAAACATGTCTTAGTAATCACTTATTAAAACTGGCTAAGGTCGGAAAGTTTTCTTCGTTTGATAAGGTAAGGTTTGGTAAGGTATCAGCGCTAAGAGCCTCGCCCAAGGTCACCTCACAAGTTGGGAGGGGGAACCAGAAATGCGTCACACGGACCTTTCCCCATCATTCCCACTAACGCGTCGCGTTTTCGCACGATGGAAAATTTTCACTTTTAATTTAATCGCGAAAAATAGATATCGTCCTATAAAAATCTAAAAGCGTTAAATACGTACTTCAGGAGTATTAATATTTCGATTTAGGCAATAAAAAAATAAAAGGAAAGCACCCTATTTGAGCATTACGCCAAAATGCTAAGCCCCCGTCGTATTTCTTCGTCTTTCCGGCATTTATTTTCCTGCGTAAAATGCTTAAATAAAGTCATAAATATGTCGTGTTTGGTCTTATTCTTTCTTAAATTACGCGCATATTACTAATATTTCAATCCAATAAAAGTGTAATATCAATTGCCGAAAGTCATTGATAGACACCTTTCGGGCTAGTAGATGACTCATGCAGCAGTTGACTCCCAGTAAGGGGGAAATTCGAAGCAGGTAGGTAGAAAAAGGTCAGCGGGTGAGAAAAGGGGGTGGGTGCGAGACACGTTATTATTTTTCTCGCGTAACTTGATATTTTTTTCGAAGCTAAGGTCTTCGTAATACGATCCCTGCGCGAGGTCTGATCTTTTGTTTGATATCGGAGAAGAGGAAATCGTCATGAGTGGGTGAGGCTGGGTGTGTGCTGAAGGGAGGGGGATAGTGGAGATCGTGGGAAATGCGCCAATGTCACCATCCCACGGCACTGATTTCCTCCTTGTGGTAGTTTCATCTCCTGGGGAAGATTCAAAATAATTGCCTGTCGTTATTAGCCGCAAAGGAGACATGGTAAACACCTCGTCTTATTTTTATCAAAAGACGAATGCGGGAAAATGGTCAGTGGGGGAGAAAGAGTGAAGGGTGAAACGCGATTCTATTATTTTCCGGTAACTTGATATTTTTTTCGAAGCTGAGATCTTCGTAATACGATCCCTGCTCGAGTCGGGACCTTTTGTTTGATTTCGGAGAAGAGGAGGGGGTGGGGCTAACGCTGAATGGACGGGGATAGCGGATCGTGGGAAATGCGCCAATGTCACTGTCCCACGGCACTGAGGTTCTCGTGATGGGGGACACCTGGGATTTTCGGATTTTTTTCACCAGATCAATTTCGGTTCCCCACGTCGAACTCTTTTCACAGCTCTAACGGCTCTAACCCGCGAATTTGATATAGTTCGTAAGGTTGCCTAAAACGGCGCTGCATGCACTAAACTACTAAAGTTCTCCTTTTCCGAGCCAACTACCAACGACGAGCGAGCGACAGTGTATGACGCGAAATTCAAAGTATTCGAGGTATTCGAGACGGCACCTTTGGCATAACTATTCGAGATCTCGAATATCGAATACTTTCTGGTATTCGAGGTATTCGAGTATTCGCGGATACTATTCGCACATCTCTAGTCACCACTAATCATAAGAGTATAATCATTATAGGCGTAGGTGAACGAATAGTGCGTAGCGGACGAAGTCCTCTTCAAGACAATTATACTTGTAAATTCCGATTTATTAAGCTCAAAAATTTGCGATATTCTTCCGTCGTCGACTGTTGAACCCTTGAATATAGACGCTTATTTACTTAGGCTAGAAAATATCCGATAAAAATCTCCAAACACAAGCCACATCGTATTTTTAACTTCTTCCCGGGCTGCCGAGTATCCTGCTGCGTTTTCGGAGTGCCTCATTTGTTTATTGCAAAGAATCGAGAAATATGATTGGACGTGTACAAAACTCCGCCCCTGGTAGGGGCCGCTATCGGAATAACGCGAGCCAAATGCTGGCGTTATTGTCGATGCTATAAAGCGACCCCAAATTCCGCTTAGGGGCCGCTATTTTGAGATAGTGAATCGGGGGGGCGTAATATTGCGCCAGAAATAGCATCTTCGTCGTGATAGCGGAGCCGCTATCTGTTACAGAATAGCCCTGTTACTGTTGGATTTTAACAGTTACTGTTGGATTTCAACAATTACTGTTGGATTTTATACAGTTACTGTTGGATTTTCTACGGTTACTGTTGAGTTCAAACAGTTACTGTTGGATTTTAATAGTTACTGTTGGATTCAACAGTGGTCCTAATTTAACTGTTGAAAGTTTCAACAGTTTTTTCACTTAGGGTGAAGCTCTCAATGAGTCCGGGAAGCTCTCTAAATTAACAGAAAAACTGCATAAATAATAATATATTGTTTGTTTTCCGTAAATCATGGTCCATGATGTGATCTTGTTTGTCTATTTTCCATGCCTCGCAGTGCACGACCATGCTCCGTGATCACGTTTACACGTCCCGCAGCAGTTGCAACCCGGGCAACTTGTGTGAGATGCAACTACATGTCGTGGTGCCTGACGGTGTAGTTTCTGACGTCAAGCAGTTGTTTTTAAGCATTGGTGCTGACTACTTTTCTATATCCGTGATCACACAGTCACGGTTGCGTGGTTTTCGAAACCAGGCCTTACATGGAGCATTAATAATACGAGTAAAACCTTGTTGTCGCTGCTAAAAATATCGCGAACTGGCGAAGAAAGCTCTCATTGAGTCTGGGAAGCACTCTAAAATAACGGAATGACTGCATAAATAATAATGTATTGTATGTTTTAAGTAAATCATGAACATAACTAGACATTAAAGTGAAAGTTAGGGTTATCCGTGTTTTCCGAATATTCGTGCCGTTTCTCCCCATCACTAGCCCACTACGATAATCGAGTGTGTACTGTACTTTAGTTATAGGGAATCATTTTTATAAGCTTTCAAGGTATGTAGTATGTATATTATTATTATTTGTGCATACTTTCAGATCAAGGAACCATTTGATGATGATGTGATGCTGTTTGATGAAGTCACTGATGGGCGGAAATTGAGTGAAAGCGTTCCGTGTGAGGTAAGTGGTGCTTTTTGTTGCGTTCATCCCTATTCATCGGGAAATAGATTCACTTAGGGTGTCCGGCAACTGGGGAAATCGGGAATTGTGGATGAATTTTTCATCCCTGCGGTATGAGGCATGAGTTATCCTATTTACCCATTTGAGCCACACGCCTTTTACCTGGAAATGCCAGTGAGAAAAATGCAGCTCACAAGAATCCTACAAATTTTAATGTGATCCTCGTTCTATTTTCCCTCAAATTCTTATCGTTTATTTCTCCAGAGTTTAGCGTTGGAACCAGGAAACCTTCGCAGGTATTAAATTTCTAACATTACCCTTAGTGAAAAAACTGTTGAAATTTTCAACAGTTAATTGGGACCACTGTTGAAATTCAACAGTAGTTGTTGAAATCCAACAATAATTGTTGAAATCCAACAATAATTGTTGAAATCCAACAGTAATTGTTGAAACTCAACAGTAACCATAGAAAATCCAACAGTGACTAATGAAACCCAACAGTGACTGTTGAAGTCCAACAGTAATTGTTGAAATCCAACAAAAAACTGTAGAAAATCCAACAGTAACTGTTAAAATCCAACAGTAACTGTGGAAAATCCAACAGTAACTGTAGAAAATCCAACAGTAACAGTGGAAAATCCAACAGTAACAGTGGAAAATCCAACAGTAACTCTAAAAATCCAACAGTAACTGTTAAAATCCAAAAGTAACTCTAATAATCCAACAGTAACTGTTAAAATTCAACAGTAACTGTAGAAAATCCAACAGTAACTGTTAAAATCCAACAGTAACGGTTAAAATCCAACAGCAACAGTTAAAATCCAAGAGTAACAGTTAAAATCCAACGGTAACTGTTAAAATCCAACAGTAACAGTGGAAAATCCAATAGTAATTGTAGAAAATCCAA
This sequence comes from Ischnura elegans, assembly GCF_921293095.1. NCBI lineage: Eukaryota > Metazoa > Arthropoda > Insecta > Odonata > Coenagrionidae > Ischnura > Ischnura elegans. Next base: position 15,621,000 of record NC_060258.1, on the reverse strand, counting down.
CAGTAACTGTTAAAATCCAACAGTAACTGTAGAAAATCCAACAGTAACTGTTAAAATCCAACGGTAACTGTTGAAATGCAACGGTAACTGTTAAAATCCAACAGTAATTGTTAAAATCCAACAGTTTTTTTGCTAAGGGGCAAAGCAGTTTCTTGGTTTGCAATGAATGAATTTAAATTTTAAATACGCTGTGTGCTAATTTCTTGTGCTTGTAAATGCATAAATATAACATTATTGAAAAGCATTGAAGTAAATATGGGTATTTTAAAATTCTTGTTCATTGCAGTATTTGAAGATGTATGTACAGTTTGTGTGTTAACAAACCTATATCTTGTCCTTGTAGATACATAAATATGATTTTTTTAAAAAAGTATTGAAGTAAATATGGGTGTTTTAAAATTCTTAAACGCATGATACCTACAGTAAATACATAATATTTGTATACAATATGTGTTAACTAACCAATCCATTGTCCTGGTAAATACATAAGTACAATATAATTTTTTTAATATTGAAGTAATTTTCGATGTTTTAAAATTCTTATTCATTGCAGTAAACACATAATATTCATAGACAATATGTGTTAACTAACAAATCCCTTGTCCTGGTAAATGCATGAGTAAAATATAATTTTAAAATTTTGAAGTAACATTTGGGTGTTTTAAAATTTTTATCTACCTATATAATCACGTAAGATTAACCTGGAATTTTGTGAAATTTCCCACGAAAATGCGGAATCATTCATGAATTTATCTGCTTTGTTTGGTTACACACCTGAATTGGTCAGTGTGCTTGATAGCTTGCATTGCAGTAAACTCAATTATTTTAGCTCCCCGCTAATGTGCGATGGATGGAATCTTTTTCAGTTTTGTGTGAAGACAGAAAAGGGTGACGTGGGATTGTTGCCTAATGCAGCAGACGTGGGGATCAAAGAGGAGGAACCGTCGTCTGGAGAAGAATCCACGCCTGATGATTTGGAATGCAGTGAGGCTGTGGAGAGTGAACCAGAGGTAAATGTGTATCACGGCTATAAAGGATGAGTCGATTGCACTTTTTTTCCATTCCGATTTCAATAGGGTGGTTTCCTATTATTTTTTTATTGCCTAAATCGAAAGATTATTATTCCTGGAGTACATATTTCATGCTTTTAGATTTTTAAATGACGATACCTATTTTTCTATATGAATAAGGATTATTAATACCTTATCAAACGAGGAAAACTATCCGACCATTGGCAGTTTTAATAGGTGATTATTAATACATTTTTCTCTGAGCTCTGTGCCTCATGCTTGCATTGGTAACCTCAAACAATGTAAAATCTACTCATATAGAAACTATGTCCCTGTGACGTCACGTGGAGTGGCATCGCATGGGCGCCAATCTGGCCTTTTTCAAATGAGGTTAAAATTGACCATTGCCATTCGTCTAAACCGGTATTTCTAAAACCAAATAATTTTTATGTTACAAATACACTAATGGTGGCTAACGAAACGCAATCAATGCCTTTCGTTTTCTTTGATGAAGGAAACTACCCTATTCCGATTCCTTAAAATCGATTCCCGATTCTCGATTCCGATTCAATCGATTCTTATTCTTTCTAACTGGTGGGATATTGATTCATCTGAGGCATTGCTGTCATTAAAATTTAATAATTGAACGGAATGAAATAAAAATAGCCACGGTGGTTACATTGGGGGCTATCCTCTCATACCCAAGTCGACTTGCGCCGTGGTTTTTGTATTCCATTCTGTGTGTGCCGCGGACTGTTGTGACACAAGTCAACAACCAATTACGTGCAGGCATTGGAGAGTATTAAACAGTTTCGGTGAGTCGACACTAGTCGACGCGTGAGTCACATGAGTGGAAAGCACCCATTGTCGTTTGGCAGTGGGGGCTAAACAATAACGTAGTGTTAATTGCGTCCTTACATACCAGAGCAGCCAGGCAGGTGCACGGTGGCGGCCGAACGCAACTTGTCGAGTCTGCCTGGATGCAGTGGCGGCTTATGCCAAGCAAGTTTCAACCTTCTCAAGGCTTTCGTTGATGAAACTGGGCTATACAAATGCGAATGTGTCTAAATTTTTATTATTGACGCAGACGTGTGTTAGTCTATGAAAAAAGTTACATTAAAAAAAAACCGCTCTCTGCACGTATTTACTTTTTTTCACAGGAAAACTCGCTCTCTGCACATTTTTGTTATCATCAGACTTCAAATATCATTCGAAAATGAAAAATATAAATTTCAAATATTATATGCTAAAACTGGTGGTCCAGATGAATTCTCCGATGGTGATTTGTAATGGCAATAATTTGATTTGCCATGACCAGCGGTTAATGAAAGAATGAAAAATGCATGCATTGCTTCCCGATCTCATGGTTTCCAATTTTTTTCTCTGAGAGTTGCTCATGAACACGCACCATTTCAGGGTTTGTCGGTTTGTCGCTCTTGCCGACATTTTCATGTTTCCGAGGCCTCTTTAGGTATTGTGGCGATCGCCGCCATGTTGTTGCTTGTCTGCTATAAATTAAGTTCATGGCAATATTTATTTATTTTAAAGGATAACATGAGTTTCTTTTTCCCCTATGTTTGTCTCAACTGTTGATTTATTAGGGTGGTTTCCTATTATTTTTTTATTGCCTAAATCAAAAGATTATAACTCCTGGAGTACGTATTTCACGCTTTTAGATTTTTAAATGACGATATCTATTTTTCGCGATTAAATGAAAAGTTAAAAATTTCAAGTGCGCGAAAATGCGACACGTAAGTATGAATGCCGGGAAATCTCTCCGTCTGGCTCCCGCTGCCGCCCTGTGAGATGACCTTGAAGTGAGGCTTAGCGCTGATACGACGCAGGCTGCTAGCGGGTAGCTGAGTACCCTGCTGGCTGGTAGTGCTTGGCTTAAATAACGATTATTAATACCTTTTCAAACGAGGAAAACTTTCCGACCTTAGCCAGTTTTAATCGGTGATTATTAATACATATTTTCCTGACCTTTGCGCCTCATGCATGCATTGGTAATCTCAGACGATGTATAACTTCTATCTGCTCGTATAGAAACTAGGTCCCTGTGACGTCACGTGGAGTGGCATGGCATGGGCACCAATCTGGCCCTTTTCAAATGAGGATAAAAATGGACCATTGCCATTCGTCTATACCGGTATTTCTAAAACGAAATAATTAGTATATTATGAATGTACTAATGGTGGGTAACGAATCGCAATCAATGCCTTTCTTTTTCTTTCATGAAGGAAACCTACCCTTTTGTATTTTGTAATTTTTGAGTAGTGCGAAGTGAATGTAGATGTATAGGAGTGTGTGCTGTTTTTTTTAAGAAGTGATTTGAAAATTCAGACACGTCTCAACTTCTGGGGCAACCTGGTCCCTCTAATGTTCCCACTCACTACACAACCTTTAGCAGGAGAGGAATTTTGCAAACAATATGCGACATCAGGAGAGATAGCACTTTCATTGCTGCAATTGCATTCACAGCATCTGTCACGTTTCATAAAATTTTGGTAAACGTTTGCAGCCAGTGGTTGTTTAAGTGATCAATATCCTGCCAAAAATGGCTTAATTGACACCCCATGAATTTAACGACATTTAGACTGTGAAAACCTGGAAAGAAACGTGAATCTTATGATTTAGATACAGTGGGAAGCCTGCTTCACTTTTATACAATCAACCCTCGCTGAGTGCAAGGGTCTAGTTCCTAGGGGTCTTTGCAATAATTAATTTTCACTATTTGAGACCATTTTAACGTTGGGAAGATGTGCTCCTGGTAGCATAGGTGTTAGGTATTGAATTTACAATAAACCTTATACTTTCCTGTTGTTAGCCTTAGAAAACCTTATTTATATAAACATTTATACAGTGGAACTTGGTTATACGTTCCTCCTTAGTATGTTTTCCTCTTTAGTACGGCGATTTCTCTCGGTCCCGGTACCATCGGAACAAAATATAGGCAAAAGTATTTGGTCGGTACGTTTGAAAAAATTGCACTTTCCTGGTTAGTACGCTCAATTGCTTGCTGTGACGCAACCCGCAATTCGTTCTCTAATATCTTCTTACGGGTCGTAAACCTCCGAATTCATGATTTAATTTATTATTATTAGCCATTAACACATCTCTTTCATTGACAGTCATTTATCCAAATGCAATTCTTGTGACATGATGAATAATAAAATGCGGTCATTTTTCGGGAATGTCTGACTATGAAAAACTACAGCCAATGAGAAGCCCCAATTTTCCCCACCCCTAGCTCCTCACCTTCTGTTGCCTTTGGAGTGCCCGCTGCTGCGCACAAATTTTGCGAGTGCTCAATTGTTGCCATTGCACGAGTTATCATGATGAAGAAATGAGTCATATCCAATTCCCACTTTATCTAAAGCAGTACTGCACGTACTCCGTTAACTGGACGTCGAGTACGTGCGTATTTTCTTGACTACTGTTTTGGGAGCAGACGATGATCTGGATCTTCACGCGAAGCTTAGCTTAAAAATACTTAATCCCGGAGCGGAAGCAGACGACATTTGACAAATTTTGAAGTAAAGACAAAGTAAATTTCAACTGTATTATATAAAGTCTTCTTGTAATTACGTCGTAATCTAATAATCCTGCGTGTTATCAATCGATATATCGATCGAACAACAATCGATATGGTATCATTCCAGGAGCGAATGTGTACGGCTATTGCCGTAATTTTAAGGTCATATAATTTTGTCCAATTTTTATGATGTATAAAAACAACCTGTTGACATACTCAGGGTTGTTGTTATATTCTCTGAGAACGCTGTGAGAAAGAAGAAATGACTTAGCATCACTTTTCCTCTTTCTATAAGTACATATATAGGATAAATCACGGGAGATAGAAGCCTTTTTCAAGTAATTGTCTTCAGGAAATCTATGAAACATTGTGATTTTTATTCTGATGGTATTGTTTTTCAATGTAGCGCTCATTTTCTTCACTTTAAATGTGAAAAGAGTACAGGAAGGGGATCTTGAATGCGTTTCCCATGAAAACTACCGGTTAGTAATTAATGTAATTATGACGACTTTTCCACAGATTGCAATTACCCCAACTGCTATTATTTACTTTCCTTGTTAGTACGTTTTCCTGGTTAGTACGTTCACTTTTTGTGGTCCCTTCAGAAACATACTAAACAAGTTCTACTGTAGTTTAAAATATCTCTAAAGATAGTAGGCATGCATTTAAAGATGTTTTTTCCCGTTGAAAACAGTCAAGTTCTCTGAAATGATGTACATGATGGCAGAGCACCAGTTTTCCATTCTGGTTGCGTAGTGAGACCTAACTTTGAGACTAAGAAAAGACGTCCAATAATTTTTGGGTGCATTGTTAGGGCAACGGTTCAAGGTAAACAAACAATCGGTGCTGTCTGCCATGTCGTGTCGGAACATAAATTATCACTGCAAATACTCTCATATCAAGTCAAAAGTAGACTCATCTTGTCATGAAACTATGTTTTCTATGCATAGCAAGGTTTTCGGGTTGACCTCCGCGTCGATTCATCTTCAAGACGACAGTTACGCCAGCTGCAAAGCCGGCTTTGCAGCTGGCGTCTTCAGGTACAAAGTAATTGATGCAGGTTTTTGCCTGTCTTATATAGACCTGGGTTTGGGCTAGGAGCGTTCTGATTGGTCCGTTTGGGTAAGTATCTCTTCCAAGTGTTTGAGAGCGAGTAGCTGTCCTCCCTGTTGAAAGTGGGAAGGACCAGCACAGAATGTGGACTTTGAAAGTGCAAAAATTATCGACAGAGAAAAGCATTACTTTCCCGGACTCATAAGAGAAGATATCGAAATAGCGATAACATCCACTGTCGTCATGAAGATGAAACGATGCGGAGGTTAACCCGAAAACCTTGCTACGCATGCTTAACCACCCCGGGAAAGTCTACATCAACATATGTTTTTTATGGTTGTATGTAAACGATATTGGTTTCTCAAAAGCGTACCAAGTGCGAAAGGTGAAAAATATTAATGTATGTATCCACAGAAACAAGGTGATTTATACCAATATATTTAACTTATTATACTTTAGCCAATTTCATTATTTATTTCACTGGATGGGTATAATGTGGTAGTACCTTTCAATTGTGTAACTGTACAATTTAAAATGGTTTGTGTGATCTCGTCTCCCGTAATATCCATTGTAACGTGGATTCTTCAATCGAAGTGATCTGCAGACGAACTTTGGCCGGCATGTTTTTGTAGGGTGTAGGGCTGGTTCGGGTACCCTACATCAAGTAGGGCCTGTTTAGTTCCAAAAACAGCCTTGAGCAGTAGGGCTTGATGTGACTTATGTAGGACGAGATCGGTTTATGTAAGGGGCTGATGACGTATCCAGGGTTGGTTCGCCCTACAGGGTCGACCAAGAATACGGGCCTAAAGGTTCTTTCTCTTAGTTGTTTGTTTTGTTTTCAGTCAGCGGATGAAAGTTCTTCGCAACGGGATGCCTCCGATGAAGAGACTCAGCCCGCAGACTCAACTGGAGGGGAAAACAGTGTCGCTTCAGCCACCGGTGTGTACAACCAAAGAATGATGGTCTCTGAACTCAGAACCCTGGAATGTCACTAATGAACTCCTTTTTTTATTTGGGTATAGTGAAATGTATTTATAACGAACTCCAGTATAACGAAGTATTCAGTATAATGAGGCATTCATTATATCGAAATTATTTTCCGTCCCGTATAACGAAATTTCCCATATAATGTATTTCATGGTTTCCACTCAACCGTAAATGAGCCGTGAAAGAATTTCAATGAATGATGGCAGTGGACTCATGAACTGCGTAGTATAGTAAGTAGTATCCGATGAATAGATGCACTATTGAATATTATTGAATAGCTAAATATTTCTTTTCTTTTACGTATCATTTATAATAACCTGTCCTAAATAACTCATTCGGGGCCATCCCTTGCCCTTCTAAGATTGTTTTAATCAGGCCATCATGCCATAAAATGCCGCCAACTAAGGTCTTCAGCTCAAGGTTTTTAGGAGGCTTCTCTTTTCTCCCAATCTTCTTAGCACTTTCTCATTACTTACACTGTCAATCCATTTTATATTCACCATTCTTCGGTAGCACCGCATTTCAAATGCTTCCACTCTGGACTTCTCTGCTGTTGTCAACGTCCAAGCCTCGCTTTCACAGAGAAACATGCTCCATGTGTCAGTGGCGCAGCAAGGGGGGATTTTGGGGGATAAAACCTCCCATCTCCCCCAGAGCTCAGAGAAATTTTAAAGTTGAATCCATTTTACTTAATGGGATTGATATTACTAATTGAATAGTGTAAGGATTAAAGGGATATAAAATATCCCTCAGAAAGCCGTAAAACTCACCGTGTTTTGAACAGTTTATCTTTAAATTTCCTCAATTCATTAATCTCGCACCTACTGCTTATCCTGGTGGGTATTTCATACCCCCACACATCACGGTATTAGTTGCACCTTAACCACTTCCCCCAGCCTTAATTCCTAGCTGCGCCCCTGCCATATGTAGCATCTGATGAATTGTTTCCTTACTTCTATGCTTGTATTCCAAGCTGTAAGTATGAATAAATTTTTGTTGTACTTAATTATGAAATTGTTGTTATTTTTCAAGTGCCCCACTTTCTCTCCCTTTATATCCATATTGCCTTCAATCTTCATTATCACCATATTACGAATGCTTCCACTCTTGACTCCTCTGCTGCTGTCAACGTCCACCCAAGCGTATATGCATATTAACCTGTCCGCATTTTATTTTTCATTGGTATTTATAATAATAATAAATTCGTTTATTTCGTGGGCCTCGTGGCCCATGAGAAAATTATTGTACAACTTTTACAAGTTCAGCATGACATTACATTCATAAAAGAAAACAAAAAATCAAAAGAAATAAAAAAGATTCACTCGTTGCAGACTGCCGTTAACTTACAGACCATTCGGCGAAACAATATTAAAGAAAGGAAAAATATCATACTGCGATATAACTGACTAATTATTACAAGAAATTAAGGCGGCAATTTATTATGACAATAGTGTCACACAAAAAATATTTTCTAAAAAGATAAATGACAGATTGGTATAACACTCTAATTTAACACAATTTGAAACTCAATATTCTGCAACAATATGTTTGAGCCATGAATGTGTTTGAGAAGATTACTGTACAACTTATACAAGTTCAGCGTGACATTACATTCATAAAAGAAAAGAAAAAAAGAAATACAAAAGAGTCACTCGTTGCAAACCGCCGTTAACATACAGACAATTTGCAACTATGTTTATGTACAAATGGTGAAAGTCACAAAGTTTTTTCATTGCTGAAATGGGTTGTAATTTTAAGTTGGTCGAGTAAATGCGACAGGTTGAAATACTTGTGATTGAGTGTGTGATTGAAATTGTTGAGCGCGATGTCCGTTTTCTTTTCGTTCGCAGACGCTTGCGCGGCCACTCCCTCTCCCAGCATAGCGTTGCGATCTCGTCCTAAATGCGATGCGGGTGCAGGCGGCAAAGCAGTGCTGCCATCTAAGGAAGAGGCACAGCGTGGAGAGAAGAGGACACGAGAGAAGTCTCCGTTGGGAGGGGAGGGGAGGATTGATGAGGGGGCTGGTGGGAGAAAAACTGGAGTGGCGAGGCCATCCAACCAGAAGTCAAAAGGTATCTTTTGAGTCTACTGCACTCTGAACTCTGAAGGCTGGAATGACACTCATGAACTCCTTTTTTTTTTTTTTTTTTTTGGGTACAGGCATCCCCCGAGTTACGTAAGAGATGCGTTCCGGCAGACTCTGCGTAAGTCGAAATTTACGTAAGTCGAACCTTTGCGTTAGTGCTTTAGAGATTTCGATCGGCGCGGTGAAATTCTCAGCAGAGAAATGCGCGGTAAATTCTCGGTGCAGTTTCATTCAATTCACTGCGATAATAATGAACTCTACCGCGTATTCTTACGTTATTAGATACAAAATCGATAAACATTAATATAGTCTGGGAGTTGCATCTCGAGCTTTGCCAATCAAAATGCGTAATATTATTTCCATAGTTGACTGATTGCGTGGATTCGGGAAAGTACGGTATCTCAATGCTATAATACTAAACTGAATACTTAAATTGATTCATTATGTTATACTTTGACCTAAGGGCCCAAAGAATGCATTGTCTACCTACATTTAATCATTATATCTTCTGCCTTTTATATATTACGTTTACCGATGAATCTGGTGGTTTCACTGTCACAGTTAATACACGTAGGAGGAGAGTCTAGGATTACGAACAAATAACACACAAAAAATACCAGTAAATTACTATATTCTTAGATACATTCACACGCACATACCCTCAATCTTTCACGCACGGAAATATACTTTTATTATCTCATATCTCAATAAAATAACGTGAAAATATCATCATTTGAATATTTACTGCGCTGGAAACATCGAACATCGAAGAGTATTTCCAAAGCACGAAGCTAATTAAAAGTGAGCTTTTATTCAGCCAACTCCGTCATTAACGTGCAACATAGTTAGTGGGGAAAAGATTTCAATGACGCAATATTCATTTACAGTTGCACACAATATGAGAGAACTAGAAAATGCAGCTTAATAAAACTTTCCGCCAGAAACATGTAAACAATTACGCAATTAATATCGTGTGTCAACTTTTCCTTAACTTTTCCGCGGCGTTCATTGCCAACACTCAAAATTTCAATGCCGTTACGTGGGTACTAAACAATTCTTTTCCGCAATAAAAATTTCTGCTTGAACTTCATTTTCTTTTAATTCCATAGATGTAAACTTAAGGATACAATTTTTAAATAGTTTAAATTCGGAGTTAGGGTGTGCATGCCGTATAACAAGTTGTAACGTACAGAAATGAGCGCAACCACATCCATCGCTAGAACTGCAAATTTTCACGTTGATTATTGACTTGGGATTTATAAGCGATTTTTCTACAGAAATTAATGAAAATTCCTTCGAGGAATGACAAAAATGGGTCACTTTGTTATTTTTAGCACGTAAAAAACTCGATAACTATTCAATTTTTTTTCTACCATAGGTCGAACGAGCGAATATCTACTTCTTCGCGCTCGCATTCGAAAATTAACGTAATCATTTGAAATACGGTTATCACTTACGTAAGTACGGATTTATGTAAGTCGAGACATACGAAACTCGGGGGATGCCTGTACAGTGAAATGTCTTTATAACGAACGCCAGTATAACGAAATATTCAGTATAATGAAGTATTCATTATAATAGTATAAATTATAGCTGCCCTTGCACTGCAATGACGAGATAGACTCGTCATGAACTTCTGATGCCAAATCACACAATGACGAGTTTAGGTCATCATCAGACTTAAGAAATTTAGGACTATTTAGGGCAACAAATAGATGCGTGGATAATATAGATATATTATCTAAAGATGGGGATAGACGGCGCAAATAATTTGAAAACAGATAACCCAATCTTTCACTTAAATGTCTTGTAATGTTCTTAATTTATGTAAAACAAACAATATATTATTATTTATGCACTTATTCTGTTATTTTAGAGTGCTTCCCAGACTCAATGAGAGCTTTATTAGCCAGTAAGTTAATGTTTATTAGTAAGAACTCCTCATGAACTCCTTTTTTTGGGTACAGTGAAATGTCTTTGTGTGGTCCCAGTACCATCCGAACAAAATACAGTAACACCTCCACTTATCATACCGAGGAGATACCTCCGAGACGGCCTAACTACCTCCACAAATCATGCCGAGACAACAAATAAATGCAGCCGTGATTACGTGCATGGAATGATATTTTCAGCGATAAATGTTTCACTCTTTTTTTATTATATACAGTGGAAGCCCCTTATAACGACAGCTGTTGGGAACAGAGAAATCTGTCGCTATAGTGAGTTGTCGTTGTTACCGAATGCAATCACATCGTCACAAAAAAATCACTCATCAGGCGTCACCACGGCTGTTTCTGCTGAGAGGCGAAAATTGCAGCATGATAGCCGTTTTAAATCATTATTTTGAACATTTAATTCACTAATGATCATATTCACATGCAATCTATGATCAAATCATATGTAATTATGCAGGATGCTATAAGCCGAGGCATTAAGAAGTCGATTTTAAAAGTCCTAGCTTCAGACTCACTCGTACTGAACTGTGCATTATGAGCTGTTATTATCCTTATTTCTTGGATGCTCCAAATATACATGTCATAACTACCAGTTATGGCTATGCATCAGACTATAGGGAAGTACACTAGTGTTTCAAATGCACCAAACACATTTTTTAAATTAGAGTTCAGAATAACATAATGTCGTAAAACCACAGTTTAAATCCTAATAGTGAATACTTGATTCGAGATAACCGTCCGAAATATGGAAAAATTCAAAGGCCGCTAAAACGGGTGTCCATGTTGAATATTGGCCGTGACGTCACAAGGCAGTAGCAGAAGGCAGCTTCTACGCCGTTTAGTTCTACCACTATTATTGCATAGAAAAATTACTGAATTTGAGGGTATCCGTTTTTTGCTGTCATAAAATATCTTCAGAATATATATGTGGCTGCTTCTCTTTTGAGTACATGACTTCATCATTGCGTAATATATTAATATTCATTTACGTGTCAACTTCAAGTTTGGAAAGAGTAGGTAGTGCGAATAGCAAATTGAATCTTTAATAAAAAGATGATGGTATTTATTTTTAGCTGGGTATATTTTGGCACAATGCCGTTTATCATGCCAAAACTTTTTTTTGTAAGAACTGAGTCAAACGAATAAACCTATTTCAGACGTTTGCTGCGAGACTTATTCGTTGCGTATGTACTCACGCCGGCCGGAACGTTCGCCCTTCGCAACTAGAATCGTGGGATGTTAGCCTTATTTCCGTGCTTGCTGGTTGTTGCAACGGTTCGCTGTTCAGGATGGGTTCAAGAAAAGTTAATCTTGGTTGGGAGAAGGAAAATTCCAACGATTTATAAATGGTATACCAAACTTTGATGTATTTATGTGAACTTTTGAAAAAGGAGGACAGGTTCAACGCTCCATAGAAATGCGAGGCGTTAAGGCTAACAAGGGGAGACCACGTACTTTGCTCCGTCTTTTTCAATTAGGGCCTTAGTTAGGCTGTAATTAATTAATTTTCATGCGGTACTTTTCACAAGTCCTATATTAATCCAAAATATCTTCAAATCTGTAGTGGGTTAGTTGGGGTAGTGGTAACGTGTACGAATCCCACCATTAGGACCAGGGTTCAAGTCTTCGTCTTGGCAGTATATTTTGTTGTTTTCATTGTGATCGTACGGCGTCAAGTTTATCATTAATTTTAATTGCAGCAATAATAGACATGAGACAATATTTTTATCATCATAATGGCGTTTAGGTATTTTAGCAGTGTTATAAAAAGGCAGAGATACGGCGACTACAAGAGTTGATGTGCGCTAAAATGTTAATTTTTTCTTTGCTTATACTGACTAAATTCCACATTAAAAATGAAAACCACTCTTACAAGAGCACATATCTCTAGAGGCTCGCGGCAAGCAACAATATGCGTACAGACATAATTAATAAGAACACAAGACGAATATAAAATGTCATATATCTCGAACACTTGTAATTCACATTACTCCAAAGGGAGTTTACTTACTCAGTACCTACCTCAGTACCTATTACTCAGTACCTACCAGTTTATCTCAGTAGCAGTGCTAAAAGAACCATTCCGAAATATAATTTCAATTAACAAATAGGATGAAATAAAAGTTGATAACCCTGGACTGGGCGCGCTGGCGTATAAAATACGTCAATCTTTGAAAACCAAGGATCTCAACATCGTACGTACATTCTGGGCTAGAATGGTCTCGTGTATTCCTACAATGTACTTTGACTGCCTATATTGCGAGTTTTCAATGTTCGAGGTATTGTAACTAATTTTTTAGATCAGCAAGATGAACCCGTCACCATAGTGGAGTATAAATTACGCCGCGCGACCTGCCGTGTACCTTTATATCTGTATCACCTATAATTGTACTAATTTCAACTAATAAAGATTAACTTTAACAAAAATCGTTTGTTATCATATATGCACATATCATGGGCAAAGTACACATTTTGCCTGGTCGTGTAAAATAACAGTCGCGCCATAATTCTTTAACCAAACTACTTTCAGTTTATACATTACATAGGTCTACGCCACAGTGTATACTCTGTGCCTACGTGGAAGATGCTATATTTTGACTCAACACACTTTCTGATATGACTGAGGTACCTATTAAGTAAAGTATAATAATATAAATATCAATTTGATCTTACAATACCTTCAAATGATCTTCAAAACAGAATATCATCGATAGGTAAGAGTCAGGAGCAGCCTTGAACCATTTATTCCGTATGGCTTGTGCTTAAGGCACGGGAATGAATATCTTCTCCAGGCTTTTGTTTCGACGTCGAGATGAAATTTGGAACGAAAACTCATTTATAATTCTTTTTTGAATTCATGTTTTCCGTACTAGCCGACAGTTTTAGGAAGCAAACTCCACCGATTCCCGGAAACTCTCGCCGCGCTAAAGAAGGCGACGGAATACAGCGATCTCCACTGGTACTACTGCCTTGTGACGTCACATTTCAATCAAGATGGAGGCACTGTGTTTCATCGCAACATGAAATTTTCCGACTTTCAAACCATTTTAAAGTGCATACCCCAGATGCATGAAATAAAAGTGACTATACTAATGTTTCTTTTTTAGGCTAAACTTTCAAATTCAGCAATAAAAAAAAATTAGTGCACTTCCCTATTAAATGCTAAAACTTCGGAATCTGTTCAAAAATTCATACCTTCTATCTTTCCGAGTAGTAATGAAAAAGATGGGTGACTGCTGCAATTGGGTGACGAAAGGAGCGTGATAAAATTTTAGGGTTCCACATGAGCATTGCAATTCTATCTTTTTCAGGTTAACGGCGGAATGAAGGTGGAAGTAATCTTCTTATGCTTCAAGTCTGCCTGTATGAATGGTTTACTATCGTGTTTCAAATCAGCCGACTCAAATGCTATCGGAATCATGAAACCGAACAGCATTACGGCATCTAAAAGCATATTAGTCATATCAATTATCTTCGGTGGAAAGGGTGAAAAACTGTTTCAAATAAATAGAAGGACAAATGATAAATGAAGCCCACTCTTTGTTTGTCTATTAGCAATATTTATGTTTCGTAGAGATTCACGCAATCAGACGCAATATCAGCGGACGTAGAGACCTCAAGCGGGAGTAGCGCACACTTGATGATAGGAATGCTGACTGGAACTGAAAAACGCTCGTAGTGTTAGGCGGCAATAACACAATTTTAACGTTTCTTAGTTCTATTGGTGGGTGGGCTGGGCAATTGTCAATGAATAATAGTACTTTTTTATTCCTTTCACCAATCCTGGCATCAAACGCTCATAACCACTGCGTGAAGATAGCAGCCGTCATCCAAGCATTTTTATTTGCTTCGTAAGTGCAAGGGAGAGTTTTAACTCCCTTAAAACATAGGGGATGGGCGGATTTCCCCACCACGAACGGTTTTAACTTATCCGAACCATCCATATTGGCGCATAAAAGAACAGTTACGCGGTCTTTACTTTTCTTCCCTCCTTTGCAGGGGTCCGTTCGAGTGGCGAGAGTTTTGTCCGGGAGAAGGTTAAAAATATATGCCCGTCTCATCCGCGTTGTAAATATCACAGGGGCTGTAATTGTCCAAATAGTCTTTAAGGACCGGAGCCCAGCCTTCCACAGCATTAACATCAACACTTGATGATTCACCGGATAGTTTGTGAAGGGATATCCCCTTCCTATTTTTAAATTGTGCAAACCATCGATCTGAGCACTTAAAATTGTCTTCACCAAGCCTCTCACACAAATACTCAGCTTTAGCCTTCATCATTGGGCTGATGATAGGAATCCCTGCGGCTATTTGCTGGCAAAACCACGAGAAAAGAGCAGTTTCTTGCTGCGGATGCTCTCCGGGCCGCAGGTGTTTTTGGGTGCTTGGACGCCCTTCTTTAAGCACTGCCGAACGAATTTGTTCTTTTTTCTTTAAAATAGTGAACAATGTCGATGTATTAATTCCAAATCGCCTCGCTATTTCACTCTTTGAACACTCTCAACTTTCACAATCTGCAATAATTCTCATTTTGGTCTTTAAATCCAAGGACTTGCGTTTACCAGCCATGGTGCAAGCAGACGGGCGGAATAATTTTTAATCTCACTGCGGAGGCGCGGGAGGGAAATGACAAAAGAGCAATGAAATGTGTACTCGAGAAATTTATTATTGAAAGAAGAATAGGAGAATACGGAACATGTGGACGTCGACGTTGGCGGAAAAAATGCCGTTTTAAAAGCATTGAATTCCTGAGATGTGGCACGTGGTCAAAAAGTCAACCTGTCGTAATTACGAATGGCGCAAGAGAGGAATCGAGCCATTATCGCTAATACGAATTTATTTTACATTTAAATCATAGGGTTTAAAATGGTTCCTCGGGTAGCTGTCGCTAATTCGAGCTTGTCGCTATATCCCGTACTCGTTATAAGGGGCTTCCACTGTACCTTATTATGCTGTAATATTCAGATTAATCATTAGTTGTGGCCATTTTGTACCATATGAGAGCGTACCTAACTGTAAATAAGAAAAAACATATCCAACTGTCCAAATCATTTTAATTGACTGTTGAATTGAGAGAGATCACATGGTTTTCTCTCGAATCATGGTTAAAATCATGCGATAGCATTCGCTTTCTTTAATTATTCAAATATATATATGTATGTATGCCTTCACTGATGCATGCATGTGTGTTTAATCACATGAATATAATGGTTTAAAAGACAGTAGTGCCTTTCATATATTCGCATTCAAAGGATATGAAAAAATGGTGCATATCACTAAAACCTCTCTATAGTGAACCTCCATACATCAAGTTGCCCAAATTTTGGTCCCTTCCATTACGATGTAAAGAGGTTTCAGTGTACAGATAAAACTACAGTAAACTCCCGGTTATCCTAATGGCTAATGATGGGGAGAGACGGCACGGATAATCGGAAAATCACGGATAATCCAAACTTTCACTTAAATGTCTTGCAGTGTTCATAATTTACCTAAAACAAACAATATGTTATTATCATCATCATCATTAGTCAACAATCCTAAGGTTGGTTTGACGCAGCTCTCCATTTCTCTCTCCTATCCACTAATCTCTTCATAGCTACATATTTATTCTCTTTTACATCCTTTATAACCTGCCCTATATAACTCACTCGGGGCCGTCCCTTGCCCTTCTTCCCTTCCACTTGTCCTTCAACGATTGTTTTCATCTGGCCATCGTGCCTCCAAATGTGGCCAACTAAGTTGTCCCGTCTTCTGCTTAATGTTTTTAGGAGGCTTCTCTTTTCTCCCAATCTTCTTAGCACTTTCTCGTTACTTACACGGTCAATCCATTTTATCTTCATCATTCTTCGTTAGCACCACATTTCGAATGCTTCCACTATTGACTTCTCTGCTGCTGTCAACGTCCAAGCCTCACTTTCACAGAGAAACATGCTCCATGTGTCAGTGGCGCAGCAAGGGGGGATTTTGGGGGATAAAACCTCCCATCTCCCCCAGAGCTCAGAGAAATTTTAAAGTTGAATCCATTTTACTTAATGGGATTGATATTACTAATTGAATAGTGTAAGGATTAAAGGGATATAAAATATCCCTCAGAAAGCCGTAAAACTCACCATGTTTTGAACAGTTTATCTTTAAATTTTCTCAATTCATTAATCTCGCACCTACCGCTTATCCTGGTGGGTATTTCATACCCCCACACATCACGGTATTAGTTGCACCCGAACCCCCCCAGCCTTAATTCCTATCTGCGCCCCTGCCATATGTAGCATCTGATGAATTGTTTCCTTTCTTCTATGCTTGTATTCCAAGCTGTAAGTATGAATAAATTTTTATTGTATTTTAATTATGAAATTGTTGTTATTTTTCAAGTGCCCCACTTTCTCTCCCTTTTTAAGCATTTTGCCTTCATTCTTCATTATCACCATATTCCGGTTGCTGCAACTCTTGACTTCTCTGCTGCTGTCAACGTCCACCCAAGCGTATATGGATAATAAAATGTCCGCATTTTATTTTTCATTGTTGTTTATGTACAGTGACTCCTCGTTCTACGTCACCCCATTTTACGTCATTTCGCGATAACATCACAAAAATTTTGAGACCGTCATTTGTTTATCGCATCTTCGCCTCGCGATAACGTCAAGTCTTTTAAATTTCGCGCGAAAAAAAAAGGCGAAGTGGCGGGTGTTGCAGGTTGTTCGTTTTGCGGGCCATAATACAGTCAGTCTAAACGAAGTGTAAAACGGTGAGTTTATTCCTAATTGCGATAACGGTTTTAGCAAATTTTCTGCTAAATGAATTCTTGCGCAGGTGCGCAAGGTTTTACTTGACATAATGGCTTACAGGAACCTAAAAAGTGATTTCAAGGAATTTTTCCGAGTAGAACTATGAGTTTTTGTCGTCACTTTTTTTGCCATGCTCACAATAATTGTGGTTCCTGTAACTGTGACGATGTTTCAGCGATGATGATGCCCAGGTGACCGACGCTCGCCTTGGCGACCACGAAAGGCCGGGTGAAGCTGAAAAGCAAATGCGGGAAGATACAAAAATGGGGAAGGATTTACGTCATTGCTGCTATTGTCGTCTATGAAGACAGGAACTCGTATTTATGCCGTAGTCTGGCATTCCCATCGTAAAAAATGCCCCAGATATGATATGCTATAATTTTTTTACGTATGATTTGTGAGGTCTAGCAGCCGATATTCACTTTTAACGTTGTTTCTTATGGGATATTATGTTTCGATTAACGTCATTTCGTTTATCGCCACAATTTTTCAGGAACGGTAAGTGACGTTAAACGAGGGCTCACTGTACTTGATAATGGCTTGATAGCTGGAGTAATTTTTTTAAGCAAATGGTGAAAGTCGCAAAGTGTTTTTCATTGCTGAAATGGGTTGTAATTCTAAGTTGGTCGAGTAAATGCGACAGGTTGAAACACTTGTGATTGAGTGTGTGAATGAAATTGTTGAGTGCTATGTCCGTTTTCTTTTCGTTTGCAGACGCTTACGCGGCCACTCCCTCTCCCAGCATAGCGTTGCGATCTCGTCCTAAATGCGATGCGGGTGCAGGCGGCAAAGCAGTGCTGCCATCTAAGGAAGAGGCACAGCGTGGAGCGAAGAGGAAACGCCATAAGTCTCCGTTGGGAGGGGAGGGGAGGATTGATGAGGGGGCTGGCGGGAGAAAAACTGGAGTGGCGAGGCCATCCAACCAGAAATCAAAAGGTATCTTTGAGTCTACTGCACTCTGAACTCAGAACGATGGAATGTCACTCATGAACTCCTTTTTTTTTTTTTTTGGGTACAGTGAAATGTCTTTATAACGAACGCCAGTATAACGAAATATTCGGAATAATGAAGTATTCATTATAACAAAATTATAGCTGCCCTTGCGCTGCAATGACGAGTCTATCTTGTCATGAACTTCTGATGCCAAATCACACAATGACGAGTTTAGGTCGTCATCAGACTTAAGGAATTTAGGACTATTTAGGGCAACAAATAGATGCATGGATAATATAGATATATTATCTAAAGATGGGGAGAGACAGCGCAAATAATTTGAAAACATAGATAACCCCATCTTTCACTTAAATGTCTTGTAATGTTCTTAATTTATGTAAAACAAACAATATATTATTATTTATGCAGTTATTCTGTTATTTTAGAGTGCTTCCCAGACTCAATGAGAGCTTTATTAGCCAGTAAGGGATCTTTTTAGCGGCGATAACATGGTTTTACTCATATTATTAATACTCCATGTAAGGTCTGGTTTCAAAAAAACCACACGTATGTATCTAACTTTTGAGTCTACTGCACTCTGAACGCTGGAATGTCACTTATGAACTTATTTTTGTTTTTGGGTACAGTGAAACGTCTTTGTGTGGTCCCAGTACAATACCAAAAAAATACTGTTGAATTTAATGCCTCATATATAAAATCAACTTCTTGAATACTGCGCCAATTGCAGGGAATCTTAAGGAACGCTTGAAACAACAACTGCACACGTCAGATTTTACACCACAAACTGAACTGCACTTAATGCACTGATGCCACCGCATGGAGGCGCCACAAACACCGCTTACAGATACATCCACAAGGGGGCAGCACATATAGATACAAAAATAGCAGCCAAATACAAAAAAATACATATTGAATCTTGTACAATCTTAACAAATACAGTAACACCTCCACTTATCATACCGAGGAGATACCTCCGAGACGGCCTAACTACCTCCACAAATCATGCCAAGACAACAAATTAATGCAGCCGTGATTACGTGCATGGAATGATATTTTCAGCAATAAATGTTTCACTCTTTTTTTCTTATTGTAGACCTTCATTATGCTGTAATTTTAAGGTTAATCATTAGTTTGGCCATTTTGTTCAATATGAGACCATATCTAACAGTAAATAAGAAAAAACGTATCCAACTATCCTAATCATTTTAATTGACTGTTGAATTGAGAGAGATCACATCGTTTTCTCTCGAATCATGGTAAAAATCAAGCGATAGCACTCGCTTTCTTTAATTATTCAAATATATATATGTATGTATACCTTCACTGATGCATGCATGTGTGTTTAATCACATAAATATAATGGTTTAAAAGACAGTAGTGCCTTTCATATATTCACATTCAAAGGATATGAAAAAATGGTGCATATCACTAAAACCTCTCTATAGTGAACCTCCATACATCAAATTGCCCAAATTTTGGTCCCTTCCATTACGATGTAAAGAGGTTTCAGAGTACAGATAAAACTACAGTAAACTCTGGATTATCCGGGCTAATGGTGGGGAGAGACGGATAATCGGAAAATCACGGATAATCCAAACTTTCACTAATATGTCTTGCAGTGTTCATAATTTACCTACAACAAACAATATGTTATTATCATCATCATCATTAGTCAACAATCCTTAGATTGGCTTGACGCAGCTCTCCATTTCTCTCTCCTATCCACTAATCTCTTCATAGCTACATACAGTAAGTCCTCGTTCTATGTCACCCCGTTTAACGTTACTTCGCGATAACGTCACGAAAATTTTGATACCGTCATTCGTGTATCGCACCTTCGCTTCGCGATAACGTCAAGTCTTTTAAATTTCGCGCGAAAAAAAAGGCGAAGTGGCGGGCATTGCAGGTTGTTCGTTTAGTGGGCGGTAATACAGTCAGTCTAAATAAAGTGTAAAACGGTGTGCTTATTCTTAATTGCGATTACGGTTTTAGCAAAAATTTCTGCAGAATAAATTCTTAGGTAGGTACGCAAGATTTTACTTGACATAATGGTTTTTAGGAACCTAAAAAGTGATTCCAAGGAATTTTTCCGAGTAGAACTCTGAGTTTTTGTCGTCACTTTTTTCGCCGAGCTCAAAATAATTTTGGTTCCTTTAACTGCGATGATGTTTCAGCGATGATGATGCCCAGGCGACGCTCGCCCGGGCGACCACCATAGCGAAGCCAAAAAGCAAATGCGGGAAGATACAAAAATGGAGAAGGATTTACGTCACCGCTGCTATTGCCGTCGATGAAGACAGGGACTCGTATTTATGCAATAGTTCGGCATTCCCACCGTAAAAAATGCCCCAGATATGATATGCTACCATTTTTTTCGCGTAGGAATTGTGAGGTCTAGGAGCCGATATTCACTTTTTACATTGTTTCTTATGGGATATTATGCTTCGATTAACATCATTTCGCTTATCGTCACATTTTTCAGGAACGGTAAGTGACAAATAGACGAGGACTCACTAAATGTATAAAATTTTATTCTAGGTATTTGAAAATGGTGTAATAGCTGAAACCGGTACTAAAATGGAATCTCTGTGAATTTTGTGGAAGTAACAAAGTGTTTTTCATTATTAATATGGAGCCCTTCTGCCACGTAAAAGCTTCTAGTTTCAATTCAACTTACTTTTCAATACGCCCTTGTACATTCATGCTCTCGGTGAATTTTTAAGAATTCCGTGGATATGGAGTCAAAGACTTGATTCAAATCCCTCAAAGATTTGATTTTGGATTGTATTCGTAAAAATTGCAGATTCAACGCATCCCTAATTACCCTTAACGAAAAAACTGTTTAAAAACTGTTGAAACTTTTTCAACAGTTAAGTGGGACCGCAGTTGAATCCATCAGTAACTGTAGAAAATCCAAAAGTGACTGATGAAACCCAGCAGTAATTACTGAAGTCCAACAGAATTTGTTGAAATCCAACAGGAACTGTTGAAAATCCAACACTAACTGGAGAAAATCCAACAGTAACTGGAGAAAATCCAACAGTAACTGTAGAAAATCCAGCATTAACTGTTAAAATTCAACAGGAGCTGTAGAAAATCCAACAGTAACTGTAGACATTCCAACAGTAATTGTTGAAATTAAACAGTAATTGTTAAAATTCAACAGGAACTGTAGAAAATCCAACAGTAACTTTTAAAATCCAACAGTAACTGGAGAAAATCCAACAGTAACTGTAGAAAATCCAACATTAACTGTTAAAATCCAACAGGAACTGTAGAAAATCCAACAGTAACTGTAGACAATCCAACAGTAACTATTAAAATTCATCAGTAATTGTTAAAATTCAACAGAAACTGTTAATATCCAACAGTAATTGTTAAAATCCAACGGTAACTGTTAAAATCTAACAGTAACTATTGAAATCCAACAGTAACTATTAAAATTCAACAGTAACTGTAGGAAGTCCCATGGCAATTGTTAAAATCCAACAGTAACTGTTAAAATCCAACTGGAACTGTTGAAAATCCAACAGTTACTTTTAAAATCCAACAGTAACTGTTAAAATCTAACAGTAACTATTAAAATCCAACAGTAACTATTAAAATTCAACAGTAACTGTAGAAAGTCCTATGGCAATTGTTAAAATCCAACAGTAACTGTTAAAATCCAACAGTAACTGTTAAAATCCAACAGTAATTGTAAAATTCATCAGTAATTGTTAAAATTCAACAGTAACTGTAGACAATCCAACAGTAATTGTTAAAATCCAACAGTAACAGTGGAAAATCCAACAGTAACTCTAAAAATCCAACAGTAACTGTAGAAAGTCCTATGGCAACTGTTAAAATCCAACAGTTTTTTTGTTACTAACAAATGACAATCTATTCATTCAGCAGGTGGCCCAGGAGGTGTTGGCAGCTTCCCTTGCGCAGATTGTGACTGCGTGTTCTCTAGCCGCAAGGATTTGACCAAGCACGTATACAAGACGCACCTGACGTTCATTTGCGATCACTGCAAGAGGGTCTTCAAGCAGAAAGCTAGCCTCAAATCGCACATCATGCGGGTACACCTCAACCTGCGCAACTTTGCGTGCTCCGAGTGTGGACGCAAGTTCAGCACGGCATGCGAGGTGAGGCTCCACGCGAAGCATGTGCACGCCAAAGGCCCAAAGGAGACTCCCTTCGAATGTGAAGAGTGCGGAAAACGGTAAGAGATTCCATTTTATTACCGGTTTCAGCTATTACACCATTTTCAAATACCTATAATAAAATTTTATACATACAGTGAGTCCTCGTTTATTTGTCACTTACCATTCCTGAAAAATGTGACGATAAGTCCAAGTCACTTTCCTTTCTTTTTATTTATTTATTTATTAACACTAGAACCACGGACGGGACTTTTTTGTCCCATCGCCCTTTGCAAATGTTTGCCATTCATGCACTACTGGTTTAATCCATTTGAAAGTACAGTGGAAGCCCCTTATAACGACAGCTGTTGGGAACAGAGAAATCTGTCGCTATAGTGAGTTGTCGTTGTTACCGAATGCAATTACATCGTCACAAAAAAATCACTCATCAGGCGTCACCACGGCTGTATCAGCCGAGAGGCGAAAATTGCGGCATGATAGCCATTTTAAATCATTATTTTGAACATTTAATTCACTAATGATCATATTCACTTGCAATCTATGATCAAATCATATGTAATTATGCAGGATGCTATATGCCGAGGCATTAAGAAGTCGATTTTAAAAGTCCCAGCTTCAGACTCACTCGTACTGAACTGTGTATTATGAGCTGTTATTATCCTTATTTCTTGGATGCTCCAAATATACATGTCATAACTACCAGTTATGGCTATG
Source organism: Ischnura elegans (assembly GCF_921293095.1). NCBI lineage: Eukaryota > Metazoa > Arthropoda > Insecta > Odonata > Coenagrionidae > Ischnura > Ischnura elegans. Next base: position 15,597,776 of record NC_060258.1, on the reverse strand, counting down.
CATCAGACTATTAAATGCTAAAACTTCGGAATCTGTTCAAAAATTCATACCTTCTATCTTTCCGAGTAGTAATGAAAATGATGGGTGGCTGCTGCAATTGGGTGACGAAAGGAGCGTGATAAAATTTTAGGGTTCCACATGAGCATTGCAATTCTATCTTTTTCAGGTTAACGGCGGAATGAAGGTGGAAGTAATCTTCTTGTGCTTCAAGTCTGCCTTATGAATGGTTTAATATCGTGTTTCAAAACAGCCGACTCAAATGCTATCGAAATCATGAAACCGAACAGCATTACGGCATCTAAAAGCATATTAGTCATATCAATTATCTTCGGTGGAAAGGGTGAAAAACTGTTTCAAATAAATAGAAGGACAAATGATAAATGAAGTCCACTCTTTGTCTGTCTGATAGCAATATTTATGTTTCATAGAGATTCACGCAATCAGACGCAATATCAGCGGACGTAGAGACCTCTAGCGGCAGTAGCGCACACTTTTTGATAGGAATGCTGACTGGAACTGAAGAATGCTCATAGTGTTAGGCGGCAATAACACAATTTTAACGTATTTTAGTTCTATTGGTGGGAGGGCTGGGCAATTGTCAATGAATAATAGTACTTTTTTATTCCTTCCACCAATCCTGGCATCAAATGCTCGTAACCACTGCGTGAAGATAGCAGCCGTCATCCAAGCATTTTTATTTTCTTCGTAAGTGCAAGGGAGAGTTTTAACTCCCTTAAAACATCGGGGATTGGCGGATTTCCCCACCACGAATGGTTTTAACTTATCTTAACTTATTGGCGCATAAAAGAACAGTTACGCGGTCTTTACTTTTCTTCCCTCCTTTGCAGGGGTCCGTTCGAGTGGCGAGAGTTTTGTCCGGGAGAAGGTTAAAATATATGCCCGTCTCATCCGCATTGTAAATATCGCAGGGGCTGTAATTGCCCAAATAGTCTTTAAGGACCGGAGCCCAGCCTTCCACAGCATTAACGTCAACACTTGATGATTCACCGGATAGTTTGTGAAGGGATATCCCCTTCCTATTTTTAAATCGTGCAAACCATCCATCCGAGCTCTTAAAATTGTCTTCACAAAGCCTCTCACACAAATACTCAGCTTTAGCCTTCATCATTGGGCCGGTGATAGGAATCCCTGCGGCTCTTTGCTGGCAAAACCACGAGAAAAGAGCACTTTCTAGCTGCGGATGCTCTCCGGGTCGCAGGTGTTTTTGAGTGCTTGGACGCCCTTCTTTAAGCACTGCCGAACGAATTTGTTCTTTTTTCTTTAAAATAGTGAACAATGTCGATGTATTAATTCCAAATGGCCTCGCTATTTCACTCTTTGAACACTCTCCACTTTCACAATCTGCAATAATTCTCATTTTGGTTTTTAAATCCAAGGACTTGCGCTTACCAGCCATGGTGCTAGCAGACGGGTGGAATAATTTTTAACCTCACTGTGGAGGCGCGGGAGGGAGATGACAAAAGAGCAATGAAATGTGTACTCGAAATATTTAAGGAAAGAAGAATAGGAGAATACGGAACATGTAGACGTCGACGTTGGCGGAAAATATGCCGTTTTAAAAGCATTGTATTCAAGAGATGTGGCACGTGGTCAAAAAGTCAACCTGTCGTAATTACGAAAGGCGCAAGAGAGGAATCGAGCCATTATCGCTAATACGAATTTATTTTACATTTAAATCATAGGGTTTAAAATGGTTCCTTGGGTAGCTGTCGCTAATTCGAGCTTGTCGCTAATTCGAGCTTGTCGCTATATCCCGTACTCGTTATAAGGGGCTTCCACTGTAACTGGATTTTACTCTTTTTTTATGCTCTTTCGAACTGTATCGAAAATATTGTATGATGTTTGGTTTGCGAGAAAAACGACGATTTACCTTGAACCGCAGGATGGGACTTTTTTGTTCCATGTGGGGAAAACATACAATTTCAGTTTTTTTCTGTAGACTTATTTTCTATTTAGCATGATAACAGTTTATTACGAAGGGGATCGATGCACAGATATCGTTATTCTGCCAGTTAGAAGCGCAGAAGGGAATAATCTGTGCACTGCGCCGGCCGCCTTCTCACGCAGCGCCGGTCGCGTCACCTCTGCCCTCTGCGTCTGCGGGTCTGAGCTTGCAACCAACACGCTTCAAAATAAGTTTACTGTATTCCTAGTTATACTTAATAAAACGTTTTAAACATTACCTAAACACATGTTTTGTTCACACAAGCCACAAAAAGCCGTCAATTATACTTAAACATGAGAGGATCAACGTATTTTGTCAATGGGATAAAAACGTCCCATGCCACAGTTTTGGTGGGGTTGGAAAGTTCGGCGGTTCTAGTGTTTAAGTTTATTACAAGCAGATTTTTATATTCTACAGCTGGAATTCTCTTCAAAAAAATAGTTTAATGTACAGGCGGTCCCCGACTTTCGTACACAATGCGTTCCCGAAAACTTGTACGAAAGTCGAATGTATGAAAGTCGAACCATTGACTTCCATACTAATTAGGGGTTACGTTCCAAAAGAGCGGAATATACGTACTAAAACTTTTTTTTTCACAGAATTCATTTCAATTGACTTAATTTCAATAATATGTCAATAAAACTCCTCAAACCATCTAATTTATTTCGAAAATATGCAGAAAATGTAAATAAAAGTTAAAAAAATGAACTCCGTTGGCTATCGAGTGAAACTTCCTCTTGGCGTTTAAGTTGACATTCCACTTATTACGTCCACTATAAATAAAAGGACATATCAAGTAGCATAACAAAATGTATTCGTTGAGCCCGCACTCTGGATACCTTTTAATTTTTATACCAAAATTCGATATTTGGCAGGTGACATTCGTGATCGCGTATATTCCGCATGTTATTCAAAAAAGACAAAAGACAAACGGAATTCGGGTGATATTTCGTGCAATATCGTTGCTGAAGGTTTACATGAATTAAACAGCACTCGAACGAAAAAACAATTAGAAAGAAGGTCTTACTAGTTTTATTGAAAGCTATTCGATGATGTCTAGTCAACTTCTTTTGAAAAATATCTTCAATGAAGGCCTTCTTCTTCTCCTGATGGAGGAGCCTATAGCAGGCAGTCTCTCTCCCAAATAAATCACCTAGATTAAAGTCAATTACCATCAATTCCCTTCATTATATACGTTCGTATTGTTCGCATATTCTGCCGATACTTCCATTTGAAACAATTGAATGTTGGGATGCGCAATAAACATCGTGGGAATTTAAAAAAAATTACCGACCAACTTCTGAAAGTCCGAATTTAGGGTACGAAAGTCGAGTAAAAGGTGTCAATTTTGAACGTACAAAAGTGCGAATTGTACGAAAGTCGAGTGTACGAAAGTCGAGGACCGCCTGTAGTCTGCTTTCTATTACTTGTTCCGAGATCCGAGTATTTTTGCCTCAAGCATCGCGTAGAGATATCCAAAGCATCGTCACCCGCCGTCAGTTCAGAAAAAGGGTATAACAATCATTGTGTGAGACATTCGCGAAGATGTTGGGAGTTGAAGACGTTCTCGAGGTGAACAGATGCGATCATCCATGCACTCCGAAGGGGATCCCATTCAGGTGCCTTATTCTCAACGACGATTAACACTTCCTGATAACATCCTCCGCCACCTACATGGATAAAATGCATATGTGCAAGTCCTACCTAAGTTCTCTAATGTAATTGTTTATTTAGATAATACAGTAGATTCCGGTTAATTGGGACATATCGGGACTTGTGCACTTTGCCCCAATGAAGCGGCTGCCCCAATTAGGCGAACTCTCTTGGCATAAAAAAATTTGTAATGGTAGAAAGAAGACTAAAGAATATTTACAATGCAACACCAGTTTATTGAAATATTAATTTGATTAATAAATCAGTGAGTTTAGTTAATTTATTATCATTTTTAAGAGTTATAACAATTTAGTTTAAAATATTTTTCACAGCCTCCGGCGACGCTGAATGAATGTCTTTTTTTGTCGAATGTCAAAGTTAAATGTGTTAAACCATCTACAGTCAAACCTTGATAATTCATAGTTCAAGGGACCGTCACTTTTTTCTTGCTCTAAGAGGTATCTCACTTACAAAGGTTCCAGAATGACCTCTCTAACATTAGGGTGGTTTCCTATTATTTTTTTATTGCCTAAATACAAAGATTATTACTCATGGAGTACGTATTTCACACTTTCAGATTTTCAAATGACCATATCTGTTTTTCGCGATTGAATGAAAAGTGAAAATTTTGAAGCGCGCAAAAACGCAACGGGTAAGCATGAATGCCGGCAAATCTCCATGTGACGTCGTTCTGGTTCCCGCTGCTGCAAGTTAGGTGACCTTGGGGCGAGGCAATGAGCGCTGATACTTTCTTTATATGAAATTTAAGAATTTTATCCTCATCACAGAGGTCACAAATATTACAGCCGAAGCTATTATTGATCCAGGTGTGCATGCGATAGGTACAGCCCTTTTTCTGACTTATTTATTTAGTTACGAGAATATAAATTTTAATAATTTGGTAAGAAAGAAAAGCTCAATGCACACGTGTAAATAATTTTGATGGGTAACGATTCCTAATGAAAATACATATATCGATATGAATTTATATCGATGGGACTCATTTTCTCCTTTGCTATTGACCATGACAAACTGCTAACATCAAATATGTTATCCATCGGAACCAAACTGAGAATTTATAAGACCATAACAAGACCTATCCTTATTTATGGAGCAGAATCATGGGTTATCGAGAAAAGAACGGAAAAGAAGTTAATAGGGCAGTTTCCTTCATCAAAGAAAACGAAAGGCATTGATTGCGCTTCGTTACCCACCATTAGTGCATTCATAATATACAAATTATTTGGTTGTAGAAATACCGGTTTAGACGAATGCTAAATGGTCAATTTTAACCTCATTTGAAAAAGGCCAGATTGGCGCCCATGCGATGCCACTCCACATGACGTCACAGGAACCTAGTTTCTACACGAGAGGATAGGAGTTATACATCATCTGAGATTACCATTGCATGAATGAGGCACAGAGCTCAGGGAAACGTCTCTTAATAATCTCCTATTAAAACTGGCTAAGTTCGGAAAGTTTTCTTCGTTTGATAAGGTATTAATAAACCTTTTTAAGCCTAGCGCAACCAGCCAGCAAGGTACTCTGCTACCTGCTAGCATCCTGCGTCGTATCAGCACTTAAAGCCTCACCCCAAGGTCACCTCACTAGCGGCATTGGGAATCAGAACGACGTCACGCGGAGTTTTCCCAGCATTCATACTTAGTCTTTGTGTTTTCGCGCACTTGAAAATTTTCACTTTTCATTTAGTCGCGAGAAATAGATATCGCCATTTAAAAATCCAAGATAGTGTAATGCGTACTGCAGGGGTAATTATCTTTCGATCTAGGCAATAAAAAAATTCATTATAGGAAACCACTCTATTGTAAATCTCATTTACCAATGCCCTATCTAATTTGATGATTCATTTGCTTCAAAGGTTTTCCTACAAGCGTTCGATGCGGATGCACGTTGATGCTATCCACAAGGGATTGAGGCCCTATGCGTGCACCCGTTGTCCGGCGCGGTTCTCGCAGAAGGACAACTTGCGCACCCACGTGCTGTCCGTTCACTCGGAGGAGAGGAGTTTCAGCTGCGATGTTTGCGCGCAGAAGTTCAAGCGGGCGGACCACCTCAAGTGTCACCGCGCAACGCACGAAGACCTGCGCGACTTCAAGTGCGCAGACTGCGGGAAGGAGTACAACACGATGAATGCCTTGCGTATCCACATGAAGCAACACAGTGGAATCACGTACAAGTGTCCCCAGTGCCCAAAGGTAAGCGCAATGCTTGTTCACTAACCCTAATACGAACGAAAGGAGTCACACATTTTATTTTATTAGTTGACAACTATTCAGTTTTGATTAGTGATAGTTCAAACTATTTGCTAAATTATTAATTCATTCAGTACGTATTTGCCTCTGGCTACTCTGTTTTGTTGTAAGATTAGCAAAGTTGTCCGTGTTTATTAATTACTATTTGTGCTTCTATTAATAAATCTGGCGGTGCTGGGATTCAAATGTGCTTATTTCTGCTTATTGTGAGTAATACGATATCGTATTATTCCTGGAGTACGTATTCGAGATGATCATGAATTACTAAGGTACTATTTGACACATCGCCAGCCCACATAGCACAAAATATCTTCTGGATAACTAGAAAATATCTTCAATGTCTTGGATATCTTAACCCTAATGCGGGCAAGGTGAGTCTCTTGGACTCATCGCATCATCTTTTTGAGAATTTTATCATGTTATTGAAATGTCAGCATATTGTAAATTTTTTACTTCTTCTAATGGTTTATTTCCTATAAATTAGAGTAATTCAAACTTCTCAACATCAACATCTAGTGTTATCAACGGGTCGTGCGATTAAAAATAGTGTGTGGAATGAAACGCAGTTATTTTATTTCATTCAACATGAAGCAATATTCACAATTTTAGAAACGCAGCGGTCTCTCAGATTGCACATCACCGGTTTAAGGGTTAAAATCTTGAATAAGCCATGAATTTTATCTACTGTGAAAAAAAAACCTGGAAATAGGAGTGAAATTCTTCGTAAAGCCTTAAAGAAATCTCTCAACCTTGAATTTAGAACTATGGTTAATGGATGAAAAGAAAAATTATATACAGTGGAACCTTGATAAAACGACACCCCACGGTGCACCAATAAACACTCGCTATAGCGAATTGTCGCTTTACCGGAGGTGGAGCAAATAATAGCCAATATACCTCATATTACTCCTTTATTTTTATTTTCTCGCTTAGACGTGTTTTGTGTTTTTTTGGCCATGGTGTGTTCTATCAAATGCTTTCTATTCATGCAACTCATGGACGTGCGGGTATGCTGACGACTGCTTTCTGCCACCCGAGGAACAAAAGAAGATCAAGCATTCGTGAATACTAATGCCACAATATTTTCACCAAAATCAACTACTTATTTATCAAATGACAGTTTACCACATAAGTTGGAGACTGAGCACTCCATTAACTTCATTTCTAACAGATCGCTAGCAATTACAGAGATTAAGGAGTCTTGGTGTAAGTTTTTCGGGCGGTGAAACCCTCGCTATGGCGAGAGCCAACACCAAAAGGGCCTCGTAAAAACGATTTTTTTTAACACGGTTATTATAGAGTCAATTGACGTTGCATCGGCTATCTCTCGTAATAGCGGGGGTCTCGCTATAGCCCGTACTCGCTTTAACGAGGTTCCACTGTATACCATTTGTGATGAATAAAAAGAACTTAACTTGTGAGAGCTTTTGCTCTGTTAATTTCAACCTAATTTGAAAAATTAATTTATATACAATTGCTCACCACCAGCTCGACAACGCTGTCACCATATCGTAGTTTCACACCGATTGAGCACCTTTGTTTGTTTACGCTACCTCGTTTAGTTACTTTGCATTGTAACAATATTAGTCGTTTTATTATCCACTTTACTTAGCCTTAAGTTATTAAATATACAGTAGAACTTGTTTAGTACGTTTCTGAAGGGACCACAAAATATGAACGTACTAACCAGGAAAACGTGCTAACGAGGAATGTAAATAATAGCAGTCAGGGTAATTGCAATCTGTGGAAAAGTCGTCATAATTACATTAATTACTACCGGTAGTTCTCATAGGAAACGCATTCAAGATCGCCTTCCTGTACTCTTTTCGCATTTAAAATCAAGAAAATGGGCGCTACATTGAAAAACAATACCATGTGAATAAAAATCACAACGTTTCATAGATTTCCTGAAGACAATTACTTGAAAAAGGCGTCTATCTCCCGTGATTTATCCTATATATGTACTTATAGAAAGAGGAAAAGTGATGCTAAGTCATTTCTTCTTTCTCACAGCGTTCTCAGAGAATATAACAACAACCCTGAGTATGTCAACAGATTGTTTTTATACATCATAAAAATTGGACAAAATTATAAGACCTTAAAATTATGGCAATAGCCGTACACATTCGCTTCTGGAATGATACCATATCGATTGTTGTTCGATCGATATATCGATTGATAACACGCAGCATTATTAAATTATGATGTAATTACAAGAAGATTTTTTATTATACAGTTGAAATTTACTTTCAAAATTTGTCTAATGTCGTCTGCTTTCGTGCCGAGATCAAGTATTTTTAAGCTAAGCTTCGCGTGGAGATCTAGAGCATCGTCTGCTCCCGTAGCAGTAGTCAAATACGCACGTACTCCGTAGCATTGACGTCGTGCAATACTGCTTTAGATAAAGTGGGATTTGGATAAGACTCATTTCTTCATCATGATAACTCGTGCAATAGCAACAATTGCCCACTCGTGAAATTTGTGCGCAGTGGGCACTCCAGAGGCAACAGAAGGTGCTCAGGAGCTCGGGGTGGGGAAAATTGTGGCTTCTCATTGGCTGCAGTTTGGCATAGTCAGACATTCCTGATAAATGGCCGCATTTTATTATTCATCACGTCATTAGAATTGAGAAATGCATTTGGATAAATCACGGTCGAAGAAAGATATGTGGAATGAATGCAAGAATGTTAATGGCTAGTAATAATAAATTAAATCATGAATTCGGAGCTTTATGACCCTTAACCTTTTCGCGCCGAGCTCCTTCGTGGGAAGTTGCTTTTGGCTCCACGAAGGGTTTGAGATTTTCTTTTTCGCCCCGTACGGAGTTTTTTTTCGGCTTGGGACTGACCAGGTAGTTGCTTCCTCCCCTTAATGGCCTTTCGTAGCGGGGTCCCGGACCCTTTCCTAGGCAACTGGGCAAATATAATCCTCGACCCTTTTCCCCGAAGGCAGCCCATCCCGGCGTACTTTTGCGGTCAGTTTATTGTTGCCAGTGCAATTTTAATTTTTTTAATTGTTACTGTTGCATTAAATGTCAGTTCATCAATGTATTCCTTTCATTTTGCAATGCCTGTAGAACTTTTAAACGAAGTTCTACGGTTATTTTTAGGGTTTTCAGCAAAACGGCACTATATCATAGCCAAATGAGCTTTTCAGAGAAGGGTGAGGTTATCATCTTCCACGTACATATTTCAGTAGGAGAATACTTACACCAATGAGAGTACTTACAATGTGAGAGTAATTACCTGCGTAGAGCAGTTCTTATTCTTGCAATGGTATGGAATGATTCTCACAGCATGTGTCTACGTAAAACATTCCCTAATGGTACATTAAATTTACGAATTTTTAGGATATGCATTAATCAGTATTTATAGCAAAATTCGTTTATAATACCTTTGTATTCAAAGGTTGGTAAGAGGTTATTAAAAATAGCCGCTGTAATTTTGGCTCACGACAAAGAACTGAGAGAATCAAATTTTATTACATTACGAGGGCTTTTTTTCATAGAAGTTAAATTGGATATTCTATCGAATTTCACCGCAAATGTACACTTAGAATGTAGCTAACAGAGTAACGTATATTTTTAGATGTAAATCATTACAATATCGCTCCTATAAACTTGCTAGTAAGTTATAAAAATAACAATTAAACATCTAACCTTAGCGTCTCCAAAACTTGTTCTAGGTGATGATCAACTCCGTTAATATGAACGCTAGAATTCCGTTTAAAATTTGGAACCAATCAGCAGAACATACAGAATGTAATAACTCGCATTGATTTTCAAAAAATGCAACATTTACGTTTTTAGTTATTCCACCTTATAAACAAATAAGTGACCATGAGCACCTTCCCTGAGTGGGACACTGAGAGCCGGAATGGGCCGAGGTAATCCCCACACGGACAATAGGAAAGGGTCGAGAAGGCATATAATTTCAAGATTCAGAAATTATATGCCATGCCAACAATTACTGGGACCGTGATGATGCAATGATGAAATGATGCAATCGAGGGTTGATAACATCCCGAATGCAATAATTCTTCGAGATACGAACTAGATGCGTTCCCAGACATTGTTCGTAAGTTGATAAACCTATGTAGGGACCAACGATTTCCTTCATAACACACCATATCTTCTATCCCTTGTCAATTTGAACACCCTTGTACGACAGACGATCCTCCACAACAATGCCCTATTCCTCTACCAAGTGATCAATTCCTTATTATGCTGTAGAGGAAGAGTTCTCGAGTTTCCAGCCGGGCCCAAGGGTTTTACTGCACCGATGTTACGAAGGCTAAGTCTGCCATCGTCTTCAGGGTGAATGGATTAGCCAAGATGTGTCCTTCTTATGTACCTTCGCATTGGGTTCAGGTGGGCTCTGATTGGTCGACGGTCGGGCCAATGCGTGTCCTCTCCCCCTTCAGTTTTTTCAGGGCTGGTTCCCACGCATTGCTCAGTTGGAAGCCGGCGTCTCTGTTCATTTTTCTCTTCTCAAGTCTGATTTCCACTGCCTCCTTTACGACACGGTCCCACTAATTGTTGGCATGGCATATTATTTCTGTATCTTGAAATGTTTTTTTTTCTTTCCTTTCGTCATTAGAAGCGACTTCGTAATAACGAGGATTTTGTAATAACGAGGCATTCGTTATAGCATTTATTTTAGTAACGAGAGTCTACTGCAGAGCTGTAGTATGCAGCTCTGCGTAACAGTCTCACCATTTTGGTGTCGCCCCAATTTACGGAGTGTCGTGTAATCAAGTATTCTGGTGGATATTTTTTTTGACAGGAGTTCACGCAGGAGACGCTGAGGGACCGTCACGTGCTGATCCACACGGGGGAGAGGGTGTTCCAGTGTGCCTCGTGTCCCAAGGCGTTCAAGACGAAGAGTGACCTCCGACTCCACACCCGATCCCACACCGGGGTCAAACCACACGAATGCCGGGTGTGCGGCAAGTGTTTCTCGGTCTCGTCCAACCTGATCCATCACATGAGGGGGGTCCACGCCGGAGAACGGCCCTTCAGCTGCGACACGTGCGCAAAGACCTTCAAGTCCAAGGCCTCCCTCCAACAGCACATGGAAACGCACACGAGCGGCAAGGGGATTTCGTGCGCTCAGTGCGACAAGCGGTACAAGACGAAGGCGTGCCTCACGATCCACGTGCGCAACGACCACAGATCCGGGGCGGAGGAGAGACCGTTTAAGTGCCACCTGTGTTCAAAGGCGTTTCGCCTGAATTCGATCCTGAAGGCGCACGAGATAACGCACACGGATCTGAAGCCTTTTGCGTGTGAGGTTTGCAGGAAGGCCTTCAACAAAGCAAGCAATCTAAGCACTCACCGCAAGCTGCACTCGGGCAATCGCGAGACGTTCAGCTGCAAGCAGTGCAACTTGAAGACGGTGAAAAAGGATTACTACCTGGACCACATGAAGAAGAAGCACGGAGGAGGGGATGGGGGAGTTGGGGACCGATCATCTGACACTTCAGACGACAGCGAATAGTACGCAGACTGTCAGAGTTCTTCTTTTTAATTTTAATAATGAATCGCTTTCACCAAGTTGGGCCTTAAACAATAAATTTAGTAAATTCGTTATTTTGACCTTCGGAGGTCAAGAAATCAACAATGTGGTTCCATTAACTGACACGGTTACGGTTTTCGGACCTGAGGAAACCGGAAATAACACTTTTATATACGAAAATTAAGACCATTGACTCAGTAAGGTCACAGTCAATAAGAATAGGAAATAGGTTACCAACAAAGGTGTCAATCTATGGGTTTTAAAGGTTGCCCAAGTCATTTTTGACCACTAATTTTAGTAAATTCTTAACCTTATCCCTACTATAAATGTATATATACATGTGGACGTTTCCTGACCCGGGAGATGACGGCCGTGTATTTATGTGTGAGATTTTCCTGGCCATGAGAACGAAAGCCGTATATGTACGTTTTCTAGCTCTCCCCCTTTTAGGACGGTCACAGGTTTACGTCGTCTTTGTCTCGGCATCCAACCCTGCGGCGTTTAGGATTTACCCTCGGAATCCGGGAGCAGGTACCCGAACCCTTCGTCTTTTAAAACCCCTCTCAGCGGTACGGGACAGTGGTCAAACAATGGTGTATCCAGTCAGTTTTCGAAATAAATATTTGTTCATTTCTCATAAAAAATAAACTAAGAATTGAATTATTTGTCTTTTGAGCAGCTTTTACAATTTTTAAACGAAATTCTACGATAAGTATTAACTTATATCTGGAGTTATGTATAAAAATCAACATGGAAATTGTTGCTGCATTAAATGCGTTAATATTGGCCTTAGAACTTTGTTTAAAATTTGATAATGCTTAGTAAAAAAGAGGAATTCATTTCAAAGTCTGCAATTTACGTGCAAGCAACAATTATCCATGTGCTAAATACACATAAGCAATGCATAAGTTGACAGCGAACCAATGCAGCAGGTATGGTCGTAAACTCGGTAAGGAGGGAGCACAACTACTCTCGGAGTCCGAGATAATGCGGAGTCCCTGCGTGGAGGGGTCGTAAAAGGTTCAGCGAGACCCTTCTTAACGAATGCCCTCCAAAAATGCTCCGTACCACGAGAAAGAAGAGTCTCTTGGGGCTCAGTACAGCAGTCATGCTAAGACGAAAACTCCGCCGTCTCGAAAGTGTTAAAAATTAAATAGAAGAACTTTTTGCTTTCACATTAATATTCAAAAAAGGTCAAAAAATCAACAATACTGTTAAATGAAGTGCAAAACTGATGTGGGTAGCCTTTAAAACCCATGGATCGACACCTTTGTTGGTAACCCATTTCCTATTCTTCTTGACTGTGACCTTACTGGGTCAACGGTCAAATTTTCTTAAATAAAAGTGTTATTTCCGGTTTCCTCATGACCGAAAACCGTAACCATGTCAATTAATGGATTTGTATTGTTGATTTTTTGACCTCCGATGGTCAAAATAACAAATTTACTAAATTGATTGAGGCATAACTTGGTGAAAGCGATTCATTATTAAAATTAACACATTCCGTGCTGACCGTTTGTTGAAGAAAATTATGGCTGAATTTTAGGCAAAAATTTATATTTTTTTATTATTATTATAACGACGTGATCTTATGATTTGTGATGCCTGGTACATTTTTTCGCACTTTTTTTTCAAAAATAACCCTTCATTTGTTTAAAAAATTTGAAATTAAAATTTTTAAGTATCCTGTCAAACTTGTGATACCTTCCCGCAACACACCTACATGTTTCCCATATTTCTTTGCTCTTTGTCAGTACTGTAGCGAAAACCCGTTCAGACTTTATCACTTTCTGAAAAAAAAACTAATGGAAATAGTAATGTTAACATTATTTTGTTAATCTGGAAATGATACATTTAACACTTTCGCTGCGGCGGACGCACCGGTGCGTCCTGCGCAAACTATTATTAGTCCAGGAAATGAAGCATTTGGGCTTGCAATTTTTTCAAACTGAATCGATTTTCTTGAAATTTTCACAATAAGTAGGGAATATACCAAGAATCAAAATCTATATCATGCCGACGGGCGCTTTTACCCTGGGGGTGGTTTCCACCCCATCTCGGGGGTGGAAAATATTAATTATATTTTGACAACAGGAATGGATAGAAAAATGAATTCTAAGAATAAAATGTTCTTTCCATTTTTTGCGTAAAATTAATATTTTTCGAGTTATTAGCGATTGAAAGTAACAGTTTTTTGACGAAAAAATCAACGATTTTAATCGATTACAGGCAAATAACTTGAAAAGTATTAATTTTATTAGAAAATTGTGAATTAAAAAACTGTAGCTTGTAAAAAATTAAATAATAATCTTATTTTATGTTACCTTTATGACCAATTCGGACCGAGCTACAACTTGTTGATGGTTATCTATTGTTTGTCATACGCTAAATTTGAAAGATTCAATACCAAATAGCGGGAAAAATATAATTTTCGAGGAAAAATTATGTAATCTGTTTAAAAGTGTTTTTAAAAAACTTTCTTATAATGAGAACAAATATTTTTTATCATGAAATTTGAGCGAGTTATGATTAAAAATAAGATCAGTCCCTACTTTTTTGTACGAAAAAATCAGTGAAAACAACTCCTTATTACCACACTAGACAAAATTGATCAATGCCTCTCAGTATTTCTCTTTATTTAAGTATTGTTAATTGATCCTAGAAGTTTTTTTAATTTACAACTCTAAATTTTGAAAAAATTGGAGGAAAAAGTGAAAAGTCATTTTCTACAATTTCGTTAAAAATGCTCTTTTTTTCAAAATAACTCCAAAAAAACTGGAGATATGAAAAAAATGCAAGAGTAATAAATTGTAGCTTCTTTATTTTCAAATATATAAGTGTGTTTTAATTTTCTATACAATAAATATTTGGTGAGATATTGATAATTAAAACCTCTATTTCCAAGGGAGCTCCACCTTATTTAAACCCTTAAATCCCTCCCCTTTCAAAATTAATGACTCGAAAAAAATTTTTATTCATATGACCTTCTAGTCAATAAAATCCCTACAAAATACAATTTAAATGAAATTTCTATAATAAAAAATAAAGGAGCTACGTTTGAAATACCAATCAAATTTATTTTCTAAAAATTCGAAATCCACAATTCAGAGCATAATATTCCTCATAATCAGCATATACTCTTTGTACTTTACGTTAGAAGCTAACGACACACTCAAATTTGCTACAAAATAAACACACATACCCATAAGATGTATATATACATACACATGTGTGAGTATGTGAGCTCTCGCTTACCTGTGAGCATGCATGTGGTGGGAAGACTGGAAGCCATTCAGTCTCCGTTTGATTGTGTTTCATGTAATGTCTACATAAATGTACATTTATTTGTTTATGTTACCATGACGAAGTTTGTTCTGTTTATCCTATTGTTATATCTTTTCTGTGCAGTGATTAAAATCATGAGAGAAAAAAGTGAATACATAATAAAAGGAGTAAGAAAGTGAATAAGAAGATACAATGTGATAAATATTTTTTTTTACATTAACCCCCAATAAGGGTTGATTATTATGGGTTGAAACGCCTTAAAATTATTTTCCAAACAAAAAAAAATTATTATACAAATAATTTAAACAAAATTTTACCCGTATTTAGCTTTAAAATATAATTTTTTAAGTTTTAGCTTTTAGGGGTAGTTTTCACCCCTAAAAAATAAAAGGCGCCCTTCGGCATAATATAGACTTTGAAGAAAGGGGTATGATTAGTCTAATCCCAAATATTTATGCAAAACGATTCGGTTTGAAAAAAATTTTTAAAGGAGGGATGATTAGTATAGTCACAAATTTTTATGCAAATCGATTCAGTTTGAAAATTCTTTTTTACATTAACCCCCAATAAGGATTGATTATTATGGGTTGAAACGCCTTAAAATTATTTTCCAAACAAAAAAAATAATTATACAAATAATTTAAACTAAATTTTACTCGTATTTAGCTTTAAAAAATAATTTTTTAAGTTCCAGCTTTTAGGGGTAGTTTTCACCCCTAAAAAATAAAAAGCGCCCTTCGGCATGATATAGATTTTGAAGTAGGGGGTATAATTAGTCTATTCCCAAATTTTGGTGCAAATCGATTCAGTTTGAAAAAATTGCAAGGTTTTTCACTTTTATGAGCTTCATTTCCTGGACTATATGCTGAGCGGAGGACGCACCCGTGTGTCCTGCTTCGACCCGTTTTCAAATGCCCAAAGAATCAGCCGAGAACGTCTTGGGCGCTACAAATTACCACTCGCTGCTCTATTACATTCCGTACTATTCAGTATTGGCCGTCGTTTCTAGGAATCACCTTTCATTATTTAGGTAAATACCTTTTCATCTTTTTTCTATTTTTTCGTAATTTTTTTCATATTTTAATTTTTCTGACCTAAATTGTCTCGGAACCGGAGATAAATGGGTGTCGTATGCATTATAAACTCTTCTAAATATTATTTATGTCAAATAAAGTTTTATATTCAGTTTATCCGAATATGTGGAAATGTGTCGATATATCCGAAGTTTGCAAAAATATGTGAACACATCGATTTGGACAATTGTCATGGCTGCTTCTTTTGTACATAAAAGATATTACGTTTAGCTATAATAAATCCTTTGAAAAAGTAATATGCGTGATTGAGCCAGGTTCGATGCCAGAATTTTCTATACATGTCCCTTTATCGTGCATAACGTGGAAAAAGTTAGCTCTAAGAAATTATCAGCATAAGGCATATCGAGGGACATTATGTAATACCATTCGATAATAATGAATTTAATCCATTGCACTCTTCTTTTATTCTTCCATATAGCCTATTGATTATGTAAACATGCCGTAATGTTGCCGAATTTTGCTGAAATATAATGAAAAATGTTGTTGAACATTCAATCACTTGTTCCACAAAACCCCGAAACACAATATTATAAACAAGTGTCTCGTTATATTACGGTTCAATCGCAAAGGCTATGTACTTTGTTAAACTGACAGATAGGTATATAATTACCACTTTGCGTATACATTACACACGGAACTGAAATCGACCACCATTTCAAGATAAAATATTTTACACAGGATCCATTAGCATTGACCTTGAGAATGAAATTCAATGCCGGTATGACGGAAATGTAACACCGGGAATTCCAAGACGATCACGATAATGTGTGAAATGAAAGGGTAATATTTCGTCTCATTTCATGCGGATATCGTTTCGTATGGCCTATAAAAACAAAG
The DNA here is from genome assembly GCF_921293095.1 of Ischnura elegans. NCBI lineage: Eukaryota > Metazoa > Arthropoda > Insecta > Odonata > Coenagrionidae > Ischnura > Ischnura elegans. The sequence continues at coordinate 15,581,152 of NC_060258.1, read as the reverse complement.
TCGTCGAGGCATTCCTTTCACTCTCATCCCTCCACGCCCTCTGGCCGAAATATCATTGCAAGTACGACGCTGCCACAGGAAAGTACTAGGTGTTCGGGGCCTTCGGAATAGATTGATATGCTCGATTTTCGGAGATATCTTTCCTCTGAAGTATCATCGGAGGTGTCACCGGTTACCTGAATATCTTGATTTTTTCCCATTACATTAGATGGCTGAGGAGCCAGTGGCATCAACGTCTGGTTCAGCGGGAACGCGATGAAAAAAGAGATGAATATCCTTAGAGAATTTTGAAGAAAAAGACTAATTAAGAGTTTATGGATATCCTTATGCAGTTTGATGAGGAGATGGACAGCAAGGAAGATAATGCATCCCAGGAAGGAATTCCAGAGGAGTCGTCCAAAGAGAGTCAGGAAGAAAACGCCCATGCTTCTTCATCAAAACTGTTCCGAAAGCACTCAAATAACTTCGATTTATGGTACAAAGATGAACTCCAAGTAACAGATATCCCTTTTACTGGCACCTCAGGACAAAAATTAAATGTTCCCAGCGGGAATCCTTACGACTTACGACTCATAGCCAATGATGTTTTTTGAGTTTCAACAGAAACGAATATCAATGCTGAATATGTGGTTCGAAATAATACTTCTCCAAATTCGAATATCGTCTTGGAATAAGTCTTGAGTCGAAAATAATTGGAAACTTTTTTGACCTTCTATTTCCGATGGGTTTTATTTCTCTTAGTAGATTATAATATTATTGGAAAAAATCTGAAATACATTATCTCCCTGTTTTTTCCATATACATGTCTCGAGATAGCTTTTGAAAATATTGCGCGCTATGCACTAAGATAGAAATGTGGTTGAATGCGAACACGTACCCAGTGATCCATTTTACAATATACGACCCTTGCATGATACATTCTATGCAAGTATGAGTGGATTGTACTACGTGGAAAGGGCTGTGAGTCTAGACGAATCCATGGTTCTATGGAGTTGACGTTATCCACAGTTACTAATAAAACAAGTCATTCCTTACAAACGTCACAAATATGAAATAAAATTGTATATGATCACTGAACCACGCAGTTTGGATTTGGATTGCTTGATATATTGTGGCACCGAGGGTAAAAAAGTGGGGGGAGCATGGAACGCAGAGAAAGTCACTCATAAATTGTTGGCAAATTTAAAAAATAAGGGGCACGCTGTGTACAGGGATAACTTTTACGACAGCGTGAACCTTTTCCATTGTCTGCAAAAACATGCTGTACAGAGAAAACATACTGTACAGTCATTCTGATAATGAAGAGATGTGAAGATGATTTCCTCCGAGTATGGACACGATTTTGCGGGCAGGCGGGGAAGGGTTTCAACTAAGCCTAGTATGGTGGACGATTACAATAAAGATTTTGGAGGCAAAGACAAGACCGATCAATTGTTGTCATATTATCTTTACGAAACAAAAACTCGCCGTTGGTACCTAAAGCTGAGAATATACTTAATTCAGATAATAATGATTCATTCTTTCATTCTATACCAAAGATTTAGTGGGAAACGTGTAAATTTGTTAGAATACCGCGATGAATTAATAAACTATACTATAAACATTGCTAAATGTCCAACCTGAGGTAATGCCTTCAATGAGTTCCCCTAAACATGGTCACTCACCACATAATTTGGAAATGAAAAGAAAAGGAAGAAAGAAGTGCCGTGTTTGAGCCAAAAATAGAGTGAGGAAATATGTTAGCACTTACGATCCAGGTTGCCCGTAAAAACACAGTTTTATGCTTTAGGATATTTTCTAACATCTTATATTTATTGCTGACTTAAATAGCACTCTTCATTCTAGTGTTTTTTTCAGGATGATTCTTGAAAGTTATCCCAAAACCATGAGTAAATTATGAGTTTGTAATTATTTTATGAGAAAATTATATTTTCATTAAAAAAAATTATCATTTTCGAATACTCAAAATTTTTAAAACATCTATTTATTTGCAAAATCAGTCGAATAATAAGAACGTTAGATGAGAATTAAGGGAGATAAAAATATTTGTGTAGCGGGTTGCATAACGCATGTGACACGGGTTGCATAGCTTTGGCAATGCTGTGAGCGGCAGACGCACCGGTGCGTCCTTCGTTTTATTTGTTTAAAACAATCAAAGGATTTTTATTATTATTTTTTACGGTATCCATAGAGACATATCTACTTGGTTATGCAGAAAAACCACTGCCGCTCACAGCGATATTTTTCATCAAAATGGCCTGCAGCGAAAGTGTTAAATACGATTTTAAATGTTTTATTGCTTCAAAGAAAATATTGTGGGTATTACCAACATTTCCAGCAAAAGTGTTGCTCCCTATGATGGAGAAATTATACTGAACGATATGTTATCCTCTGGATAAGATTTTATAATGATATACAGTGAGTCCTCGTTCTACATCACCCCGTTTAACGTCACGAAAATTTTGAGACCGTCATTCGTTTATCGCACCTTCGCTTCGCGATAACGTCAAGCCTTTTAAATTTTGCGTGAGAAAAAAACGCGAAGCAGCGGGCGTTGCAGGTTGTTCGTTTTGTGGGCGGTAATACAGTCAGTCTAAACGAAGTGTAAAACGGTGTGTTTATTCTTAATTGCGATTACGGTTTTAGCAAATTTTCTGCTAAATGAATTCTCAGGTAGGTGCGCAAAGTTTTACTTGACATAATGGTTTTCGGGAACCTAAAAAGTGATTTCAAGGAATTTTCCGTGTAGAACTCGGAGTTTTTGTCGTCACTTTTTTCACCGTGTTCACAATAATTTTGGTTCCTGTAACTGCGACGATGTTTCAGCGATGATGATACCCAGGCGACCACCATAGCGAAGCCGAAAAGTAAATGCGGGAAGATACAAAAATGAAGAAGGATTTACGTCAGTGCTGTTATTGTCGTCGATGAAGAGGAACTCTTATTTATGCCATAGCTTGGCATTCCCATCGTAAAAAATGCCCCAGATATGATACGCTAAAATTTTTTTGCTTAGGAATTGTGAGGTCTAGGAGCTGATATTCACTTTTTACATTGTTTCTTATGGGATATTATGTTTCGATTAACGTCATTTCGTTTATCGTCACATTTTTCAGGAACGGTAAGTGACGTTAAACGAGGACTCACTGTACATTGGTTTATAAATGAAAAGGAAAATTTGTATTAATGAAGAATTCTTGCAATGAAACATATTGTCTTACAAATCAGACATTGACCAGCATAATTAGAACAATTTTTATAAATGTAAATGCATAAAATAATATCATTTTTTTAAATAAACATTGAAATAGAAAATATAAAAGGTATGCATTAAAAAAATAATTTTTTCCCGCTGGTTAAATGATTCTCTGCATCACAAATTATTGTGATAATTCTGGAAACAGTCACGACACAATCGAGGGTGAGCTAGGTAGGTGGGGCCATAATATGATGTGTCCTGGCGGACATTCTTCCTGAAGCACTGCCTACATCTCTTCTGTTTTCGTCTTTTCTGACTTTCGTGTTTTTCATATAAACGGGGAAATGACCTAATGGCCAAAAAGTGGGGAAATTCTTCTATGGTTAAATATTTCCATGTAGTTTATTTCCTTCAGGACACGCATTGCCCATTTTATATCCTCGGGCCAAATCAGTTTCTCCGAGTTAGGCGGCATGTGACTGGGTCAGTGGAAATTTTTCTCTTAGGCATTTTTTTGTTGGGGAGGATGCCAAATAGAATGCTTGTAAGTATTTCGAATATTATGGAAAAAATCAAGTAATGAGTCTCTAATTCAAATGCGAGTGAACATAAGGATGGGGAAGTCTAGATGTTGTGCATGAAATGTAAATAGTAAAAAAAAATTGCAATGTGGAACCAGGACTCCACTGAAGTTATTGTAAAATTTATGCAAATATGGTTATTATTTCAAGCGTAGCAGCAAATAAACATAGGGATAATAACAAATTTTGCCATGATGATATCATAGCAAATAAAATTCACTCGGAAACTTTAAAGGTATAAGAACGGAAGCATTTATTATTTATCGTAAGGATTAAAATACACATACCTGGAGTATGTCCGACATTAGGCAACCAGCTAAGCAATTTACCACAATAGCATTAATTGACGCTAAAAATTAAAAATAAGAACAAGGGAAAAATATTTGTATTCCTTCTTGTAAAAACCAATTAAATAAACACTATTTAATCATTGCGTGAAAAGTCATAAAGAAAGATAATACCTTGTAATAAAGTAATTACCTATCCTCGTCAAATGTAAAAGTATCTTTTTTTTTATTTCGCTTTGAATACTCGTAAAAGTTTTTTTTTTGGTATAAGAACAATTCTGAGAATATATTACTGTTTTCTGCATTATAAAATGAAAGTAATAATGAAATAGATTGTAAAAACCCACCCCCAAAGACGTCCTTGCAGAGCAAAACCGGGTAAAATAGAAAAACAGAAAAAATCGAAAAAAAAAATTTTCAGAGCTTTCCGCACGGCAAACAGGCGAAGAGTGGTGACTGACCCTCTCCCATACCCTAACACCGGTGGCTGACGCTCAGGGCGGAATATAGCGCAAAAGGGAATCATGACGTAGCGTCTACGTCATCAGCCACTCGGTAGTGGCTGCCATGAAACCCGCAGAGTTGGATCCTGCGACAAAGACGACGTAAACCCGCGACCGTCCTAAAAGGGGGAGAGCTAGAAAACGTATATATACGGCTTTCGTTCTCCTGGCCAGGAAAATCTCACACATATATATACGGCAGTCGTCTCCCGGGTCAGGAAACGTCCACAAGTATATATACGTGTATAGTAGGGAAAAGGTTAAGAATTTACTAAAATTAGTGGTCAAAAATGACTTGGGCAACCTTCAAAACACCATGGATCGACACCTATGTTGGTAACTCATTTCCTATTCTTCTTGACTGTGAACTTACTGGGTCAACGGTCTTAATTTTCGTAAATAAAAGTGTCATTTCCAGTTTCCTCGTGTCCGAAAACTGTAACAGCGTCAGTTAATGGATCCGTATTGTTGATTTTTTGACCTCTGATGGTCAAAATAACAAATTTACTAAATTGATTGTTTAAGGCGTAACTTGTTGAAAGCGATTCATTATTAAAATTAAAAAGAAGAACTTTGTGTGTTTCACATGAAATATTTATTCACAAATTTACGACCATGGTTTCAACGTTAGACGCCATCATCAGGTGAATGATGTGACATTTGTTCAATAACAGTCATCAAAGTGATTTTGTTTTTGTACCCTCCCTAAGGGAGCCTCCTCCCCCTAACTTTTTTCTACCATATGACCAAGTTCTTTCCCCCTCCCTCATCTCCGTTGACCAATCCGGTCAATGCAGTTACCTTCCTCCCTCCCCCTCCTAGCCTCGTGTAAAAGGATGCGATATGGACCTCTGTAGAGTTCACCTGATGATGACGTCTAACGTTGAAACCACGGTCGTAAATTTGTGAATAAATATTTCATGTGAAACACACAAAGTTCTTCTTTCTAATTTTAATAATGAATCGCTTTCACCAAGTCACGCCTCAACCAAACAATTCAGTAAATTCGTTATTTTGCATTCGTTACACATCACCTTAAACAATCAATTTAGTAAATTCGTTATTTTGACCTTCGGAGGTCAAGAAATCAGCAATACAGATCCATTAACTGACACGGTTACGGTTATCGGACACGAGGAAACCGGAGTATTTGGACAATACCATTGACTTGGGCACCCTTTAAAACCCATGGACCTTTGTCGGTATGCTATTCTTTTTGCCTCCCTTATGACCCTGACTGTGACCTTACTGGGTCAAGGGTTGGATTTTCGTGAACAAAAGTGTAATTTTTGGGTTTTTTCGTCCCCCAAAACATAGAAATTAACATCTCTGTCATTGAAATTTAGACTTCATTCTATCTCGTTTTTTCTTTTTTTATTGAAACCCCATTTGACAAATTCAAATTTTTGGTTTAGACCCACATTGTGAGGTCAATAGGTCAAAATTGTAAAATTTTGCTTACACTCTACAAAACTTAGCACATTTCCCCATGAGTGTGCTAAATTTCATGAATATTGTTCGATGCAAAGTTACTAAAATATGTATGGAGGACAAAGATGACACACGACCAGTGGGAAAGTCTGTATATGAATTACTATAGCTGACCCAGCAAACGTCGTACTTCCTAAATTATCAATGAACAGATTAGTTACACCATTTACAAATCAAGAGAGATTATACAGATTTTAATAATTGTTGACTTGTTATAATATTTTAAGAAAAAAATTCAATGAAGCTACAAAAATAAGCATTACAATGGCTTCATAGAAACATATTTTCTTTATTGAAGCTACATAGGTTAGAGTGGAGCAAGCAGGCACCAATTTTCTATTTTTATGTCTTTTATTGGGAAATTTTAAACAGTGGTTTTATAAAACAGTAAATAAAGTCAAAATTTTATGCATCCAGTTGTTGGTCTATTTTTATTTTTAACTTAAGGTCTTGGAAATCCCAGTTTAGATGAATGGCAATGGTCAATTTTATCCTCAATTGAAAAAGGCCACATTGGTGCCCATGCGATGCCACTCCACGTGACGTCACATGGACCTAGTTTCTATACGAGTAGATGGGAGTTCTACATCGTCTGAGATTAACAATGCATGCATGAGGCACAGAGCTCAGGGAAACATGTCTTAATAATCACCTATTAAAATAGTGTATGGCCGGAAAGATTTCTTCATTTGATAGGGTATTAATGATCCTTATTTCAGCCAAGCGCTACCTGCTAGCAGCCTGCATTGTAGCAGACCTGCATGGCCTCGCACCAAGGTGGCCTTTCGCAGTGGCAGCCTGAACATGAATGACGTCACATGGGCTTTTCCCAGCATTCATACTTAGCCGTCACGTTTTTGTGCACTTGAAATTTTTCACTTTTCATTTAATTGCAAAAAATAAATATCCTCATTTAAAAATCTAAAAGCTTGAAATGCGTACTCCAGGAGTATTAATAATCTTTCGATTTAGGCAATTAAAAAACTAATGGGAAACCACCCTATTGTGTAAACAAAACGAAAAAGAATTAAAACCGTAGGGCTAAACGCACGGTCGAAACAAAATCGTAGTCTAAACTACAGTGCAACCTCGATTTAACGACACCCCACGGTGCACTAATAAACACTCGCTATAGCGAATTGTCGCTTTACCTGAGGTGGAGCAAATAATAGCCAATATACCTGTTGCGAACAGATATACAGGAACAGGAGTGGTGCGGCGACAGATAAACATCTATCCGATAAACGTAAGCATAAATCCAGACGAAAGGCGATGTTTTTTTGCATCACTAAATTCCCTTGTACTCAAATAACGACTAACTATTCAAACAATTTATGAGCGCCGCACTGAATAAAAATCATGCAAAGCATTGTTTCGTCAATCATTATTTATCGAACGAGAGTTTACCACATAAATTTGAGACTGAGCACTACATTAACTTCATTTCTAACAGATCGCTAGCAGTTACAGAGGTTAAGGAGTCTTGATGAAAGTCTTCCAGCGGTGAAACCCTCGCTATGGCGAGAGCCAACGCCGAAAGGGTCTCGTAAAAACGAATTTTTCAACACGCTTATTATAGGGTCAATTGACGGTGCATCGGCTATCTCTCGTAATAACGGGGGTGTCGCTATAGCCCATACTCGCTTTAACGAGGTTCCACTGTATTTCTGTTCTAAACTAAGACTCTTGGACAAAACGAAAGGTAGGTAATGTTTCCCACCAGCGGGACCACGTGCTTGAAACAGTTAAGTTTCGACTCACTCACCGAGTACGAATTATGGTTGAATGAAGAAGAGGTTCGGCCTACAACCCATTAGATGCATGGGGCACTCGTATTTTTAGCAAAAACAGGAGAACGGTGAACTCAAACTGGCCTTTCGATTCTTAAGCTGGATGTTTTAACCTCTCTACGCGTAGTGTGTCAAACGTAATGGATCAAAACTATTCCCTCTTTTAGCACTCCCCTCCACTCAACTTCTCGGATTGAAATTTAAACATGAGCGGCGGAGTTTCGACAAATATAGTTTCGTTTTCTGGAGTAAAGTTTCGTCCTAGGTCGAAACTAAACTCATTGGTGATTTTAATTTTGTGCGGGAACAAAACTAAATCTAAGCATCGTATATTCGTTTCCCTCCGGGTCGACCCTCAGAGAAAAAACTGTTAAAAAAACTGTTGTAATTTTCAACAATTAATTGGGACCACTGTTGAATCCAACATTAGCTGTAGAAAATTCAACAGTAACTGAAGACAATCCCACAGTAACCGTAGAAAATTCGACAGTAACTGTTAAAATCCAACAGTATCTGATGAAGTCCAGACAGTAATTGTTGAAATCCAGTAGTAACTGTGGAAAATCCAACAGTAACTGTGGAAAATCTAACAGTAACTGTGGAAAATCCAACAATAACTGTTAAAATCCAACATTAGCTATTAAATTCCAACAGTAATAGTTGAAATCCAACAGTAACTGTTAAAATCCAACGGTAACTGTTAAAATCCAACAGTAACTGCTGAAGTCCAACAGTAATTGTTGAAATCCAACAGTAATTGTTGACATCCAACAGTAACTGTTTAAATCCAATAGTAATTGTTGAAATCCAACAGTAATTGTTAAAATCCAACAGTAATTGTTGAATTCCAACAGTAATTATTAAAATCCAACAGTTTTTTCGCTAAGGGGTAACAAAACATTTTCGCTTTGTTTCACTTGACATCCCTGATTGGCTGGCCCTTACCCCTTGCAGTTGCGTAAACAGTTTCTCCTTAGCAAGACTTTTATCGGCACAGCACCCATTTGAAAATGGTGTCAAGGTAGCAGCTACAGCCCAGTGTCATTAAGTTCTGTCATTAAGTTTTCATCTTTAGAGGATGGTTACAGGAATGGAGCATAAAATTTACTGCTTAATCTAACCATTTTAAAATACAGTTGATTCCGTTTAATGGTTCCACCGCTTAATTGGGGCAGATCTTGAAGAACAGAACCCAAGTGAGAAGAACAGAAACCAGTGCTATTCTTGCCCTATTTTGAAAGGTCTTGTTGTTATACTCTCCGCAAGAGGATAGGACTTTTCTTTAATAGGACTTATTAAAAGACATTCATTCGGCGTTGCCCGAGGATGTGGAAAATATTTTTAACAAAAATGTTATAATTCTTTAAAATGATAATGAATTAATAAAAAACACTGATTTATCAATCAAATAAATAGTTTATTAAACTTATGTTGCATTGTAAACATTATTTAGTCTTCTTTCTATCACTTCAACGTTTGTTTATGCCTATATACAGGATAGTTCGCCTAATTGGGGCAGCCGCTTAATTGGGGCAAAGTGCACAAGTCCCTACATGTCCCAATTAACCGGAATATACTGCATTATTTATTACCGTATTTGACGGCTTTTAAGATGCAATTTTTTCCTGAATTTGGTCTCAAAAAATTTACCTGCGTCTTAAACGTGAAGGATACAAGTTAAATTTCAATACTGACAGCTATTTTTAGCGCGGATAAAGTTTTGACACACGTAACATTTTCTGCATCTGCCATCATTATTTTCTCAGGTTTAACTAAATTTTTCCAACAAAAATACAGCTCAAAAGAGAGAAATGGGATATTTCCATGCGACACTACACTGTTGCCGTCAAAAAGTAAACGAAACGAGTAGCGGTCGCTCATCCCTCTTTTGTTTCTGTTTTCCTTTGCACGCCTATGTTACTTAAACGGCGAATACAAAATGTGAGAATTAAAAGAATATGTGTTTTTTTGTTATTTCTGCTTTATTTTGCATTATGTTCGATTGCTTGGCATTCATTTTTTTAAATAAACCTGATTGTTTCTGGCTTTACTTTGTGAAAATCAATTCTTAATAATAAAACGTTATTGTACTTTTCCACACGATTTAATTAATACGACCGGTTTCGTCGCAGAGGCAACATCATCAGGTACAGAAACCTTTATAATAACGGTTATTTTGGTCTTGTTTATCTGGTTGCTATTACGTTTGTAGGGGAGGGTTGCGTTGGGGTTGGAGCGTCACTCAGCTTCAGCGGAATCTCCAAGAGCAGGGAATAGTTTACAAAATTTTATATATATATATATTTATTTATTTATTTTTTTATAGTTCATTTTTTTAATTATTAAATTTATATGTGCAATGTTCAAAATATCTTGCCGATTGTTGATGTTCCTTAATGAAAATATAATAATAATAATATCGTTTATTTTCGTAGGCAGTGGGGCCCATGAGAAAATGTAGGTACAGCTTTCTACAATTCACATTGATATAGATCAATAGGAGACAAAAAGTAAATAAACAAATATATATACTGTCAAATGTGAACAGTGCGTATCGCCTAGTGCATGAAGAAAAAAAGACAATACAATGTTTTCGACAAGAAAATAAATAAATAATCGCACTTGGATACAACACACTAATTACAAAATTTAAGGTGACAAACAAAAGAAATATGAAAAAGAAATATGGACATAAGAAAGTGAATATATAAAAGGAATATGAACATAAGAAAGTGAATATAAACAAGAAATATGAACATAAGAAAGTGAATATAAACAAGGAATATGAACGTAAGAAAGTGAATATAAACAAGAAATATGAGCATAAGAAAGTGAATATAAACAAGAAATATGAACATAAGAAAGTGAATATTAACAAGAAATATGAGCATAAGAAAGTGAATATAAACAAGAAATATGGACATAAGAAAGTGAATGTAAAAAAAAGAAGTTTAACTTACGCGTAAAAAATATGTTTGTTAATTGCATTCAATAACCATGTTGATTGATACTAATGTTTCCCTTGGAAAAGATGTTTGAGTTATAACATCGCGAAGCCTACCAATGAAGTAAGGAAAAAAGGTTTACATTGTGCGTTAAATAGTTTATTTTAATGTATTGATGAGTTATGACCAAAAATTACACCATATACATAGTAAGTATTGACGCATATGGGATTGGAAATGTTTTCGCCAAAGTGGGCGTGGCTATAATCCTACAGTATAGCACTCCCATTTCCAGCCACATTTTGCTCCACGCACGTAACCAGTGGTTCCCCCTCCTGTACATATACAGTGGAACTTGGTTAGTACGTTTCTGAAGGGACCACGAAAAATGAACTTACTAACCAGGAAAACGTACTAACGAGGAATTAAGTAAATAATAGCAGTCGGGGTTATTGCAATCAGTGAAAAAGTCATCATAATTACAATTACTATCGGTAGTTCTCATAGGATCGCCTTCCTGAACTCTTTTCACATTTAAAATCAAGAAAATGAGCGCTACCATGAAAAACAATACCATGTGAATAAAAATCGCAATTTTTCATGGACATCCCGGAGACGATTTCATGATTACGGCGTCTATCTCCCGTGATTTATCCTATATACATTTACAGAACGAGGACGAGTGAAGCTCAGACAAGCGAAGACAAGTCATTTTTCTTTCTCACAGCGTACTCGGAGAATATAACAACAACCCGGAGTAAGTCAACTGGTTTTTTAAACATCATAAAAATTGGGCAAAATTATATTGACTTTCAAATTACGGCAACAGCCGTAGACATTCGCTTCTGGAATGATACCATTTCGATTGTAAAATCGATCGATATATCGACTGATGACACGCAAGATTATAAGATTACGACGTAATTTCAAGAAAATTTTATATTAGACAGTTGAAATTTACTTTCAAAATTTGTCTAATGTCGTCTGCTTTCGTTCCGAGATCAAGTATTTTTAAGCTAAGCTTCGCGTGGAGATCCAGAGCATCGTCTGCTCCCGCAACAGTAGTCAAGTAAATACGCACGACGTCGAGTTTATGGAGCAGTACTGCTTTAGATAATGTGGGAATTGTCTAATACCGTTAAGACTCATTTCTTCATCATGATAACTCGTGCAATAGCAACAATTGCCCACTCACGAACTTTGTGCGCAGCAGTGGGCACTCCCAAGCGCTCCAAAGGCAACAGAAGGTGAGGAGCTCGGGGTGGGGAAAATTGGGGCTTCTTATTGGCTGTAGTTTTTCGTAGTCAGACATTCCTGAAAAATGGGCGCATTTTATTTTTCATCACGTCACAAGAATTCAGAAATGCATTTGGATAAATTACGGTAGAAGAAAGAGATGTGGAATGAATGGAAGAATGTTAATGGCTAATAATAATAAATTAAATCATGAATTCAGACGTTTGCGACCCTTAAGAAGACACTAGAGAACGAATTGCGGGTTGCGTCACGGCAAGCAATTGAGCGTACTAACCAGGAAAGCGCAATTTTTTCAAACGTACTAACCAAATTCTTTTACCTGTATTTTGTTCGGATGGTACCGGGACCGAGGGAAATCGCCGTACTAAGGAGGAAAACGTACTAAGGAGGAACGTACTAACCAAGTTCCACTGTATTCACAACCTCCATCCTCTCTACTTTCGTATCCCATCTCAAGAGAAGGGGCGGATGCAACCACCAAGGACACGAAAACATTTCCGAATGCATACTCCTTAGGATACACAGCTGAACATATACAGGCATCCCCCGAGTTACGTAAGAGATGCGTTCCGGCAGACTCTGCGTAAGTCGAAATTTACGTAAGTCGAGCATTTGCGCCAGTGCTTCAGATTTCGATCGGTGCGGTGAAATTCTCAGCGGAGAAATGCGCGGTTAATTCTCGGTGAAGTTTCATTCAATTCACTGCGATGCATCTTAATAAAATCTTTGCAAAATACAACACGGTAACCGCCAGAAACATGTAAACAAGTACGCATTAATATCGTGCGTCAACTTTTTCTTCACTTTTTCGCAGCATTCATTGCTAACACTCAAAATTTCAATGCTGTTACGTGGGTACTAACCAATTCTTTTCCGCAATAAAGATTTCTGCTCGAACTTCATTTTCTTTTAATTCCACAGTTGGAAACGGAGTTCGAATGTGCATGCTGTATAAAAGCTTATGGTGTCGTAGCAAGGGGTGAGCGCAACCACTTCCATCGCTAGAACTGCAAATTTTCACGTTGATTGCTGACTTGGGATTTATAAGCGATTTTTCTACGGAAATTGATGTAAATTCCTTCGAAGAATGACAAAAATGGGTCACTTTGTTATGTTTAGCACGTAAAAAACTCGATAACTAGGTATTCGATATTTTTTCTACCATTGGTTATACGAGCAAATATCTACTTCTTCGCACTCGCATTCAAAAATTAACGTAATCACTTGAAATACGGGTATGACTTACATAAGTACGGATTTACGTAAGTCGAGGCATACGTAACTCGGGGGATGCCTGTATAGCAGGGGTTCCCAAACTTTTTTGTACCACGCCCCCCTGCTACACATATCAGCTTTCCATTTTGCAATACCCTATTTCCACGGTGCCGTACATACCAACTCCTACTTGTAAGTACTACAAGTATGTGCCTACCTAATACGGTGAGTAGGTAGATTTTTTTGTTCACTGTTGAATGCGGTAACGGAGAATGGAAAGATTCAATAATTGTACGTATGATGAAAATTAAAACAAGTATTACATGAAAAACGCATATAATTACTGATACAAAATTTAACGTTTTAACACATAGGTACATTTTCAATTTAAGGAAGGTGAAACAATTAGGTCTACCTACTTACAAAAACAAAACATAAAATTTAATTTAGTGTGATGGGTGCGCTTGCATGTTCTGGATAAGTTGACAGATCCTGGGTTGAGCTTCAGACAAAGCGCAGCATAGGTCACTTTTGACATCAAGTTTGTTGCGGTACTTGGTTTTGATCGCCACAAGAGTTGAAAACGCTTTTTCGCACACGTATGTTGTTGAAAAAGGCAAGTACTTCTGAACAGCTTTCTCTGAAACACAATTTTTTTAAAATTTCATTTGGGTGTCACGCCCCCCCTGCACTCTCTACCTGCCCCCCCAGGGGAGCGTGCCCCCCAGTTTGGGAACCCATGATATACAGTAATAGGGTGGTTTCCTATAATTTTTTGTATTGCCTAAATCGAAAGATTATTACTCCTGGAGTAGATATTTCACGCTTTTAGATTTTTAAATGACGATTATCTATTTTTTCGATTACATGAAAAATGAAAATATTCAAGCGCATGAGAACGCAATGGCTAAGTATGAATGCTGGGGAAAGCCCGTGTGACGTCATTCTGGTTCTGGATGCCGTCGTGTGAGGCTACCTTGGTGCGAGGCTATGAGCGCCGCTATGATGCAGGCTGCTAGCAGGTAGCAGAGTACCCAGCTAGCAGGTAGCGTATGGCTTAAATGAGGATTATTATTCCCCTATCAAACCAAGGAAACTTTCCGACCTTAGGTAGTTTTAATGTTTGATTATTAAGAGATGTTTCCCTGAGCTCTGTGCCTCATGCATGCATTGGTAATCTCAGACGATGTATAACTCCTATCTACTCGTATAGAAACTAGGTCCCTGTGACGTCACGTGGAGTGGCATCGCATGGGCGCCAATCTGGCCTTTTTCAAATGAGGATAAAATTGACCATTTCCATTCGTCTAAACTGGTATTTCTAAAACCAAATAATTTGTATATTATGAATACACTAATGGTGGGTAACGAATCACAATCAATGTCTTTCGTTTTCTTTGATGAAGGAAACTACCCTATTGTACCGAGACAACTAGAGACCATTCATGCAGTTGTGATTACATACATAGAATGAAATTATTATCAGCATTAAATGCTTCACCCTTATTTTTTTTCTTATTCCATATTCAATCAGATTACGGTGACATTCGGGTATACAAGGATAGGCAAAAAAAAAATTAAATACATAATTAGTTATCGAGAGGCGCTTAAATACCAACACCTATAATTTATTAAACGATTTTGCGAAAATTGTCTAATTTATGGTAATCAGGGTAAGTTATGACCTACAGGACAAAAGTTTTGTCAGTTTTTGCGTATCTTTCACCATTTATACTTTGCAGCCCCCGCAGCCTGGCGTCAAGAGTGTCGCTAAGCGATGCATCCCCCTTTTCCTCCCCTCCTACGCCAAGGTCGCCCGCCATGTTCACATGCTTCAGTGACTCTCTCTCTCAAATTCAGATTTTGAACTCATTTCGTAGACCAACTCATGTGGTCACGTATGGTGATCAATCTTTACAATACTCTATTTTGGAAAATCGTTACAAATTCGTTAACCTACTGAGAAAATTATTCCACAAAGCCAGGTTTCAGTTGTTCTAGCTCTTTCTTCATACCTTCATTTATCACTTTTCGAAATTGGGAAACAATCTGCAGCAAATATTTCTTTTCTTAATTGACGTTAGTTAGACTACTATATTGAATTCCGGGATTAGCCGGGTCATTACGTAGGTACCCTGATTACCCTTATTTTAGTAGTTTTCACGAAATCGTATGACAAATTAAGGGTGTTGGTATTTGGGTGCCTCTCGCTAACTAATTATTAACCCCTCAATGCCGTCATGCGTACCCAGTACGCTTCCTGACCTAATGTATATAATATTTTTTCTCCGCCAGATATTGTATTTTAGATTAAAACAAATTATTCTATCTTTTGAAGAAATGCTTTCCCTCTCCAATAACATATTCATTTTATTCATAACGGCTTTATGCCTTCAGGAATTTTTAAAATGATTCGATGAAATTCTGCTTTAAACCAGTGCTTTGACGACTTCGGTCAAAAAACCCAACGCCTATATGCATTCAAATCGCTCGAAAAATTATTATACAGTAGCACACTATATTATGCAAGTTTACAAAAATTTTCAATGATACTGATCGTATATTATGAAAGATATAAATTATTGAATGATAGTATGCCAATAAGGTGAAGTCATTTTAATCTCATCCGGCCGCTGGGATGGGTTTTAAATAAATGCCCGCCGCGATTGAGGGGTTAAAAATTTTTCGATTTTTTTTGCCTATTCTTTTATACCCGAGGGTCACCGAAATCCGATTGACGATTTTGAAATTTCATAAAAATGTTTTTTTTTGGGACACCCTAATGCCGGGGGTCGACGGAAAAATATCTTCCCCGCTCATGTCCTGCCGATGATGAATCGGCGATGATCTGTACTGGAGGGGCCTCGAAGTGCACCGCCGTCAGCAGGCTCATTGTTACATGGGTTCCTTCTGCCATACTTAAAATTATTGTGCATCACTTTTGAACTAGTTCCCGTTGTGGTTGAGGCAGGCCCCGTTATGTCTTCATTCATGTTTTTAATCTGCACTTCAATTTCTCTGGAAGATATTGCAGGAAGATATGCGGTTAATGTAGGCTGCATTTTTCAGTTTTCAACGTGTCGTGGTTGCGTTGGGGACAACAGTTTCTCCTGCGTTCCAGCAGGCGTCTTCCGGTTGAAGACGCCTGCTGGAATGCCTGGAGGCTTTACTTTTGAAGTTACTGTTCTTTTTTGTTGTATGAATTAAGGTGAGACATTATTTTTGGAAAGTGTTTTGGTTGCGTCAAAGCTAAACTGTTTCATGTAGTTTTACTCCAAGCTGTTTTTCTTTGATTGAATTGTTAACGTTTTCCCTAAGTTAAAATGCAAGCATAATGCCTTCAACCTGAAGACGCCTGCTGGAATGCAGGAGAAACTGTTGTCCCCAACGCAACAACGACGCGGTGAAACCCGGAGAATGCAGCCTTAATTACCAGCGCACCGCGGAATCCTTCGCACCAGTTATGCAGTTGGCCGTATTTGTCTAATGGTGGATTTGTTCAATTGGAAATGTCATTCTTACCGCTGCTTTCATTCATGTGTTATAAAATTAGTTAAGTTATGCTAAATTTCATGCTACCGCAGTTCATTCAGTTGCAGCAGTACGTAATGTTTTTAATTTTGAAGTTACTCTTCTATTTATGTTGTATGAATTAAGGTTAGACATTATTTTTTGAAAGTGTTTTAGTTGCGTAAAAGTTAAACTGTTTCATGTAGTTTTACTCCAAGCTGTATTTTTAAATTGAATTGTCAATGTTTTCCCTGTGTAAAAATCCAAGCATAAATGTATGCTGTCAGCCATATATCTGTTTGTTTCTGTCTCCCGAACCTTACCTCTATCGAGTGGCTATGCCTTATCATAAAAATTGGGGGGAGCTCAAGTGAGGAGGGGCACTCCATGGAGATGTGCCTTTAGCGTAACTTTGGGTGAATCCATCCCTGGATGTGTGCGATTTCATGTGTATTGTGAATATGGGCACCGAACGTTGAGGTAAGATTTTACACTTTACCAGCAAATAAAATGGAAAAACTTAAGATCAGTATCTTTGATGATATGGTTATCTAGACAGTGGTGCCGACCCTAAAATTCGTCATGGGTTTGTGGATATTTTTTGTTCTGTGGTTCTGTTTCACGGCGATAACCCGAAAAATGGAGAAATCCACAAATTCTGTGCACCACAGAAGACTCCGAGACAACATTCGTTATGGGTTTGAGGAAATAATTGTGTCAGGCTTGTTGATTTTCCCCGGAGTGTCCAGATGTCAAGATTCGAGTTATCAGGGTACTAATGTTGATCATATGACTCTTCTAAAATGCTTAAAAAACTTAAAACTCACTACTTATAAAATTTCCCGGGACAAGATCCCCGGTTTGGGCCCCCCCAATATTTTTTTTATAAGTTGGTCTCCATATATCAAGGTCCCTATTCTGTGGTTCTACTGTGCTAAGATGCGGTAGCATTAACTACAAATATGGTTTGGAGGGGATTTTGGGGGTCAAGGGTGGAGCAAGGAATAGGGTAGTTTCCTTCATCTAAGAAAACGAAAAGCATTGATTGCGATTCGTTACCCACCATTAGTGTATTCATAATATACAAATTATTTGGTTTTAGAAATACCAGTTTAGACGAATGGAAATGGTCAATTTTATCCTCATTTGAAAAAGGACAGATTGGCACCCATGCGATTCCACTCCACGTGACGTCACAGGGACCTAGTTTCTATTCGAGCAGATAGGAGTTATACATCGTCTGAGGTTACCAATGCATGCATGAGGCACAGAGCTCAGGGAAACATGTCTTAATAATCACGTATTAAAACTGGCTAAGGTCGGAAAGTTTTCTTCCTTTGATAAGGTATTAATAAACCTTTTTTAAGCCAAGCGCTACCAGCCAGCAAGGTATGTACTCAGCTACCCGCTAGCATCCTACATCCTATCAGCGCTCAGAGCCTCGATCAAGGTCACCTCACAAGGCGGGAGGGGGAACCAGAAATGCGTCGCACGGACTTTTTCCCATAATTCATACTTACGCGCTTGAAATTTTTCACTTTTCATTTTATCGCGAAAAATAGATATCGTCATTTAAAAATCTAAAAACGTGAAATACGTACTCCAGGAGTAATAATCTTTCGATTTAGGCAATAAAAAAATAATAGGAAACCACCCTATTAAGGCTGGCGGGGGGGGTTTAGGTGTGACTAATACCGGGGTGTGTGGGGGTATGGAATACCCACGTAGGTAGGTTCGAAACCCGTCAGTGCCCAAAGTTTTTTTTAAATTCACACACATTTCACATTTAAAAAATATGATACATAATAACTTAACACAAAGAACACAATAGGGTGGTTTCCTATTATTTTTTTATTGCCTAAATCGAAAGATTATTACTCCTGGAGTATGTATTTCACGCTTTTAGATTTTTAAATGACGATATTTATTTTTTGCGATTGAAGGAAAAGTGAAAATTTTCAAGCGCGCGAAAATGCGACGCGTAAGTATGAATGCCAGGAAATCTCTCCGTGTGACGTATTTCTGGTTCCCGCTGCCACCCTGTGAGGTGACCTCGAGGTGAGGCTTAGCGCTGATACGGCGCAGGATGCTACAGCAGGTAGCAGAGTACCATGCTGGCTGGTAGCGCTTGGCTTAAATAAGGATTATTAATAACTTATCAAATGAATGAAACTTTCCGACCTTAGCCAGTTTTAATAAGTGATTATTAAGACATGTTTCCCTGAGCTCTGTGCCTCATTCATGCATTGGTAACCTCAGACGATGTATAACTCCTATCTTGTCGTATCGACACTAGGTCACTGTGACGTCACGTAGAGTGGCATTGCATGGGTGTAAATCTGGCCCTTTTCAAATGAGGATAAAAATGGACCATTGCCATTCATCTAAACCGGTATTTCTAAAACGAAATAATTTGTGTATTCTGAATACACTAATGGTGGGTAACGAATCGCAATCAATGCCTTTCGTTTTCTTTGATGAAGGAAACTACCCTATTCAAACTGAATGAATAATAGAGGAAACCTTTTACTAAGTATGTGCACAGAAATTTATGCTAAAATTCACATATTAAATGCATTGCCGAAGTAATGGCTCAGCACTGCACTCGGTGCTATATGGCACCCGTGGGCGTTGACGGGTTAATAAATTTTTGAATTTTAACCCGGTAACGCCTGAACTAAAAAGTTTATGCGATTTTTGTGTGGTGATCATGTATCTAAATATCAATGAAATTCAGAGTCATTAGGTGCAAAATTTATTTTCTTACCACTGATAATTACACCTAATGGTAAGTTACCACTTATAGCAGTACCATGTGGTATCACTAAAATGTTTTGTATGATTACATCCCAAATATTAGGCTCACATCAAATCACCATACTTTATATGAGATATACCTGTCATAACAACCGTAATTTTATAATAAAACCTTTGTATTAACAGTACATAGGGCATAAGTAAGGAAAATCGAAATGCTTGTTCTGAAAATTCCATTTTTTTTGGGCTGGTTGATAATTCACAAATTTCAAACGGCTCTATAATTGCGTCAATTACGGCTTGAAAATACCAAAATTTTTTTCGAAAAATGTTATTAAAAATACCTATTCTTATCAATTTAAAACTCTCAAAAACCCTAATAAATTACGATGAATGACAAATAGATATGTTTAGCACTGCACTACCAGCCGATACCATTTGGCACCGCTAGGCGTTAACGGGTTAAGATAAATGGTTCAAAATGGTGAGTTTTAAGGCTTTCTGAGGGATAATTCATTAAACCTTACACTATTCTATTAGTACTATCAATCCAATTAAGTAAAATGGATTAAACTTATAAATTTCTCTTACTTCTGGATGGGGAAAACAACTTTTAAAAATTTTATCCTCCAAACCCCCCCCTCCTCGCTGCGCCATTGGTGTGACTTTCCCCCATGGGGGTCAGGGTAAATTATTGAAAAATCATGCCTGGAAAGACATTTAACATCATTTTGGCACATAAAATTTACCTTTAAACAGATGCAGTTACTCTGTGTCAAGAAGAGACAATAGTTTTAAATTATGTTTTTATTTCTGTGAGGCTTTAGGGGGGGGGGGATATAAACCCCTTAATTAATACACCTCTCCCCGTTGCCAAGATAACTGTGTTTGATGATTTATGATTAAGATGATGCTGTAAATATTGCAAAACAGCTAAAAAAAGGGGGATTACTTAAAATAATTAAATAAATAAGTTAAACAAGTGAGAATGACAAAGTCTCATAAGTTTCAAGGAAAAATCAGTGTTATAGGAAAAATCCTCATGACCATTTCAACCAAGAATCTTTCAATACCCTAGTAACACAGTCTGAATTGGCCCAATGTTTTATTTTGGTAGGTGTAATGTCACAGAGTAGGGATATACAGAGAGGACAAAACGGCTGAAGGCGGTAATCAGCTCATTGCGCATTTCACCATGTTCTAAATAAGGAAACGTGGCTTGAGTTGCTATTTGGTTGCTACCGTTGCTATCATTCGCGCTTGGCGCGGAGTGTTGTCGCACAAATATTTTTTTATTCCTCCACTCTTCAATGCTTTCACGTAGTGTGCTAGTGTTTTAAAGAAACGTGGAAAATAAGACGAGAAGAAAAGGTTTTGCTTGGTTTTCAGCCATTATAACTGCAAAAACAATGCGAGCATGACGGAAGCAAAGTTGAGTTTCTTCAGTTTCCCTAAAGACCCTGTGAGGTAAGTAATTTCATATTTTTTCTGAGTTACATTGCTGATCGAAGAAACTAAACTAATATTCGAGTATTATTTTGCATTAGAAATGAAATTGTCGAAAAAGTTTAATAAGAACTTGTGGTGTTGGCGCAGGTCCAAGGAATGGGTGATTCGATGTCGTCGGTCGAATTTAGAAAACAAGACTGTCAGTTATTTACATAATAACTGCCGGATTAGTGCCTGCGATTTAGCGTTCCTTGCTCTACCTTTATTAGCAAAGAAATAATTAGGCTACTTTGAATTTTAAACCCTCTTTTTTCGCTGCATGGTAAGTCGTTAGCACTATTTGGCTTGAATTTACCGCATAATTTTACTTATTTTCAATATGGCCGCGTGCGCATTTTTCATTACAGAGAAACCTATGGTATTCCAACCTAATGTCCCCTCTGTATATATCTACTCTGTGGTAATGTATGTAAATGGATACCGGTTACTAAGTAGCAGAATGTTTGTTTTCATTTTAAAAATGTGATTGTCAACAGTTTTGATGCAGATGTAATGATGAATAAACTGTACCTGTGATAGATATTGTAGTAGGCATCGTTGGGAAAACGTTGGGGACACTTTTGGCCAACAGAATGTGACTAGGGTAGGGTTAGTAATAAGGGCGTACCCAGGATCAAAACTGGGGGGGGGGGAGGGAGAGCCATGGTTTTTCATGTTGAAGGTAAGATAAGCATGGAAAAGGTGAATAATATCAACATTTTAAGGAAACTGTAACAGCTCTTCATTAATATTATTTGCTTGAAAAAATATTATTTTCCTTTAATGACACTTCCAGGGGCGGCTGTCCCTTGCTGGGTACGACCATGGTTATCTTTATTTCAAATAATTTTACCAAAGCCCATGCCATTTTTTTCATTTATTTAAACAGATTCTGAACTAATTTGCGTTTGAATTAAAAACACACGAATAAAAAGTTCATGATGAAAACAGTGGTTGACTGTCATATCCCAATATCGACCAAAAATCGTCTGAATAACATGTTTGTTCAATTAAAATAATCAGTTCCTATCCGAATTGAGACCCCCAGCCTTTACAATTTGGTTCATTGAGTGCTCTGACACCTTACCGACAGCAGAATTCTCATTTTAAAATAATAATCAATATATTAAATACATTATATGTTCCACACGAATTCCCTTTCCGCAACTCACCAACGCATTTCAACACAGAGAAAATATGAAAATGGCGGGCCATGCCAGTTGGCAGCGCGCATGCGTGAAAACAAGTTCTATTTTAATGACATGATAGTAATAATAATAGTTTAAATACATGCTAATTAAAAAAAATTAAAAAAGCGATAAAAATTTCAAACTATATCGTAACATATGACATTCGTAGTGTACAATGAGCAAAACCAAAGGTACTACCAAAGGTAAAGGAGGAGTTCTTACTTGGCTCGTTTGCGTCGCGTCGTTAAAAATGTCCGTAGCGCAGTGATGGGTGCAATCACGAACCGCATCCAATATTTTGCAGCGATGTGCTTTTAATTGCGAGGATTACCATTGAAAAGTTATGAATTAATAAGCCGCATCATCATTCATTTAAATTTCTGTTGATACCCCTAATATAATAAATAATATGGTATTTCCTGGAGTATAGGTCATTTATACAAAAGTTAGCAGCTACCCAACTAGCACAGATTTTGCCTTATCCCTAAATACGAGGATATTATACATATATGCCGTGACGAAACCTATCTGAAAGCAGAGATAAAGTATGAATAATCCACGCCGTTTTTTGGGATAAATCGGAGATGCACTTCCGCATTTTTGGAGATATGCCTATCCTTACGCCGTATAATTGCCGCTAGGTGGCAGCTGTTTCGCGTACGATCGCTGCGCTGCCACGCGAGATTCATGAGAACTACGTGAAAATAATGTAATAACCGTAATAACATAAATTGGCTTTCGATGAGGAAAGATTCAATGCATTACTTTTCATCATTGTATTTTATTATATTATGGTATCCCTTATAGCATCAAATATGCCAGAGACATCTCACGAGGCATATATGACCACTCTGTCTATGAGGTCTGTATGCCTATGAGATCATATCTCGTGAGATTCCTCTGAGATATTTGATGCTACATGGGATACTGCAATACAATACTGTATAATAACATACATGATGGAATATAATGCACTGAATCATTCACCATCGAAAGCCAATACCGCATTAGTCTCCACAATGAGGTTTTTTTTCACTATGTTACACATTCACGCAAGTTTAGGAACATACCAAAAAATCCGTTAGAAGAAGGTGGAAAATAAACAAAATTATTGCTCTAAAAACGATATATTTAATGAATGATTCATCTTGAAACGATATACAATACACTAGAACACGGAGCAGTCCTTATACCTTCATCGGTAAACCATAAATCTTACTGTTCAATTCCTTACATCACATTATAGAGGAGACTGGTGAATTACCTTACGTATGATTTCTAAAAGCACAAATTCGAAATCCATTACCGTTATACCCAAGAATTTGGCAATTACGATCACTAATACCTCGCATTTGTTAACAAATCACAGCACTGTCGATGATTCCTTCATTAATATCCACGACAATCCGGGATGTTTTGATGTATCGCCACAACTGTACGTACCGTCGTAGCCTACATCGAACCAGAGTCCTCTGGATGGCAGTTCTCTACACTACTCCCTCATAGGGTCGAGTCGTTCCATACACTTCCACTATGGGAATTGAGACGTCCGCCATTTTAGTTCTTCCGTCTCTATAGAGTCTTATGGGGGAAAGTGATATAATGCCAGTTTTTTCATAAATACGCGATTCCTGTCGCATTTTCGGTAATTATAAATTATAATATATTCAATCTTGATGTACTGGGAACACTTTACTATCAATTTGTAAATTTTAAATCGTGAAAAATAACAAATAATCGCGCTTCAGCCAAGTTTTGATTATTTTCACTGGACGTTTTTCTAGATATGAAAAACTCATATTTGTCTGAAACAGGGTAAATTATTTCCGAAACTAATATTACTGCTCCCAGGGCTACTATATAGCGTTTTGTTCTCGTCAAAGGAATAATTTCAGATTTTGAATAGTCCAATATCAGCTGAGAGAGACTCTTGAGTTGTCTTCAGATCGGAAGAGATTTCGCATGTAATATCCGAGTAAACTTCCATGAAAACAGCGCAATGGATATTATACGAGGAATTTGAGGACAAGTCTGGTCAATTTTTTGAGCCGAAAAATCGGAAATATTATCCTACCCCAAAATTAAACAAGAAAAACTACAGAAGTCACAAGCTGCCATGCAGTTTATGTACTTTTCACGAGAGTTGCAGATCATAAAAGATGTCATCAAAGGAGGTATATAAAAGAAAAAAATCACATTTTTCCAAAGTATATAATGTACACACACCACAAATGTTACATTTTAAGATTTCCAGAATGATTTAACAATTCCATTGAAACTAAGATTATTTACATATTGCAAAATAAAAAATAAATCTTAAGTGCACAAGATGTAACATTTCTATTAAAATGGATTCAAATTAGTAGGAGAGAATGATGTACAGGTGATGACAGCTGCCACACATCTTGCATTATTCTCAATTTTGCTATGTTCCTTTACCACCAATGACATTGACTACTCGAGTACATGAACCTGTAATTAAAAATATAAATAAAATTTCGTTAATTACACCAAAAGCATTAATTCACAAATAATTTTAATGAACAGCATCTCAGTGATACATCAAATTCTCACAATCAACAGTCATGATAAAGTTCTATAATGAGTAGATGTTTATTAAACATGCAATCACTTAAGTTTCTATATCATATTTCATGGTTTGAGCAATAGGAAATTAATAAATTAAATTTCAATTGGCAGACAACTTTCGGGAAATTAATTACCAAGATGGCAATCTTCCTGTCAGCATACAAAATTATAAAAAGGAATAATATGACATTAACATTCCACAACACTGTTACTCAGTGGCATAACTACGGGGGGAGGAAGGGAAAGATCCCTCCCCAAAGCCTGAGAGAAATAAAAAAATTATTTATAATTATTTTATATATTGAACTGCATCGACTAAAAGTTAAATCTTTAGTGCCAAAATGATTTCAAATGTATTTCCAGGAATTTTATTCTTCAAAAATTTTCTTGGACTGATTCGTTGTCTGATGGGGGGGGGGGGGGGGTGCCACACCAGGCCATCCTATCCTTCCCAAAGCATATTCCTAGTTACGCCATTGCCATTACTCCTTGACACAAATATTTCAACATTTATCAGATCATCTAAAAATATTATCAAATTGAAGGCATACAGTCATATTAAACTACTCCATTGCCTAATCTCGACCATCGTATCCTCTCCCCCTTTAAAAAATATTTACATTTTAAAACATTCCAAACAGCGGAATAGGTTGATAGATTTCACATTTAATAGGTATTCTCAAACGTATCCCATATTTTAACCCCAGAATACTGTTTAGCAAAGAATTCATGCCAATGGTGAAGGTAGGTACCCCCCAATTAATGACCCTCATTATAACGATGAACACCATTTACCTATCTCCATTAACACCATCATGGAATGTGTCATACAGTTTCCTCCGGTATTACATCCATTATAATAACATTCAGACCAGGATTAAGTAGTCAATAGTTATGGAAAAAATTGACTGTATAAGAGGAATCTCAGAATAGTAGTGAATTTATGCACAGCAAGACCAAACTTGCTTATCGAAAGAGACACTAGTAATTATGAAGAACAGATTTCAACCCCAGAAAACTGTTCAGTGAAGAGTTCAAGTCAATTTTCATGGTACCCTCAAATCAATGAGATGAACAACATTTACACTCTCCATTAACACCGTCATGGAATATATATATTTTCTTTAAGTACAACATATAATGTAGTAATTTGCCAAAAGGATATAGCAATCCACACTTCTGGAAAGAAACTAAAGAGGAATCTCAGAATTGCAGTGCATTTATGCACAAAAAAACTAAACTTACCCATCAAAAGAAGTATTCTCAATTATGAAGAAGAGACTTGGCACTAGAAAAAGCTTTGAAAGCAACTGAAGCTATACCAAGAAGGGCAAGTATCGAAGGAAAAATAAATACATTGGCCTATGCTGCTGATGTAGCCTTAATAGCCTATAGTAAAAGTAACCTCAAATCAGTAGCCCAAGTAGAATAGTAATAAAAGTAGGATTACAGGTAATTGAAAATAAAACTAAATATATGAAAATTGGAAGAGTGGCAGAGCCTAACATTTCTGTCACCATTAACTGCCAAAATGAAATAGATGAAGAGATACAAATGGGGATAAATTAAGCTAATAGATGCTACAGGAGCCTATCAAAATTATCATAGATCCAACTTCTCAATATACCAACTCCAGGTATATATCAACTTAAGATAGATAAAAATTAGAATGTATACTATCATAATACAGCAAGTGCTCTTAAATGAGGCTGAGGTAAAGACCCTAACAAAGCAGCCTTATAAGAAGTAAATAACTGTTGGAAATTAAATATTGAGAAGGATATATGGTCCAACGTTTGACGAAGGGGTTTGGAGAATACTGAAAAACATAGAGCAGGAAACTTCATAAAACAAGATATTGTCACTGTGATCAGAAGTAGGAGAATTGCATGGCTTGGTCATGTAAGAAGAAGTGAGGAGTATGGAGAGGTCAACCAGAGGGAAGGCACCCACCAGGAAGACTAAGATGCAATGACCCAGTGGTTGAGGACATGGGATGAGTTGGGGAAAAGGTTGACATTATGGAGGACAGAGGAGTCTGAAGAGACAACTTGTTGGTGAGGCCAAATATCGACTTGGATTTGAGTATGGAATCATATTACTTGCAATATTTAATTTGATTAAACATGTTTTGGGCTTGAATTCCCCCCTCTCTAAGAACGACTGTTGCACTTATTTGTAATTTGATTTCAGCATTAATCTCATGAACATAATAACATTTCATACACACTAATTTCCTCAGCAAAAATAAGGGGGTACTTCGTAACTGGAACTTTAAAACTTGACTGAAGGATAAAAAGCAGTGGCTTCATAGTATGTGGTTTACAATATCATTGATTAAAAAATTCAACCATGTTGCAATGACCTATTGCAAAATTATTTTAACCATATGCTGAAGTAGAAAATTGAAAGTAAGAATTACAACTTTACAGCATGCTTAAAACACTCTGTTGTACTTCAACCATACAGTATAGTAGGCCCTTATAATGTATTCTACTGAAGACAAAATGATTCTTTGGTGTTCTATACAACAAATACGAGAACTAAACAAGAAACCCAAAAATTACATTTAAATATGAATTATCTTCTGCATGTTTATCGATGAAGCCATAATATCTTTGGAAGAGAATGATGCCAAGCTTAAAATGATAAAAATTCAGCCAATCAGTGATGTATAAAAAAAGTAAAGCTTATACTACAATTAAAGTTAAGTTCGAACTCAAAGAGAACCAATGTGTCTAATATTTATACGCCACTTTCATTATGAGGTTTTTGGCTTTTACTTTGCAGTGCACCATTTTCCTCTAGGAACCCTAATGAATTACCTTCAACAAATATATTCAAAGCTACAGACACTAACCTCAACCCTTAAGAAACAAATAAATGGCAATGTGGTACCCTATTCATACATACTGGTGAGAAAGGATAGTTGAACGTTCAATGTCAGGGTATTTCGTGTAAAATGTAGAACTTACCCAATCAGTAATTTTAGCATCTTGCACTAGTTCTTCCTATGTTGCTCCCTTGCCAAATGACACCCTTGGAACCTGCTTGAACAGCAGCAGCAACATGCAAGTGATAATGCAAATCAAATTTATTAATTTATTCCAATGGTAAACATTACTAATCACTAGAATATAGAATCAACGCAAAAGGAAATGGCAGAAAGTCCCCCTACGGCTAAGGATAAACACCATAAATGGATTTAGGAGTACAATATCCTAGGTTTATCGCAACATATCACTAAGAAATGCATTTAAAGAAGTTTTTATTGCAACAGAAATCATGATATCTCCAAGATATCATTAAAACCGTATTATTTTCACACAATACCGCATCAGGTCTTGAATAAGTTATATCTACACATTAACAATAAGCTTCCACTCCACTCTTAACAATCACTATTTATATAAGATTTATAAAAGCACAATTAAATGCACAGGCTTAATAAAAGTAAATATAAAAGTAAAACAATAAGTTCTAGAGAAATGTACATGAATAATATACACACTGACAATAACGCATTGAAATTGAAATGGTGTACGAAGAAATAATCAAAAACTCCTAGTTATCCATAGCCATATTTTTTTAATAACTCTCAATAATTAGGCATAAATGGTACCGTCCTCTTTGATAATCACTGAAGCCATTTCAGAAAAACCTAATTAATTATATATTTCCATATTTTACAATTAGTTACTAAGCTCGAATACGTACCACAAGTAAATATTCGGCCAAAGATGTTGAAACTTCAAGTACACAGGAGCAGACAGCAGTATAAGCACTGGGCCACGACAAAAGTTCGGTGTTGATGTATTTTTCCGTTTTAACCAGCCCTAGGAATGTAATCCTCTTCAAACAAAACTGGAATTAAAAATTCGGAATGAGTCAAGGAGAAGATTAGTCGCAAAAGCGACTCGTCGAGATTTTAATTGCATCCTAAAATTAAGCATTCACACTACTTCGAAATATAATAGTAATTCTTCTCATGAACAACACACAAATAAAGCAATGAAAAGCGGAGTTTCGTCCACTAATATGTATCCGGATATGCAGATTCTAGTCAAAAACGTAATTTCCTTCATTGATGTAAATGACCGTAAGATTACTTCATACCGGCATTGACAAAAACAAATATTTTTATTGAATACAAAACTAGCAGCACTAATAGTTATTGTTACACTTTCTGGTACGTAGTAAAGAACTACATCAATCATCTCTGCAACCCAGACTAAATATTATATTTTAGTCACAAAATTTCACATATTCCATTGATGAATAGAAAACACAGAAGCACAAAAACACTCGTCAAGAACCTCGCCGGATTATCTGAACCGGAATACATATTTTTAAAAATTACAACTTATGCACAGTTCAAACCTAATAATTGAAATACGTGGATCAACACTATTAAAATTTAAGGTAATAGTATTAAAGGAACCATTAAGTGCAGAAAAACTTACCTCACGTAGGCGGGAAGACGTTGTTTGGTGTCACTTGTCCCTTCGGCGTATTTGAAGCCATTTCGCTCTTCTCTCAGTATTTTGAGGGAAACTAAAATTTTTAAACACGTCCTTGGTGCTAATGGAGCAATTAGGAGCCGAACTACAACCTATTGTGCCGTATTTCTACTACAAATAACGGAAAATCTTGCCGAGCAACTGCCAGCCACATTCACTGTCTATATGTAAACAACAAGTGCAGAGAACAAAGATGGTAGGATGCGACGACTCAACTTTGGGCGTAGTCCAGTACACGCTCCCAATGCTCCCAAGTGCTCCCGCTACAGACGCTACAGATTCGTGGTCCACTTTCGCTCCTATCGCTCCCAGTGCTACCCTACTGGATCACGGCTGGAGCGATTGTAGCATTTGTTAGTCGTTTGTTTTACTAGTATCGTCTGCTCGGATATTAGATCGTCTGAATTAGGGATTGTTATAGCCCCTTGTACTTTACTTAGCTTGTTAGAGAGGTCAGTAATATAAATGACAAAAAGAATATGACCATGGGGTACACCACAAGAAATCTATTTAATATTAGATCTTCATTGGATACCATGATCGGGCACCACAGCAGACCGATGCTTGTCCTGAAGATTTTACCCACTGGTTTGCAAATCCTCTAACAACAAGGTGATAAACTTAAACTATAAAGAGCAGATCATATGATACATATTAAAGAAGATAAGACTGATTAAATACCTTATTAGAGAAATTTCAATTAAACGAAAAATAAGCCTAATTAACTTAACTCGCCTAAAAGCCTGCGTTTAAACGATACAGGTACAAGTTAATGCCTATTTGCGTGAATTATTTTTGTGGACCGAAACGGAACATGTACGAATGTTTGAACCTAGCTAAAATAGGTTAAATTTGTCGATCATGCATTTGCACAAGTTGAGTGGTTACACCATGGAAGAAGGTTACACGTGAAACCACTTAACGTGCAACAACGCAACCGTACGGTTTCGTGTTCTTTCTCGCGTTCATACATTTAGACTTGTACGGATTTATGTAGGTGTAAAAAGGCCTTAAGTGGAGTGTCCTTTATACGATTTATCAATTGCACTCATGACATTGTATGACAGTCTCAAAAGCAGTCCTACACTTGAACCAATCTCGTCAACAACGAGCCTTAAGCATAAATGCAATGCGTGTCAACCTGACCTTAAGAAAATTACATAAGTAAAATACAACCGAACATCAATAATTGATTAAACTTCAGTTGAAGATTAGAGGAAGATATCATCATTTAACAGAGAATACAATCTTCATGGGGAAAGCTTGAAGAAAACCTAGGTTGGCCGCCAAAAAGCAACAAACGGAATGCTTTAACTAGAAGTTCACGTACCCTAACCTAAGAAGTCATATTCTATCTCAATTTCACGCAATATCAAGTTCAAATAACTAATAATTGATCTAAATAACAAATAAATCAATATAACTTACAAAATTAACATAATTCTCATATGTAACGGACGGAATTAATGCTTCGACCGGAAAGTTCACTCACTACATGTCTTATTAATTTCGAATAGCCATTTTTTATCTCCCCTTCTCGCTAGCTCAAGCTTAAACCACTAATAATTAAATAATATTATATATAATTAATTATCACAACAACAAATTTTATAAGATATCTTGGTCTTGCCGCTCAATTTCTTCCCCGATCTGGCCCGTGGCGACTCTGCCATTGAGTTACAGCCATTTGCCTCACCGTAATATCCCCCGAATAGTTCTTTAACCATTTGTTTTTAGCATTTACTATCCAGGCTCTCTTAGCGACTTCTTCCATCAACTCCAAATGGTCATATTATTGCCGGCCAGGTCCACAATTGTTATGAACACCATTTTCTTTTGCCTTCCTTCCCGTTCAAATTCGCGCTGAAAACCGGTTCGCTCCAGCCGCCCTACCTATTTCTTGGGAGCGTTTGTAGCGAGAGAGAAGCGAATATAGTGACGTCATGCGTGACGTACGAGAGCGCCACGGGAGCTTTTGTAGCTTCTACTGGACCACGAAAAGACTCGCTTCCAGTGCTTCGGAGCACTGGGAGCTTGTACTGGACTACGCCCTTTGTAGTGTATTATCAACAATCCAGAGGACTCTGCATCGAACTAAGGCACACAAAAACGATGCTTAGGTCGCATTATCACTTTAACTATTATTGTATACACAAAATAATCAACGATTTTTACTCACAAACACCACTATACACAACACCAAAAATGTAAACACGAAGCCACTATAATGGCTTTAACGGTAATGGAGGACTTCAGCGCTGCTATGCGGCCAATTTTGACATCCCCTCCCCAAACCGCCCAAACGCTTGAAATCGTGGAAAAAAGGGATATTACACATGGAGGATAAGCTTATCCCCACAATATCTGATTTCTCCAAGGATAAGTTCAAATCTGTGCTGGCTGGGTAACGTTTCGATTTATTTTCTTTAATCATCTTCAGGGCTCTAAACTTTGAACAGATTTATTGATCATTAATTTTGATTTATTGAATTATTAATTAATAAATCTGTTCAAAGTTTAGAGCCCTGAAGATGATTTAAGAAAATAAATCGAAACGTTGGCTGCTAACTTTTGTATAAATGACCTATACTCCAGGAAATACCATATTATATATTAAATAAGGTCAAGAAAAGGAAAAAAAAATAATGATACCCCTAATTATACCATTGAAGATTATCTCATCTCCCCGTGATTCTTGGTTCATTGTTTCTTAGCGACGCTAGTGGCAACTTTTGTAAACCCTTTTAAATGCGCAGTGGGTGACAACATAGTGCGGAAAAATTTCAGGATCCTCTTTTTTGATGTTCGTGGAGCAAACACTGGTGACGACTTCACTCGGATATAGTTATTCAACTTTTCTCATCTGTTTTCGCGGTACGAGATCTTTGTTTTGAGGAGTTTCTTCTTCTTTCTTTGTTTGAAAATTTACCTCAAAATATCTATTCTAGCGATTCTAGCCATCAAGTTATTTTTAAGTTGCTTGCTGGTGTTGATAGTAGATATAAGCCCATGAGCTTCGTTGAAGCATGCAATAATTTGTTTTCTCAGAGTTGTGTCTTCACACAATGACTGATAAGGTCAGTATAGGAAATCATACACGGTGCCGACTGTGCAGAAGCTCGGAAGAGGTATATGTCGATGTTTTTGACCCTGCGGGAACGAATAATCTTTTAGTATGGAAAGTTATTAAGGAATTTTCAGGGCTAGAGGTAAGCATTCACTCCTTTCGTATTCTATTTTTCTTTATAGTAAATAAGTTCATGTGTTTTACTACATTTGATAATATTCCCTATTGAGGAACATTGATATATATGTCTATGCCTCGCGTACCACATGAGATAAGTTCTTTGAAAGTGTTCCGTCAAGCGACTCCTGTCAAGGTAGAGGTGTATTTCTTGAGAAAACTAGTACTTAGTAGAATTCTATGTGACGAATTTAAAGGCATACGTTTTGAAAAGAATTCACGATGCATTTAGAATGTTAATGTTATGTTTTAACGGCTCTTTCTCTTAAAGAACGTTTTATAGCCATCGAAAGTAGAGGGTGAAGAAGTCATGGGATATGAAGATGCTTGCGTGGGAAAATTCAGTCTTTAATACCTCCACACCGGTTTCCATTAGACTTGGTAGTTATTTTCTGTTGTGTGCCTATTATAAAGTTATTCGTTAGCTCTCGTAAAAGATATGGAGAGTTTTTGTAACTTGTGATCTAACGGTAGGTTCTGAGATTATTTCAAATACGCTCTGTGACACCGCTCGAAGGAATTAATTTTGGCTGTCCTTTAAGTTTTCAATCTCTACATTGAAGCAAGGATTTAAAATGTTGTGCAAAACATTTTAAGCACCTTATTAAAGTTAACAATATGATTTCAACGAAAAATCTTCCTATAGTGCTCTTGAAACCTTGAATGAAGTGTTGTTATTTTCTCACGGCTTGGAGACAATCGTTTTTACCCTTAGTGAAAAAACTGTTGAAAAAAACTTGAAATTTTCAACAGGTAATTGGGACCACTGTTGAATCCAACAGTAACTGTAGAAAATTCAACAGTAACTGTAGAAACTCAACTGTAACCGTAGAAAATCCAACAGTGACTGATGAAACCCAACAATAACTGCTGAAGTCCAACAGTAATTGTTAAAATCCAACAGTAACTGTTAAAATCCAACAGTAACTGTATAAAATCCAACAGTAACTGTATAAAATCCAACAGTAACTGTATAAAATCGAACAGTAACATTTAAAATCCAACGGTAACTGTTAAAATCCAACAGTGACAGTTAAAATCCAACAGTAACAGTTAAAATCCAACAGTAACTGTATAAAATCCAACAGTAACTGTATAAAATCGAACAGTAACAGTTAAAATCCAACGGTAACTGTTAAAATCCTACAGTAACTGTTAAAATCCAACAGTAACAGTTAAAATCCTACAGTAACTGTTAAAATCCAACAGTTACTGTAGAAAATCCAACAGTAACTGTAGAAAATCCAACAGTAACAGTTAAAATCCTACAGTAACTGTTAAAATCCAACAGTGACAGTTAAAATCCAACAGTAACAGTTAAAATCCAACAGTAACTGTTAAAATCCAACAGTGACAGTTAAAATCCAACAGTGACAGTTAAAATCCAACAGTAACAGTTAAAATCCAAGAGTAACTGTTAAAATCCAACAGTGACAGTTAAAATCCTACAGTAACTGTTAAAATCCAACAGTAACAGTTAAAATCCTACAGTGACAGTTAAAATCCAACAGTTTTTTCACTAAGGATACCGCCAAATCAACTCAAATCTCTATATTACTTGAGTTAACATGGATACTTTCTCTTTCAGGTTAGCCCGGAGGATGGTCTACCACCTTCAATATGCCATCAATGCATGAGGACTTTGGTCTACTTCAAGAAGTTCAAGACAAAGTGCATACAGTCAAGAATAGAGTTCCTGAAAGACTTGGTTTACCATGGCATTGTGGTAAGCTCATATAATAGTCCTGACTAAAAACCAATGACTTATTCATCTTGCCAATTGTTGCAATTATTAACTAATTTCTTCCTTATCAGTTAATTGCACGGATAGCAGAGCATTCATTCTTTCTTTTATCACGTACTTTACTTATAACGCACGAAACAAGGCATGTCTACACTAGCGATGGGTCGATCGTGAACGATTCGATCAAAAAGATAGAATCACTAGGTGAATCAAATGACTCGTGGTTCATTTCCTTAACACTAGAATGCCGAAGGGTGTCATTTTGACACCCTACGCGAACATTTTTTTCAAAGCTGGCCTTTAAAGAGTGTTGTAGAATAAAATATTTCGTGACTTATTTAATCATTTTTAGGGCTTAATAAGATGACAGTGTTATGGATACCCCCCTGTCTTTTTTCCATCTCAAAATTCAAATTTACCTTGAATGCCAGAGGGTGTCATTTTGACACCCAGTATATTTTATCATTTCTTCGTTCGGTTTAGGTGTTTCCTGGGATGCAGTTTTGATTATTACTAGCCAAATTAGTATTCTAGAATAATATATTACCTTAATGATTGTTTATGTTAGACTTAATTTAGCATAAAATATTAGGTATCAGCTTATCATTTTTCGAAAATTTATTAGCTTGTGAGTAGATTAGAGTAGAGTTAAGTGTATTCTGCTCTATTTGTGAATAATATTCCTTGAAACCAGCCAAATTTTACCGCGACGACACTTATTTGCCGTGAAACATAAGTGTAGTGGCGCGCGCAACAATGCAGTTGGCTTCTGCCAAGCCTTTGTATTCGGCTGCCTGGCGCGGAGTTTAGACAGACTGGCTCGCTGGCGTGTCACGATCAGTCGAGACGTTCTTCTCGACTTGCATCGGCAGTTTGGTCTTGATAATGGCACCGTATACATGTGTTACGCCAGAGAAAAATATTGCAATACTAAATGATATATGTACCTGTCTTTGATGCCATGAATTGCGTGAATGGGCATCTAGCTTTGTTTGGAAACAGCTGTTCGTCAATGGTTATGTGTGGTCCAGGCTATGGTTAGGGTATTGTAGTACTTCAGTTACGAAAAATGAACACCTTAGCAGTTACACATGATTGAGTATTTGTATCTGCTATGTGCAGTATTAGCAATGTGTTCCTCAGTGTGTTTTAGACGAACCTGGATCAGCACTGGCTACTGGGCAGAAGAAATTTATGCATAGTCGTGAGGTTGTGCGCCCACGTGGAAGGGGCGCTGGCCAGGCTTCAAACGAGAACGAGAAGGCGTGACGATGCCTTCTCGTCCAGGATCCTACATGAGAAGCAGATGGCCATGCTGTGGAACCATAGCCTGGGCCACACATAACCTTTGACAAACAGCTGTTTCCAAACAAAGCTAGATGCCCATTCACACAATTCATGGCATCAAAGCCTGATAAATATGGGCAAAAATTCTGGCTTCTAATGGATAAGGATAGTAATTATTTGATTAACGAATTTCATTACCTTGGCAAGGACGACTCTCGTCAAGCTGACAATTGCTTTACAGATCATGTTGCATTTAAACTTATGCGGCCCTACTTGACCAAAGGCAGAAATATCACAACTGGCCAATTTCATATCACTTTGCTTGGTTTTGCTTGAAAGAATGGGTACAAGCCTTTTGGGTACCATACATAAGAAAAAGAAGGATATCTCTGCAGGAATAAAAGCTTCTCAGGAAGAGTTGTATTCAAATAAATTGTACAAAAACGGTTATGTTACACTAACCGTTTATCGGGGCAAACCGACAAAATGTGTTCTTGCTCTAAGCTCATGTTGTCATTAGTGAAAACTCTAAGAAATCGCCCAACGGACCAAATGAACCAAAACGGCCTCGAATCTGTCAAGTAAAGATAAAATGCAACAAATATAGAAATGTTGGTTTTTGTTAGCTGTGTAAAAAGTCAGTATGTATGGCGAAAACAGTGCGAAAGTGCCAGAAATGCAAAGAAGCTGCAATTTAGATCGAGCTGTCTGTACAAAAAAGTATTCGATTATTTTTTACCAAGTGTTTGTGTTTTCTTCTATACGATTTTGTAGTTAAATAGTCGTAATTGATTTTATTGCTTTCAATTTTCCACATTGCAATCAAATTTCCACATTTGAAGATGAAAACCAGTTCCAAAAAAAGATTCCGCAGTCCAAGATAACAGAATTTTTTGCGTAATATTTTTTTACTCTAGAGGAATTCTCTTAAAAAACATAATTTTTTTGAAAATATTAAGGAACCAAAAACAAATATTGCAATAAAGATGACGCTTTATCACTAGCAACTATTAAAAAAATATCTGCTACATAACATGGTTATAAGTACATGGGTGTCAAAATGACACCCTCCCGGCATTCTTGGGGTATGTCAATTTCCCGGCATTCTAGTGTTAAACAAGTTGATCATCAATCACTCCGACTTCCGGTTTCATATCAATCATCCCGGTTTCCGGTTTACTTCAAAATCTGGAACGATCGATGCTTGATCTCTTTTCGTCGGGGCAGAAATAGTTGTGAGAAAAATAAATAGTATGTTATAAAGAACTGAATACCTGTGTAATCTTTTGCTAATATATTTTCCAGCAGTTGTTAGTATTAATAACACCACTACACGTAAAAGGATAATATTAAGATGACTCTTATAGGAGAATGTTAAGAAGTAGAAGTTGCAGCTGTTAACATTTTATTGTGCCGTTCATAAAATTATCCGGCAGATCAGATTCACGCATAGTGTGTGTTGTATTTTGTGTTATAGTTTGAGATGTATAGTTAGAAATTATTCTATTAGTGTTAAGAAACTGTGGCAGTTTTGCCTTCCCAAATATTTTCATGAAACTACTTATTTCATTTTTGTAATCTCATTTACTCATCTAGGAATTCACAATCAAAATAGTGTAGGAGATGATAATATGGATAGTAATCTGTGTTACCAATGCTCTTAGCAGATGAGGCAGTATTTATTCGATCATTCAAAGTTATTATTACATCCATTGATTGAGTCTTTCAATGTTGATTCCTTTGAGTCTTTTCGATCATAATGATTGAATCATTTATGTGACTCGAGTCAAAATGATTGAATCACCAAAATGATAGACTTTGCCCATCACTAGTTTACACATAGCAACAACGTAGCAACAAACAAGGAAAACAATGATAAATCTAACATACTGCTGGGGATATTAATATTGGCCATATGAATGAAACATAATCAGTAAAAATCACGCCCTCCAACTTGCCACACATCTTTTGAGGCCCAGAAGATTGTAGTGGCTAATTTCAAATCATCACCTAATTGAACTAACTTGCTGTAAAAAGCTGAAGTTAAAATGTTTCGCAATAACTATAATTATAATAATAATGTTTGGTTTATTGTCACATGACACGATTGTCGTGTCTTAAGATGCAATAAGTTGGTCATTCGTCACAAAGGTAATACAAGAATTAATATACAGATTATATAAAACGCACAAGTTTTAACAACAAAAGAACAGTAGGTAATATTAGTGTATTGTCTTAAAAAATGTGTGAACATCTACATAATTACTGAAATATTATCGTCTAGATATTCTTGTATTGGGTGATATGTTTTTTTTCTAACAGAATTTGCGTAATTTTATTCTTGAAAACATGGAAAATTCGTGGAAACACACTATTGTTGGATAAATAAGGATGGACGTTGTACGCTATTGCTTAGTTAGTCTTGATAATGACGGTGTAAACGTCGAAACTAGTTGACAGCTAAAATAGAAGTTTGTGGAATAGTACTGTGTTTTGCTTCACCATGAATTTTTCATTTTAGTCATTAGGCAACTTACTGTAAAACTTAATACCCATGTACCCAGCTAGCACATTACAAGTCATTGAGATAAGGTGAAAGGAAGAAATAAGGAAGTCGCTTCTCAAGTAAGCTTGTTATGGGTTTCTTACGGCCAGGGCGACAAACACCCAGGGTAATGACAAAATGGGTGCCAAATTTTTCAGCACTTCCGTAGATGTTGTTTTTATTACATCAATTTAGAGCATTCGTTTAGGGATTTATGTATAAGAATAATTTTTCCATTCTTGGCACTTCTATAATGTGGAAAGAAATAACATCATGCAGTCATAATTTGAAAATCACTCACATAAGAAAAATAAATAATTTCACAAGAATAGTGACGTAGAATAATATAAAAATGCCCGGAAAGAATCTCTAATATACATATTGTATTCATCGCATTATCCGGCTATAAATCAAAATTCATAAATGTTAAATTGTGTGGACCTTGAATAATTTCAGTTTTTCAAGCACATACCAGTAAAGTTTTTCTACATAATTAGATTTAAACTGGTAACTACGACCACTAAACCCAACAGTTGCGGTGGTCAAGTAGTGAGCGTACAGAGCTGCTGATACAAAGGTCATACGTTCGGATCTCCATATTATTAATTTTTTTTTCTTTCCGCCGCATGGATAGAGTATTTGCAGAGTCCATCTTCTGTCTTCCGTGGTCGACATTCTCATGTATTTCGTTTTTCTCTCATTGATTCTGAGCCCTATATTCTTACTCTTCTGTTCTAAGATTTTGAATATTTCTTTCAGAGAATCCATATTCCGTGCCATTAGAACTATATCGTCGGCATAGGCACATGCCTGAGTAGATTTATGCACAATTGTCCCCTCTAACCCCAGTTCTCTCATGGCTTCATGTAGACACAGATTAAATAGTTATGCTGATAGAGAATCTCCTTGTCTTACTCCAGTTGTTATCTTAAAGGCTTCACTAGTCTTGCCCCCAATATAGGCCTTAGCTTGAGATCCTTCCATTGTCATATTTACCAACTTAATTAGTTTTTTTGGTATTCCAAATCCCTCCAATGCCTTCAACATTTTTCTTCTATTGACACTATCAAAAGCTTGCTGGAAATCAATGAAAAGCATATGTAGGTCAATGTTGTACTCATAACATTTCTCCATGCATTGTCTCATTACAAAGATTTGGTCGGTTGTTCCTCTTCCCGGCCTGAAGCCACATTGGTATTCACCAAGGATTACTTCAGCATACGTGTTAAGTCTCCTCTGCAGTATACAAGAAAGTATCTTATAAGTGACATTTAGTAATGTGATTCCCCTATAGTTGCTGCATTGCAATTTATCTCCCTTCTTGAATATAGGGCAAATTAAACCAATCTACCATTTCTCAGGCATCTCTTCTTTCTCCCATATTTCACATACCAGTATATGTAGGTTCTTTGTTAAATTTTTTCTTCCATACTTGATTAACTCCGGTACAATTTCATCTTCCCCTGGAGCTCTCCCATTCCGCTGCCGTTTTAACGACTCCTCCACCTCCTCAATTGATGGCCTACTAATACTGGTGTCCACCCTCATGTCCAACATTTCTCCATCCTCCTCATCTATCTCATTGACATTCAGCAATTCCTTAAAGTACTCGGCCCATCTTCCCATTACTTCTTCTTCTGTTCTAACCAACCTCCCATTCTTATCCTTACATGCGTTTGTTCTTGGTTGAAATTTATTCGTCATCCGTTTGATTGCCTGGTATAACTTTCTACTTTTATTTTGTGTGTTCAATTCCTCAATCTTCTCCACAAACCCTTTTAAGTATTTTTTTTTCTTTTTTCGTAGTATTTTATTTGCTTGTCTTCTGCTTTCTTTATATCTTTCTACATTTTGTCTTGTCTCTTTCTGGATGGTGTTCCTTCGATCCATATTCTTCCTTTCTATAGCTTTTCTGCACTCATTATCAAACCATTCTTCATTCCTTGTTCTCTTTCTTTCTCCTATGGTCTCCTTTGCAGCCTCTGCCATAGCCTTCTTTATATTAAGCCATTTTCTCTCTATCGAGTCATTTACACTCAGGTTCTCTGGTCCTTCTTCTAGTTTCTTACCCAGGATTTCCTGATATTGGGCTACAGCTGCTGGTTGTCTGAACTTTTCCACTCTCCACTGTATCCTCTTGGGTCCTTTAATACGTCCCACGTTCGCAATTCTTTCCCTGAGCTTGGCCTTTACCAAATAATGGTCTGAATCACAGTTTGGGCCTCTTGCAGACCTTATGTCAATGACTGAAGATGCATGTCTTCTGGAAACCAGAACGTGATCAATTTGGTTGACCACTCCTGTACCTGCCATTTTCCATGTTCCCTTATGAATATCTTTGTGAGCAAAACAGGTACTTTTGATTATTAGCCCTTTAGCTTCTGCCAGCTGGCTTAGCATCATTCCGTTTCCATTTGTTTCATTATGTAAAGAGTGTTTTCCAGCTACATGCTGCAAGAAGTCCTCTCTTCCTATTTTTGCATTGAAACCTCCTAGGAGAATCAACATATCATATTTAGGTATCTTGCTGCATTCTCTATCCAGTTGATCATAGAAGGCATTCTTCTCATCATCATTAGCATCTTCTGTGGGTGCATACGCTGAGATGATAGATAAGTTTCTAAAACGTCCTTTGAGCCTTATCTTGCACATTCTATCCCCCAGAGGTTCATACCCTAAGCAGCTTTGCTTCATTTTGTTATTAAAGATAAACCCTAAAGATAAGGATAAAGATAGAACATTGAGTAGTCCTTTTTATCCACTCTTCCATTTCCATTCCATCTTATTTCTTGTAACGCCACTACATCTATCCCATATTTCAATACTTCTTCAGCGATCTCTGCCTTTTTTCCAGCCTTCAACATGGTCCTTACATTCCATGTAGCTAAGGTCAATGTTGTATTCCGTTTTCGAGTTCCTGATCGTTTGCCAGTGTCATTATCCTTAAATCCGTCCGTATTCCGAGGCTTCTTTATGGGTTTCGTAACAGAACATTTTTTTTACGGTGTGGGATTGTTAGCCCCACGCCCAACCCCCAACCTGGAGGACCAGGGTATCTCTTTTTGTCGGGCCTATCCCCTTTGACCTGTCCGGCTTGGGTGGCCCTACCAGGAGCTTTTGCTCCCGCCGGCATAGCTCTCAGGTTCACTTAGGCACGCAAGCCCCCTCATCACGACAAGATAGAGATACCAGCGAGGGGGATCCCATAATCACAAGGAGATTGTAAATACACTGGAGGCGCTGAATCTCGGTCCATGGATCATCACAGCCTCGCACCAAGGTGGCCTCACACGACGGCAGGCGGAACCAGAATGACATCACACAGACTTTTCCCAGCATTCACACTTGGACGTCACATTTTTGTGTGCTTGAAAATTTTCACTTTTCATTTAACCACAAAAAAAATAGATATCGTCATTTGAAAATCTAAAAGCGTGAAATACATATAATAGGTGTAATAATCTTTTGATTTTAGCCAATTAAAAAAATAGGTGTTTGAAATCTCTTAATATTTTAACTTCTTTTTTCATTTGTTTTGTTGATTTTTTTAAATTTTATTTTTTAAATAAATTCCCCAAAGCCATGAAGCTGATTTTTTTAAAGTGCTTTTAATTTTAATTTTCAGCTAATTTTATCCATAACCTACCCCTGTAGTCACTTAAAATTGTGGAAATTGGTTTATTTTTTTTTTCAATTTCATTGCCATCTTGCTGATTTCAGGATCGCCCAGATGACGACGCAACACTTGATAGTCCCATGCTAATTATGGACGACTTCCCGTTCAAACTATCCGATGACGTCGCTTGTCGCGTGAAGGAGGAGCCCTTGGAAGACGTCGTTGACATGAAGCCAGTTGTCGTTGATGCAGTCATCTCGGTATGTGAACAATCTGTGTGTTTGAACAATGTGTAATGCAGTGATTGCAGAGGGTTTTGCCAGGAATTTCTTGGCAGGGAGGTTACGAAAGCATCATCATCTTGTGGTGTTCTCCATATCTTCCAATTTTAACGTTACGAGTGTGCTGCGCCCGCTCCCAGCGCGGGCTTCCCCCGCTCTTTTCAATGCAGCTCCACAGAGGGATAGGCACGTTTCTAATTTTAAAATGTAGAAAAAAAGGCAGGGTCTTATTTACAAATTTAATTGGAATGTTCATGTACAAATTGAGGTCAGAGGACCCCTTTAAACACAACATTGGAAGTAATTACACTATCCTCTGTTTAGCGCACATGATGACTCGTAGTTATGTATCAACAGGAGACTTGAATGTGGAATCAGCCATCAGCTGCATTTTGATAAAAGTTAATTAAAGAATGCGAGATATTGTTGCAAATGAACAAATGTATCATGTTGTGTGCCGTTAACATCAGGAATATTTACAGTTTTTTTTTTTTTAAATTTGTGTTTTTTTAATTATTTAAGAACCAATTTTAGGAAACAATAGCAATTATTATGAAGTAAGATATGCCGTCGCATGTTCTCTGATGAATTCTGTGCATTTTGGTACCTCATTTGTGGAGTTCGGTTGCGTATAAGTTGAGAAAAAGGTATCTATACAGTAGAAATAATATGGAGGATTGATAAACTTCAGCCCTCTCCTTCTTCTGACCCCTTCCACCGTTCCCTCCAAAGCTACTTTCAAAATTCCATTCCATTTCATCAATAGGGTGGTTTCCTTCATCAAAGAAAACGAAAGGCATTGATTGCGATTCGTTACCCACCATTAGTGTATTCATAATATACAAATTATTTTGTTTTAGAAATACCGGGTTAGACGAATGGCAATGGTCCATTTTTATCCTCATTTGAAAAGGGCCAGATTTACGCCCATGCAATGCCACTCTACGTGAAGTCACAGGGACCTAGTTTCTATACGAGAAGATAGGAGTTATACGTCGTCTGAGGTTACCATTGCATGCATGAGGCGCAGAGCTCAGGGAAACATGTCTTAACAATCACTTATTAAAACTGGCTAAGGTCGGAAAGTTTTCCTCGTTTGATAAGTTATTAATAATCCTTATTTAAGCCAAGCGCTACCAGTCAGCAGGGTACTCAGCTACCCACTAGCAGCCTGCGTCGTATCAGCGCTCAACTCGCCTCAAGGTCACCTCGCAGGGCGGGAGGGGGAACCAGAAATACGTCACGCGGAGAGACTTCCCGACATTCATACTTAAGCGTCGCGTTTTCGCGCGCTTGAAAATTTTCACTTTTCATTTAATCGCGAAAAATAGATATCGTCATTTAAAAATCTAAAAGCGTGAAATACGTACTCCAGGAGTAATAATCTTTCGATTTGGGCTATAAAAAAATAATAGGAAACCACCCTATTGTCCCAGCCAGTTTCCCTTCCTTTGATTTATTTTGTCCATCAACGTTCTCTCCTCATCTATCCTACAGTGGAACCTCGTTAAAGCGAGTACGGGCTACAGTCCCGCTATTACGAGAGATAGCCAATGCACCGTTAATTGACCCTATAATAAGCGTGTTAAAAAATTCGTTTTTACGAGACCCTTTCGGTGTTGGCTCTCGCCATAGCGAGGGTTTCACCGCCGGAAGACTTTCATCAAGACTCCTTAACCTCTGTAATTGCTAGCGATCTGTTAGAAATGAAGTTAATGGAGTGCTCAGTCTCAAATTTATGTGGTAAACTGTCGTTCGATAAATATAATGATTGACGAAACAATGCTTTGCACGATTTTTATTCAGTGCGGCGCTTATAAATTGTTTGAATAGTTAGTCGTTATTTGAGTAAGGAAATTTAGTGATGCAAAAAAACATCGCCTTTCGTCTGGATTTATGCTTACGTTTATCGGATAGATGTTTATCTGTCGCCGACCC
Source organism: Ischnura elegans (assembly GCF_921293095.1). Classification (NCBI taxonomy): domain Eukaryota; kingdom Metazoa; phylum Arthropoda; class Insecta; order Odonata; family Coenagrionidae; genus Ischnura; species Ischnura elegans. The sequence continues at coordinate 15,537,175 of NC_060258.1, read as the reverse complement.
ACTCCTGTTCCTGTATATCTGTTCGCAACAGGTATATTGGCTATTATTTGCTCCACCTCCGGTAAAGCGACAATTCGCTATAGCGAGTGTTTATTAGTGCACCGTGGGGTGTCATTATATCGAGGTTGCACTGTATTTAACATTTGCTCATTCCTAACTCGATCCGTCCACCGTATTCCCTCCATCTTCCTCCAAACCCACATCTCAAACGCCCCAATCCTGTCCCTCTCTCTCTCTTCCCCATCGTCCAAGTCTCACATCCATACATAAACACACACTCCAAACACAGCATTTCACCAATATCTTCCTCAATTTCAATTCCAGTGCCTTGTCACACAAGGCTCTCTTCTTCTTCTTCTTCTTCTTGAAAACTTCTTTCGCCATTCCTATCCTTCTTTTTATTTCTCCTATACTTTTCCAGTCTTCAGGGTAGAAAATGTTTTGAAAGTGGAAGGTTCAAAACTAATTTTAACACCTCTTGGTCCGGCACCCTTTAAACTAGACTAGCCATTGGGGCCGGTCATATTATATGCCATAGGCCTCAATATATGTTCAAACTATTATAACGTCGATAAAAAAAGATGTCAATAAGAAAAACTTTCACAAAAACAAACAGTAAAGCTACCTAAAGACGCACAAACCAGAACTAGGTCGAAATACAGTAAAATTCGGTTATAACGCGGGTCTAGGGGGACATAGTTTACACCCGCGTTATCGGACAACCGCGTTATAACGGGAAACTGCGTGGGAAGCAATAAAAAAATCCTTAATGGTAATTTTTATAGCCAATATATTTGCGTAATACATTATTAAATTATTTATTTTATGATTTAGACGCTCTACTTTAACGGGATTTCCTAAAATACTCGGATATTTTCTTTTGCCGCGATAGTTGATGGCGTTTCTTTGTCACGTAATTTTTTATGCTTTGCAAGTGCAACAGATGAATACTATCGCAATCACTTTGTCCCTCCAACCAATTCATCAATTCACTTATATTATGTAATAAATGGCCAATTTTCGGCATCTCGACCTCACATTCGTCTTCTTCATTCTCGCTCTCATCTTCCGATGATGCAGCTGTTTTTACGCGGCTCTGGACTGCAGCCACAATTTCTTCGTCACTCTTATAAGCAGATACAGGAGTTTCCTCGTCTTCGCGAACCCAGGCCTCGAGATCACTCACAAATAGTTTATTAGAAAGAACATCTGAAGCTTCACGTGCGTCCTCTTCCGTGAAACCCAAAAACTCGTCTTCGTCTTCCATGCCATCGCCCGCTGTATACTCGCACTTTGACCAGCAATTTAGGATTGTAGCTGAAGTTATTTTCTTCCATGCCAATCCAATATTATAAGCCATATTCTTCAGGGCGACTGTTTTCAGATATTCTTGTACCTGCAGTTCTGAATTTATGACACTAGTGAGCAATTCCCGCCGATAGTGGGCTTTCAATGCTTTGATTATCCCTTGATCCATGGGCTGAATAAGAGCTGTCGTATTTTTTTGTAAAAACGAAGCCACTATTTTACCATCCCTCGATATCAAAAGCTCAGAAGACGGATGTGCCGGACAGTTATCTAACAGAAGTACATAGTGCCTTCTCTTCTAACTTTTTTGATCTTAAGTGGCTCTTAACCGATGGAACAAAATCTTCATTGAACCAAGATAAAAAATGTCTCGAGTCATCCAGGCATTCTGACTTTTTTTGTAATTTATGGGTAGTGCTGTCATATTAACGTGCTTGAAGCACCGCGGACTTCGATTTTTACCAATACACACAGGTTTTAACTTGTGACTTCCTGATTTGTTCACGCATAGTAATAAAGTCACTCTTTCTTTTCTCATTTTTATTCCGGATTTATTTGCCGACTTCTTAATATCAAGTGATTTTGTTGGAAGCAATCTGTAGTAGAGAGCGGTTTCATCGCAGTTATACAGTTGCTCTTCATTGTACTCACCCTCATCAATCATCTTGCGTAAAGTCCCGCAGAATTCTCTAGCTGCTTCACAGTCACTGGAACGAGATTCTCCTTCCATGTTAACTTGCGCTATCCCGTGGCGAATTTTCCACCTCGATAGCCAGCCAGCAGAAGCAACAAAATCATGAGCACCACCTATTTGTTTATTTAATTTAATTGCCTGTGCTTGTAAAAGTGGACCGGATAATGGAACACCTTCACTGCGCTTCTGAACAAACCACGTAAACAAACATTCATCCACATCACCAGCAGCACTCAATCTGGCCTTTTTTCTATCAAGTCCTATTTCGTCATCCACTTGATCAACAAATGATCGTAATTTATCTTCTTATTTCATCCAACCACGAATAGTTCCTTCAGGAACACCAAACTCCCTGAATAAACTTGATTTTGAATCACCGCGCTTCACTCTGTCGATTATGCCCAACTTTTCTTTAATTGTGTAAGTTTTCCTTTTGGCAGACATCGTTTTAACCCTAAAATCAATGAAAATTTTCGTAAAAAAGTAATTTTCATATTCATATTAAGCCTAAGACAAAGGTAAAACAGCTCATTCATCATTAAATGCTCGAAGCCTGTGGGCATTGAGTACCTACCTTGGTTTGAGCGCCGCGGTGCGAACGTACGAAAGAGAATTATCTCAATCTCCCTGAATCTCGAAAATTATTATAGCCGTGCAACACACTTTTCAGCTCGACTTCACAAGACACAATGACTGATCAGGAATTACCGAGTTTTTTTTATGGCTACGAAACAATGTATGGAATACGTCGCCAACCGCGTTAATACAGTCGCTTGAAGTAGCGCCGTTGCGACGCGTCGGTAGTCACGCCGAGATAAAATTCGCCACAAAGTTACCTACCTCAAAAAAAAGGTCAATGTAATCATTTCGGGGGACATGGTGAGACCCGCGGTATATCCGAAACCGCGGTAAAGTGAGGCGCGTAATAACCGGAATTTACTGTAGCTCCAAATAAATCCGTAGAGGTCAGCAGGAGACTGCACTGCATGAAAACGTAAACACGTAAAAACGCGTGATCGGCACATAAGCGTTGGCGGCGGAAACACGTAAAAATACGTGTGCGGACCATAATGTGTTAACACTTTTCATAATCAAAACAACTTCTTGCGTAAATTCATGATTTTAAAATACAGCAGAACTTGGTTAGTACGTTCCTCCTTAGTACGTTTTCCTCCTTAGTACGGCGATTTCTCTCGGTCCCAGTACCATTGGAACAAAATACAGGTAAAAGTATTTGGTCAGTACGTTTGAAAAAAATGCACTTTCCTGGTTAGTACGCTCAATTGCTTTCCGTGACGCAACCCGCAATTTGTTCTCTAGTATCTTCTTAAGGGTTGTAAACCTCCGAATTCATGATTCAATGCATTATTATTAGCCATCGTTCTTTAGCCATATTATTATTCTTGCATTCGTTCCACCTCTTTCTTCGACTTTGATTTATCGAAATGCATTTCTCAATTCTTGTGACGTGATACATAATAAAATGCGGCCATTTATCAGGAATGTCTGACTATGCAAAACTGCAGCCAATGAGAAGCCCCAATTTTCCCCACCCCGAGCTCCTCTTCTTCTGTTGCCTTTGGAGTGCTCACTGCTGCGCACAAATTTCGCGAGTGGGCAATTGTTGCTATTGCACGACTTATCATGATGAAGAAATGAGTCTTATCCAATTCCAAATTTTGAAAGTAAATTTCAACACTATAATATAAAACCCTCTTGTAATTACATCGTAATCTAATAATCTTGCGTGTTATTAATCGATATATGGATCGATATAAAAGTCGCTATGGTGTATTTCCAGAAGCGAATGTGTATGGCTATAATTTTGTCCAATTTCTATAATGTTTAAAAACAACCAGTTGACATACTGAGGGTTGTTATTATATTCAACGAGTACGCTGTAAGGAAGAAGAAATGACTTGGCTTTACTTGTCATCTTTCCATAAATATATATAGGATAAATCATGCGAGATAGACGCCGTTTTACATGGAATTGTCTTCGGGAAATCTATGAAACATTGTGATTTTTATTCTAATGGTATTATTTTTCAATGTAGCACTCATTTTCTTGATTTTTTGAGGTGAAAAGAGTTCAGGAAGGTGATCCTATGAGAACTACTGATAGTAATTGTAATATTGATGACTTTTCCATAGATTGCAATTGCCCCGACTGCTAATATTTACTTTCCTCTTTAGCACGTTTTCCTGGTTAGTACGTTCATTTTTGTGGTCCCTTCAGAAACGTACTAAACAAGTTCTACTGTAATTTGTTTTCTTTTATGAAGGAAAGAAATAAAAAAAAAAATATATATTTTGGGGGGGGGTCCGGACCCCCCCTGTATCTTCCCCCTCACTACGCCACTGAGTGATTGCCAGTTTGCAATCGGTTCATTCAAAGTGATTGAACGTTGGTCCAGTTGTCATTGATGGGCTCTTCATAGTACGTGAACAATGCGTTTGAACAATGTAGAATGCAGTGATTGCAGAGGGGTTGCCAGGAATTTCTTGGGGGAGGTTTGGGGTTACAAAAGCAGGGTAGAAAGTGTTTTGAAAGTGTTATGCTTGTTTCCCAGTATCCGCCACAACACTGTCCAGCATTCTCACTCAACCGTGAAAACCTTGAAACCTTGATACATATGTACTCATTACAGTGGAACTTGGTTAGTACGTTCCTCCTTAGTACGGCGATTTCTCTCGGTCCCGGTACCATCCGAACAAAATACAGGTAAAAGAATTTGGTTAGTACGTTTGAAAAAATTGCGCTTTCCTGGTTAGTACGCTCAATTCCTTGCCGTGACGCAACCCGCAATTCGTTCTCTAGTGTCTTCTTAAGGGTCGCAAACGTCTGAATTCATGATTTAATTTATTATTATTATTAGCCATTAACATTCTTCCATTCATTCCACATCTCTTTCTTCTACCGTAATTTATCCAAATGCATTTCTGAATTCTTGTGACGTGCTGAATTATAAAATGCGGCCATTGTTCGGGAATGTTTGACTATGAAAAACTACAGCCAATAAGAAGCCCCCCGAGCTCCTCACTTTCTGTTGCCTTTGGAACGCTTTGGAGTGCCCACTGCTGCGCACAAAGTTCGTGAGTGGGCAATTGTTGCTATTGCACGAGTTATCATGATGAAGAAATGAGTCTTAACGGTATTAGACAATTCCCACATTATCTAAAGCAGTACTGCTCCATAAATTCGACGTCGTGCGTATTTACTTGACTACTGTTGCGGGAGCAGACGATCCTCTGGATCTCCACGCGAAGCTTAGCTTAAAAATACTTGATCTCGGAACGAGAGCAGAGGACATTAGACAAATTTTGAAAGTAAATTTCAAGTGTTTAATATAAAATTTTCTTGTAATTACGCCGTAATCTAATAATCTTGCGTGTCATCAGTCGATATATCGATCGATTTTACAATCGAAATGGTATCATTCCAGAAGCGAATGTCTACGGCTGTTGCCGTAATTTGAAAGTCAATATAAGTTTGTCCAATTTTTATGTTGTTTAAAAAACCAGTTGACTTACTCCGGGTTGTTGTTATATTCTCCGAGTACGCTGTGAGAAAGAAATATGACTTGTCTTCGCTTGTCTGAGCTTCACTCGTCCTCGTTCTGTAAATACAGTCGGATCCGGATTTAACGTCTTTGCATTTAATGTTTTTCCGCATTTAGCGTTTATTTTTTTGGGTCCCGATTCATTCCCTATTAGGACAATGTAAAAATTATCCGTATTTAGTGTTTCCGCATTTTGCGTTTTTCCGCATTTATGGTCGTAAAAATTTGTCCCGCTCAAGATTTTTTTGCCCGATTTAACGTTTTTTCATGAAGGTTCATCCAAATCTTCGAATTTATGCTCATCAACAAGAACAGTCTCATGAAAGTTTACCAAGAGTCGATAGAATCTACCGGGGAACGCTTCTTCAACTGCTTTCTTCCGCGAGCGCAGCGCTGCGGCCTTCAACTCGCAAGCTGGGTGATTTGTCTTCTCATAATGTTTCGCTCCCCTTCTGATCCAAACACCAGGCACTTTTGTATCAGATCCGATCTAATGGAGCAAAGTCATCCCTTAATAACCTCAAACTACCTTATCCTTCACTTCTTGAACTTGACTTCGACGATACATGACGACTGATGACACGAGTTATGCTCCGAGGGCCGCTACAATAATGGTTTTCTTGTCATGTTTTCAATTGATGGCTTATGCCCCTTTCAACTCTACTACCTACAGGCAGTCGATTATTAGCCCAATATTTTTTCAGTCGGCTACTTTCTCTTTTCAAAGGAGGAGTCCCAATATCAATTGCGCAGTTCACTAGAAGATTCTTTCTATAATCCATTCCAAGGTCAGTTTCCACGGAGGAACAGCGAAAGAACAGAGGAAGACTTTCCCCTGTCATGACCGTGAGTAATAGCATTCTTTCCCTACGGAACAACATTATTTTACATCGTAGGTTAGATATCCCGGAGCCAATTTATCGAAATGCGGCTGGTTGATATCGATGTCGATTCAAAAATATCTATCTGGTGCTAATTAATGTCAAAAGATAATGACAATCGGAGTTTTGACGAACTATCACGGTCCATGACTCAAAATAAATCACTCATGCTGGAAAAAAATCACCGCATACTCACGGTAGAATAGATGAGCGCGGAAAAATACGAAAATCCGGCAGGTATCCCTTGGTGGTTGACTTCGACATCATAACCCTGACGAAATTGCCAAACTCCAGAGGCACTGACAATTTTTCGGATGAAATCCAGTTCTGTTGAAGATTAATCCTTTTCACTAAACAGAGTTTAGCTAATCGTCATTCAAGGTCCAACCAAATTTTACTAAAACTTGCCGAGAAACAAGGTGAGTCGGAGTCAAGGTGATCAGCGCGCCGCGTAAGCAACTTCTCCCAGCTCCATTCGACCTGCATAAGGCCGTGGATATATGACAACGAATCTGGTGTTATCATCGTGTTAAATCACCATCGACTTGTACGCATACTAGAAATAAGATTCTACTTTTTTGGATGACCTCGAAATCCAAAATGTGTGCATAGGAGGCTATTTAAAGGCTCATAAATCCCTTGTTTCGCCGAGGCAACAGAAAACGTTAAGTTGGCAAAATTCCAGAAAACCTCCGTTTTACTAGATATTCGGTAGTTGGGAATTCGGGATTAGCGATCCTCTGCTGCCCCTTTATTTCACTCATTCCTCATGATTTTTCAAGTACCTACTTACACCTTTTCTTATTATATTAGAAATGCTATAGTCACCTACAGGTCACTTTTACAGAAAAAATTCTAAATTTCATCGAGATCACTGAAATGTGCATAAAAATGGAATCACTAATGTCCACAATAATACTCCGTGTGGGAATGCTTTTAAGTTGATGTTTATTAGAATTTTCTTAAAATATTTCATTAAAACAATTGTCATCCTCTCATTACTTATTTTTACTACCCATTTTTTTAGCCGATTCCTGAAAAGTATTATCCAACCTTCATAGGGCAGAGAACATTTCATTAAAGAATTTTTTGCTGCATTCAGCACCTTTCAGTTACTTAAAATAATATTTTTTATTCATAAAAAGCCAATCCAATCATTACAGACCCTAAAACCTGAAAAAAATGGCAGGTCCTCATTTAGTGTTTGTCCGCATTTAGCAGGGTTCCCACTCAACCGTGAAAACCTTAAAACCGTGAATTAGCCGTGAATTTCCTCTACCGTGAAAAAACCGGGAAATAGCCGTGAATTTCGTCTTAAAACCTTAAAAATATCTCAATCTTGATAATAATACCTTCCCAGAAATTTTCATCTTCGTTCGTAGCTAGCGCACTTCTATTCATTGTGGCGAGCATCGTCGCATGCGGTCGTATGGGTCAGAAAAGCGTGGGAACGAATGTTGCCTGAAGAAAAAAACATCTTTCCCCAGCGCAGGCCTTTTCTCTCCCCCTCCTGAAATATGACACCACTTCTCATCAGCTTGTTTACTTACCTCAAATGGCTTGGTTTCCCCTCCCTTGGTCACTGCTTAGTCCCCCTTCCACCCAATTAGCCTTCCCACTGGCTGCAGCGGCCACTTTTGAAACTAAATCTAGATGGCCATTGTGTCGAAAAATTTTAAGGTTTATTCAACACCCTCAATTTCATGGCGCAGTCCTATGGTCACGCTTCGCCCTCTGCAGTGTGCTCTGCGTACCCCCGTACGCGATAGCATCAGTTCCGAACTTCACCTCGTACGAGTGGTTCCCTACTTTCCGGGGTGGCTGGAATTCGAACCACCGAGTGTTTTCCATGTGGGTTTAATAAAGTCATTTTCACTAGTTTAATTTTAGTCGTCTTCCGACCATGGCCCCTCCGAAGAAACTATTGAGAACTTTAAGAGATGGACTGAAAATAATTGAACACGAAGAAAAGAATCCGGGCTAGATGCGCGTGAATATTGCAGAGCGCCTTGGGTTGTCCGCTAGCACATGACGGTAGGGGTGGGGGTAGAGTGAGCTACCTGGAGAAAACAAGTAGAGATATGAAGGCAAAGATCCAGGTGGGCGTGCCGCTGACGATTAACGCAACATTGTTCACGCTTTACACACTACCTCAATTGTATTAAAAATATATTCATTAGACAGGAACAATTCAAGTAATTGACTATTTTTGGCCTTTGTGATCCATCTCACAACCAGTCACTGCACCGGCGAATGCGGTTGTTTTAGGCACAACATGCACATTGCTCTCGTGAATACGTGTACTGGAAATGGTGTTTGATGGATAAGAATTTTTACATCTGACTGAAATCCATAATAGCAGTGTAAATGCCGAGTGGAGAGCAAACATTCAGAATTTTGAAAGAGATATGGGTCGAATCAACAATATGACGTATGTATCTTGATAAAGTACTACTATTCCTGTTATTATCTAAAATATTGTTTTGAAACCTTTAATGAATTTCTTAATTACTCGCCAAAATCCTGCGTTTCCTGGGACATAGGAAATCTAGCAAAAAAAATTAAGCATCGATCGTTTTCCGGCATTCATTTTATAATCGTATCGTTATTAATAAAGAAAAATTGTCCCCTAGTGGAGTTCCAAAAAAGGAGGGTAGTCTTAGAATCGTGTTCGTCTTAGATTCGTGCTAATACGGTGTATGAAATTGTTTTTCGATTTATTATGTTCTATTAACAATTTTCATAAAATATTTTCCGCTGAATAAGAAAGAATCAATTTATTATATTTTATAAACAATTTAAATAAAATATTTTCCGTCAAATAAGAAATATTGGGGTGGGGGAAATTCGGTTACTGTGCAGTAATAACAACCTGCGCAAAAAACAATCTCTCAGCGAGGAATTAAAGAAGGACCTCGAGTGTCCGGACGGAAGAAGGTCCGAAGGGTATTCGGCGTCCGGGCAAGAGCGCGGTTGGGCTGGTCCTTTAGTCGGCCCTGAATTTTGCAAACGATAGATCACGTCATAACAGATATCACTTTTCATTGCGGCGTTAACATTCACGGCATTTTTCGCGTACGTTAATTTTCTGTTGATATACGGCCAGTGATTTTCTTATTGTTGGCTTATTAACGGACCGTGAATTTAGCAAAATTGAGACCGTGAAAACCTTAAAAAACCGGGAAAACGTGAAAAATAACCGTGAAAACCTGGAAAAAGCCGTGAATTTCATTGTTCAGGTAGAGTGGGAACCCTGTTTAGTGTTTTAAATTTTGTCCCCCCTGAAAAACCTTAAATCAGGATTCTACTGTATATATAGGATAAATCACGGGAGATAGACGCCGTAATCATGAAATCGTCTCCGGGATGTCCATGAAAATTTTCGATTTTTATTCACATGGTATTGTTTTTCATGGTAGCGCTCATTTTCGTGATTTTAAATGTGAAAAGAGTTCAGGAAGGCGATCCTATGAGAACTACCGATAGTAATTGTAATTATGACGACTTTTTCACTGATTGCAATAACCCCGACTGCTATTATTTACTTTCCTCGTTAGCACGTTTTCCTGGTTAGTACGTTCATTTTTGGTGGTCCCTTCAGAAACGTACTAACCAAGTTCCACTGTATATTCAGCGCCATATCTAATTTATAAATCAGCTGATCTGGATTTTTCGCCTGCGTAGACATTTTCAGGGTAGTTTCTGCTAGTAGCAGGGTCTTAATCCTCTTGTATCGACACCTAAATGTAATGATACTAGTGTTAAATCTCAAAGGTATTTCAATTACATGCAGCACTTTAAAAAAATTCTCTAATGTGATTTTTTTAAGGTGTATCGACAACCTTTTTTTTATTTCAACCTTAAAATATCAATTGCGAACTCTAGAATGTATCTTGATATCTTGATCAAAGTTCAGTTTCGGCATAATTATTGATTGGAACAATTACCTGCCTCAAAAAAGCACTTACAGCTAGGGTTAGGAGGGGGAGGTGTTCCTATATAATATTCCTAGTTGCTGCAACCTGCGATACATCATCTTGTATGATGTTGGGCACGATATGGTGGAAGTTCTTATTATTATTGAAATAAGACATTGCATTACTGGCTATACAATTTCATGAACATAGGCACGCATGGAATAAAGATTCTCCCATGAAGTGTTTAAAGCCATTTTCAGTCGGCCCCCTCCCTTTCCCGACACACCTGAGTTTTTCCCCTAGATTTCCAACCGTCCCAGTTGACCCCGGAATTAAAAAAAATTTGTTAGTATCCAAAGGTTTTTTTAAATTTCGTACAAACCCTTTGTACACACCCTCTTTCACAACATAGAAGAACAATGGAAGAAGGTCAACTACCCAGCCAGGTAGTTTTTTATATTTTCCTCCTTTGATTTACTCCTATTTTTCAAAAATGTTCCTATTCTTGCCCTATTTTGAAAGCTGTTGTTGTGATAATATTAGCAAATAGGATAGGACTTTTCTGTAATAGGAATTATTAAAAGATATTCATTCAGTGTCGCCCGAGGCTGTGAAAAATATTTTTAACTAAATTCTTATAATTGTTAAAAATAATACTATATTAACTAAACTCGCTGATTTATTAATCAAATTAATAGATTAATAAACTTATGTTGCGTTATAAACATTCTTCTTAACTTTAATCCATTATATTGCATTTAATTATTTAACTTTACTTTAATCCATTTAACGGAATCTACTGTATGAGTGTTTTAAATTGGAACTACGCGGATTGGAAAATGGTCTAAGTTGGTGTATATGTACTTTGTCTTATTGCCAGATTCAGAAATGACCAAACTCGACTCGATACTCGCGAGTAGTTTTCAACTCGATCAAAAAGCACTACTCGCACATCGCTATTCAAGGGTTCCCACTCAACCGTGAAAACCTTAAAACCGTGAATTAGCCGTGGATTTCGTCTACTGTGAAAAAACCTGGAAATAGCCGTGAATTTCGTCATTAAAACCTTAAAAATCTCTCAAACTTGATCGTAGAACAACGATAGACATATTTAAAGAAAAATCTATGTTCGGATCATGTTTCAAGGCCGAGTCACGTGCAGACACTGTCCAGAAATTATCTGCACGCGTGTATTTGATGCGGAATAATTAATTGGTCCGTGCACCATGATAGCACATTCACCTTAACCCCTAAAGTGCCAGCCGGCCGATCTATCAGTCCGAAGGGTATGTGCGAAGAATGCCACGGGCCGATCTTTAGGCCGGGTGTATTTAAATTAATTTAAAAATTAAATATTTTTCACAAGTTTTACAGAAGAGAGAACAACATATAGGTGAACTTTTTAATCAATGACGTAAGTATTAGAATTTTAAATTTAAAAAATTAGCTTCAACACATTCATATTAGAATTTTTTAAAATTTTTTAAAGTAAAATCGTGCAAATTCATCAAAAAAGCCCTGGCATTTTTCCCGCATACCTGGTAAAAAAAGGCTGGTACTAATAGGGTTGAGCCTGCGATTGGAAGACGTTAACCCTGGCAAAAATAATCAGACACACTACTTCTTCACTTCCCTGCTCTCTCCAATTTTCCACTCACACACTTTTAGCGGGACATGAATTTTGCCAACTATAGGTGACGTCATGAGAGCACTTTCATTTATGCATTAAAATAGGGTGGTTTCCTATTATTTTTTTATTGCCTAAATCGAAAGATTATTACTCCTGGAATACGTGTTTCACGCTTTTAGATTTTTAAATGACGATATCTATTTTTCGCGATTAAATGAAAAGTGAAAAACTTCAAGCACGCAAAAACGCGACGCGTAAGTAGGAATGATGGGAAAAAGTCCGTGCGACGTATTTCTGGTTCCCCCTCCCGCCTTGTGAGGTGACCTTGATCGAGGCTCTGAGCGCTGATAGGACGCAGGATGCTAGCGGGTAGCTGAGTACCTTGCTGGCTGGTAGCGCTTGGCTTAAAAAAAGGTTTATTAATGCCCTATCAAACGAAGAAAACTTTCCGACCTTAGCCAGTTATAATAAGTGATTATTAAGACATGTTTCCCTGAGCTACGCACCTCATGCATGCATTGGTAACCTCAAAGGATGTATAACTCCCATCTTCTCATATAGAAACTAGGTCCCTGTGACGTAACGTGGAGTGGCATCGCATGGGCGCCAATCTGGCCTTTTTCAAATGAGGATAAAATTTGACCCTTGCCATTCGTCTAAACCGGTATTTCAAAAACCAAATAATTTGTATATTATGAATACACTAATGGTGGGTAACGAATCGCAATCAATGACTTTCGCTTTCTTTGATGAAGGAAACTACCCTATTCACGGCATCTGTTGCATTTGTTATATTTTTAATTAACATGCGGCCGATGATTGGCAGGTGATCAATATTTCTGCCTTAAATGCCTTACCTTCAAACCGTGAATTTGATGACATTTACACCGTGAAAACCTGGAAAAAAACGTGAATTTTATAATTTAGTTAGAGTGGCAACCCTGTATCTATTAAAGCACCATTATTAATATAGTTAAACACTTACATGAACACTAGCATGTCTTTCGTGCTATGCACAGACCATTTCTACATGCCATCATACGGCCCCTGACAAATCCGCCAAGGTGCAATTCAACGAGCTCTTTAAATTAATCAAATTAATTATTTTAAGTTTTAAAAGCACTGTTGAAATGAATTAACCTGTAGTAATATGTGGTCAATTAAATTAATATATGTAAATGTATTCAATCTGCAAAAGAAAGGCCTGAGTATAAATATTTGCATCATTGTAATAATGTTTCATGATAGCGCCTCCTGTCCGCAGAGATCTGTTCTAACTGGCCACGACAGCTCCTTAACCGAAACTACTCGTCTCGACATTTGTAATGCTACTCGAATCACACGAGTCGAGTACCAACTACTCCACTCGATTTGAATTTTCAAGTACTTGCACATCCCTAATAGGGTGGTTTCACGTTATTTTTCTATTGCCTAAATCGAAAGATTATTACTCCTGGAGTACGTGTTTCACGCTTTTAGATTTTTAAATGACGATATCTATTTTTCGCGATTAAATGAAAAGTGAAAAACTTCAAGCACGCAAAAACGCGACGCGTAAGTAGGAATGATGGGAAAAAGTCCGTGCGACGTATTTCTGGTTCCCCCTCCCGCCTTGTGAGGTGACCTTGATCGAGGCTCTGAGCGCTGATAGGACGCAGGATGCTAGCGGGTAGCTGAGTACCTTGCTGGCTGGTAGCGCTTGGCTTAAAAAAAGGTTTATTAATACCTTATCAAACGAAGAAAACTTTCCGACCTTAGCCAGTTATAATAAGTGATTATTAAGACATGTTTCCCTGAGCTACGCACCTCATGCATGCATTGGTAACCTCAAAGGATGTATAACTCCCATCTTCTCATATAGAAACTAGGTCCCTGTGACGTAACGTGGAGTGGCATCGCATGGGCGCCAATCTGGCCTTTTTCAAATGAGGATAAAATTTGACCCTTGCCATTCGTCTAAACCGGTATTTCAAAAACCAAATAATTTGTATATTATGAATACACTAATGGTGGGTAACGAATCGCAATCAATGACTTTCGCTTTCTTTGATGAAGGAAACTACCCTATTCACGGCATCTGTTGCATTTGTTATATTTTTAATTAACATGCGGCCGATGATTGGCAGGTGATCAATATTTCTGCCTTAAATGCCTTACCTTCAAACCGTGAATTTGATGACATTTACACCGTGAAAACCTGGAAAAAAACGTGAATTTTATAATTTAGTTAGAGTGGCAACCCTGTATCTATTAAAGCACCATTATTAATATAGTTAAACACTTACATGAACACTAGCATGTCTTTCGTGCTATGCACAGACCATTTCTACATGCCATCATACGGCCCCTGACAAATCCGCCAAGGTGCAATTCAACGAGCTCTTTAAATCAATCAAATTAATTATTTAAAGTTTTAAAAGCATTGGAAATGAATTAACCTGTAGTAATATGTGGTCAATTAAATTAATATATGTAAATGTATTCAAACTGCAAAAAAAAAGGCCTGAGTAAAAATATTTGCATCATTGTAATAATGGTTCGTGATAGCGCCTCCTGTCCGCAGAGATCTGTACTAACTGGCCACGACAGCTCTTTAACGGAAACTACTCGTCTCGACATTTGTAATGCTACTCGAATCACTCGAGTCGAGTACCAACTACTCCTCTCGATTTGAATTTTCAAGTACTTGCACATCCCTAATAGGGTGGTTTCTAGGGATGGGTCGAATAGTAGATTTCTCGAATTCGAATATCGAATTCGAATATCAAATCATTGCTCGAATATTCGAATACCTCGAATTTCGAATACCTCGAATACTAAACGATGAATGTGAAAATGTTTGACTAGGTCGCCTATGCAGCAGGAAACCCGAGATTTTGGCGAGTAATTGTGATTGCCTTTAAAGGATTCAAACAGGAATTTAGCTGATTAATGGAATATTTTAATTTTATGTAAACAATAGGGTAGTTTCCTTCATTAAAGAAAACGAAAGGCATTGATTGTGATTCGTTAACCACCATTGATGTATTCATAATATACATATTATTTGGTTCTAGAAGTACCGCTTTAGATTAATGGCAATGGTCAATTTTATTCTCATTTGAAAAAGGCCAGATTGGCTCCCATGCGATGCCACTCCGCGTGACATCACAGGGACCTTGTTTATACACGAGAGGATAGCAGTTTTACATCGTCTGAGGTTACCAATGCATGCGTGAGGCACAGAGCTCAGGGAAACATGTGTTAATAATCACTTATTAAAACTGACTAAGTTCGGAAAGTTTTCTTCGTTTGATAAGGTATTAATAATCCTTATTTAAGCCAAGGGCTACCTGCTAGCATGGTACTCGGCTACCTGCTAGCATCCTGCGTTGTATTAGCGCTCAGAGCCTCACCTCAAGGTCACCTCACTCGCGGCAGCGGGAAGCAGAACGACGTCACGCGGAGTTTTTCCCGGCAATCATACTTACTCGCGCACTTGAAAATTTTCACTTTTAATTTAATCGCGAAAAATAGATATCGTCTTATAAAAATCTAAAAGCGTTAAATACGTACTCCAGGAGTATTAATATTTCGATTTAGGCAATAAAAAATAATAGGAAAGCGCCCTATTTGAGTATTACGCCAAAATGCTAAGCCTCCGTCGTATTTCTTCATCTTTCCGGCATTTATTTTCTTGCGTAAAATGCTTAAAGTCAGAAATATGTCGTGTTTGGTCTTATTCTTTTTTAAATTACGCGCACATTACTAATATTTCAATCCAATGAAGGTGTAATAATAATTGCCGAAAGTCATTGTTAGACACCTTTCGGGCTAGTAGATGACTCATGCAGCAGTTGACCTCCAGAAAGGGGGAAATTCGAAGCAGGTAAGTAGAAAAAGGTCAGTGGGTGAGAAAAGGGGGTAGGCGCGAGACCAATTTTATTTTTCTCGCGTAACTTGATATTATTTTCGAAGCTAAGGTCTTCGTAATACTATCCCTGCGCGAGCCGGGACTTTTTTTTTGATTTCGGAGAAGAGGAAATCGTCGGAGGGGGTGGGGCGAACGCTGAATGGAGGGGAATAGCGGATCGTGGGAAATGCGCCAATGTCACTATCTCACGGCACTGAGTCTCTCCCTATGGTGGTTTCATCTCCTGGGGAAGATTCAAAAGTGCCTGTAGTTATTAGCCACAAAGTGCACATGGTAAACACCTCGTCTTTTTTTTATCAAAAGATGGATGCGTGAAAAAGTGAAGGGTGAAACGCGATTCTATTATTTTCCGGTAACTTGATATTTTTTCGAAGCTAAGGTCTTCGTAATACGATCCCTGCACGAGCTGGGACCTTTTTTTTGATTTTGGAGAAGCGGAAATCATGAGAGTGGCTGAGGCGAATGCCGAATGGAGGGGGATAGCAGATCGTGGGAAATACGACAATGTTGCTATCCCACGGCACTGAGGTTCTCCTGATGGGGGACACCTGGGATTTTCGGATTTTTTTACCCGATCAATTTCGGTTCCCCACGTCCAAATCTTTTCGCCGCTCTAACCCGCAAATTTGATGTAGTTCGTCAACTTGCCTAAAACGGCGCTGCATGCATTAAAAGAATAGAGTTCTCTCCATTTTTCCGAGTCAGCTACGAACGACGCGCGAGCGACAGTGTATGACGCGAAATTCAAAGTATTCGAGGTATTCGAGACGGCACCTTTGGCATAACTATTCGAGATCTCGAATATCGAATACTTTCTAGTATTCGAGGTATTCGAGTATTCGCGGATACTATTCGCACATCTCTAGTGGTTTCACATTATTTTTTATTGCCTAAATCGAATGATTATTACTCCTGGAGTGCGCATTTCATGCTCTTAGATTTTCGAACAACAATATCTATTTTTCGCGATTAAACGAAAAGTTAAAAATTTCAAGCGCGTGAGAATGCTACAGCTAAGTAGGAACGATGGGAAAAGTCCGTTTGACGTATTTCTGGTTCCCGCTGTCAGCGTGTGGGGTGACCTTGGGGCGAGGCTTTGAGCGCTGATACGACGCAGGATGCTAGCAGGTAGCAGAGTACCCTGCTTGCTGGTAGTGCTTGTAT
The DNA here is from genome assembly GCF_921293095.1 of Ischnura elegans. Classification (NCBI taxonomy): domain Eukaryota; kingdom Metazoa; phylum Arthropoda; class Insecta; order Odonata; family Coenagrionidae; genus Ischnura; species Ischnura elegans. The sequence continues at coordinate 15,520,105 of NC_060258.1, read as the reverse complement.
TAAATAAGTATTATTAATACCCTATCAAACGAAGGAAACTTACCAACAATAGGCAATTTTAATAGGTGATTATTAAGACATGTTTCCCTGAGCTCTGTACCTCATGCATGCATTGTTAATCTTAGTCAATGTCTTTTGTTTTCTTTAATGAAGGAAACTACCCTATCGTGTCAGCATTAGGAGATGAATGGAAATAAATTTATCTTAAACAGTTAAAGCAAAATTTAAATGAATTCGAAGTAATATGTTGAAAATTAAATTAATATGTGTATACAAAAGGCTTGGAAAAGCCCTAAGTAAAGGCATTTGTAGAATAGTAATGAAGGTTATATATATGTTTGTTAACCACTGGCTTTCTGGCCTCAACAGCTCTGTAACATTAGTGCGTAGGTTTCCGCGGCGTCGTTCACGATGACTGCTAATTTCCGGGTTCTCCAGCCGCGTCTGTCGTTTATAGTTGACTACAGTTTCGGAAGCCATCCTGCTTCCGTCTTCAGGTCGAAGGTGAGAAGTGTTCATTTTTTGCCGTCTTATATAGCACTAGCCGATCTCCTCCTGTGCGCTGATTGGTCAGAACTCTCTTCCAAACGTTGCTGATTGGGTAGCCGTTGTCCCTGTTAATATTTTGCCTTTTGTGGATTTCAATCGCTTCCCTAATTTGCCTTGGGTAGTAGCGACTCTCTTTTGCCACTATCTTCGCTTTTTCAAATTCAATGTTATGGCCGGCCTCACTCCAAACATGCTCTGCAATGGCTGACAAGTGCAGTTGTTTTTTATTGGTAGCCCTCACATGCTCCTTCATCCTTGTCGCCATTCCTCGGCATGTTTCGCCAACATATGATTTTCCGCAGGAGCATGGCACTGTGTACACGCCTTCGCATAGTGCCTGCGGGATACGATCTTTTGGTCCAGGTACAATGTTTTGTATCTTGGTCACGCAATTGAACCTTGTGACCACGTCATGCTTCCTTAGTATCCTAGCAATACACTCTGACACTCCTGCTATGAATGGAATTGTAAGCCGTGCTGCAGGTTTGGTCAATTCCTCCTCCTCTGTGGCCTGGCGTTCCTCAGATGGTCGTGAGTGCATCTTTTTGACCTTAGCGGCCCTTTTGAGGACCATTTTCCGGTCGTAGCCATTCCTGATTAGTGCTTTGGTCAGGTGCTGTAACAGAAATTACTCAATTCAATTTGACTCTAGCAATGCTACTCAAAACACTCGAGACGAAAACCAACTATGTACTCGAATCGACTGAAAATTTTTTAGTACTAGCAGATCCCTATTAGGGTAGTTTCCTTCATCAAAGAAAACGAAAGGCATTGATTGCCGATTCGTTACCCAACATTAGTGTATTCAAAATACACAAATTATTTGGTTTTTGAAATACCGGTTTAGACGAAATGGCAATGGTCAATTTTATCATTTGAAAAAGGCCAGATTGGTGCCCATGCGATGCCACTCCACGTAACGTCACAGGGACCTAGTATCTATACGAGTAGATAGGAGTTTTACATTGTCTGAGATTACCAATGCATGCATGGGGCACAGAGCTCAGGGAAACATCTCTTAATAATCACCTATTAAAACTGGCTAAGGTCGGAAAATTTCTTCGTTTGATAAGGTATTAATAATCCTTATTTAAGCCAAGCGCTACCTGCTAGCAGGGTACTCTGCTACCTGCTAGCAGATTGCAGCGCACACATCTTTGCCCCGAAGTCACCTCATTTTGCGGCAGCGGGATCCAGAATGATGTTTCACAGGCTTTTCCCTGCATTCATACTTAGCTTTTTTTTTTTCTGAAGATTTTCACAGCTTCTTTTATCTCTGTTGGTGGTGGTTCTCGGGTATTGCTACGTACGTAACATTTTCACTCAACGTTTCACTCCTCCTACTGGGAGCGTTATCAAGAGAATGGAAGGAATTTATTCTCATCCCGAGCTTATGTATGTTTTTCGTTACCCATTGTTGTCCTGGATTTGAATTTTAGGCGATAGCCGTTGGTCATTATATTGGGCTAGGAACCATCTCCATATATGGCTGAGGTTATATCCATCCTCCCTGTTAAAGTTATTAGGTCTTTTCGCTATCTCGATGGATTCACATATAAGACGCGGATGATATTCTTCCATCTTCGCCAATACCATCACCAATACGTGCAGCGTTAAACATTATTTTATGCCCAGGGCTTGAGGCATAATATTCAGCGAGAGCTGAAGCATCCCACTGATGAAGTTTTAATGCTCTTTCATGCTCCTTAAGCCTTTGGGAGATCGAACGCTTGCCCTGTCCCACGTAGCTTCTGCCGCAGCAGCAGGGAACCTCATACACTCATTGAAGGGGAGGATGGCTATCCTTCGGTGAAGGTAGGATATTCTGAATTATCTTCACCGTGCAGAAGCGGGTCTTAATGTTGCCTTTTTGAAGGATCCTAGTGATTCTATCGGTGACCCCAGAGATGTATGGAAGTTTCGTGTGTGTTAATGGCTTCTTCCCTTAGTGGTCGTCATCTTGAGGCGGGTGTCTTTCTCTCATCGCTCTTTTTATGAAAGAAACACTGTAACCATTACCTTTCAGTGCCCACATAAGGTGTTGCATTTCATCACTGATATGCTCAGCATCGCAAACGATTTTGGCTCGGTGGGTTAGCGTTTTAATGATGCAGGCCTTTTGTTGTGGGTGGTGATGCGATGTTGAATTCAAACACCTGTCGGTGTGGGTCTTCTTTCTGTACACTGAATGGCCTAGGCTTCCATCCATTTTTCTTTTAACCAGGACATCTAGGAAAGGGAGACAACCTCCTTCTTCAAGTTCTTTTGTCAATTTTATGTCTGGACGTACTGTATTTAGATGTACGTGGAATGCCTCAAGTTTTTCTTTCCCATGTGGCCAGATCACAAAAGTATCATCCACATATCTCAACCAGCATGATGGTTTCTCTTCATTCGTCTCAAGTGCCTTCTCAAAAAACTCCATATATAAATTGGCTATCACAGGAGAAAGCGGGGAACCCATTGTATATATATTTCCCTGTTGTATAGGAAATAATTGTTTCGAAGGCAGAATTCAACCAATTTTGGGTAGTCCTCTGGTAGTCCATCATCTGTAAGAGTTTTTAAAATTTCCACTGAATCAGGGACAGGAACTTTGGTGAACAGCGACGTGACATCAAAGCTGACTAAAATATCTCTTTCGGTCACTCGAAGGTCTTTCAGGATCTCTATAAAATGCGCCGAATTTTTAATGAAGGAGTCCGTTCTGCCGACGAAATCCTGGATGCCTCTTGAGAGATATCGGGCTAACTTATACGTCGGCGAACCAATCGTATTTACAATAGGTCTCAAAGGTGTACCTTCCTTATGGATTTTTGGTAGACCATATAAGCGTGGAGCTCTGGATGCGGAGGGCATTAATTTCCAATGATTTTCCTCGGGAATTGAAGACCTCTAGATGAATTCTCTCACTTTGCGCTCGATTCTGGCTGTCGGGTCTTTATTTAGTTTCTCGTAAGTATTGTCATCCAGAAACATCGTTAACATACGCGAAACTTCCATACATCTCCGGGGTCACCGATAGAATCGCTAGGATCTTTCAAAAAGGCAACATTAAGACTCGCTTCTGCACGGTGAAGAAAATTCAAAATATCCTACCTTCACTGAAGGATAGCCATCCTCCCCTTCAATGAGTGTATGAGGTTCCCTGCTGCTGCGGCAGAAGCTACGTGGGACAGAGCAAGCGTTCAATCTCCCAAAGGCTTAAAGAGCATGAAAGAGCGTTGAAACTACATCAGTGGGATGCATCAGCTGTCGCTGAATATTATGCCTCCAGCCCTGGGCATAAAATAATGTTTTACACTACACGGGTATTGGCAAAGACAGAAGAACATCATCCGCGTCTTATATCTGAATCCATCGAGATAGCGAAAAGGTTAAATTCTAGAAAAGCCTTCTTAAAATTATTTATTTTATGTTATTAATTATTTAGTTTTTTAAATCATTTGCATATATGATTTAAAAAACTATATATCCATTGCCTTAATAAACATTTAATTAGTCTTTGTTTTTAATTTAACTATTACAATGCTCCTGATTTGGTTGATTAGTATGCGATTCTGATTATTATTTTAAAGATACCGATTAGCGGGGGCGTTGAGTATAGATTTATGGATCCATTGGTGGCTCGAAAAAGTTTGGGAAACACTAAGCTGCGTATATGTTCAGCTGTGTATCCTAGGGGGTATGCATTCTGAAATGTTTTCGTGTCCTTGGTGGTTGCATCAGCCCCTACTCTGGACATAAGGGATAAGACTCTGGATACAAGAGTAAAGATGAGGGAAGTTGTGAATATACAGGTTGTGTCCTGAAAGTAGTAGGACTGATTTTTTCCCGCACACGCGGACGGTCGGACGGGAGTTTTCTGGGTTGTAAGTGGTGGAAGGGTCTCTCACAAAGCGCTGCGAACGCGCGGCAGTCGGCTCTGAGCTCTTGCGGAGTGTGAATCGTATTTCTTCCAGACCTCTGTCAAGTGACCTCGTCACGGTGCGTCATGGAACATTTAGTGGAGCAGCGTTACGCAGTGAAATTCTGCATTAAATTTGAGAAAAGCGGCAAGGAGACCCATGAACTCATCAAGGCAGCTTATGGGAATAGTGCCATGAGCAGATCAACCGCTCAACGTTTGAATACGACCCAGAAACGAAGCGGCAAAGTCCAGAATGGCACACAGCGACATCGCCGAAACCCAAAAAAGCTCGCATGTCCAAATCGAAGCAAAAATCCATGCTCATGTGCTTCTTCGATTCGAAAGGTGTCATCCACAGTGAGTTTGTGCCACCAGGGCAAACCGTTAATGCAGCTTTTTACGTGCAAGTACTGGAAAGACTGCGAAAATGCATCTTCCGCGTCCGACCAGCCATCGCCGCTTCGTGGATCCTTCATCATGATAATGCGCCGGCCCACACCACGTTCATTGTCATTGACTACCTGGCGAAACACGGCGTGGCAACCCACCCTACAGCCCGAATATCGCCCCCCCGGACTTCTTTCTCTTCCCCAAGCTCAAGAGCCCCTGAAAGGGCGTCACCACGGGTCGGTGGAAGCTCTCCAAAAGGCCGTGACGCGTGCTGTAAAGGACATCCCGGAGTCAGCCTTCCATGAAGCGTATGCTGCGTGGAAAACTCGCTGGCAGCGTTGTGTCGATGCCCAAGGGGGCTACTTTGAAGATTTTTGAAGCGATGTACCTATATGAGAAGTACATTTTTTGTTCTCGACTCAGTCCTACTACTTTCAGGACACACCCTGTATACATAGCATAATACAATAATATAATACAGTAGATTCCGGTTAAGTGGGACATATTAGGACTTGTGCACTTTGCCCCAACTAAGCGGCTGCCCCAATTAGGTGGACTCTCTTGTATATAGGCTTAAAAAACTTTGAAATGGTAGAAAGAAGACTAAAGAATACAGTGAGTCCTCGTTTAACGTCACTCACCGTTCCTGAAAAATGCGACGATAAACAAAATGACGTTAATCGAAACATAATATCCCATAAGAAACAATGTAAAAAGTGAATATCGGCTCCTAGACCTCACAATTCCTACACGAAAAAATTTTAGCGTATCATATCTGGGGCATTTTTTACGATGGGAATGCCATGCTATGACATAAATACGAGTTCCTGTCTTCATCGACGACAATAGCAGCACTGACGTAAATCCTTCTCCATTTTTGATTCTTCCCGCATTTGCTTTTCGGCTTCGCTACAGTGGTCACCTGGGCGAGTGTCGCCTGGGCATTATCATTGCTGAAACATCGTCGCAGTTGCAGGAACCAAAATTATTGTGAACACGGCGAAAAAAGTGACGACAAAAACTCCGAGTGCTACACGGAAAAATTCCTTGAAATCACTTGTTAGGTTCCTGAAAACCATTATGTCAAGTAAAACCTTGCGCACCTACCTAAGAATTCATTTAGCAGAAAATTTGCTAAAACCGTAATCACAATTCACAATAAACACACTGTTTTACACTTTGTTTAGACTGACTGTATTACCGCCCACAAAACGAACAACCTGCAACGCCCGGCACTTCGCATTTTTTTCTCGCACGAAATTTAAAAGCCTTGTCGTTATCGCGAAGCGAAGGTGCGATAAACGAATGACAGTCTCAAAATTTTCGTGACGTTATTGCGAAATGACGTTAAACGGGGTGACGTAGAACGAGGACTCACTGTATTTATAATGCAACACCAGTTTATTAAAATATTAATTTGATTAATAAATCTGCAAGTTTAGTTAATTTATTATCATATTGAAGAATTATAACAATTTAGTGAAAAACATTTTTCACAGCCTCGGGTGACGCTGAATGCATTTACGAAGTCCTTTTAAAAAAAGTCCTATCTTCTAGTGGATAGTATAACAATAAAGTGTGAGGTGACCTTGGGGTGAGGCTTTGAGGGCTGATACAACGCAGGATGCTAGCAGGTTGAAGAATACCCTGCTAGCTGGTAGCAATTGGCTTAAATTAGGATTATTAATATCCTATCAATTGAAGGAAACTTTCTGACCTAAGCCAGTTTTATTAGGTGATTATTAAGACATGTTTCCCTGAGCTCTGTGCCTCATGCATGCATTGGTAACCTCAGACGATGTAAAACTCCTATCTACTTGTATAGAAACTAGGTCCCTGTGAGGTCACGTGGAGTGGCATCGCATGGGCGCCAATCTGGCCTTTTTCAAATGAGTTAAAAATTGACCATTAACATTCGTCTAAACCGGTATTTCTAAAACCAAATAATTTGTATATTATGAATACACTAATGGTGGGTAAGGATTTGCTATCAATGCCTTTCGTTTTCTTTGATGAAGGAAACTACCCTTTTATTATTATTATCATTATTATTTTTTTTAAATATATTTTCACAGCATTTTTGCTGGTTTTAGGCAAGGTAGGGGTATCACCAAGTACTCTCGTCTTTTTACTCTGTGTTGAAAAATTTTCTGACAATCTGACAAGTATTTAAAATTTCTGCTTTTTGTACTGTGTATAAACAAGTTTTTCGGCAGTCCAATAGTTTGAAGACCTTGATGGATTGAATGAGGCACTACTCCTGTTGCGGAGATTATGATTGGTATTATGTGTACTTTATCTGATTTCCACAATCTCTTGATTTTATTTTTAAGATCTTCATACTTTTCCATTTTGTTGGTGTAGTCTGTAGTGATATTATGTGAATTAGGTACGGCAATGTCTATCAAGTACGCTTCATTGTGAGTTTTATCTAGCACTACCAGATCAGGTCTATTGCTGTGGACTGTTTTATCGGTATTAATTGAACGGTCATAATAAATCTTACAGTGGTCATTTTCAAGGATAGTTTTAGGTTTATTATTATTATTAATAATTCTATTTCTTTCTTTTTTTCATCCCATTAGGATGGAGAAATACCCAGCAAAGTTAACGAGGACGTACCGGAACCCGACAGCTGTGCACGTACCTCGTTAACGTATCCCATGGCGAAACAGAAGGGGATTACGACGAGCCAGTCTCGACGCAGCATCCCCAGGGTTCGCCGCAATCCTTACAGCTCTGTTGCGGAGCAGGATTCCTTGCAGGCGGCTTTGAATGACTCCACCGGGAAGGATGATGTCGGTGAGAATCAACGGGTACGCAGATCTCGTGCCGTCAATCCTTGTTACGTAGTGAGTCGAAATGCCGGAAGACGGAAATCTGTCTCGTCCGGCACAAGCTTGGAGGTTCCTCAAAGTTTGCGCATCAAGAAGGAGGCGTTTGCACGGGAAATAGTGCTGAAGGAGTGCTGTATTATGCTGAAGGACGTTTTGAAGAATCGCAGCGAGTCGGGGGTGAGCGGAGTAGCCGTTACCGGAGGGAAACGTTTCGGGGTTGTGTTGGGAGGGGAAGGGCACGGTTCACACTTCAAGAGGAAGAGGATAAAGGTGGAACCGGAGGACGATGAACGCAGCGCTTTGAGTTCTCGTTCCGCTGAGAGTCCGGGAAGTGGGCAGGGTGGCCCATCGTGTGATAGGATGCGGATTGGACGGAAAACGGCATCAGGAAGGCTCGCCGTCAAGCAAGAACTCAGAAATGAAGAGGGGTCCAGCCGGAAGATGGCCGCGTCGAACAGTTTCGGTGGTGACAATTCGATTGGCGTGAATCCTGTTGACGATGGTGACGTCGGGGATTCCGGAGATGTGACAGCTTCGCACAGTTCGAACCGCAAGAAGAGGCGGAGTGGTGGACGCTGTCCAGATGGTGGAGACGTTGGCTTTGAAGAGAAGTGGGCTCAGGCGTGGCACGGGACGACGTGTCGTCCGAAACGGGAGGATCCGACGAAAAAGTGTTCCATTTGCGACCGGACGTTCCCGTTTCCGTACTTGCTGAAGGCCCACATGAAAAACCACAAGAGGAAATGTCCCTTTCCCTGCAATTTGTGCGCCGCAAGTTTTAGAGTAAAGGGTGCCCTCGCGATGCACGTCAGTAGGCTCCACAAGGAGGAGTCTTAAACCGTGAAGTTACCGCAGATTTTCTAACCAAATCTCACGTTTTGCTCGTGCCTTGGATGCAATAATTGTTGGCACGTGTAATCGCAGGGTTCCAACTTAACCGTGAAAACCTTAAAACCGTGAATAAGCCGTGATTTTCGTGAAAAACCTGGATATAGCCGTGAATTTCGTCGTAAAACCTTAAAAATCTCTCAAACTCATAGAAAAAGAACTACAATTGAATTATCAAAAGAAAAAAAAAGATGTTTCAATCACGTTTCAAGGCCGAGCCACATACAGACACTGTCCACACATTTATCTCCACACGTACATTGGAAGTGTAATTATTGGTGCCTTGTGTGCCATGACGAGACACATTGATCTTGAGCCTTGTGATTGGAAGGCCGGCAAACAAAGTGTTCATTAGCGAAAAATCAGACACTTCTTTACTTCCCTACCTCACTGCTCCCTCCATTTTGCCACTCACCACCTTAAGCTTCACCTAAATTTTGATATCGATAGGCGACGTCATGAGAAATAGCACTTTCATTTCTACATTTGAATTCACGGTGCCTGTTGCGGTTGATAAATTTTTAGTTAACGTGCGGGTGGTGATTGTTACGTCAACAATATTTCTGCCTAAAATGGCTTATCAACAGACCATGAATTTGATGATATTTAGACCGTGAAAACCTGGAAAAAACCGTGAATTTTATAATATAGTTAGAGTGGGAACCCTGAACCGGAACAAGTACATGACTGACTGTTCAGTTTCTTCGTGTACAGGTGACGGAGCGATCGATACGTCAATCTGTAATTTTGGAAATATTTATATTTTCTGTTTAAAGGAAAAGTTTATTTTATCGCACTATATATATTAATATATTCTGAAATGAGGAACGTTTGTAATCATCTCCGTGTAAATCCATGAAAAAAGTGTCGAGTTAAGTCTTGTTAACTGAAGGTTGCGTTGCGTTGTTGGCATATTCTGCATGCTGTCATTGTGCCGACTTTTCTTGGGCTTTTTTGACTCTGATTACTGATATGCATCACCCCTTTTCAAGAATTGCACGAATAATCTCTGAAAAAATCACCTATAAATATATTGCCTGAGATTTATAGAGAATTTAGTGACTAAATACTTCTTTTTTTATGAATTGATATAATTTTTTTCATTGTTTCTCTGGATGCTTGGAAATTATTGTACAGTCCATTGGAAGAGAGCTTATTTTTTTACAGTTTGCAACACGTAAATTATACCTGCATGCAGTTATATTATGTAAAAGTTTATGCGGCAGTTGGTGATCAGTTGTACCAAATAATTATTCTCATCTTTTGAAGGGTCGATCGACTACCTGAATAGATCAAGGTAAATGATAAAATCAACTGATTTGGATGTTACTTGGTGGAACGATGATGTGTTAATGGTGAAACAAAAGCCCAGTACTATTCCACGAACTTTTTTTGTTAGCCATCAACTAGTTTCGATGTCTTTACCGCCATTATCAAGTCCAACAGAGCAATAGGGTACGACGTCCAGCCTTATATACCCAACAATAGTGGCAAGCGATGGGGTTTGGGCAGGTTGAATTGGAGGATTAAAGCACTAAGTATAAAATCTGGGGGGGGCAGATAGTTGGTCAGGTGGTGACGAGGTTAATGGGGGGGGTTGGAGGAAGATTATCAAGGAAGAAGTCGGAATTTAAAACAGTCGATAAAAAATAAGAATATTTTAATATTTCATTTAAAATTTTGGTGTTACGTGCAAGATTGCATTTGCATTTCTAAAATATCCAATTTTACACTTTTGTCATGTACATGTAAAAGTTTAATACATATTAAAATCACTGTTGTGGCCAGATTAGGACAGTTTCTTAGAAAAATGGGATTTGGAGTCTTGACAGCTAATAATAAAAAGTTTGTGTTATAGTGCTGGGTTTTGTTTCACCATGAAGGTAAATAATGTAACATTTTTTTTAGTGAAACCCTCTTGTTTTTTAAAGGTTTTTCTGCGTCAGTTATTTGACTGTGTCTGTGATCCAGCCAGAGCAAGCCAGTCCGTTGTTTGATATGTTAAGCGAGTGTAATCATTGAGACCCAGTAATGTTGATGTGAAAACAGTTGTAAGCAAATTCTTGCGGAGTGAGGGACGTGTGTCCTTTCGGCTTTGCCAGCAAGACGGACTGCTAAGCAAACGATAAATGAAGTTGCAATATCATTGTCAACAATAATCAATTTTACCTTTAACCAAATCGTCATATATCATCTTATGTTTTGTACCCAAAGAGTTCAATTTTTTTATAACAAGGATCAAAAGTTTCCTTCAATTAACGACTTTGGAATCTCTCTAATTGTTAAAAATTAAGAGTTTACCTTATTTTTGTACTTTAATATTTTTTGTAATGAACAATCCTTTATTGCAATAAAAAGGGTTTAAAATATCAGAATTTGATTACTTTTAATTCCAATCCTGTATTCCCCTACCGCAAATAAATTTCACAGCTGGATTGTTTATTGCATAAACTTTCTCATGGCCTTAAAAAAAGTTTGGTGAGTAGATTATGCAGAAAAATGTTTTTATATCCAAGGTTAATATACGGCTAATAAATCTCTTTACATCTTAATGGAGGGGACCAAAATTTGGGCAATTTTATGTAAGGAGGTTCACTATAGAGAGGTTTCAGTGATGGGCACCATTTTTTTATACATGTACTTCAGATATGAAAGGCTCTACTGTCTTTTAAACTTTTATATTTATGTGTTTAAAAAAATATGCATGCATTGTTTAACATATATTTATTATTTAATAATTACAGAAAGTGAGTGCTATCGCATGATTTTTACCATGATTCAAATGAAAACGATGTGATCTCTCTCAATTCAACAGGAACTTAAAATGATTAGGACAGTTGGATACGTTTTTTCTTATTCACTCTTAGGTATGCTCTCATATGGAACAAAATGGCCACAACCGATGGTCAACGTGAAAATTACAGCATAATAAAGGTTTATAAGAAAAAAAAATAAGTGTGAAACATTTATGGCTGAATATGACATTCCATATGGGCGATTCCACGCGTCACGGACTGACCGTCACAATGCGTTTTTGAACTTTTAAGAACGCACGTAAGGCGAACGGTCTGACATACAAAACTTTTTCAACTTCCAAATTACTGCACAATGGTGTGAAGTTAACTTTGGTTAATACACTACTTTGTCTTGAAAAATACAGGACTTACGTGACTTAAAATTCACTGTCACGGACTGACAAAAATGAAACGAACTTTCAGCTCAGAGTAAAACTTCTAAGGGTTGCTCTGAAACAAAGAGTGATCAGAGTTTCAGTAAAATACATCTCAAAACATCAAATGCAAATTTCATAATGCTGCAAAGCCCATTACAATAACTGATTATACAGAGGAGTAATTCCTCTAGAAAAGCATCGTCACGGACTGACCAGAAATGTCACGGACTGACTTGTGTGATTCCCTTCTGGTATAAATTTATTCATTGCCAAAAAAATTTACAAAATAACTTCTTTAATTCAAAATATACAAAACAAATTTGTGCAAAAACCCTTAAAATCATTCAAAATAATGAACGAACCTCAAAATAGAAAAAAATTATTAATACAGAGGCCATAAAAATATATTAGCGAAACAGATGTTTTTTGCGCGTAGATGACTCATTAAAATTAGTATGTGGCTAAAAACTGTGGTTAGCACATAAAAAAATTTCTCTTATCAGAGACACACGTGACTCATGCTAGTGTCAGCACTTAATAACGAAAGTCTAGACTTTAAAGCACAAATGTTTGTCCATATCAGAGACTCCAACCACTTTTTTTATTTAACCAGTCAGTATGACATTTGCGTGGAATTGCCCTAATACGTAATCGTGGCTGCATTAATGGTCTCTACTTGTCTTGGTATGATTTGCGGAGATAGTAAGGCAGTTTCCGGGGTGTCTCCTTGGTATGATAAGTGGAGGTTTTACGATATAAAGAGGTTCACTGCAAAGAGGTTTGCCCATAAATTTACATGTAAATCTGACGGGACGGTAAGGGTGGTATGAATTATGGAGGTTTATGATGTAAAGAGGTTCACTATAGAGTGGTGTTAATGTATTTTGACACCTGTTACCACAAAAGCCAATTCCTGTGACGACTCACATATTTTTTAAAAGGAGAATGTCCGCACATAGTGAATAGTAAAAGTCCACACATAGTAAAATATTAGTAAAAGGTTGTGCTGATCACATGGCGTTTTGACGATGCGCTGAAAATATTTTTTCATTTATTTTTTAGAGTTAGCCATTTATTAGACTGTATGATACTTTCATAGAATAACAGCAATTAATTGAATCACTGAATATATTTTTTCCTTGAAAAATTTTAAGGCTGTTTAAAGATACTCCAGATTAAAATTTTAAGTTCATTACTTTTATTTCGTAATTTCACGTAGAGGGTCCACGTTGCATAACGGTTTGAATTTAATGACATAGAGACATATATCTAGACCACAAAGGTAAAGAGTTTTAAAAATAATGTAAGAGGATAGTAATCACGGTCAATAGATTTGGCTGAATAAAATAGAATAGCTAAGGGAAAACATCAATTTTAGTTTGTGTGGTTATAACACTGATGTTTTTGTATAGAAAAGTAAGAACTGAGCTTATTTCTATCACAACTCACTCAAATTTCATGCTAAAGACATTTTTTGCGATTCTAAAGAAAGGTTTTTTTAAAAAGATTAAAAAATGATATCATAATTGCATCGTTTTCCCGCTATCTAACATTGAATCTCTAAAATTTAGCATTTGGCAAACAAAATCTATCCATTAAGAAGCCGTATCTCGGTTCATATTGGTCGTCAAGGGAACAGGAAAAAAGAATTTTCTCTATTGCATTAACAGCTATAATTTTATAATTTTCATTTTTTTGATAAATGCGTCTTTATCAGGTTATTTGGGAAAAAGCAATTAAAAATGTTGATTTTTCTGAGGAAAAACTAACTTTCAATCACGAAGAAATTGAAAAATATATAGTCCGAACATTTTTTGCTAGGAATTAGTTTATCCATCGATTCCTACCGCCAAATGTAATTTTAAAAATCCAACCTTTGAGGTAGGGTGGGAACCATAGATTTTGATCCTTGGTCTATTCCCTAATTACTGTCAAAATATCATAATAATATTAACAAAATATAATAAATAAATTGATGCAGTTTGAAAAACTTGAAAGCCAAAGTGCTTCATTTTCTAAACTATATATATCACTATACAAAGTACGTGTACGTATATTATAAATAATTTGTACATTTTAACTTAAGTTCTGGAACATTTAATGAAGAGTAGGGAAACATATGTCAGGCAATTTAAAGTTGGAGTAGCTGCGCCTCCTCGGGATAATAATGTGGTGGTTTCCCCTTGCCTTCTACATCGCAGTACTATAGCCATTAAAGTAAATGTTACCACGGCTGAAGTGCAATGAGTGTCGCTGTGCTGACCATCGTGATCTCCACCTTCGCACATGTGAAGAAGAGCTGCTGCCCTCTCCTTCGGGTGATGTGAGGCATAATTGTTGGCGGCCTCTCATCGCCAAGTCACGGTATCTTCACAGGTTTAGTGTATCATGGCTTGGACGTTGACAGCAGCAGAGAAGTCATGAGTGGAAGCATTCGAAATGTGGTGCTATCAAAGAATGATGAAGATAAAATGGATTGACCGTGTGAGTAACCAGGAAGTGCTAAGGAGAGTGGGAGAAAAGAGAAGCCTCCTAAAAACATTAAGCAGAAGAAGGGACAACTTAGTTGGCCACATTTTGAGGCACGATGGTTTGATGAAGACGATCGTTGAAGGACTAGTGAAAGGGAAAAAGGGCAAGGGACGGCCCCGAGTGACTTATATAGGGCAGGTTATAAAGGATGTAAAAGAGAATAAATGTGTAGCTATGAAGAGATTAGCGGATAGGAGAGAGAAATGGAGAGCTGCGTCAAACCAACCTTGGGATTGTTGACTAATGATGATGATGAGGGAAACATATATGATTTGTTTTATTATTATATAGCAATTGAATTGTTACTTGTCGTCCATTAACATGGTAGAAACATGAACATATGAATGAAAACTATTGACAACATCGTAACAAACTTTTAAAACCTACTCCTTTAACTGATTGTAACGCCAGGGACGGTCTGCCGAGGTCGGCTTGCTGGCGATCACTGCAGGCTCCGACAATTCTCGTGAGCGTGTATGCAATGTGTAGTAAAAAAAACTCAGATTACTTCAATCAAAGCTCTTTTTTGCATTTACAAAATTCTCAATTTTCATTAGTTTTGCTTTATTTAAAACATTAAAATTAATTAAATTCTTGTCACCTTATGATATAAATGAAGACTGCAAAATATGCTGCTGTAAAAATGCCTCAAACCCCGGTATTATGGGTGGAAATCGATGACACTAACCATTATACCAACTAACTCATCTGTAGGGGAAGATACTATTTTGGAAAAATATAAGGCTTGTTAAAAGTAACGTGTGAAAATTAATTAATTACAGCCGAACTAACGCTCATTCAATGAAACCACTACCAATTCAGAGATGTGTTCACCATTATAATATAATAATACATAATAATATATTTATTGGTCCTGATGCCAGGGTTGATTGATAAAATTTAAATAGAATCACGATTTAAATCACTTGATTTTTTTAAATCAGGTGATTTAAATCATAATGTCATCTATATGTTTGATTTTTAAAGAGTCAAGAAAAGGAAGCTGTAAATGTATAATTTTGATTTTTATTTCTTAATTAATACAATGAATCGACAGTTATCAGCACATTGGTGGCTCTTAAATAGACATGATACGGTAGGAATGCATGTAAAATGAAAATTAAAAAAAATGGCTTTGGTTAAAATACTAGTGTATCCGTTGAAAAAAAATGTTGTCATTTAAATTGTTGTCGTTGTCATTTTATTGTTGTCGTTGTCATTTATATTGTTGTCATTGTCATTTAAATTGTTGTCGTTTTAAAATTGTTGTCAATGTAATTCAAATTGTTGTTCTTCTCATTTGAATTGTTATTCTTTTCATTTAAATTGTTGTTCTTGTCATTTAAATTGTTGTCCTTGATATTTAAATAGTTGTCGTTGTCATTAAAATTGTTATCGTTGTCATTACAATTGTTGTCGTTGTCATTTAAATTGTTGTCGTTGTCATTTAAATTGTTGGCGTTGTCATTTCAATAGTTGTCGTTGTTATTTAAATTGTTGTCGTTGTCATGTATATTGTTGTCGTTGTCATTTAAATTGTTGTCGTTTTAAAATTGTTGTCATTGTCATTTAAATTGTTGTCGTTTCATTTAAATTGTTGTCGTTGTCATTGAAATTGTTGTCGTTGTCATTTAAATTGTTGTCGTTGTCATTTAAATTGTTGCCGTTGTCATTTAAATTGTTGTCTGTGCATTTAAATTTGTTTCGTTGTCATTTAAATTGTTGTCGTTCTCAATAAAATTGTTGCCCTTGTAATTTAAATAGTTGTCGTTGTCATTGAAATTGTTGTCGTTGTCATTTAAATTGCTGTCGTTGTCATTTAAATTGTAGTCCTTGTCATTTAAATTGTTGTTCTTGTCATTTAAATTGTTGTCTTTGTCATTTAAATTAATGTCGTTGTCATTTAAATTGTTGTCGTTGTCATTGAAATTGTTGTCGTTGTTATTTAAATGATTGTCGTTGTCATTTAATTGTTGTTGTCATTTAAATTGTTGTCGTTTCATTTAAATTGTTGTCGTTGTCATTTAATTGTTGTCGTGGTCGTTTAAATTGTTGTCGTTTCATTTAAATTGTTGTCGTTGCCATTTAAATTGTTGTCGTTGTCATTTAAATTGTTGTCTTTGTCATTTAAATTTGTTTCGTTGTCATTTAAATTGTTGTCGTTCTCATTAAAATTGTTATCGTTGTCATTTAAAGTGTTGTCGTTGTTATTTAAATGATTGTCGTTGTCATTTAAATTGTTGTCGTTGTCATATAAATTGTTGTCTTTGTCATTTAAATTGTTCTCGTTGTCATTTAAATTATTGTCGTTGTCATTCAAATTGTTGTCGTTGTCATTTAAATTGTTGTCGTTGTCATTTAAATTGTTTGTCGTTGTCATTGAAATTGTCATTTTTAAATTGTTGTCGTTGTCATTTAAATTGTTGTTCTAGTCATTTAAATTGTTATTCTTGTCATTTTAATAGTTGTTCTTTTCATTTAAATTGTTGTCCTGGTCATTTAAATTGTTGTCGTTGTCATTTAAATTGTCGTCGTTGTCATTTAAATAGTTGTCGTTGTCATTTAAATTGTGTTAGTTTTCATTTAAATTGTTGTCCTTTTCATTTAGATTTTTGTCGTTGTTATTTAAATAGTTGTCCTTGTAAAGAACAACAATTTAAATGACAAGAATTAGAATTAAATGAAAAGAACAACAATTTAAATGAAAATGACAACAATTTTAAAACGACAACAATTTAAATGACAACGACAACAATATAAATGAAAACGACAATATTAAAATGACAACGACAAAATTCAAATGACACCGACAAAATTTAAATGACAACGACATCAATTTAAATGACAACGACAACAATTTAAATGTCTACGACAAAAATTTAAATGACAACGACAACAATTTAAATGACAACGACAACAATGTAAATGACAAAGACAACAATTAAAGTGACAAGGAAAACAATTTAAATGACAACGACAACAATTTAAATGACAACGATAATCATTTAAATGACAACGACAACAATTTAAATGACAACGACAATCATTTAAATGACAACGACAACAATTTAAATGACAACGACAACAATGTAAATGACAAAGACAACAATTAAAATGACAAGGACAACAATTTAAATGACAACGACAACAGATAAAATGACAACGACAACAATTTAAATGACAACGATAACAATTTAATGACAACGACGACAATTTAAATGACAACGACAACAATTGATATACGACGACAAAATTTAAATGACAACGACAACAATTTAAATGAAAAAGACTATACAATTTAAATGACAACGACAAATATTTAAATGACAAGAATAACCATTTCTATTGATAACGACAACAATTAAAATGAACACGACAACATTTTAACTGTCAACGACAACAATTTAAATGAAAACGACACAAATTTAAATGAAGGGAACAACAATTTAAATGAAAACAACAACAAATGAAATGAAAACGACAACAATTTAAATGATAGAAATAAATTTTTAAATGACAACCACAAAAATTAAATGAAAACGACAACAATTTAAATGAGAACGACAACAATTTAAATGACAACGACAACAAATAAAATGGCAACGACAACAATTTAAATGAAAACGACAAAAATTTCAATGACAAAGACAACAATTTAAATGATAACGACAACAATTTAAATGACAACGACAACAATTTAAATGACAGCGACAATAATTTAAATGACAACGACAACAATTTAAATGACAACGAACACAAAATTAAGGACAACGAATACAATTTATACGACAACGACAACAATTTAAATCACAAGGACAACAATTTAAAAGACAACGACAACAATTTAAATGACAAGAACAAATATTTAAATGACAACAACAACAATTGAAATGCAAACGATACAATTTAAATGACAGCGACAAATTTTTAAATGACAAGGAAAAAAATTTAAATGAAAACGACAATTTAAATAACAACGACAACAATTTAAATGGCAACGACAACAATTTAAATGACAACGACAACAGTTGAAATGACAACGACAACAATTTAAATGACAACGACAACAATTAAAATGACAACGAATATGTTTTAAATGACAACGACAACAATTTAAATAAATACGACCACAAATTTATTGACAACGACAACAATTTAAATGGCAACGGCAACAATTTTATTGCGAGCGACAATTTATATGACAACGACAACAATTTAAATGACAACGACAACAATTTAAATGACAACGATACAATTTAAATGACAACGACAACAATTTAAATAACAACGACAACAATTTTAATGAAGCGACAATAATTTAAAAGACAACGACAACAATTTAAATGACAGCGACAACAATTCAAATGACAACGACAGGAATTTAAATGATAACGAAAATCATTTAAATGACAACGACAACAATTTAAATGACATCGACAACAATTTCAATGACAACGACAACAATTTCAATGACAAAGACAACAATTTAAATGATAACGACAACAATTTCAATGACAACGACAGCAATTTAAATGACAGCGACAATAGTTTAGATGACAACGACAAAAATTTAAATGACAACGAACACAATATTAACGACAACGAAAACAATTTATATGACAACGACAACAATTAAAATCACAACGACAACATTTTAAATGACAAAGACAACAATTTAAATGACAAGAACAACAATTAAAATGACAACAACAACAATTGAAATGCAAACGACAACAATTTAAATGACAGCGACAAATTTTTAAATGACAACGAAAAAAATTTAAATGAAAACGACAAAAATTTAAATGAGAACGACAACAACTTAAATGACAACGACAACAATTTAAATTGCAACGACAACAATTTAAATGACAACGACAATAGTTGAAATGACCGCGACAACAATTTAAATGACAACGACAAGATTTTAAATGACAACGACAATATTTTAAATGACAACAACAACAATTAAAATGACTACGACAACAATTTTAATGACAACGACAACAATTTAAATGACAACGACAACATTTTTAATGAGAACGACAACAATTTAAATGACAACGACAAATTAAAATGACAAAGACAACAATTTAACTGACAACCACAACAAGTTAAATGACAACGTAACCAATTGAAGTGACAACGACAATAATTTTAATGACAACAAGAAATCAAACAACAACGACAACAATTTAAATGAAAACGACGATAATTTAAATGAAACGACAACAATTTAAATGATAACGACAACAATTTAAATGACAACGACAACAATTTAAATGACAGCGACAATAATTTAAATGACAACGACAACAATTTAAATGACAACGAACACAAAATTAAGGACAACGAATACAATTTATACGACAACGACAACAATTTAAATCACAAGGACAACAATTTAAAAGACAACGACAACAATTTAAATGACAAGAACAAATATTTAAATGACAACAACAACAATTGAAATGCAAACGATACAATTTAAATGACAGCGACAAATTTTTAAATGACAAGGAAAAAAATTTAAATGAAAACGACAACAATTTAAATAACAACGACAACAATTTAAATGGCAACGACAACAATTTAAATGACAACGACAACAGTTGAAATGACAACGACAACAATTTAAATGACAACGACAACAATTAAAATGACAACGAATATGTTTTAAATGACAACGACAACAATTTAAATAACTACGACCACAAATTTATTGACAACGACAACAATTTAAATGGCAACGGCAACAATTTTATTGCGAGCGACAATTTATATGACAACGACAACAATTTAAATGACAACGACAACAATTTAAATGACAACGATACAATTTAAATGACAACGACAACAATTTAAATAACAACGACAACAATTTTAATGAAGCGACAATAATTTAAAGACAACGACAACAATTTAAATGACAGCGACAACAATTCAAATGACAACGACAGGAATTTAAATGATAACGAAAATCATTTAAATGACAACGACAACAATTTAAATGACATCGACAACAATTTCAATGACAACGACAACAATTTCAATGACAAAGACAACAATTTAAATGATAACGACAACAATTTCAATGACAACGACAGCAATTTAAATGACAGCGACAATAGTTTAGATGACAACGACAAAAATTTAAATGACAACGAACACAATATTAACGACAACGAAAACAATTTATATGACAACGACAACAATTAAAATCACAACGACAACATTTTAAATGACAAAGACAACAATTTAAATGACAAGAACAACAATTAAAATGACAACAACAACAATTGAAATGCAAACGACAACAATTTAAATGACAGCGACAAATTTTTAAATGACAACGAAAAAAATTTAAATGAAAACGACAAAAATTCAAATGAGAACGACAACAACTTAAATGACAACGACAACAATTTAAATTGCAACGACAACAATTTAAATGACAACGACAATAGTTGAAATAACCGCGACAACAATTTAAATGACAACGACAAGATTTTAAATCACAACGACAATATTTTAAATGACAACAACAACAATTAAAATGACTACGACAACAATTTTAATGACAACGACAACAATTTAAATGACAACGACAACATTTTTAATGAGAACGACAACAATTTAAATGACAACGACAAATTAAAATGACAAAGACAACAATTTAACTGACAACCACAACAAGTTAAATGACAACGTAACCAATTGAAGTGACAACGACAATAATTTTAATGACAACAAGAAATCAAACAACAACGACAACAATTTAAATGAAAACGACGATAATTTAAATGAAACGACAACAATTTAAATGAAATCGACAACAATTTAAATGACAACGACAACAACTTAAATGACAACGACAACAATTTAAATGCCACGACATGAATTAAAATGACGACAACAATTTAAATGACAAGGCAACAACATAAATGACAGCGACATCAATGTTAATGACGAACACAACAATTTCAATGACAACGACAACAATTTTAATGACAAAGATAACAATTTTAATGACAACGACAACAATTTAAATGACAACGACAACAATTTTAATGAACACGAAAACAATTTACATGGCAACGACATAAATTTAAATGAAAACGACAACAATTTTAATGACAAGAACAACAATTTAAATGACAAAAACAACAGTTAAAATGAAAACGACAACAATTTAAATGAGAAGAACAAATTTTTAAATGACAACGACAAAACTTTAAATGACAACGACAAGTATTTAAATGACAACGACAACAATTTAACTGACAACGACAACAATTTAAATGACAACGACAGCAATTTAATTGACAACGACAACAATTAAAATGAAACGACAACAATTTAAATGACAACGACAACAGTTCTAAGACAACGACAAGAATTTAAATGAACACAACAACAATTGAATATAAAATGACAACAATTTAAATGAAACCGTCAAAATTTTTAATGACAACGACAAAAATTTAAATGACAACGACAACAATTTAAATGATAACGACAACAATTTTAATGGCGACAACAATTTAAATGTCAACGACAAAAATTTAAATGACAACGACAACAATAAAATGACAACGACAACAATTTTAATGAAAAAGACAACAATTTAAATGACAAAAACAACAATTTAAATGACAACGACAACATTTCTAAGACAACGACAACAATTTAAATGACAACAACAACAATTGAAGTGAAAACGACAACAATATAAATGAAACCGACAAAATTTTTTAATGACAACGACAAAAATTTAAATGACAACGACAACAATTTAAATGAAAACGACAACAATATAAATTACAACGACAACAATTTAAATGTCAACGACAAAAGTTGAAATGACAACGACAACAATTTATATGACAACGACAAAAATTTAAATGAAAACGACAGCAATTTAAATGACAACGACAACAATTTAAATGACAAAGAGAACATTTTAATGACAAAAACAACAATTTAAATAACAACGACAACAATTTAAATGACAACGACAACAATTTTAATGGCAACGACAACAATTTTAGTGTCAACGACAACAATTGAAATGACAACGACAACAATTTAAATGACAACGACAAAAATTTAAATGACAACGACAACAATTTAAATGACAACGACAAATTTTAAATGACAAAGACAACAATTCAAATGACAAAAACGACAATTTAAATGACAACGACAACAATTTAAATGAGAGCGACAATAATTTAAATGACAACGACAACAATTTAAATGGCAACGACAACAATTTAAATGACGACAACAATTTAAATGACAACCACAACAATTTAAATGACAACGACAATCATTTAAATGACAACGACAACAATTTAAATGACAAGGCAACAATTAAAATGGCAACGACAACAATTTAAATGACAACCACAAAAATTTAAATGACAACGACAACAATTTCATTGACAGCGACAACAATTTAAATGACAACGACAGGAATTTAAATGACAACGACATTCATTTAAATGACTACGAAAACAATTTAAATTACATCGACAACAATTTAAATGACAACGACAACAATTTCAATGACAAAGACAACAATTTAAATGATAACGACAACAATTTAAATGACAACGACAACAATTTAAATGACAACGACAACAATTCTAAGACAACGAGAACAATTTAAATGACAACAACAAAAATTGAAGTGAAAACGACAACAATTTAATTGAAACCGACAAATTTTTTAATGACAACGACTAAAATTTAAATGACAACGACAACAATTTAAATGACAACGACAACAATTTAAATTACAACGACAACAATTTTAATAACAACGACAAAAATTTTAATGTCAACGACAACAGTTGAAATGACAACGGCAACAATTTAAATGACAACGACAAAAATTTAAATGACAACGACAACAATTTAAATGACAACGAACCCAATTTAAATGACAAAAACAACAATTTAAATGACAACGACAACAATTTAAATGACAACGACAACAATTTAAATGACAAAAACAACAATTTAAATGACAACGACAACAATTTAAATGACAACGACAACAATTTTAATGGCAACGACAACAATTTTAGTGTCAACGACAACAGTTGAAATAACAACGACAACAATTTAAGTGACACCGACAAAAATTTAAATGACAACGACAACAATTAAAATGACAACGACAACAATTTAAATGACAACGACAACAATTCTAAGACAACGACAACAATTTAAATGACAACAATAACAATTGAAGTGAAAACGACAACAATTTAAATGAAACCGACAAATTTTTTAATGACAACGAAAAAATTTTAAATGACAACGACAAAATTTTAAATGACAACGACAACAATTTCATTGAAAGCGACAACAATTTTAATGACAACGACAGGAATTTAAATGACAGTGACATTCAATTAAATGACAACGACAACAATTTAAATGACATCGACAACATTTTAAATGACAACGACAACAATTTCAATGAGAAAGACAACAATTTAAATGATAACGACAACAATTTAAATGACAACGAACACAATATTAACGACAACGAAAACAATATATATGACAACGACAACAATTTAAATCACAACGACAACAATTTAAATGACAACGACAACAATTTAAATGACAAGTACAACAATTAAAATGACAACAACAAGAATTGAAATGCAAACGACAACAATTTAAATGACAGGGAAAATTTTTAAATGACAACGAAAAAAATTTAAATGATAACGACAACAATTTAAATGAGAACGACAACAACTTAAATGACAACGACAACAATTTAAATGGCAACGACAACAATTTAAATGACAACGACAATAATTGAAATGAAAACGACAACAATTTAAATGACAACTACAATATTTAAATGATAACAACAACAATTTAAATGACTACGACAACAATTTTAATGACAACGACAACAATTTAAATGACAACGCAACCATTTAAGTGACGATAACAATTTAAATGTCAACGGCAAAAATGAAAATGACAACGACAACAATTTAAATGACAACGACAACAATTTAAATGAAAACGACAACAATTTAAATAACAACGACAATATTTTATTGACATAGGCAACAATTAAAATGACAACGACAACAAATTAAATGAGAAAAACAACAATTTAAATGACAAGGACAACAATTGAAATGACAACGACAACAATTAAAATGACAACGACAACAATTGAAATGACAACGATAACAATTAATATGACAAACACAACAATTTTAATGACAACGACAACAATTTAAATGACAACGACAACAATTTTAATGAACACGAAAACAATTTACATGGCAACGACATAAATTTAAATGAAAACGACAACAATTTTAATGACAAGAACAACAATTTAAATGACAAAAACAACAGTTAAAATGAAAACGACAACAATTTAAATGAGAAGAACAAATTTTTAAATGACAACGACAAAACTTTAAATGACAACGACAAGTATTTAAATGACAACGACAACAATTTAACTGACAACGACAACAATTTAAATGACAACGACAGCAATTTAATTGACAACGACAACAATTAAAATGAAACGACAACAATTTAAATGACAACGACAACAGTTCTAAGACAACGACAAGAATTTAAATGAACACAACAACAATTGAATATAAAATGACAACAATTTAAATGAAACCGTCAAAATTTTTAATGACAACGACAAAAATTTAAATGACAACGACAACAATTTAAATGATAACGACAACAATTTTAATGGCGACAACAATTTAAATGTCAACGACAAAAATTTAAATGACAACGACAACAATAAAATGACAACGACAACAATTTTAATGAAAAAGACAACAATTTAAATGACAAAAACAACAATTTAAATGACAACGACAACATTTCTAAGACAACGACAACAATTTAAATGACAACAACAACAATTGAAGTGAAAACGACAACAATATAAATGAAACCGACAAAATTTTTTAATGACAACGACAAAAATTTAAATGACAACGACAACAATTTAAATGACAACGACAACAATATAAATTACAACGACAACAATTTAAATGTCAACGACAAAAGTTGAAATGACAACGACAACAATTTATATGACAACGACAAAAATTAAAATGAAAACGACAGCAATTTAAATGACAACGACAACAATTTAAATGACAAAGAGAACATTTTAATGACAAAAACAACAATTTAAATAACAACGACAACAATTTAAATGACAACGACAACAATTTTAATGGCAACGACAACAATTTTAGTGTCAACGACAACAATTGAAATGACAACGACTACAATTTAAATGACAACGACAAAAATTTAAATGACAACGACAACAATTTAAATGACAACGACAAATTTTAAATGACAAAGACAACAATTCAAATGACAAAAACGACAATTTAAATGACAACGACAACAATTTAAATGAGAGCGACAATAATTTAAATGACAACGACAACAATTTAAATGGCAACGACAACAATTTAAATGACGACAACAATTTAAATGACAACCACAACAATTTAAATGACAACGACAATCATTTAAATGACAACGACAACAATTTAAATGACAAGGCAACAATTAAAATGGCAACGACAACAATTTAAATGACAACCACAAAAATTTAAATGACAACGACAACAATTTCATTGACAGCGACAACAATTTAAATGACAACGACAGGAATTTAAATGACAACGACATTCATTTAAATGACTACGAAAACAATTTAAATTACATCGACAACAATTTAAATGACAACGACAACAATTTCAATGACAAAGACAACAATTTAAATGATAACGACAACAATTTAAATGACAACGACAACAATTTAAATGACAACGACAACAATTCTAAGACAACGAGAACAATTTAAATGACAACAACAAAAATTGAAGTTAAACCGACAACAATTTAATTGAAACCGACAAATTTTTTAATGACAACGACTAAAATTTAAATGACAACGACAACAATTTAAATGACAACGACAACAATTTAAATTACAACGACAACAATTTTAATAACAACGACAAAAATTTTAATGTCAACGACAACAGTTGAAATGACAACGGCAACAATTTAAATGACAACGACAAAAATTTAAATGACAACGACAACAATTTAAATGACAACGAACCCAATTTAAATGACAAAAACAACAA
The DNA here is from genome assembly GCF_921293095.1 of Ischnura elegans. Taxonomy (NCBI): domain Eukaryota; kingdom Metazoa; phylum Arthropoda; class Insecta; order Odonata; family Coenagrionidae; genus Ischnura; species Ischnura elegans. The sequence goes on along the minus strand of NC_060258.1, from coordinate 15,493,630 downwards.
TTTAAATGACAACGACAACAATTTAAATGACAACGACAACAATTTAAATGACAAAAACAACAATTTAAATGACAACGACAACAATTTAAATGACAACGACAACAATTTTAATGGCAACGACAACAATTTTAGTGTCAACGACAACAGTTGAAATAACAACGACAACAATTTAAGTGACACCGACAAAAATTTAAATGACAACGACAACAATTAAAATGACAACGACAACAATTTAAATGACAACGACAACAATTCTAAGACAACGACAACAATTTAAATGACAACAATAACAATTGAAGTGAAAACGACAACAATTTAAATGAAACCGACAAATTTTTTAATGACAACGAAAAAATTTTAAATGACAACGACAAAATTTTAAATGACAACGACAACAATTTCATTGAAAGCGACAACAATTTTAATGACAACGACAGGAATTTAAATGACAGTGACATTCAATTAAATGACAACGACAACAATTTAAATGACATCGACAACATTTTAAATGACAACGACAACAATTTCAATGAGAAAGACAACAATTTAAATGATAACGACAACAATTTAAATGACAACGAACACAATATTAACGACAACGAAAACAATATATATGACAACGACAACAATTTAAATCACAACGACAACAATTTAAATGACAACGACAACAATTTAAATGACAAGTACAACAATTAAAATGACAACAACAAGAATTGAAATGCAAACGACAACAATTTAAATGACAGGGAAAATTTTTAAATGACAACGAAAAAAATTTAAATGATAACGACAACAATTTAAATGAGAACGACAACAACTTAAATGACAACGACAACAATTTAAATGGCAACGACAACAATTTAAATGACAACGACAATAATTGAAATGAAAACGACAACAATTTAAATGACAACTACAATATTTAAATGATAACAACAACAATTTAAATGACTACGACAACAATTTTAATGACAACGACAACAATTTAAATGACAACGCAACCATTTAAGTGACGATAACAATTTAAATGTCAACGGCAAAAATGAAAATGACAACGACAACAATTTAAATGACAACGACAACAATTTAAATGAAAACGACAACAATTTAAATGACAACGACAATATTTTATTGACATAGGCAACAATTAAAATGACAACGACAACAAATTAAATGAGAAAAACAACAATTTAAATGACAAGGACAACAATTGAAATGACAACGACAACAATTAAAATGACAACGACAACAATTGAAATGACAACGATAACAATTAATATGACAAACACAACAATTTTAATGACAACGACAACAATTTAAATGACAACGACAACAATTTTAATGAGAACGACAACAATTTAAATGACAACGACAATAATTTAAATGATACCGACAACATTTTAAATGAATACGACAACATTTTTTTTGACAACGACAACAATTTAAATGACAGCGACAATAATTTAAATGACAAGGACAACAATTTAAATGACAACGGCTACAATTAAAATGACAACGACAACAATTTCAATGACAACGATAACAATTTGAATGACAACGACAACAATTTAAATGACAACGACAACAATTTAAATGACAACGACTAATATTTAAATGACCAAGACAACGATTTAAATGATAACGACAACAATTTAAATGACAACGACAACAATTTAAATAACAGAGATAATAATTTAAATGACAATGGCAACAATTTAAATGACAACGACAACAATTTTAATGACAACGACAACAATTTAAATGTCAACGACAACAACTTTAATGACAACAACAATTATTTAAATGACATCGACAACAATTAAAATGACATCGACAACAATAAAAATGACAAAGACAACAATTTAAATGACAAGGACAACAATTAAAATGACAAAGATAACAATTTAAATGACAACGACATTAATTTTAATGACAACGACAACAATTTAAATGACAACGATAAAATTTTAAATGAGAACGAATTTAATTTAAAAGAAAACGACAACAATTTAAATGACAACGACAACAATTGAAATACAGCGACAAATATTTAAATAATACGACAACATTTTAAATGACATCGACAACAATTTAAATGACAACGAATACAATGTAAATGATACGACAACAATTTTAATAACAACGATAACAATTTAAATGACAACGACAACACTATAAATGACAAGAGCAACAATATAAATGACAAGAACAACAATTTAAATGACGACAACAACCATTAAAATGACAAGAACAATAATTTAAATGACAAGATCAATAATTTTAATGACAACGACAACAATTTAAATGACAACTACAACAAATTAAATGACAACGACAACAATTTAATTGAAATGGACTACAATTTAAATGACAACGACAACAATTTAAATTACAACGACAACATTCTAAATACAACGATAAGAATTTAAATGACCACGACAAAAATTAAAATGACAACGACAACCATTTAAATGACGACAACAATTTAAATGACAAGGGTACAATTAAAATGATACGACATCAATTTAAATGACAACGACAACAATTTAAATGACAACGACAACTATTTCATTGACAACGACTACAATTTATATGACAACAACAACAATTTAAATGACAATGACAACAATTGAAATGACAACGACAAAAATTTAAATGACAACGACCAATATATAAGTGACAAGAACAATTATTTTTAATGATACGACAACACATTAAATGATCACGACAACAATTTATATGACTACGACAACAATTAAATGAAAACGACCTCAATTTAAATGACAAGAAAAACAATTTCAATGACAACAACAACATTTTAAATAGAAAACGACAACAATTTCAATAACAACGATAAATTTTTAACTGACAACGACAAAACTTTAAATGACAACGACCATAATTTAAATGACAACGACAAGTATTTAAATGACAACGACGACAATTTAAATGACAACGACAACAATTTAAATGACAACGACAGCAATTTAATATACAACGACAACAATTTCAATGAAACGACAACAATTTAAATGAAAACGACAACAGTTCTAAGACAAAGACAACATTTTAAATGAGAACAAAAACAATTGAAATGAAAACGATAACAATTTAAATGACAACGACAAATTCTTCAATGACAACGACAAAAATTTAAATGATAACGACAACAATTTAAATGACAACGACAACAATATAAATGACAACGACAACAATTTTAAATGCAACGGCAACAATTTAAATGTCAACGACAACAGTTGAAATGACAACGACAACAATTTAAATGAAAAAGACAAAAATTTTTATGACAACGACAATATTTTAAACGACAACGACAACATCTTTAATGACATCGACAACAATTTAAATGACAAAGACTACAATTTAAATGACAACGACAACAATTTCAATGACAACGGCAACAATTTAAATGACAACCTCAACAATTTAAATGACAAATACGATAATCTTAATGACAGCAACAACAATTTAAATGACAACGACAACAACTTAAATGAGAGCGACAATAATTTAAATGACAACGACAACAATTTAAATGACAACGACAACAATTTAAATGACAACGACAACAATTTAAATGACAATGACAACAATATAAATGACAACGAGATCATTAAAATGACAACGACAACAATTTAATTGACAAGGACAACAATGTAAATGGCAACGATTACAATTTAAATGACAATGACACCAATTTAAATGACATCATCAACAATTTAAGTGACAACGACAACAATTTAAATGAGAACAACATTAATTTAAATGACAACGACAAAAATTTAAATGACAACGACAACAATTGAAATATGACGACAACAATTTAAATAACAACGACAACAATTGAAATACAACGACAAAAATTTAAATGACAACGACAATATTTTTAATGACAACGACAACAATTTAAATGACAACGACAATAATTAAAATGAAATTGACAACAATTTAAATGAAAACGACAACAATTTAAAAGACAACGACTACAATTAAATGACAATGACAACAATTTAAATGACAACGACAACAATTTAAATGACAACGACAACAATACAAATGACAAAGACAATAATGTAAATGAAAACGACAATAATTTAAATAAAATTGACAACAATTTTAATGACAACGACAATAATTTAAATGACAACGACAACAATTTAAATACAACGATAAGAATTAAAATGACAACGACAACAATTCAAATGACAACGTCAAAAATTTAAATGACAACGACAACCATTTAAGTGACGATAATAGTTTAAATGTCAACGGCAAAAATTAAAATGACAACGAAAACAATTTAAATGAAAACGACAACAATTTAAATGACAACGACAACAATTTAAATGAGAACGACAACAATTTTAATGACAACGGCAACAATTAAAATGACAACGACAACAATTTAAATGACAACGACAACAATTGAAATGAATACGACAACAATTTAAATGACAACGACAACAAATTAAATGACAACGACAACAATTTAGTTGAAATTGACTAAAATTTCAATGACAACGACAACAATTTCAATGAAAACGACAACAATTTAAATGACGACGACATCAATTAAAATGACAACTACAACAATTTAAATGACAACGACAACAATTTAAATGACAACGACAACAATATAAATAACAACGACAACAATTTTAATGACTACGACAATAATTTAAATGAAATTGACAACAATTTAAATGACAACGACAATAATTTAAATGACAACGACAACAATTTAAATACAACGTTAAGAATTTAAATGACAACTACAACAATTTTAATGACAACGACAACAATTTAAATGACAACAGCAAGAATTTAAATTACAACGACAACAATTTAAATGACAACGACAACAATTTAAAAGACTACGACAACAATTTAAATGAACGCGAAAACAATTTAAATGACAACGGCAACAATTGAAATGAAAACGACATCTATTTATATGACAACTACATCAATTTTGATGACAACGACAACAATTTAAATGACAACGACAACAATTTAAATGACTACGACTACAATTTAATTGACAAAGACAACAATTTAAATGACAAAGACAACAATTTTAATGACAACGACTACAATTTAAATGAACACGACAACAATTTATATGACAACGACACCAATTAAAATGAAAACGACCACAATATTAATGACAAGAAAAACAATTTCAATGACAACAACAACAATTGAAATGAAAACGACAACAATTTAAATAACAACGACAAATATTTAAATGACAACGACAAAGCTTTAAATGACAACGACAATAATTTAAATGACAACGACAACAATTTAAATGACAACGACAACAATTTAAATGATTACGACAACAATTTAAATGACAACGACAACAATTTAAATGACAGCGACAATAATTCAAATGACAACGACAACAATTTAAATAACAACGGCTACAATTAAAATGACAACGTCAACAATTTAAATGACAACGATAACAATTTAAATGACAACGACAACAATTTAAATGACAACGACAACAATTTAAATTACAACGACTACAATTTAAATGACAAAGACAATAATTTAAATGAAAAAGACAACAATTTTAATGACAACGGCACCAATTTAAATGTCAACAACAATAATTTTTATGGCAACAACAATCATTTAAATGACAACGACAATAATTTAAATGACAATGACAACAATTTGAATGTCAACGACAACAATTTTAATGACAACAACAATCATTAAAATGACAACGACAACAATGTAAATGACAAGGAAAAATATTAAAATGACAACTACACCAATTTAAATGACAACGACAATAATTTAAATGACAACGACAACAATTTAAATGACAACGACAAAAATTTGAATGAGAACGACTATAATTAAATAGACAACGACAACAATTTAAATGACAACGACAACAATTGAAATACAATGACAACAATCTATATAATGCGACAACATTTTAAATGACATCGACAACAATTTAAATGACAACGACAACAATTTAAATGATACGACAACAATTTAAATAACAACGATAACAATTTAAATGACAAGGACAACAATATAAATGCCAAGAGTAAAAATTTAAATGGCAAGAACAACAATTTAAATGACGACAACAACCATTTAAATGACAAGAACAATAATTTAAATGTCAAGATCAATAATTTTAATGACAACGACAACAATTTAAATGACAACGACAACAAATTAAATGACAACGACAACAATTTTTTTGAAATTGACTACAATTTAAATGACAACGACAACAATTTAAATTACAACGACAACATTCTAAATACAACAATAAGATTTTAAATGACAACGACAAAAATTAAAATGACAACGACAACCATTTAAATGACGACAACAATTTAAATGACAACGGTACAATTAAAATGACAACGACATCAATTTAAATGACAACGACAAGAATTTAAATGACAACGACAACAATTTCATTGACAACGACTACAATTTAAATGACAACAACAACAATTTGAATGACAATGACAACAATTAAAATGACAACGACAAAAATTTAAATGACAACCACCAATATATAAGTGACATAAAAATTATTTTTAATGACAACGACAACAATTTAAATGAACACGAACACAATTTATATGACAACGACAACAATTAAAATGAAAACGACGACAATTTAAATGACAAGACAAACTATTTCAATAACAACAAAAACAATTGAAATGAAAACGACAACAATTTAAATAACAACGACAAAGTTTTAATTGACAACGACAAAACTTTAAATGACAACGACAATAATTTAAATGACAACGACATGTATTTAAATGAGAACGACAACAATTTAAATGACAACGACAACAATTTAAATGACAACGACAGCCATTTAATATACAACGACAAATTTTTAAATGAAACGACAACAATTTAAATGAAAACGAAAACAGTTCTAAGACAACGACAACATTTTAAATGAGAACAAAACAATTGAAATGAAAACGATAACAATTTAAATGATAACGACAAATTTTTCAATGACAACGACAAAAATTTAAATGACAACGACAACAATTTAAATGACAACGACAACAATTTAAATGACAACGACAACAATTATAAATGCAACGGCAACAATTTAAATGTCAACGACAACAGTTGAAATGACAACGACAAATATATAAGTGACAAGAACAATTATAATACAACGATAAGAATTTAAATGACAACGAAACAATTTTAATGACAACTACAACAATTTAAATGACAACGACAACAATTTAAATGACAACGACAACAATATAAATAACAACGACAACAATTTTTATGACAACGACAATAATTTAAATGAAATTGGCAACAATTTAAATGACAACGACAATAATTTAAATGACAACGACAACAATTTGAATACAACGTTAAGAATTTAAATGACAACCACAACAATTTTAATGACAACGACAACAATTTAAATGACAACGGCTAGAATTTAAATTACAACGACAACAATTTAAATGACAACGACAACAATTTAAAAGACTACGACAACAATTTAAATGACAACGACAACAATTTAAATGACAACGACAACAATTTAAATGATAACGACAACAATTTAAATGACAACGGCAACAATTAAAATGAAAACGACATCTATTTATATGACAACTACAACAATTTTGATGACAACGACAACAATTTAAGTGACAACGACAACAATTTAAATGACAACGACTACAATTTAATTGACAAAGACAACAATTTGAATGACAAAGTCAACAATTTTAATGACAACGACAACAATTTAAATGAAACGACAACAATTTTAATGAGAACAACAACAATTGAAATGAAAACGATAACAATTTAAATGACAACGACAAATTTTTCAATGACAACGACTAAAATTTAAATGACAACGACAACAATTTAAATGACAAGGACAAAAATTTATATGATAACGACAATATTTTAAACGACAACGACAACAATTTTAATGACATCGAAAACAATTAAATTGACAACGACTACAATTTAAATGACAACGACAACAATTGTAATGACAACGAGCAATTTAAATGACAACGACAACAAATTAAGTGAGAGCGACAATAATTTAAATGACAACGTTAACAATTTAAATGACAACGAAAACAATTTAAATGACAAGGACAACAATTTAAATGACAATGATCACAATTTAAATGACATCGACAATCATTAACATGACAACGACAACAATTTAAATGACAAGGATAACAATTTAAATAAAAACGACAACATTTTAAATGACAACGACAACAATTTAAATGACAACGACAACAATTTAAATGACAATGACAACAAATTAAATGAGAACGACATTAATTTAAATGACAACGACAACAATTTAAATGACAACGACAACAATTGAAATACAACGACAACAATTTAAATAACAACGACAACATTTTAAATGATGACAATCATTGGAATGACAACAACAACAATTGAAATACAGCGACAAAAATTTAATTGACACGACAGTATTTTAAATGATAACGACAACAATTGAAATGACAACGACAATAATGTCGTTGTCGTTTTAATTGTTGTCGTGTTCATTTAAATTGTTGTCGTTGTCATTAGAAATAATTGTTCTTGTCACTTATACATTTGTCGTTGTCATTTAAATTTTTGTCGTCGTCATTTATATTGTAGTCATTGTCATTTAAAATTGTGGTTGTTGTCATTTAAATTGTTGTCGAATCATTTAAATTGTTGTCGTTGTCATTTAAATTGTTGTCGTTGACACTTACATTGTTGTCGTTGCGATAAAAATTAATGTCGTTATCATTTAAATTGTTGTCGTTGTCATTTAAATGGTTGATCTTGTCATTTAAATTGCTGTTCTTGTCATTTAAATTACTGTTCTTGTCATTAAAATGGTTGTTGTCGTCAGTTTAATTGTTGTTCTTGTCATTTAAATTGTTGTTCTTGTCATTTATATTGTTGTCCTTGTCATTTAAATTGTTGTCTTTGTCATTTACATTATGGTCGTTGCCATTTAAATTTTTGTCGTTGTCATTTAAATGATTGTTGTTGTCATTAAAATTGTTGTCGTTGACATTTAAATTGTCCTCGTGTTCATTTAAATTGTTGTCGTTTTCATTTAAATTATTGTCGCTGTCGTTTAAATTATTGTCGTTGTCATTTAAAATGTTGTCGTTATCATTTATATTGTTTTCTTTGTCATTGAAATTGTTGTCGTTGTCATTTAAATTGTTGTCGTTGTCATTTAAATGATTGTCGTTCTCATTAAAATTGCTGTCGTTGTCATTTTAATTGTTGTCGCTGTCATTTAAATTGTTGTCGTTGTCATTTAAATTATTGTCGCTGTCTTATCAATTGTTGTCGTTGTCATTTAAATTGTTGTCGTTGTAATTTAAATTGTATCGTTCTCATTTAAATTGTAGTCGTTGTCATTTACATTGTTGTCGTTGTCATTTAAATTGTTGTCGTTCTCATTTAAAATTTAGTCGTTGGTATTTAAATTGTTGTCGTTGTCATTAAAATCTTGTCGTAGTCATTTAAATTGTTGTCGTTGTCATTTCAAATATTGTCGTTGTCATTTTAATCGTTGTGGTTGTTATTTAAATTGTTTTCGTTGTAATTTCAAATGTTGTCGTTGTAATTAAAATTTTTGTCGTTGCCATTTAAATTGTTGTAGTTGTCATTTAAATTGTATCGTTCTCATTTAAATTGTTGTCGTTTTCATTTAAATTGTTGTCGTTGTCATTTAAAAATTTGTCGCTGTTATTTAAATTGTTGTCGTTTGCATTTCAATTGTTGTTGTTGTCATTTAAATTGTTATTCTTGTCATTTAAATTGTTGTCGTGTTCACTGAAATTATTGTCGTTTTCAATTAAATTGTTGTCGTTGTAATTTAAATTGTTGTCGTTGTCATTTAAATTGTTTTCCCTTCATTTTAATTGTTGTCATTGTCATTTAAATTTTTGTCGTACACATTTAAATTGTTGTCGTTGTAATTTCAATTGTTGTCGTCGTCATTTAAATTATTGTCGCTGTCATATAAATTGTTGTCGTTGTCATTTAAATTGTTGTCGTAATCATTTAAATTGTTGTCTTTGTCATTAAAAATATGGTCGTTCTCATTAAAATTGTTGTCGTTGTCAATTGAATTGTGTTCGTTGTCATTAAAATTGTTGTCTTTGTCATTTAAATTGTTGTCGTTGTCATTTAAATTATTGTCGTTGTCATTAAAATCTTGTCGTAGTCATTTAAATTGTTGTCGTTGTCATTTCAAATATTGTCGTTGTCATTTTAATCGTTGTCGTTGTTATTTAAATTATTTTCGTTGTAATTTCAAATGTTGTCGTTGTAATTAAAATTTTTGTCGTTGCCATTTAAATTGTTGTAGTTGTCATTTTAATTGTTGTCGTTCTCATTTAAATTGTTGTCGTTTTCATTTAAATTGTTGTCGTTGTCATTTAAAAATTTATCGCTGTCATTTAAATTGTTGTCGTTTGCATTTCAATTGTTGTTGTTGTCATTTAAATTGTTGTTCTTGTAATTTAAATTGTTGTCGTGTTCATTAAAATTGTTGTCGTTGTCAATTAAATTGTTGTCGTTGTAATTTTAATTGTTGTCGTTGTCATTTAAATTGTTTTCCCTTCATTTTAATTGTTGTCTTTGTCATTTACATTGTTATCGTTGTCATTTAAATTGTTGTCTTTGTCATTTCAATGATTGTCGTTGTCATTTAAATTTTTGTCGTAGACATTTAAATTGTTGTCGTTGTAATTTCAATTGTTGTCGTCATCATTTAAATTATTGTCGCTGTCATATAAATTGATGTCGTTGTCATTGAAATTGTTGTCGTAATCATTTAAATTGTTGTCTTTCTCATTAAAAATTTGGTCGTTCTCATTAAAATTGTTGTCGTTGTCATTTAAATTGTGTTCGTTGTCATTAAAATTGTTGTGTTTGTCATTTAAATTGTTGTCGTTGTCATTTAAATTGTAGTCGTTGTCATTTAAATTGTTGTCGTTGTCATTTAAATTGATGTCGTTGTCATCAAAATTGTTGTCGTTGTCATTTAAATTGTTGTCGTTGTCATTTTAATTGTTGTCGTTGTCATTTTAACTTTTGCCGTTGACATTTAAATTGTTGTCGTCACTTAAATGGTTGTCGTTGTCATTTAAATTGTTGTCGTTGTCATTAAAATTGTTGTCGTTGTCATTTAAATTCTTATCGTTGTATTATAATTGTTGTCGTTGTCATTTAAATTATTGTCGTTGTCATTTAAATTGTTGCCAATTTCATTTAAATTATTGTCGTTGTCATCAAAATTGTTGTCGTTGTTATTTATATTGTTGTCGATGTCATTTAAATTGTTGTCGTTGTCATTTAAATTGGTGTCGTTGTCATTTTAATTGTTGTCCTTGTCATTTAAATTGTTGTCGTTGTTATTCAAAATATTGTCGTTGTCATTTAAATTTTTGTCGTTGTATTTCAATATTGTCGTTGTCATTTCAATGGTTGTCGTCATTTAAAATGTTGTCGTTGTCAATTAAATTGTTGTCGTTGTCATTTTAATTAATGTCGTTCTCATTTAAATTGTTGTCATTGTCATTTAAAGTATTGTCGTTGTCATTTAAAATGTTGTCGTTGTCATTTAAATTGTTGTCGTTGTCAATTTAATTGCTATCCTTGTCATTTTAATTGTTGTTCTTGTAATTTAAATTGTAGTCTTTGTCATTTAAATTGTTGTCGTTGTCATTTAAATTGTTGTCGTTGTCATTTAAATTGTTGTCGTTGTTATTTATAATGTTGTCTTTGTCATTGAAATTGTTGTCGTTTTTAAATTGTGGTCATGGTCATTTAAATTGTTGTTCTTGTTATTTGAATTTCTATTCTATCATTTGAATAGTTGTTCTTTCCATTTAAATTGTTGTCCTTGTAATTTAAATAATTGTCCATGTCATTTAAATTGTTATCGTTGTCATTTAAATAGTTGTCGTTGTTATTTAAATGATTCTCTTTGTCATTTAAATTGTTGTCTTTTCATTTAAATTTTTGTTGTTGTCATTTCAATTGTTGTTTTTGTCATTTAAATTGTTGCCGTTGTCATTTAAATTGCAGTCGTTTTCATTTAAATGGTTGTCGTTGTCCTTTAAATTGTAGTCGTTGTCATTTAAATTGATGTCTTTGTCATTTAAAATGTTCTCATTGTAATTTAAATTGTTGTCGTTTATCATATAAATTTTTGTCGTTGTCATTTAAATAGTTATCGTTGTCATTCTAATTGTTGCCGTTGTCATTTAAAATGTTGTCGTCATTAAATCGGTTGTCTTTGTCATTTATATTTTTAACGTTGGCATTCTAATTCTTATCGTTGTATTTAGATATTTGTCGTTGTAATTATAATTGTTGTCGTTGTCATTTAAATTGTAGTCAATTTCATTTAAATTGATGTCGTTGTCATTTAATTGTTGTCGTTGTCATTAAAATTGTTGTCGTTGTCATCAAAATTGTTTGTTTTTTCATTTAAATTGTTATTCTTGTCATTTAAATTGTTGTTCTTGTCATTTATATTGTTGTCCTTGTCATTTGTCGTTGACAACGACAACAATTTAAATGAATAAGACAACAATTTTAATGACAACAAACTCAATTTAAATGAAAACGACAACAATTAAAATGACAAAGACAACAATTTAATGACAACGACAACAATTTAAATGAAAACGACAACAATTTAAATGACAACGTCAACAATTTAAATAACAACGACAATAATTTAAAGGACCACGAAAAAATTTAAATGACAACGACAGCAATTTAAATGACAACGACAAAATTTAAATGACAACGACAAGATTATAATGACAACGACAAGTATTTAAATGTCAACGACAACAATTTAAATGACAACGACAACAATTTAAATGAGAACGATAGAAATTCAAATGATAACAACAACAATTTAAATGACAACGACAAGAATTTAAAAAAAACGACAACAATTTAAATGACAAAGACAAAAATTTGAATGACAATTACAATATTTTATATGACAACGACAACAATTGAAATGACAACGACAACAATTTTTATGAAAACGACAGCAATTTAAATGACAACAACAACAATTTTAATAAAAACGACAACAATTTTAATGACAATGACAACAATTTAAATGACAAAGACAACAATTTGAATAACAAACACAACAATTTAAATGACAACAACATTTTTAAATGACAACGACAACAAATAAAATGACAACGACATTAGCTAAAGGGACAACAACAACAATATAAATGACATCGATAACAATTTAAATCACAACGACAACAATTTAAAAGACAAAGACAACAATTTAAATGACAACGACAACAATTTAAATTAAAACGACAACAATTTAAATGATAACGACAACAATTTAAATGATACGACGATGATACGATTAATGACGAGAATAACAGTTTAAATGACAACAACAACAATAAAAATGAAGAGAATAACAATTTAAATGACAAGAACAACAATTGAAAAGGACAACGGCAACAATTTAAAAATGACAATTTAAATGACAACGACAACAATTTAAATCTTAACGACAAAAATTTAAATGTCAACGACAACAATTTAAATGACAACGACAACAATTTAAAAGACTACGACAACAATTTAAATAACAACGACAACAATTTAAATGACAACGACAACAATTTAAATGATAACGACAACAATTTAAATGACAACGGCAACAATTAAAATGAAAACGACATCTATTTATATGACAACTACAACAATTTTGATGACAACGACAACAATTTAAGTGACAACGACAACAATTTAAATGACAACGACTACAATTTAATTGACAAAGACAACAATTTTAATGACAAAGTCAACAATTTTAATGACAACGACAACAATTTAAATGAAACGACAACAATTTTAATGAGAACAACAGCAATTGAAATGAAAACGATAACAATTTAAATGACAACGACAAATTTTTCAATGACAACGACAAAAATTTAAATGACAACGACAACAATTTAAATGACAAGGACAAAAATTTATATCATAACGACAATATTTTAAACGACAACGACAACAATTTTAATGACATCGAAAACAATTTAATTGACAACGACTACAATTTAAATGACAACGACAACAATTGTAATGACAACGACAACAATTTAAATGACAACGACAACAAATTAAATTACAAATACAATAATCTAAATGACAGCAACAATATTTTAAATGACAACGACAACAACTTAAGTGGGAGCGACAATAATTTAAATGACAACGTTAACAATTTAAATGACAACGAAAACAATTTAAATGACAAGGACAACAATTTAAATGACAATGATCACAATTTAAATGACAACGACAATCATTAACATGACAACGACAACAATTTAAATGACAAGGATAACAATTTAAATGAAAACGACAACATTTCAAATGACAACGACAACAATTTAAATGACAACGACAACAATTTAAATGACAATGACAACAAATTAAATGAGAACGACATTAATTTAAATGACAACGACAACAATTTAAATGACAACGACAACAATTGAAATACAACGACAACAATTTAAATAACAACGACAACATTTTAAATGATGACAATCATTGGAATGACAACTACAACTATTGAAATACAGCGACAAAAATTTAATTGACGCGACAGTATTTTAAATGATAACGACAACAATTGAAATGACAACGACAATAATGTCGTTGTCGTTTAAATTGTTGTCGTGTTCATTTAAATTGTTGTCGTTTTCATTAGAAATAATTGTTCTTGTCACTTATACATTTGTCGTTGTCATTTAAATTTTTGTCGTCGTCATTTATATTGTTGTCATTGTCATTTAAAATTGTGGTTGTTGTCATTTAAATTGTTGTTTTTGTCATTTAAATTGTTGTCGTTGTCATTAAAATTGTTGTCGTTGACACTTACATTGTTGTCGTTGCGATAAAAATTAATGTCGTTATCATTTAAATTGTTGTCGTTGTCATTTAAATGATTGATCTTGTCATTTAAATTGTTGTTTTTGTCATTTAAATTACTGTTCTTGTCATTAAAATGGTTGTTGTCGTCAGTTTAATTGTTGTTCTTGTCATTTAAATTGTTTTTCTTGTCATTTATATTGTTGTCCTTGTCATTTAAATTGTTGTCTTTGTCATTTACATTATGGTCGTTGTCATTTAGATTTTTGTCGTTGTCATTTAAATGATTGTTGTTGTCATTAAAATTGTTGTCGTTGACATTTAAATTGTTCTCGTGTTCATTTAAATTGTTGTCGTTTTCATTTAAATTATTGTCGCTGCCGTTTAAATTATTGTCGTTGTCATTTAAAATGTTGTCGTTATCATTTATATTGTTGTCTTTGTCATTGAAATTGTTGTCGTTGTCATTTAAATTGTTGTCGTTGTCATTTACATTGTTGTCGTTAACATTTAAATGATTGTCGTTCTCATTAAAATTGCTGTCGATGTCATTTTAATTGTTGTCACTGTCATTTAAATTATTGTCGCTGTCTTATCAATTGTTGTCGTTGTCATTTAAATTGTTGTCGTTGTCATTTAAATTGTATCGTTCTCATTTAAATTTTAGTCGTTGTCATTTACATTGTTGTCGTTGTCATTTAAATTGTTGTCGTTCTATTTAAAATTTAGTCGTTGTCATTTAAATTGTTGTCGTTGTCATTAAAATCTTGTCGTAGTCATTTAAATTGTTGTCGTTGTCATTTCAAATATTGTCGTTGTCATTTTAATCGTTGTCGTTGTTATTTAAATTGTTTTTGTTGTAATTTCAAACGTTGTCGTTGAAATTTAAATTTTTGTCGTTGCCATTTAAATTGTTGTAGTTGTCATTTAAATTGTTGTCGTTCTCATTTAAATTGTTGTCGTTTTCATTTAAATTGTTGTCGTTGTCATTTAAAAATTTGTCGCTGTTATTTAAATTGTTGTCGTTTGCATTTCAACCGTTGTTGTTGTCATTTAAATTGTTGTTCTTGTCATTTAAATTGTTGTCGTGTTCACTAAAATTGTTGTCGTTGTCAATTAAATTGTTGTCGTTGTAATTTAAATTGTTGTCGTTGTCATTTAAATTGTTTTCCCATCATTTTAATTGTTGTCTTTGTCATTTACATTTTTATCGTTGTCATTTTAATTGTTGTCGTTGTCATTTAAATGATTGTCGTTGTCATTTAAATTTTTGTCGTAGACATTTAAATTGTTTTCGTTGTCATTTGAAATGTTGTCGTTTTCATTTAAATTGTTATCCTTGTCATTTAAATTGTTGTCGTTGTCATGTTAATGATTGTCGTTGTCATTTAAATTGTGATCATTGTCATTTAAATTGTTGTCCTTGTCATTTAAATTGTTGTCGTCGTAATTTAAATTATTGTCGCTGTCATATAAATTGTTGTCGTTGTCATTTAAATTGTTGTCGTAATCATTTAAATTGTTGTCTTTGTCATTAAAAATATGGTCGTTCTCATTAAAATTGTTGTCGTTGTCAATTAAATTGTGTTCGTTGTCATTAAAATTGTTGTCTTTGTCATTTAAATTGTTGTCGTTGTCATTTAAATTATTGTCGTTGTCATTAAAATCTTGTCGTAGTCATTAAAATTGTTGTCGTTGCCATTTCTAATATTGTCGTTGTCATTTTAATCGTTGTCGTTGTTATTTAAATTATTTTCGTTGTAATTTCAAATGTTGTCGTTGTAATTAAAATTTTTGTCGTTGCCATTTAAATTGTTGTAGTTGTCATTTAAATTGTTGTCGTTCTCATTTAAATTGTTGTCGTTTTCATTTAAATTGTTGTCGTTGTCATTTAAAAATTTGTCGCTGTCATTGAAATTGTTGTCGTTTGCATTTCAATTGTTTTTGTTGTCATTTAAATTGTTGTTCTTGTAATTTAAATTGTTGTCGTGTTCATTAAAATTGTTGTCGTTGTCAATTAAATTGTTGTCGTTGTAATTTAAATTGTTGTCGTTGTCATTTAAATTGTTTTCCCTTCATTTTAATTGTTTCTTTGTCATTTACATTGTTATCGATGTCATTTAAATTGTTGTCGTTGTCATTTAAATGATTGTCGTTGTCATTTAAATTTTTGTCGTAGACATTATATTGTTGTCGTTGTAACTTCAATTGTTGTCGTCATCATTTAAATTATTGTCGCTGTCATATAAATTGTTGTCGTTGTCTTTGAAATTGTTGTCGTAATCATTTAAATTGTTGTCTTTGTCATTAAAAATTTGGTCGTTCTCATTAAAATTGTTGTCGTTGTCATTTAAATTGTGTTCGTTGTCATTAAAATTGTTGTGTTTGTCATTTAAATTGTTGTCGTTGTCATTTAAATTGTAGTCGTTGTCATTTAAATTGTTGTCGTTGTCATTTTAATTGTTGTCGTTGTCATTTTAACTTTTGCCGTTGACATTTAAATTGTTGTCGTCACTTAAATGGTTGTCGTTGTGATTTAAATTGTTGTCGTTGTCATTAAAATTGTTGTCGTTGTCATTTAAATTCTTATCGTTGTATTACAATTGTTGTCGTTGTCATTTAAATTATTGTCGTATCATTTAAATTGTTGCCAATTTCATTTAAATTATTGTCGTTGTCATTAAAATTGTTGTCGTTGTTATTTATATTGTTGTCGATGTCATTTAAATTGTTGTCGTTGTCATTTAAATTGGTGTCGTTGTCATTTTAATTGTTGTCGTTGTCATATAAATTGTTGTCGTTGTTATTCAAAATATTGTCGTTGTCATTTAAATTTTTGTCGTTGTATTTCAATATTGTCGTTGTCATTTCAAAGGTTGTCGTAATTTAAAATGTTGTCGTTGTCATTTAAATTGTTGTCGTTGTCATTTTAATTAATGTCATCTCATTTAAATTGTTGTCATTGTCATTTAAAGTATTGTCGTTGTCATTTAAAATGTTGTCGTTGTCATTTAAATTGTTGTCGTTGTCATTTAAATTGCTATCCTTGTCATTTAAATTGTTGTTCTTGTAATTTAAATTGTAGTCTTTGTCATTTAAATTGTTATCGTTGTCATTCTAATTGTTGCCGTTGTCATTTAAAATGTTGTCGTCATTAAAATGGTTGTCTTTGTCATTAATATTTTTGACGTTGGCATTCTAATTCTTATCGTTGTATTTAGATAATTGTCGTTGTAATTATAATTGTTGTCGTTGCCATTTAAATTGTAGTCAATTTCATTTAAATTGATGTCGTTGTCATTTAATTGTTGTCGTTGTCATTAAAATTGTTGTCGTTGTCATCAAATTTGTTTGTCTTGTCATTTAAATTGTTATTCTTGTCATTTAAATTGTTGTTCTTGTCATTTATATTGTTGTCCTTGTCATTTGTCGTTGACAACGACAACAATTTAAATGAATAAGACAACAATTTTAATGACGACAAACTCAATTTTATTGAAAACGACAACAATTAAGATGACAAAGACAACAATTTTAATGACAACGACAACAATTTAAATGAAAACGACAATATTTAAATGACAACGTCAACAATTTAAATAACAATGACAATAATTTAAATGACCACGAAAAAATTTAAATGACAACGACAGCAATTTAAATGACAACGACAAAATTTAAATGACAACGACAATATTATAATGACAACGACAAGTATTTAAATGTCAACGACAACAATTTAAATGACAACGACAACAATTAAAATGACTACGACAGCAATTCAAATGATAACAACAACAATTTAAATGACAACGACAAGAATTTAAATGACAACGACAACAATTTAAATGACAAAGACAAAAATTTGAATGACAACGACAATATTTTATTTGACAACGACAACAATTGAAATGACAACGACAACAATTTTTATGAAAACGACAGCAATTTAAATGACAACAACAACAATTTTAATAAAAACGACAACAATTTTAATGACAATGACAACAATTTAAATGACAACGACAACAATTTGAATAACAAACACAACAATTTAAATGACAACAACATTTTTAAATGACAACGAAAACAAATAAAATGACAACGACATTAGCTAAAGGGACATTAACAACAATATAAATGACATCGATAACAATTTAAATGACAACGACAACAATTTAAATGACAACGACAACAATTTAAATGACAACGACAACAATTTAAATTAAAACGGCAGCAATTTAAATGACAACGATAACAATTAAAATGACAACGACAACAATTTAAATGATAACGACAACAATTTAATTGATACGACGATGATACGATTAATGACGAGAACAACAGTTTAAATGACAACAACAACAATAAAAATGAAGAGAATAACAATTTAAATGACAAGAACAACAATTGAAAAGGACAACGGCAACAATTTAAAAATGACAATTTAAATGACAACGACAAAAATTTAAATGTCAACGACAACAATTTAAATGACAACGACAATAATTTAAATGACAACGACAACACTTTTAATGAAAACGACAGCAAATTAAATGAAAACTACAACAATTAGAATGACAACGACAACAATTTAAATGACAACGACAACAATTTAAATGATATTGACAACAATTTAAATGAGAACGACTATAATTTTAGATACAACGACAACAATTTAAATGAAATTGACAAAAATTTGAATGAAAACGACAATAATATAAATGGCAACGACATCAATTTGAATACAACGATTAGAATTTAATTGACAACGGCAACAATTAAAAGGACAACGACAACCATTTAAGTGACGACAACAATTTTAATGACAACGGCAAAAATTAAAATGACAACGACAACAATTTAAAGGACAACGACAACAATTTAAATGACTACGACAACAATTTCAATGACAACGACTACAATTTAAATGACAACGACAACAATTTAAATGACAATGACAACAATTTAATTGACCAAGACATTAATTTATATGACAACTACAATATTTAATATGACAACGACAACAATTTAAATGACAACGACAACAATTTTAATTACAACGACAACAATGTAAATGACAACGACAACAATTTAAATGACAACGACAATAATTTAAATGACAACGACAACAATTTAAATGACAACTAGAACAATTTAAATGACAACGACAATCATTTATATGACAACGACAGCAATTTTAATGACAAAGACAACAATTTAAATGGCAACGACAAATTATAATGACAAAGACAACAATTTAACTGACAACCACAACATTTTAATTGAAACGTCACCAATTTAAGTGACAAAGATAATAATTTTAATGACAACGACAACAATTCATTTGACAACGACAAATATTTCAATGAGGACGACCATAATTTAAATGACACAACAACAATTTAAATGACAACGATAACAATTTAAATGACAACGACAACAATATAAATGACAACGACAATCATTAAAATGACAACGACAACAATTTAAATGACGAGGACAACAATTTAAATGACAACGACAACAATTTTAATGACAACGACAACAATTTAATTACAACGACAACAATTTAAATGACGACAACAATGTACATCAGAACGACAATAATTTAAATGACAACGACAACAATTTAAATGACAACGAAAACAATTTAAATGACAACGACAACAATTTAAATGACAACGACAACAATTTTAATGACAACGACAATAATTTAAATGAAATTGACAACAATTTTAATGACAACGACTACAATTTAAATGACAACGACAACAATTTAAATGACAACGACAATCATTAAAATGAAAACGACAACAATTTAAATGACGAGGACAACAATTTAAATGACAACGACAACAATTTAAATGACAACGACAACAATTTAAATTACAACGACAACAATTTAAATGACAACGACAACAATGTACATCAGAACGACAATAATTTAAATGATAACGACAACAATTTAAATGGCAACGAAAATAATTTAAATGACAATGACAATCTTTTAAATGACAACGACAACTATTTGAATGACGACGACAACAATGTAAATGAGAACGACAACAATTTAAATGACAACCACAACATAAATGACAACAACAACAATTTAAATGACAACGACAACAATTTAAATGACAACGACAACAATTAAAATGAAAACGGCGACAATTAAAATGACAACGACAACAATTTAAATGACAACGACAACAATTTAAATACAACGATAGGAACTTAAATGACAACGACAACAATTTTAATGACAACGAAAACCATATAAGTAACGACAACAATTGAAATGACAACAGCAACAATTAAAATGACAACGACAACAATTGAAATTATTACGACAACAATTTAAATGACAACGACAACAATTTAAATGACGACGACAACAATTTAAATGACAAAGACTACAATTTAAATGACAACGACAATATTTTATATGACAATGACAACAATTTAAATGACAACAATTTATATGACAACGACAAAATGTTTATATGACAAGAACAACAATTTTTAATGAAAACGACAAAAATTTATATGAACACGAACACATTTTAAATAACAACGACAACAATTTAAATGACAACAATTTTAATGACAACGACAATAATTTAAATGAAATTGACAACAATTTAAATGACAACGACAAAATTTTTAAATGACAACGACAACAATTTTAATACAACGATAAGAACTTAAATGACAACGACAACAATTTTAATGACAACGAAAACCATATAAGTAACGACAACAATTTAAATGACAACAGCAACAATTAAAATGACAACGACAACAATTGAAATTACTACGACAACAATTTAAATGACAACGACAACAATTTAAATGACGACGACAACAATTTAAATGACAAAGACTACAATTAAAATGACAACGACAATAATTTAAATTACAATGACAACAATTTAAATGACAACGACAACAATTTATATGACAACGACAAAATATTTATATGACAAGAACAACAATTTTTAATGAAAACGACAACAATTTAAATGAACACGAACACATTTTAAATAACAACGACAACAATTTAAATGAAAACGACAACAATTTAAATGACATGAACAACAATTTAAATGACAACGACAAAAATTAAAATGAAAACGACAACAATTTAAATGACAGCGATAACATTTTAAATGAACACGAACACATTTTAAATGACAACGATACAATTTCAATGACAACGACAAAAATTGAAATGACAACGACAATAATTTAAATGACAACGACAACACTTTTAATGAAAACGACAGCAAATTAAATGAAAACTACAACAATTAGAATGACAACGACAACAATTTAAATGACAACGACAACAATTTAAATGATATTGACAACAATTTAAATGAGAACGACTATAATTTTAGATACAACGACAACAATTTAAATGAAATTGACAAAAATTTGAATGAAAACGACAATAATATAAATGGCAACGACATCAATTTGAATACAACGATTAGAATTTAATTGACAACGGCAACAATTAAAAGGACAACGACAACCATTTAAGTGACGACAACAATTTTAATGACAACGGCAAAAATTAAAATGACAACGACAACAATTTAAAGGACAACGACAACAATTTAAATGACTACGACAACAATTTCAATGACAACGACTACAATTTAAATGACAACGACAACAATTTAAATGACAATGACAACAATTTAATTGACCAAGACATTAATTTATATGTCAACTACAATATTTAATATGACAACGACAACAATTTAAATGACAACGACAACAATTTTAATTACAACGACAACAATGTAAATGACAACGACAACAATTTAAATGACAACGACAATAATTTAAATGACAACGACAACAATTTAAATGACAACTAGAACAATTTAAATGACAACGACAATCATTTATATGACAACGACAGCAATTTTAATGACAAAGACAACAATTTAAATGGCAACGACAAATTATAATGACAATGACAACAATTTAACTGACAACCACAACATTTTAATTGAAACGTCACCAATTTAAGTGACAAAGATAATAATTTTAATGACAACGACAACAATTCATTTGACAACGACAAATATTTCAATGAGGACGACCATAATTTAAATGACACAACAACAATTTAAATGACAACGATAACAATTTAAATGACAACGACAACAATATAAATGACAACGACACTCATTAAAATGACAACGACAACAATTTAAATGACGAGGACAACAATTTAAATGACAACGACAACAATTTTAATGACAACGACAACAATTTAATTACAACGACAACAATTTAAATGACAACGACAACAATGTACATCAGAACGACAATAATTTAAATGACAACGACAACAATTTAAATGACAACGAAAACAATTTAAATGACAACGACAACAATTTAAATGACAACGACAACAATTTTAATGACAACGACAATAATTTAAATGAAATTGACAACAATTTAAATGACAACGACTACAATTTAAATGACAACGACAACAATTTAAATGACAACGACAATCATTAAAATGAAAACGACAACAATTTAAATGACGAGGACAACAATTTAAATGACAACGACAACAATTTAAATGACAACGACAACAATTTAAATTACAACGACAACAATTTAAATGACAACGACAACAATGTACATCAGAACGACAATAATTTAAATGATAACGACAACAATTTAAATGGCAACGAAAATAATTTAAATGACAATGACAATCTTTTAAATGACAACGACAACTATTTGAATGACGACGACAACAATGTAAATGAGAACGACAACAATTTAAATGACAACCACAACATAAATGACAACAACAACAATTTAAATGACAACGACAACAATTTAAATGACAACGACAACAATTAAAATGACAACGGCGACAATTAAAATGACAACGACAACAATTTAAATGACAACGACAACAATTTAAATACAACGATAGGAACTTAAATGACAACGACAACAATTTTAATGACAACGAAAACCATTTAAGTAACGACAACAATTTAAATGACAACAGCAACAATTAAAATGACAACGACAACAATTGAAATTACTACGACAACAAATTAAATGACAACGACAACAATTTAAATGACGACGACAACAATTTAAATGACAAAGACTACAATTTAAATGACAACGACAATATTTTATATGACAATGACAACAATTTAAATGACAACGACAACAATTTATATGACAACGACAAAATGTTTATATGACAAGAACAACAATTTTTAATGAAAACGACAAAAATTTATATGAACACGAACACATTTTAAATAACAACGACAACAATTTAAATGACAACAATTTTAATGACAACGACAATAATTTAAATGAAATTGACAACAATTTAAATGACAACGACAATAATTTAAATCACAACGACAACAATTTAAATACAACGATAAGAACTTAAATGACAACGACAACAATTTTAATGACAACGAAAACCATATAAGTAACGACAACAATTTAAATGACAACAGCAACAATTAAAATGACAACGACAACAATTGAAATTACTACGACAACAATTTAAATGAGAACGACAACAATTTAAATGACGACGACAACAATTTAAATGACAAAGACTACAATGAAAATGACAACGACAATAATTTAAATTACAATGACAACAATTTAAATGACAACGACAACAATTTATATGACAACGACAAAATATTTATATGACAAGAACAACAATTTTTAATGAAAACGACAACCATTTAAATGAACACGAACACATTTTAAATAACAACGACAACAATTTAAATGAAAACGACAACAATTTAAATGACATGAACAACAATTTAAATGACAACGACAAAAATTAAAATGAAAACGACAACAATTTAAATGACAGCGATAACATTTTAAATGAACACGAACACATTTTAAATAACAACGACAACAATTTAAATGAAAACGACAACAATTTAAATGACATGAACAACAATTTAAATGACAACGACAAAAATTAAAATGAAAACGACAACAATTTAAATGACAGCGATAACATTTTAAATGAACACGAACACATTTTAAATAACAACGACAACAATTTAAATGACAACAGCAACAATTAAAATGACAACGACAACAATTGAAATTACTACGACAACAAATTAAATGACAACGACAACAATTTAAATGACGACGACAACAATTTAAATGACAAAGACTACAATTTAAATGACAACGACAATATTTTATATGACAATGACAACAATTTAAATGACAACGACAACAATTTATATGACAACGACAAAATGTTTATATGACAAGAACAACAATTTTTAATGAAAACGACAAAAATTTATATGAACACGAACACATTTTAAATAACAACGACAACAATTTAAATGACAACAATTTTAATGACAACGACAATAATTTAAATGAAATTGACAACAATTTAAATGACAACGACAATAATTTAAATCACAACGACAACAATTTAAATACAACGATAAGAACTTAAATGACAACGACAACAATTTTAATGACAACGAAAACCATATAAGTAACGACAACAATTTAAATGACAACAGCAACAATTAAAATGACAACGACAACAATTGAAATTACTACGACAACAATTTAAATGACAACGACAACAATTTAAATGACGACGACAACAATTTAAATGACAAAGACTACAATGAAAATGACAACGACAATAATTTCAATTACAATGACAACAATTTAAATGACAACGACAACAATTTATATGACAACGACAAAATATTTATATGACAAGAACAACAATTTTTAATGAAAACGACAACAATTTAAATGAACACGAACACATTTTAAATAACAACGACAACAATTTAAATGAAAACGACAACAATTTAAATGACATGAACAACAATTTAAATGACAACGACAAAAATTAAAATGAAAACGACAACAATTTAAATGACAGCGATAACATTTTAAATGAACACGAACACATTTTAAATGACAACGATAAAATTTCAATGACAACGACAAAAATTGAAATGACAACGACAACAATTTAAATGACAACGACAACAATTTAAATGACAACGACAACAATTTGAATGAGAACGACCATAATTTAAATGACAATGATAACAATTGAAATGACAAAGACAACAATTGAAATACAACGACAACAATTTAAATAACATTGACAACATTTTAAATAACAACGACAACCATTTATATGAGAACGACAATAATTAAAATGACAACGGCAACAATTAAAATGAAAACGATAAATATTTAAATAACAACGTCAACAAGTAAAATGACAACGACCTCAATTTAAATGACAACGAGAACAATTTAAATGACAGCGACAACATTTTAAATGACAACGACAACAATTTAAATGTCAACGAATTTAATTTAAATGAAATTGGAACAATTTAAATACAAAGATAAGAATTTAAAAGACAACGACAACAATTTAAATGACAACGACAACCATTTAAGTGACGACGACAATTTAAATGACAACGACAACAGTTAAAATGACAACAACAACAATTGAAATGACTAAGACAACAATTTAAATGACAACGACAACAATTTAAATGACAACGACTACTATTTCAATGAAACGACAATAATTTAAATTACAATGACAACATTTAAAATGACAACGTCAACAATTTAAATGACAACGACAAATATTTAAATGACAAGAACCACAATTTTCATTGACAACGACAACAATTTAAATGACAACGACAACAATTTTAATGAGAACGAAAATATTTTAAATGACAACGAAAAAATTTAAATGACTAGGACAACATCTTTAATGACAACGACAACAATTTTAATGACAACGATAAGAATGAAAATGACAACGATAACAATTGAAATGACTATCACAACTATTAAATGACAACGACAACAATTTAAAGACAACGACAAAAATTTAAATGACAACGACTACAATTTATATAACAACGACAATAATTTTAAGTACAATGACAACAATTTAAATGACAACGACAAATTTTTAAATGACAAGAACAACTATTTTTAATGACAACGACAACAATTTAAATGAAAACGACAACATTTTAAATGACAACGACAACAATTTAAATGAAAACAAAAACAATTTAAATGACAAGAACAACAATATAAATGACAACAACAACAATTGAAATGAAAACGACCACAATTTAAATGACAGAGATAAATTTTTAAATGTCCATGACAAAAATTTAAATGAAAACGACAACAATTTAAGTGACAACGACAACAATTTTAATGAGACCGCCAACAATTTAAATGACAACGACAACAATTTAAATGACAACGACAAAATTTAAATGACAACGACAACAATTTAAAAGACAACAACAACAATTTAAATGACAACGACAACAATTGAAATGAGAGCGACTACAATTTCAATGACAACGAACATAATTTAAATGACAATAACAATCATTAAAATGACAACGACAACTATTTAAATGACAAGGACAACAATTTAAATGACAACGACAACAATTTTAATGACAATGACAACAATTAAATTGACAACGACAACAATTTAAATGACCACGACAACAATTTAAATGAGGACGACAATAATTTAAATGACAACGACAACAATTTAAATGACAAAGACAACAATTGAAATATAACGACAACAATTTAAATAACAACGACAACATTTTAAATGACAACGACAACCATTGAAATGAGAACGACAATAATTAAAATGACAACGACAACAATTTTAATGAAAACGACAACAATTTAAATGACAACGACAACAATTGAAATGACAACGACAACCATTGAAATGAGAACGACAATAATTAAAATGACAACGACAACAATTTTAATGAAAACGACAACAATTTAAATGACAACGACAACAATTGAAATGACAACGACAACAAATTTAATGACAACGGCAACAATTTAAATGGCAACGACAACAATTTAACCGATATCGACAACAATTTATATGACAACGACAATAATTAAAAGTACAATGACAACAATTTAAATGACAACGGCAAATTTTTAAATGACAAGAACAACTATTTTTAATGACAACGACAACAATTTAAATGAAAACTACAACATTTTAAATGACAACGACAACAATTTAAAAGACAACAACAACTATTTAAATGACAACGACAACAATTTAAATGACAACAACAATTATTAAAATGACAACGACAACAATTTAAATGACAAGGACAACTATTTAAATGACAACGACAACAATTTATATGACAATGACAACAATTTAAATGACAACGACAACAATTTAAATTACAACGACAACAATTTAATCGAGGACGACAATAATTTAAATGACAACGACAACAATTTAAATGACAAAGACAACAATTGAAATACAACGACAACAATTTAAATAACAACGACAACATTTTAAATGACAACGACAACCATGGAAATGAGAACGACAATAAATAAAATGACAACGACAACAATTTAAATGAAAACGACAACAATTTTAATGTTAACGACAACAATTGAAATGACAACGACAACAATTAAAATGACAACGACAACAATTTAAATGGCAACGACAACAATTTAAATGATAACGACAACAATTTTAATGACAACGACACAATAATTTAAATGAAATTGACAACAATTTAAATGACAACAACATCAATTTAAATGGCAACGACAACAATTTAAATGATAACGACAACAATTTTAATGACAACGACACAATAATTTAAATGAAATTGACAACATTTTAAATGACAACAACAACAATTTAAATGACAACAACAACAATTTAAATGACAACGACTAAAATTTAAATGACAACGGCTACAATTTAAATGACAACGACAACAATTGAAATGACAACGATACAATTTAAAAGACGACAACAATTAAAAGACAACGACAACAATTTTAATGACATCGACAATAATTTAAATGACAACGATAATAATTTAAATGACAACGACAACAATTTAAATGACAACGACAACAATTTGAATGAGAACGACCATAATTTAAATGACAATGACAACAATTGAAATGACAAAGACAACAATTGAAATACAACGACAACAATTTAAATAACATTGACAACATTTTAAATAACAACGACAACCATTTATATGAGAACGACAATAATTAAAATGACAACGGCAACAATTAAAATGAAAACGATAAATATTTAAATAACAACGTCAACAAGTAAAATGACAACGACAACAATTTAAATGACAACGAGAACAATTTAAATGACAGCGACAACATTTTAAATGACAACGACAACAATTTAAATGTCAACGAATTTAATTTAAATGAAATTGGAACAATTTAAATACAAAGATAAGAATTTAAAAGACAACGACAACAATTTAAATGACAACGACAACCATTTAAGTGACGACGACAATTTAAATGACAACGACAACAGTTAAAATGACAACAACAACAATTGAAATGACTCAGACAACAATTTAAATGACAACGACAACAATTTAAATGACAACGACTACTATTTTAATGAAACGACAATAATTTAAATTACAATGACAACATTTAAAATGACAACGTCAACATTTTAAATGACAACGACAAATATTTAAATGACAAGAACCACAATTTTCATTGACAACGACAACAATTTAAATGACAACGACAACAATTTTAATGAGAACGAAAATATTTTAAATGACAACGAAAAAATTTAAATGACTAGGACAACATCTTTAATGACAACGACAACAATTTTAATGACAACGATAAGAATGAAAATGACAACGATAACAATTGAAATGACTATCACAACTATTAAATGACAACGACAACAATTTAAAGACAACGACAAAAATTTAAATGACAACGACTACAATTTATATAACAACGACAATAATTTTAAGTACAATGACAACAATTTAAATGACAACGACAAATTTTTAAATGACAAGAACAACTATTTTTAATGACAACGACAACAATTTAAATGAAAACGACAACATTTTAAATGACAACGACAACAATTTAAATGAAAACAAAAACTATTTAAATGACAAGAACAACAATTTAAATGACAACAACAACAATTGAAATGAAAACGACCACAATTTAAATGACAGAGATAAATTTTTAAATGTCCATGACAAAAATTTAAATGAAAACGACAACAATTTAAGTGACAACGACAACAATTTTAATGAGACCGCCAACAATTTAAATGACAACGACAACAATTTAAATGACAACGACAAAATTTAAATGACAACGACAACAATTTAAAAGACAACAACAACAATTTAAATGACAACGACAACAATTGAAATGAGAGCGACTACAATTTCAATGACAACGAACATAATTTAAATGACAATAACAATCATTAAAATGACAACGACAACAATTTAAATGACAAGGACAACAATTTAAATGACAACGACAACAATTTTAATGACAATGACAACAATTAAATTGACAACGACAACAATTTAAATGACCACGACAACAATTTAAATGAGGACGACAATAATTAAAATGACAACGACAACAATTTAAATGACAAAGACAACAATTGAAATATAACGACAACAATTTAAATAACAACGACAACATTTTAAATGACAACGACAACCATTGAAATGAGAACGACAATAATTAAAATGACAACGACAACAATTTTAATGAAAACGACAACAATTTAAATGACAACGACAACAATTGAAATGACAACGACAACCATTGAAATGAGAACGACAATAATTAAAATGACAACGACAACAATTTTAATGAAAACGACAACAATTTAAATGACAACGACAACAATTGAAATGACAACGACAACAAATTTAATGACAACGGCAACAATTTAAATGGCAACGACAACAATTTAACCGATATCGACAACAATTTATATGACAACGACAATAATTAAAAGTACAATGACAACAATTTAAATGACAACGACAAATTTTTAAATGACAAGAACAACTATTTTTAATGACAACGACAACAATTTAAATGAAAACTACAACATTTTAAATGACAACGACAACAATTTAAAAGACAACAACAACTATTTAAATGACAACGACAACAATTTAAATGACAACAACAATTATTAAAATGACAACGACAACAATTTAAATGACAAGGACAACTATTTAAATGACAACGACAACAATTTATATGACAATGACAACAATTTAAATGACAACGACAACAATTTAAATTACAACGACAACAATTTAATCGAGGACGACAATAATTTAAATGACAACGACAACAATTTAAATGACAAAGACAACAATTGAAATACAACGACAACAATTTAAATAACAACGACAACATTTTAAATGACAACGACAACCATGGAAATGAGAACGACAATAAATAAAATGACAACGACAACAATTTAAATGAAAACGACAACAATTTTAATGTTAACGACAACAATTGAAATGACAACGACAACAATTAAAATGACAACGACAACAATTTAAATGGCAACGACAACAATTTAAATGATAATGACAACAATTTTAATGACAACGACACAATAATTTAAATGAAATTGACAACAATTTAAATGACAACAACATCAATTTAAATGGCAACGACAACAATTTAAATGATAACGACAACAATTTTAATGACAACGACACAATAATTTAAATGAAATTGACAACATTTTAAATGACAACAACAACAATTTAAATGACAACAACAACAATTTAAATGACAACGACTTAAATTTAAATGACAACGGCTACAATTTAAATGACAACGACAACAATTGAAATGACAACGATACAATTTAAAAGACAACGACAACAATTAAAAGACAACGACAACAATTTTAATGACATCGACAATAATTTAAATGACAACGATAATAATTTAAATGACAACGACAACAATTTAAATGACAACGACAGCATTTTAAATGACAACGACATGGATATGGTTAATTTTGAGAGAGCCCTGTTCTGTAGTGAAAATCTCCTACTCAAAAACATAGTAAAATGGTAGAGAATGGAGGAGTGGTGAGCGAGAAGGGTAAAGGTGGTCGTTTACCAGGTATGAGTCCCTGTGGCTTAAAATTTCCAATTCTTCTAAAGCGTCTAACCTCCGTCCTTTATTCTCAAAATGCAGAATGGTAGGGATGAAGTCTCTTAAATACCCCATGTCATCAAGGTGTTTTGGAAATTGGGAGTGGTCCTTCCCCTGTCTATGACACATCTGATGCTCGGCCGCCCGGATGGAAAAACTCCTCCCTGTTTGGCCGATGTAAATTGCGTCACAGTCGGCGCAATTTAGGCGATATACTCCGCTCCGTTCCTCCGGGATATCCCTGTCCTTTGGTGACCCCAGCATGCTCCTTAATGTGATGTGGTTGTAAAAGGCTGGCCTTATTTTATCTTTGGGAAGTAATCTTTGTACTCTCAATGACAAATTCCCAAGGAAGGGAATCCGGCACCATTTAGGAGATCCCTCCGGGGGATTATGCGTTTTATATATTAGTCGTCTTGCCATCTGAGCTCTTTTTCGTCGTAAGATGGTATCCACTAATTTTTCTTCGAAGCCATTGTTGACAGCAATGTCCTTTACGGTACGGAGTTCATTCGCTATGTTACTGTCCGACATAGGGATATGGCATAACCTATGTATCAGCGACTTGAGGGCTGCAGTCTTATGTTGAATATGGTGTCTGGAGCTCTCGTGGATGATGGTGTCGGAAAAGCATTCTTTCCTGTAGATGGAAAGGTCGAACTTATGGTTAATGATTCTTATGGAGAGATCCAAATAATTCAATACGCCTTCCTTCTCAGTTTCCATGGTGAATTTGATGTGTTTATCCTGAGAATTGAGCACTGTCAGAAATTGTGATAACTGTCTTAACGTACCTTGCCACACACAAAACACATCATCTACATATCGGTACCATTTTACTATGTTTTTGAGTAGGGGATTTTCACTACAGAACAGGGCTCTCTCAAAATTGTCCATATAAATTTCTGCTAGAATGGGGGACAAAGGTGACCCCATGGCGAGGCCATCTAATTGTTTATAGTGCTTGCCGTTGAAGAAAAAACTGTTTTGATTAGTGCACAAATTCAGAAGGTCACACAATTCACTAGTCACTGGGTGCGGTGTTCCTGCCTTGATGAGGGTTAGTTCTGCTAATTCCAAAGCTTCCTTCCTGGGGATGCTCGGGAATAGATTAACTACATCGAACGACACTTATATACGCTTATGTTGTAGCACTTGTTGTGAGAGCTGGTTTGCCAGTTCATATGAATTTTGCACACTATAATTAGGGGAAAATTTAGAATAGCTTCTAAAGAGGGTGTTTATCTTGTGGGATATTAAATGGTTAGGCGCACAAACACTTGACACGTTGGGTCTTATCGGGCAGTCTTCTTTATGAATTTTTGCAAGTCCGTAAAACTTTGGTGCTTTCGGGTTCATTTGTATTAGCTTATGCACCTCATGACTAGAAAATAGTGCAGCACTTGATGATATTAACTTCTTACACTCTTTCTGATATTCCATTGTGGGATCTTTCTTTAAGACTTCAACTTTACTTGATGAGATGAACTCTTCACACTTATTTACATAAGTTTGTCTTTCCATGATAACCAGCGCGTTGCCTTTATCTGCTTTGCAAGTTATTAGGTTGTTTTGTGATAGTGATTTCTTCAAGGAGGATATGATCTTGTACTCACGAATTGATGATTTGTTGGTAGACGGCCCCGATTGACTGATGTGGTCGGATATCACTTTGGCAATCCTTTGTTTGGCACCTGAGTTGTCATTCCGGAGAGCAATGTCGCAGTCCACTGCAGGCATCCACTCCACGGCAGTGCATCAAGGCAGGAACACCGTACCCAGTGACTAGTGAATTGTGTGACCTTCTGAATTTGTGCACTAATCAAAACAGTTTTTTCTTCAACGGCAAGCACTATAAACAATTAGATGGCCTCGCCATGGGGTCACCTTTGTCCCCCATTCTAGCAGAAATTTATATGGACAATTTTGAGAGAGCCCTGTTCTGTAGTGAAAATCCCCTACTCAAAAACATAGTAAAATGGTACCGATATGTAGATGATGTGTTTTGTGTGTGGCAAGGTACGTTAAGACAGTTATCACAATTTCTGACAGTGCTCAATTCTCAGGATAAACACATCAAATTCACCATGGAAACTGAGAAGGAAGGCGTATTGAATTATTTGGATCTCTCCATAAGAATCATTAACCATAAGTTCGACCTTTCCATCTACAGGAAAGAATGCTTTTCCGACACCATCATCCACGAGAGCTCCAGACACCATATTCAACATAAGACTGCAGCCCTCAAGTCGCTGATACATAGGTTATGCCATATCCCTATGTCGGACAGTATCATAACGAATGAACTCCGTACCATAAAGGACATTGCTGTCAACAATGGCTACGAAGAAAAATTAGTGGATACCATCTTACGACGAAAAAGAGCTCAGATGGCAAGACGACTAATATATAAAACGCATAATCCCCCGGAGGGATCTCCTAAATGGTGCCGGATTCCCTTCCTTGGGAATTTGTCATTGAGAGTACAAAGATTACTTCCCAAAGATAAAATAAGGCCAGCCTTTTACAACCACAGCACATTAAGGAGCATGCTGGGGTCACCAAAGGACAGGGATATCCCGGAGGAACGGAGCGGAGTATATCGCCTAAATTGCGCCGACTATGACGCAATTTACATCGGCCAAACAGGGAGGAGTTTCTCCATCCGGGCGGCCGAGCATCAGATGTGTCATAGACAGGGGAAGGACCACTCCCAATTTGCAAAACACCTTAATGACATGGGGCACATCAGTGACTTCATCCCTACCATTCTGCATTTTGAGAATAAAGGACGGAGGATAGACGCTTTGGAAGAATTGGAAATTTTAAGCCAAAGGGACTCATACCTGGTCAACGACCACCTTTACCCTTCTCGCAACCCCCTCCTCCACTTTCCCCCTTACTCATCCACCCCTCCACCCACCCCACCTACAGTGACGCCAAACCCAGCTCCAACGCCCACCCTTACCTCCCCCTAACCTACGGCTCCTGCTATATATATACGGTCAATTTACCTGAATCTTCACCTTGATAATATTACCCTGTAACGAAACCATGGTCGGTGCTAATAAAATATTATGTGAAAATAGCAATTTTCTTGATCCTTGTATTCGTGATTTCCACCAAGTTACGCCCTCTACGATTAATCAAATGACAACGTAACATTTAAATGACAACGACAAAAATTTAAATGACAACGACAATATTTTATATGACTACGACTACAATTTAAATGACGACGACAACAATTTTAATGAGAACAACAACAATTTAAATGACAACGACAACAATTTAAATGAAAACAACAACAATTTAAATGACAACGACAACAATTTAAATGACTATGACAACAATTTAAATGACAAAGACAACAATTTAAATGACAACGACAATCATTAAAATGACAACGACAACAATTTACATGACAAATACAACAATTTAAATAAAAACGAAAACATTTTAAATGACAACGACAACAATTTAAATAACAACGACAACAGTTTAAATGACAACGAACACAATTTAAATGAGAACGACATCAATTTAAATGACAACGAACACAATTTAAATGACAAAGACAACAATTGAAATACAACGACCACAAATTAAATAACAACGACAACATTTTAAATGACAACGACAACCATTGAAATGAGAACGACAATAATTAAAATGACAACGACAACAATTTACATGAAAACGACAACAATTTACATGACAGCGACAATAATTTGAATGACAACGACAACAATTTAAATGACAATGACAACAATTTAAATGACAACCACAACAATTTAAATGACAACGACAACAATTTAAATGACAACGACAACAATTTAAATAGCAACGACTACAATTTAAATGAGAACGACAATAATTTAAATGACAACGAAAACAATTTGAATGAAAACGACAAATATTTAAATGACAACGACAACAATTAAAATGACAACGGCAACAATTTAAATGAAACGACAACAATTTAAATGACAGCGAAACAAATTTTAATGACAACGACAATAATTTAAATGAAATTGACAACAATTTAAAAGACAACGACAATAATTTAAATGACAACGACAACAATTTAAATACAAAAATAAGAATTTAAAAGACAACGAAAACAAATTAAATGACAACGACAACCATTTTAGTGACGACAACAATTTAAATGACTACGGCAACAATTAAAATGACAACAACAACAATTGAAATGACTACGACAACAATTTAAATGACAACGACAACAATTTAAATGACGACGACAACAATTTAAATGACAACGACTACAATTTAAATGACAACGACAATAATTTAAATTACAATGACAACAATTTACATGACAACGACAACAATTTAAATGACACCGAAAATAATTTAAATAACAAGAACAACAATTTTTAATGACAACGAAAACAATTTTAATGAACACGAACACATTTTAAATGATAACTACAACAATTTAAATGAAAACGACAACAATTTAAATGACAAGAGCAACAATTTTAATGACAACGACAAAAATTTGAATGAACACGACAACAATTTTATTGACAACGACAATAATTTAAATTACAATGATAACAATTTAAATGAAAACGACAACAACTTCCATGACAACGACAAATATTTAAATGACAAGAACAACAATTTTTAATGACAACGACAACAAATGAAATGAAAACGAAAACAATTTAAATGACAACGTCAAATTTTTAAATGAGAACGACAAATATATAAATGACAAAGGCAACAATTTATATGACAACGACACAAATTTAAATGACAACGACGATATTTTAAATGACAACGACAACAATTTAAATGACAACGACAACAATTTAAATAGCAACAACAACAATTTTAATGGCAACGACAACTATTTAAATGTCAACGACAACAGTTGTAATGACATCGACAACAATTTAAATGACAAAGACAAAAAGTTAAATGACAAAGACAATATTTTAAATGACATCGACAACAATTTAAATGACAACGAAAACTATTAAAAGGACAACAACAACAATTTAAATGACAACGAATACAATTTAAATGACAACGCAACAACTGAAATGACAACGAGAACAATTTAAATGACAACGACAACAATTTAAATGACTACGACTACAGTTTAGATGACAACGACAACAATTTTAATGAGAACGACAACAATTAAAATGACAACGACAACAATTTAAATGGCAACGACAACAATTTAAATGATATAGAACTCAATTTAAATGAAAACGACAAAAATTAAATGACAACGACAACAATTTAAATGACAAAGACAACAATTTCAATGACAACGGCAACAATTTAAATGACAAAGAAAACAATTTAAATGACAACGACAACAATTTGAATGACAACGATACAATTTAAATAAGAACGACAAAAATTTAAATGACAACGACAAAAATATAAATGACAAAGACAACAATTGAAATACAACGACAACAATTTAAATAACAACGACAAAATTTTAAATGACAACGACAACCATTGAAATGAGAAAGTCAGTAATTAAAATTGACAACGACAACAATTTAAATGAAAACGACAACAATATACATGAGAGCGACAATAATTTAAATGACAAGGACAACAATTAAAATGACAACGACAACAATTTAAATGAGAACGACATTCATTAAAATGACAATGACAACAATTTAAATGACGAGGACAAATTTAAATGATAACGACAATAATTAAAATGACAACGACACACATTTAAATCACAACGACAACAATTTTAATGACAACGACAACAATTTAAATGAGATCGACAATAATTTAAATGACAACGACAACCATTTAAATGAAAACGAAAATAATTTAAATGACAACGACAACAATTAAAATGACAACGGCAGCAATTTAAAATACGCCGACAACAATTTAAATGACAACGACAACAATTTAAATGGCAACGACAACATTTTTAATGACAACGATAAGAATTTAAAAGACAACGACAACAATTTTAATGACAACGACAACCATTTAAGTGACGACAACAAATTTAATGACAACGGCAACAATTGAAATGACTACGACTACAATTTAAATGACAACGACAACAATTTAAATGACGACGACAATAATTTAAATGACAACGACTACAATTTAAATGACAACGACAATATTTTAAATTACAATGACAACAATTTAAATGACGCTACAACAATTTAAATGACAACAACAAATATTTAAATGACAAGAACAACAATTTTTAATGACAACGACAACAATTTAAATGAACACGAACACATTTAAATGACAACGACAACAATTTAAATGAAAACGACTACAATTTAAATGACAAGAACAACAATTTACATGACAACGACAACCATTGAAATGAACGACAATAATTAAAATGACAACGACAACAATTTAAATGAAAACGACAACAATTTAAATGACAACGACAACAATAAATATGGCAACGACAAAAATTAAATGACAACGAAAACAATTCAAATGACAACGACTACAATTTAAATGGCAACGACAACAATTTTAATGACAACGACAATAATTTAAATGAAATTGAAACAATTTAAATGACAACGACAATAATTTAAATTACAATGACAACAATTTACATGACAACGACAACAATTTAAATGATAACGAAAATAATTTAAATAACAAGAACAACAATTTTTAATGACAACGAAAACAATTTTAATGAACACGAACACATTTTAAATGATAACTACAACAATTTAAATGAAAACGACAACAATTTAAAATACAAGAGCAACAATTTTAATGACAACGACAAAAATTTGAATGAAAACGACAACAATTTTATTGACAACGACAATAATTTAAATTACAATGATAACAATTTAAATGAAAACGACAACAACTTCAATGACAACGACAAATATTTAAATGACAAGAACAACAATTTTTAATGACAACGACAACAATTGAAATGAAAACGAAAACAATTTAAATGACAACGTCAAATTTTTAAATGAGAACGACAAATATTTAAATGACAAAGGCAACAATTTATATGACAACGACAACAATTTAAATGACAACGACGATATTTTAAATGACAACGACAACAATTTAAATGACAACGACAACAATTTAAATAGCAACAACAACAATTTTAATGGCAACGACAACTATTTAAATGTCAACGACAACAGTTGTAATGACATCGACAACAATTTGAATGACAAAGACAAAAAGTTAAATGACAAAGACAATATTTTAAATGACATCGACAACAATTTAAATGACAACGAAAACTATTAAAAGGACAACAACAACAATTTAAATGACAACGAATACAATTTAAATGACAACGCAACAACTTAAATGACAACAAGAACAATTTAAATGACAACGACAACAATATAAATGACTACGACTACAGTTTAGATGACAACGACAACAATTTTAATGAGAACGACAACAATTAAAATGACAACGACAACAATTTAAATGACAACGACAACAATTTAAATGATATAGAATACAATTTAAATGACAACGACAAAAATTTAAATGACAACGACAACAATTTAAATTACAAAGACAACAATTTAAATGGCAACGACAACAATTTAAATGACAACGAAAACAATTTAAATGAAACGACAACAATTTGAATGACAACGATACAATTTAAATAAGAACGACAAAAATTTAAATGACAACGACAAAAATATAAATGACAAAGACAACAATTGAAATACAACGACAACAATTTAAATAACAAATACAACATTTTAAATGACAACGACAACCATTGAAATGAGAAAGACAGTAATTAAAATTGACAACGACAACAATTTAAATGTAAACGACAACAATATACATGAGAGCGACAAAAAAAAATTTTAAATGACAAGGACAACAATTTAAATGACAACGACAACAATTTAAATGAGAACGACATTCATTAAAATGACAATGACAACAATTTAAATGACGAGGACAAATTTAAATGATAACGACAATAATTTAAATGACAACGACACACATTTAAATCACAAAGACAACAATTTTAATGACAACGACAACAATTTAAATGAGAACGACAATAATTTAAATGACAACGACAACCATTTAAATGAAAACGAAAATAATTTAAATGACAACGACAACAATTAAAATGACAACGGCAGCAATTTAAATGACGCCGACAACAATTTAAATGACAACGAAAACAATTTAAATGACAACGACAACAATTTTAATGACAACGATAAGACTTTAAAGGACAACGACAACAATTTTAATGACAACAACAACCATTTAAGTGACGACAACAAATTTAATGACAACGGCAACAATTGAAATGACTACGACTACAATTTAAATGACAACGACAACAATTTAAATGACGACGACAATAATTTAAATGACAACGACTACAATTTAAATGACAACGACAATATTTTAAATTACAATGACAACAATTTAAATGACGCTACAATGTTTTAAATGACAACAACAAATATTTAAATGAAAAGAACAACAATTTTTAATGACAACGGCAACAATTTAAATGAACACGAACACATTTAAATGACAACGACAACAATTTAAATGAAAACGACTACAATTTAAATGACAAGAACAACAATGTACATGAACCCGACAACCATTGAAATGAACGACAATAATTAAAATGACAGCGACAACAATTTAAATGAAAACGACAACAATTTAAATGACAACGACAACAATAAAAATGGCAACGACAACAATTTAAATGAATACGAAAACAATTCAAATGACAACGACAACAATTTAAATGGCAACGACAACAATTTTAATGACAACGACATTTATTTAAATGAAATTGAAACAATTTAAATGACAACGACAATAATTTAAATGACAACGACAACAATTTAAATACAACGATAAGAATTTAAAAGACAACGACAACAATTTAAATGACAACGACAACCATTTAAGTGACGACGACAATTTAAGGGACAACGACAACAATTTAAAAGACAACGACAACAATATAATTGACAACGACTACAATTTAAATGACAACGACAATAATTTAAATTACAATGACAACAATTTAAAAGACAACGACAAAATTTAAATAACAACGACAAATATTTAAATGACAAGAACAACAATTTTTAATGACAACGACAACAATTTAAATGACAACGACAACAATTAAAATGAGAACGACAATATTTTAAATGACAACGATAACCATTTAAATGACTACGACAACAAATTTTAATGACAACGACAACAATTTAAATGACAACGACAACAATTTTAATGAGAACGACAACAATTTAAATGACAACGACGACAATTGAAATGACAACGACAACAATTGAAATGACAACGATACAATTTAAATGACAACGACAACAATTTATAGACAACGACAACAATTTAAATGACAGCGACAACAATTTAAATGACAACGACATTAATTTAAATGACAATGACAACAATTTAAATGACAACGACAACAATTTAAATGAGAACGACAATAATTTAAATGACAACGAACACAATTCAAATGACAAAGAGACAATTTAAATACAACGACAACAATTTAAATAACAACGACAACATTTTAAATGGCAACGACAACCATTGAAATGAACGACAATAATTTAAATGACAACGACAACAATATAAATGAAAACGACAACATTTTAATGACAACGACAACAATTAAAATGACAACGACAACAATTTGAATGACAACGACAACAATTTAAATGACATCGACAATATTTTAAATGACATCGACAACAATTTAAATGACAACGAAAACTATTTAAAGGACAACAACAACAGTTTAAATGACAACGAGTACAATTTTAATGACAACGCAACAATTTAATTGAAAACCAGAACAATTTAAATGACAACGACAGCAATTTAAATGACTACGACTACAATTAAGATGACAACGACAACAATTTTAATGAGAACGACAACAATTTAAATGATAACGACAACAATTTAAAAGACAACGACAACAATTTAAATGACATAACACAATTTAAATGACAACGACAAATATTTAAATGACAAAGACAACAATTTAAATGACAAGGAATATCATTAAAATGACAACGACAACAATTTAAATGACAAGGATCCAAATTTAAATGACAACGACAAATATTTATATGACAAGACAACAATTTAAATGACAACGACAACAATTTGAATGACGACGACAACAATTTAAATGAGAACGACAAAAATTTAAATGACAACGACAACAATTTGAATGACAAAGACAACAATTGAAATACAACGACAACAATTTAAATAACAACGACAACATTTTAAATGACAACGACAACCATTGAAATGAGAACGACAATAATTAAAATGACAACGACAACAATTTAAATGAAAACGACAACAATTTACATGAGAGCGACAATAATTTAAAAGATAACGAGAACAATTTAAATGACAACGACAACAATTTAAATGACAACGACAATCATTAAAATGACAATGACAACAATTTAAATGACGAGGACAAATTTAAATTATAACAACAACAATTTAAATGACAACGACAACAATTATAATAACAACGACAACAATTTAAATGAGAATGACAATAATTTAAATGATACGACAAACATTTAAATGAAAACGAAAATAATTTAAATGACAACGACAACAATTAAAATGACAACGGCAGCAATTTAAATGACGCCGACAACAATTTAAATGACAACGACAACAATTTAAATGACAACAACAACAATTTTAATGAACGC
Source organism: Ischnura elegans (assembly GCF_921293095.1). Classification (NCBI taxonomy): domain Eukaryota; kingdom Metazoa; phylum Arthropoda; class Insecta; order Odonata; family Coenagrionidae; genus Ischnura; species Ischnura elegans. The sequence goes on along the minus strand of NC_060258.1, from coordinate 15,450,707 downwards.
GACAATAATTTAAATGAAATTGAATACAATTTAAATGACAACGACAATAATTTAAATGACAATGACAACAATTTTAATACAACGATAGGAATTTAAAAGACAACGACAACAATTTATATGACAACGACAACCATGTAAGTGACGACAACAAATTTAATGACAACGGAAACAATTGAAATGACTACGACAACAATTTAAATGACAACGACAACAATTTAAATGACGACGACAATGATTTAAATGACAACTACTACAATTTAAATGACAACGACAATAATATAAATTACAATGACAAGAATTTAAATGACGCTTTGACAATTTAAATGACAACGACGAATATTTAAATGACAAGAACAACAATTTTTATTGACAACGACAACAATTTAAATGAACACGAACACATTTAAATGACAACGACAACAATGTAAATGAAAACGACAACAATTTAAATGACAAGAGCAACATTTTACATGACAACGACAAAAATTTAAATGAAAACGACAACAATTTAAATGAGAACGTCAACAATTTAAATGAACACGAACACATTTAAAATGACAACAACGTAATTTGAATGACAACGAAAACAATATAAATGACAACGACAACAATTTAAATGAGAACGACAATAATTTAAATGACAACGACAACAATTCAAATGACAAAGACAACACTTGAAATACCTACAACGACAACTATTTAAATAACAACGACAACATTTTAAATAACAACGACAACCATTGAAATGAACGACAATAATTAAAATCACAACGACAACAATTTAAATGAAAACGAACACAATTTAAATGACAACGACAACAATAAAAATGGCAACGACAACAATTTAAATGACAACGACAACAATTCAAATGACAACGACAACAATTTAATTGACAACGACAACAATTTTAATGACAACGACAATAATTTAAATGACAACGACAACAAAATAAATACAACGATAAGAATTTAAAAGACAACGACAACAATTTAAATGAGATTGACAACCATTTAAGTGACGACGACAATTTAAATGACAACGACAACAATTTAAATGACAACGACAACAATATAATTGACAACGGTAACAATTTAAGTGACAACGACAATAATTTAAATTACAAAGAAACAATTTAAATGACAACGACAACAATTTAATGACAACGACAAATATTTAAATGACAAGAACAACAAATTTTAATGACAACGACAACAATTTAAATGACATAAACAACTATTTTAATGAGAACGAAAATATTTTGAATGACAACGACAACCATTTAAATGACTACGACAACAATTTTAATGACAACGACAACAATTTAAATGACAACGACAACAATATTAATGAGAACGACAACAATTTAAATGACAACGACGACAATTGAAATGACAACGACAACAATATAAATGACAACGACAACAATTTAAATGACATCGACAATCATTAAAATGACAATGACAACAATTTAAATGACGAGGACAAATTCAAATGATAACAACAACAATTTAAATGATAACGAACCCAATTTAAATGACAAAGACAACAATTAGAATGACAACGACAACAATTTAAATGAGAACGCCATTAATTTAAATGATACGACAACCATTTAATTGAAAACGACAATAATTTAAATGACAACGACAACAATTAAAATGACAACGGCAGGAATTTAAATGACGCCGACAACAATTTAAATGACAACGACAACAATTTAAATGACAAAAACCAATTTTTTATGACAACGGCAATAATTTAAATGAAATTGACAACAATTTAAATGACAACGACAATAATTTAAATGACAACGACAACGATTTTAATACAACGATAAGAATTTAAAAGACAACGACAACAATTTAAATGACAACGACAACCATGTAAGTGACGACAACTAATTTAATGACAACGGAAACAATTGAAATGACTACGACAACAATTTAAATGACAACGACAACAATTTAAATAACGAAGACAATGATTTAAATGACAACGACTACAATTTAAATGACAACGACAATAATTTAAATTACAATGACAAGAATTTAAATAACGCTTTAACAATTTAAATGACAACGACGAATATTTAAATGATGAGAACAACAATTTTTAGTGACAACGACAACAATTTAAATGAACACGAACACATTTAAATGACAACGACAACAATTTAAATGAAAACGACAACAATTTAAATGACAAGAACAACAATTTACATGACAACGACAAAAATTTAAATGAAAACGACAACAATTTAAATGAGAACGACAACAATTTAAATGAACACGAAAAAATTTTAAATGACAACAACATAATTTGAAATTACAACGACAACAATATAAATGACAACGACAACAATTTAAATGAGAACGACAATAATTTAAATGACAACGACAACAATTCAAATGACAAAGACAACAATTGAAATACAACGACAACTATTTAAATAACACCGACAACATTTTAAATAACAACGACAACCATTGAAATGAACGACAATATTTAAAATCACAACGACAACAATTTAAATGAAAACGACAACAATTTAAATGACAACGACAACAATAAAATTGGCAACGACAACAATTTAAATGACAACGACAACAATTCAAATGACAACGACAACAATTTAATTGACAAAAACAACAATTTTAGTGACAACGACAATAATTTAAATGAAATTGAAACAATTTAAATGACAACGACAATAATTTAAATGACAACGACAACAAAATAAATACAACGATAAGAATTTAAAAGACAACGACAATAATTTAAATGAGATCGACAACCATTTAAGTGACGACGACAATTTAAATGACAACGACAACAATTTAAATGACAACGACAACAATATAATTGACAACGACTACAATTTAAGTCACAACGACAATAATTTAAATTAAAATGACAACAATTTAAATGACAACGACAACAATTTAGATGACAACGACAAATAAACAAATGACAAGAGCAATAATTTTTAATGACAACGACAACAATTTAAATGACATAAACAACAATTTAATGAGAACGAAAATATTTTAAATGACAACGACAACCATTTAAATGACTACGACAACAATTTTAATGACAACGACAACAATTTAAATGACAACGACAACAATTTTAATGAGAACGACAACAATTTAAATGACAACGACGACAATTGAAATGACAACGACAACAATTGAAATGACAACGATACAATTTAAATGACAACGACAATAATTTAAAGACAACGACAATAATTTAAATGACAGCGAAAACAATTTAAATGACAACGACAACAATTTAAATGATAACGGCAACAATTTAAATGACAACGTCAACAATTTAAATGAGAACGACAATAATTTAAATGACAACGAATACAATTCAAATGACAAAGAGACAATTTAAATACAACGACAACAATTTAAATAACAACGACAACATTTTAAATGACAACGACAACCATTGAAATGAACGACAATAATGAAAATGACAACGACAACAATTTAAATGAAAACGACAACAATTTAAATGACAACGACAAAAATTGAAATGACTACGACAACAATTTTAATGACAACGACAACAATTTAAATGACAACGACAACAATATTAATGAGAACGACAACAATTTAAATGACAACGACGACAATTGAAATGACAACGACAACAATATAAATGACAACGACAACAATTTAAATGACATCGACAATCATTAAAATGACAATGACAACAATTTAAATGACGAGGACAAATTCAAATGATAACAACAACAATTTAAATGATAACGAACCCAATTTAAATGACAAAGACAACAATTATAATGACAACGACAACAATTTAAATGAGAACGCCATTAATTTAAATGATACGACAACCATTTAAATGAAAACGACAATAATTTAAATGACAACGACAACAATTAAAATGACAACGGCAGGAATTTAAATGACGCCGACAACAATTTAAATGACAACGACAACAATTTAAATGACAAAAACCAATTTTTTATGACAACGGCAATCATTTAAATGAAATTGACAACAATTTAAATGACAACGACAATAATTTAAATGACAACGACAACAATTTTAATACAACGATAAGAATTTAAAAGACAACGACAACAATTTAAATGACAACGACAACCATGTAAGTGACGACAACTAATTTAATGACAACGGAAACAATTGAAATGACTACGACAACAATTTAAATGACAACGACAACAATTTAAATAACGAAGACAATGATTTAAATGACAACGACTACAATTTAAATGACAACGACAATAATTTAAATTACAATGACAAGAATTTAAATGACGCTTTAACAATTTAAATGACAACGACGAATATTTAAATGATGAGAACAACAATTTTTAGTGACAACGACAACAATTTAAATGAACACGAACACATTTAAATGACAACGACAACAATTTAAATGAAAACGACAACAATTTAAATGACAAGAACAACAATTTACATGACAACGACAAAAATTTAAATGAAAACGACAACAATTTAAATGAGAACGACAACAATTTAAATGAACACGAAAAAATTTTAAATGACAACAACATAATTTGAATGACAACGACAACAATATAAATGACAACGACAACAATTTAAATGAGAACGACAATAATTTAAATGACAACGACAACAATTCAAATGACAAAGACAACAATTGAAATACAACGAAAACTATTTAAATAACACCGACAACATTTTAAATAACAACGACAACCATTGAAATGAACGACAATATTTAAAATCACAACGACAACAATTTAAATGAAAACGACAACAATTTAAATGACAACGACAACAATAAAATTGGCAACGACAACAATTTAAATGACAACGATAACAATTCAAATGACAACGACAATAATTTAATTGACAAAAACAACAATTTTAATGACAACGACAATAATTTAAATGAAATTGAAACAATTTAAATGACAACGACAATAATTTAAATGACAACGACAACAAAATAAATACAACGATAAGAATTTAAAAGACAACGACAATAATTTAAATGAGATCGACAACCATTTAAGTGACGACGACAATTTAAATGACAACGACAACAATTTAAATGACAACGACAACACTATAATTGACAACGACTACAATTTAAGTCACAACGACAATAATTTAAATTAAAATGACAACAATTTAAATGACAACGACAACAATTTAGATGACAATGACAAGAGCAATAATTTTTAATGACAACGACAACAATTTAAATGACATAAACAACAATTTAATGAGAACGAAAATATTTTAAATGACAACGACAACCATTTAAATGACTACGACAACAATTTTAATGACAACGACAACAATTTAAATGACAACGACAACAATTTAAATGAGAACGACAACAATTTAAATGACAACGACGACAATTGAAATGACAACGACAACAATTGAAATGACAACGATACAATTTAAATGACAACGACAATAATTTAAAGACAACGACAATAATTTAAATGACAGCGAAAACAATTTAAATGACAACGACAACAATTTTAATGATAACGACAACAATTTAAATGACAACGTCAACAATTTAAATGAGAACGACAATAATTTAAATGACAACGAATACAATTCAAATGACAAAGAGACAATTTAAATACAACGACAACAATTTAAATAACAACGACAACATTTTAAATGACAACGACAACCATTGAAATGAACGACAATAATGAAAATGACAACGACAACAATTTAAATGAAAACGACAACAATTTAAATGACAACGACAAAAATTGAAATGACTACGACAACAATTTTAATGACAACGACAACAATTTAAATGACAACGACAACAATTTAAATGACAATTACAACACTTTTAATGACAACGACAATAATTTAAATGAAATTGAAACAATTGAAATGACAACGACAATAATTTAAATTACATCGACAACAATTTAAATACATCGATAAAAATTTAAAAGATAACTATAACAATTAAAAACACAACGACAACCATTTATGTGACTACGACAATTTAAATGACAACGGCAACAACTAAAACGACAACGAAGACAATTGAAATGACAACGACAACAATTAAATTACAACGACAACAATTTAAAGAAAACCACAACAATTTAAATGACAAAGACTGCAACTTAAATGACAACGACAATAATTTAAATTACAGTGACAACAATTTAAATGAAAACGACAACAATCTAATTGACAACAACAAATATTTAAATGACAAGAACAACAATTTTTTATGACAACGACATTAATTTAAATGACAACGACAACAATTTTAATGAGAACGACTACAATTTAAATGACAACGACGACAATTAAAATGATAACGACAACAATTGAAATGACAACGAAACAATTTAAATGAAAACGACAACAATTTAAAGACAACGACAACAATTTAAATGGTCGCGACAACAATGTAAATGACAACGACAACCATTTAAATGAAAAATACAGCATTTAAATGACAACGACAATCATTTAAATGAAAACGACAACAATTTAAATGACAACGACAACAATTGAAAGCAATGACAACAATTAAAATGACAGCGACAATAATTTAAATGTCAACGACAACAGTTGAAATGAAAAGGACAACAATTCAAATATCAACGACAACAATTGAAATGACAACGACAATCATTTAAATGACTACGACAAATATTTAAATGACAACGACAACAATGTAAATGACAAAGACAACAATTTAAATGACAATGACTACAATTTAAATGACAACAACAACAATTGAAATACAATGACCACCAGTTTAATAATACGACAACATTTTAAATGACAACGACAATACTTTAAATGACAACGACAACAATTTAAATGACAACGACAACAATTTAAACGATACGACAACAATTTTAATGACAACAAGAACTATTTAAATGACAAGGACAACAATGTAAATGGCAGGAACAAAAATTTAAATGACAACAACAACAATTGGAATGAAAACGAAAACAATTTAAATGACAACGTCAAATTTTTAAATGACAACGACAAATATTTCAATGACAACGACACAAATTTAAATGACAACGACCACAATTTAAATGACTACGACAACAATTTAAATGACAACGACAACAATTTAAATGACAACGACAAGAATTTAAAGGGCAACAACAACAATTTTAATGGCAAAGACAACAATTTAAATGTCAACGACATAAGTTGAAATGACAACGACAACAATTTAAATGATAACGACAAAAATTTAAATGACAACGACTATATTTTAAATGACAACGACAACAATTTAAATGACAACGAATACAATTTAAATGACAACGGTAACAATTTAAATGACAACGAGAACAATTAACATAACAACGACAACAATTTAAATGACTACGACTACAATTTAAAGGACAACGACAACAATTTTAATAAGAACGACAACAATTTAAATGACAACGGCAACAATTTAAATGACAACGACAACAATTTAAATGACAACGACAACAATTTTAATGACAAAGACAACAATTTAAATGACAACGGCAATCATTTAAATGACAACGACAACAATTTAAATGACAGGGACTACAATTTAAATGACAACGACAACAATTATTGACAACGACAATAATTTAAATGAAATTGAAACAATTTAAATGATTACGACAATAATTTAAATGACAACGTCAACAATTTAAATACAACGATAAAAATTTAAAAGACAACGACAACAATTTAAATGACAACGACAACCATTTAAGTGACTACGACAATTTAAATGACAACGGCAACAATTAAAACGACAACGAACACAATTGAAATGACTACGACAACAATTAAAAGACAACGACAACAATTTAAATGAAAACGACAACAATTTAAATGACAAAGACTGCAATTTAAATGTCAACGACAATAATTTAAATTACAATGACAACAATTTATATGAAAACCACAACAATCTAACTGACAACAAAAAATATTTATATGACAAGAACAACAAATTTTAATGACAACGACAACAATTTAAATGACAACGAATACAATTTTCATGAGAACGACAACAGTTTAAATGACAACGAGAACAATTGAAATGACAACGATATAATTTAAATGACAACGACAACAATTTAAAGACAACGACAACAATTTAAATGGTCGCGACAACAATTTAAATGACAACGTCAACCATTTAAATGAAAACGACAGCAATTAAATGACAACGACAATCATTTAAATGAAAACGACAACAATTTAAATGACAACGACAAAAATTGAAAGCAATGACAACAAATAATATGACAGCGACAATAATTTAATTGTCAACGACAACAGTTCAAATAACAAAGACAACAATTTAAATATCAACGACAACAATTGAAATGACAACGACAATCATTTAAATGACTAAGACAACAATTTAAATGACAACGACAACAATATAAATGACAAGGAATATAATTTAAATGACAACGACAATAGTTTAAATGACAAAGACAACAATTTAAATGAGAACGACAATAATTAAAATGACAACGACAACAATTGAAATACAATGACAACCATTTTAATAATACGACAACATTTTAAATGACAACGACAATACTTAAAATGACAACGACAACAATTTAAATGATACGACAACAATTTAAATGATACGACAACAATTTAAATGACAACAAGAAAATTTTAAATGACAAGGACAACAATATAAATGATAACGACAACAATTTAAATGACAACGTCAACAATTTAAATGAGAACGACAATAATTTAAATGACAACGAATACAATTCAAATGACAAAGAGACAATTTAAATACAACGAAACAATTTAAGTAACAACGACAACATTTTAAATGACAACGACAACCATTGAAATGAACGACAATACTGAAAATGACAACGACAACAATTTAAATGAAAACGACAACAATTTAAATGACAACGACAAAAATTGAAATGACTACGACAACAATTTTAATGACAACGACAACAATTTAAATGACAACGACAACAATTTAAATGACAATGACAACAATTTTAATGACAACGACAATAATTTAAATGAAATTGAAACAATTGAAATGACAACGACAATAATTTAAATTACAACGATAACAATTTAAATACATCGATAAAAATTTAAAAGATAACTACAACAATTAAAAACACAACGACAACCATTTATGTGACTACGACAATTTAAATGACAACGGCAACAATTAAAACGACAACGAAGACAATTGAAATGACTACGACAACAATTAAATTACAACGACAACGATTTAAATGAAAACGACAATAATTTAAATGACAAAGACTGCAACTTAAATGACAACGACAATAATTTAAATTACAATGACAACAATTTAAATGAAAACGACAACAATCTTAATGACAACAACAAATATTTAAATGACAAGAACAACAATTTTTTATGACAACGACATTAATTTAAATGACAACGACAAATATTTTAATGAGAACGACAACAATTTAAATGACAACGTCGACAATTGAAATGATAACGACAACAATTGAAATGACAACGATACAATTTAAATGAAAACGACAACAATTTAAAGACAACGAGAACAATTAACATAACAACGACAACAATTTAAATGACAACGACAACCATTCAAATGAAAAATACAGCAATTAAATGACAACGACAATCATTTAAATGAAAACGACAACAATTTAAATGACAACGACAACAGTTGAAAGCAATGACAACAATTAAAATGACAGCGACAATAATTTAAATGTCAACGACAACAGTTGAAATGACAAAGACAACAATTCAAATATCAACGACAACAATTGAAATGACAACGACAATCATTTAAATGACTACGACAACAATTTAAATGACAACGACAACAATGTAAATGACAAAGACAACAATTTAAATGACAATGACTACAATTTAAATGACAACGACAACAATTGAAGTACAATGACAACCAGTTTAATAATACGACAACATTATAAATGACAACGACAATACTTTTAATGACAACGGCAACAATTTAAATGAAAACGACAACAATTTAAACGATACGACAACAATTTTAATGACAACAAGAACTATTTAAATGACAAGGACAACAATATAAATGGCAGGAAGAAAAATTTAAATGACAACAACAACAATTGAAATTGAAACGAAAACAATTTAAATGACAACGTCACATTTTTAAATGACAACGACAAATATTTCAATGACAACGACAACAATTTAAATGACAACGACCACAATTTAAATGACTACGACACTAATTTATATGACAACGACAACAATTTAAATGACAACGACAAGAATTTAAAGGGCAACAACAACAATTTTAATGGCAAAGACAACAATTTAAATGTCAACGACAAAAGTTGAAATGACAACGACAACAATTTAAATGATAACGACAAAAATTTAAATGACAACGAATATATTTTAAATGACAACGACAACAATTTAAATGAAAACGAATACAATTTAAATGACAACGGTAACAATTTAAATGACAACGAGAACAATTAACATAACAACGACAACAATTTAAATGACTACGACTACAATTTAAAGGACAACGACAACAATTTTAATAAGAACGACAACAATTTAAATGACAACGGCAACAATTGAAATGACAACGACAACAATTTAAATGACAACGACAACAATTTAAATGACAACGACAACAATTTTAATGACAAAGAACACAATTTAAATGACAACGGCAATCATTAAAATGACAACGACAACAATTTAAATGACAGGGACTACAATTTAAATGACAACGATAACAATTTTAATGACAACGACAATAATTTAAATGAAATTGAAACAATTTAAATGATTACGACAATAATTTAAATGACAACGTCAACAATTTAAATACAACGATAAAAATTTAAAAGACAACGACAACAATTTAAATGACAACGACAACCATTTAAGTGACTACGACAATTTAAATGACAACGGCAACAATTAAAACGACAACGAACACAATTGAAATGACTACGACAACAATTAAAAGACAACGACAACAATTTAAATGAAAACGACAACAATTTAAATGACAAAGACTGCAATTTAAATGTCAACGACAATAATTTAAATTACAATGACAACAATTTAAATGAAAACCACAACAATCTAACTGACAACAAAAAATATTTATATGACAAGAACAACAATTTTTAATGACAACGACAACAATTTAAATGACAACGACAACAATTTTCATGAGAACGACAACAGTTTAAATGACAACGACGATAAATGAAATGACAACGAGAACAATTGAAATGACAACGATACAATTTAAATGACAACGACAACAATTTAAAGACAACGACAACAATTTAAATGGTCGCGACAACAATTTAAATGACAACGACAACCATTTAAATGAAAACGACAGCAATTAAATGACAACAACAATCATTTAAATGAAAACGACACCAATTTAAATGACAACGACAAAAATTGAAAGCAATGACAACAAATAATATGACAGCGACAATAATTTAATTGTCAACGACAACAGTTCAAATAACAAAGACAACAATTTAAATATCAACGACAACAATTGAAATGACAAGGACAATCATTTAAATGAGAACGACAATAATTAAAATGACAACGACAACAATTGAAATACAATGACAACCATTTTAATAATACGACAACATTTTAAATGACAACGACAATACTTAAAATGACAACGACAACAATTTAAATGATACGACAACAATTTAAATGATACGACAACAATTTAATTGACAACAAGAAAATTTTAAATGACAAGGACAACAATATAAATGGCAAGAACAACAATTTAAATGACAACAACAACAATTGAAATGAAAACGAAAACAATTTAAATGACAACGACAAATATTTCAATGACAACGACAACAATTTAAATGAAAAAGACAACAATTTAAATGACAACGACAACAATTTAAATGACAACGACAACAATTTAAATGACAACGACAAGAATTTAAGTGGCAACAACAACAATTTTAATGGCAAAGACAACAATATAATGTCAACGATACAGTTGAAATGAAAACGACAACAATTTATATGATAACGACAAAAATTTAAATTGACAACGACTATATTTTAAATGACAACGACAACAATTTAAATGACAACGAATACAATTTAAATGACAACGGTAACAATTTAAATGACAACGAGAACAATTTACATGACAACGACAACATTTTAAATGACTACGACTACAATTTAAAGGAGAACGACAACAATTTTAATAAGAACGACAACAATTTACTTGACAACGGCAATATTTAAATGACAACAACAACAATTTAAATGACAACGACAAAAATTTAAATGACAACGACAACAATTTTAATGACAAAGACAACAATTTAAATGACAAGGGCAATCATTAAAATGACAACGACAACAATTTAAATGACAGGGACAACAATTTAAATGACAACGGCAACAACTAAAACGACAACGAAGACAATTGAAATGACAACGACAACAATTAAATTACAACGACAACAATTTAAAGAAAACCACAACAATTTAAATGACAAAGACTGCAACTTAAATGACAACGACAATAATTTAAATTACAGTGACAACAATTTAAATGAAAACGACAACAATCTAATTGACAACAACAAATATTTAAATGACAAGAACAACAATTTTTTATGACAACGACATTAATTTAAATGACAACGACAACAATTTTAATGAGAACGACTACAATTTAAATGACAACGACGACAATTAAAATGATAACGACAACAATTGAAATGACAACGAAACAATTTAAATGAAAACGACAACAATTTAAAGACAACGACAACAATTTAAATGGTCGCGACAACAATGTAAATGACAACGACAACCATTTAAATGAAAAATACAGCATTTAAATGACAACGACAATCATTTAAATGAAAACGACAACAATTTAAATGACAACGACAACAATTGAAAGCAATGACAACAATTAAAATGACAGCGACAATAATTTAAATGTCAACGACAACAGTTGAAATGAAAAGGACAACAATTCAAATATCAACGACAACAATTGAAATGACAACGACAATCATTTAAATGACTACGACAAATATTTAAATGACAACGACAACAATGTAAATGACAAAGACAACAATTTAAATGACAATGACTACAATTTAAATGACAACAACAACAATTGAAATACAATGACCACCAGTTTAATAATACGACAACATTTTAAATGACAACGACAATACTTTAAATGACAACGACAACAATTTAAATGACAACGACAACAATTTAAACGATACGACAACAATTTTAATGACAACAAGAACTATTTAAATGACAAGGACAACAATGTAAATGGCAGGAACAAAAATTTAAATGACAACAACAACAATTGGAATGAAAACGAAAACAATTTAAATGACAACGTCAAATTTTTAAATGACAACGACAAATATTTCAATGACAACGACACAAATTTAAATGACAACGACCACAATTTAAATGACTACGACAACAATTTAAATGACAACGACAACAATTTAAATGACAACGACAAGAATTTAAAGGGCAACAACAACAATTTTAATGGCAAAGACAACAATTTAAATGTCAACGACATAAGTTGAAATGACAACGACAACAATTTAAATGATAACGACAAAAATTTAAATGACAACGACTATATTTTAAATGACAACGACAACAATTTAAATGACAACGAATACAATTTAAATGACAACGGTAACAATTTAAATGACAACGAGAACAATTAACATAACAACGACAACAATTTAAATGACTACGACTACAATTTAAAGGACAACGACAACAATTTTAATAAGAACGACAACAATTTAAATGACAACGGCAACAATTTAAATGACAACGACAACAATTTAAATGACAACGACAACAATTTTAATGACAAAGACAACAATTTAAATGACAACGGCAATCATTTAAATGACAACGACAACAATTTAAATGACAGGGACTACAATTTAAATGACAACGACAACAATTATTGACAACGACAATAATTTAAATGAAATTGAAACAATTTAAATGATTACGACAATAATTTAAATGACAACGTCAACAATTTAAATACAACGATAAAAATTTAAAAGACAACGACAACAATTTAAATGACAACGACAACCATTTAAGTGACTACGACAATTTAAATGACAACGGCAACAATTAAAACGACAACGAACACAATTGAAATGACTACGACAACAATTAAAAGACAACGACAACAATTTAAATGAAAACGACAACAATTTAAATGACAAAGACTGCAATTTAAATGTCAACGACAATAATTTAAATTACAATGACAACAATTTATATGAAAACCACAACAATCTAACTGACAACAAAAAATATTTATATGACAAGAACAACAAATTTTAATGACAACGACAACAATTTAAATGACAACGAATACAATTTTCATGAGAACGACAACAGTTTAAATGACAACGAGAACAATTGAAATGACAACGATATAATTTAAATGACAACGACAACAATTTAAAGACAACGACAACAATTTAAATGGTCGCGACAACAATTTAAATGACAACGTCAACCATTTAAATGAAAACGACAGCAATTAAATGACAACGACAATCATTTAAATGAAAACGACAACAATTTAAATGACAACGACAAAAATTGAAAGCAATGACAACAAATAATATGACAGCGACAATAATTTAATTGTCAACGACAACAGTTCAAATAACAAAGACAACAATTTAAATATCAACGACAACAATTGAAATGACAACGACAATCATTTAAATGACTAAGACAACAATTTAAATGACAACGACAACAATATAAATGACAAGGAATATAATTTAAATGACAACGACAATAGTTTAAATGACAAAGACAACAATTTAAATGAGAACGACAATAATTAAAATGACAACGACAACAATTGAAATACAATGACAACCATTTTAATAATACGACAACATTTTAAATGACAACGACAATACTTAAAATGACAACGACAACAATTTAAATGATACGACAACAATTTAAATGATACGACAACAATTTAAATGACAACAAGAAAATTTTAAATGACAAGGACAACAATATAAATGATAACGACAACAATTTAAATGACAACGTCAACAATTTAAATGAGAACGACAATAATTTAAATGACAACGAATACAATTCAAATGACAAAGAGACAATTTAAATACAACGAAACAATTTAAGTAACAACGACAACATTTTAAATGACAACGAAAACCATTGAAATGAACGACAATACTGAAAATGACAACGACAACAATTTAAATGAAAACGACAACAATTTAAATGACAACGACAAAAATTGAAATGACTACGACAACAATTTTAATGACAACGACAACAATTTAAATGACAACGACAACAATTTAAATGACAATGACAACAATTTTAATGACAACGACAATAATTTAAATGAAATTGAAACAATTGAAATGACAACGACAATAATTTAAATTACAACGATAACAATTTAAATACATCGATAAAAATTTAAAAGATAACTACAACAATTAAAAACACAACGACAACCATTTATGTGACTACGACAATTTAAATGACAACGGCAACAATTAAAACGACAACGAAGACAATTGAAATGACTACGACAACAATTAAATTACAACGACAACGATTTAAATGAAAACGACAATAATTTAAATGACAAAGACTGCAACTTAAATGACAACGACAATAATTTAAATTACAATGACAACAATTTAAATGAAAACGACAACAATCTTAATGACAACAACAAATATTTAAATGACAAGAACAACAATTTTTTATGACAACGACATTAATTTAAATGACAACGACAAATATTTTAATGAGAACGACAACAATTTAAATGACAACGTCGACAATTGAAATGATAACGACAACAATTGAAATGACAACGATACAATTTAAATGAAAACGACAACAATTTAAAGACAACGAGAACAATTAACATAACAACGACAACAATTTAAATGACAACGACAACCATTCAAATGAAAAATACAGCAATTAAATGACAACGACAATCATTTAAATGAAAACGACAACAATTTAAATGACAACGACAACAGTTGAAAGCAATGACAACAATTAAAATGACAGCGACAATAATTTAAATGTCAACGACAACAGTTGAAATGACAAAGACAACAATTCAAATATCAACGACAACAATTGAAATGACAACGACAATCATTTAAATGACTACGACAACAATTTAAATGACAACGACAACAATGTAAATGACAAAGACAACAATTTAAATGACAATGACTACAATTTAAATGACAACGACAACAATTGAAGTACAATGACAACCAGTTTAATAATACGACAACATTATAAATGACAACGACAATACTTTTAATGACAACGGCAACAATTTAAATGAAAACGACAACAATTTAAACGATACGACAACAATTTTAATGACAACAAGAACTATTTAAATGACAAGGACAACAATATAAATGGCAGGAACAAAAATTTAAATGACAACAACAACAATTGAAATGGAAACGAAAACAATTTAAATGACAACGTCACATTTTTAAATGACAACGACAAATATTTCAATGACAACGACAACAATTTAAATGACAACGACCACAATTTAAATGACTACGACAACAATTTATATGACAACGACAACAATTTAAATGACAACGACAAGAATTTAAAGGGCAACAACAACAATTTTAATGGCAAAGACAACAATTTAAATGTCAACGACAAAAGTTGAAATGACAACGACAACAATTTAAATGATAACGACAAAAATTTAAATGACAACGAATATATTTTAAATGACAACGACAACAATTTAAATGAAAACGAATACAATTTAAATGACAACGGTAACAATTTAAATGACAACGAGAACAATTAACATAACAACGACAACAATTTAAATGACTACGACTACAATTTAAAGGACAACGACAACAATTTTAATAAGAACGACAACAATTTAAATGACAACGGCAACAATTGAAATGACAACGACAACAATTTAAATGACAACGACAACAATTTAAATGACAACGACAACAATTTTAATGACAAAGAACACAATTTAAATGACAACGGCAATCATTAAAATGACAACGACAACAATTTAAATGACAGGGACTACAATTTAAATGACAACGATAACAATTTTAATGACAACGACAATAATTTAAATGAAATTGAAACAATTTAAATGATTACGACAATAATTTAAATGACAACGTCAACAATTTAAATACAACGATAAAAATTTAAAAGACAACGACAACAATTTAAATGACAACGACAACCATTTAAGTGACTACGACAATTTAAATGACAACGGCAACAATTAAAACGACAACGAACACAATTGAAATGACTACGACAACAATTAAAAGACAACGACAACAATTTAAATGAAAACGACAACAATTTAAATGACAAAGACTGCAATTTAAATGTCAACGACAATAATTTAAATTACAATGACAACAATTTAAATGAAAACCACAACAATCTAACTGACAACAAAAAATATTTATATGACAAGAACAACAATTTTTAATGACAACGACAACAATTTAAATGACAACGACAACAATTTTCATGAGAACGACAACAGTTTAAATGACAACGACGATAAATGAAATGACAACGAGAACAATTGAAATGACAACGATACAATTTAAATGACAACGACAACAATTTAAAGACAACGACAACAATTTAAATGGTCGCGACAACAATTTAAATGACAACGACAACCATTTAAATGAAAACGACAGCAATTAAATGACAACAACAATCATTTAAATGAAAACGACACCAATTTAAATGACAACGACAAAAATTGAAAGCAATGACAACAAATAATATGACAGCGACAATAATTTAATTGTCAACGACAACAGTTCAAATAACAAAGACAACAATTTAAATATCAACGACAACAATTGAAATGACAAGGACAATCATTTAAATGAGAACGACAATAATTAAAATGACAACGACAACAATTGAAATACAATGACAACCATTTTAATAATACGACAACATTTTAAATGACAACGACAATACTTAAAATGACAACGACAACAATTTAAATGATACGACAACAATTTAAATGATACGACAACAATTTAATTGACAACAAGAAAATTTTAAATGACAAGGACAACAATATAAATGGCAAGAACAACAATTTAAATGACAACAACAACAATTGAAATGAAAACGAAAACAATTTAAATGACAACGACAAATATTTCAATGACAACGACAACAATTTAAATGAAAAAGACAACAATTTAAATGACAACGACAACAATTTAAATGACAACGACAACAATTTAAATGACAACGACAAGAATTTAAGTGGCAACAACAACAATTTTAATGGCAAAGACAACAATATAATGTCAACGATACAGTTGAAATGAAAACGACAACAATTTATATGATAACGACAAAAATTTAAATTGACAACGACTATATTTTAAATGACAACGACAACAATTTAAATGACAACGAATACAATTTAAATGACAACGGTAACAATTTAAATGACAACGAGAACAATTTACATGACAACGACAACATTTTAAATGACTACGACTACAATTTAAAGGAGAACGACAACAATTTTAATAAGAACGACAACAATTTACTTGACAACGGCAATATTTAAATGACAACAACAACAATTTAAATGACAACGACAAAAATTTAAATGACAACGACAATATTTTTAATGACAAAGACAACAATTTAAATGACAAGGGCAATCATTAAAATGACAACGACAACAATTTAAATGACAGGGACAACAATTTAAATGGCAACGATAACAATTTTAATGACAACGATAAAAATTTAAATGACAACGACAACAATTTAAACGACAACGACAACAATTTAAATGAGAACGACAATAATTTAAATGACAACAAGAACTATTTAAATGACAAGGACAACAATATAAATGGCAGGAACAAAAATTTAAATGACAAAAACAACAATTGAAATGAAAACGAAAACAATTTAAATGACAACGTCAAATTTTTAAATGACAACGACAAATATTTCAATGACAACGACAACAATTTAAATGACAACGACCACAATTTAAATGACTACGACAACAATTTAAATGACAACGACAACAATTTAAATGACAACGACAAGAATTTAAAGGGCAACAACAACAATTTTAATGGCAAAGACAACAATTTAAATGTCAACGACAAAAGTTGAAATGACAACGACAACAATTTAAATGATAACGACAAAAATTTAAATGACAACGAATATATTTTATA
The DNA here is from genome assembly GCF_921293095.1 of Ischnura elegans. Classification (NCBI taxonomy): domain Eukaryota; kingdom Metazoa; phylum Arthropoda; class Insecta; order Odonata; family Coenagrionidae; genus Ischnura; species Ischnura elegans. The sequence goes on along the minus strand of NC_060258.1, from coordinate 15,431,274 downwards.
TGACAACGAAAACAATTTAAATGAAAACGAATACAATTTAAATGACAACGGTAACAATTTAAATGACAACGAGAACAATTAACATAACAACGACAACAATTTAAATGACTACGACTACAATTTAAAGGACAACGACAACAATTTTAATAAGAACGACAACAATTTAAATGACAACGGCAACAATTTAAATGACAACGACAACAATTTAAATGACAACGAAAACAATTTAAATGACAACGACAACAATTTTAATGACAAAGACAACAATTTAAATGACAACGGCAATCATTAAAATGACAACGACAACAATTTAAATGACAGGGACTACAATTTAAATGACAACGATAACAATTTTAATGACAACGACAATAATTTAAATGACAACGTCAACAATTAAAATACAACGATAAAAATTTAAAAGACAACGACAACAATTTAAATGACAACGACAACCATTTAAGTGACTACGACAATTTAAATGACAACGGCAACAATTAAAACGACAACGAAGACAATTGAAATGACAACGACAACAATTAAATTACAACGACAACGATTTAAATGAAAACGACAACAATTTAAATGACAAAGACTGCAACTTAAATGACAACGACAATAATTTAAATTACAATGACAACAATTTAAATGAAAACGACAACAATCTTAATGACAACAACAAATATTTAAATGACAAGAACAACAATTTTTTATGACAACGACATTAATTTAAATGACAACGACAACAATTTTAATGAGAACGACAACAATTTAAATGACAACGTCGACAATTGAAATGATATCGACAACAATTGAAATGACAACGATACAATTTAAATGAAAACGACAACAATTTAAAGACAACGACAACAATTTAAATGGTCGCGACAACAATTTAAATGACAACGACAACCATTTAAATGAAAAATACAGCAATTAAATGACAACGACAATCATTTAAATGAAAACGACAACAATTTAAATGACAACGACAAAAATTGAAAGCAATGACAACAAATAATATGACAGCGACAATAATTTAATTGTCAACGACAACAGTTCAAATAACAAAGACAACAATTTTAATATCAACGACAACAATTGAAATGACAAGGACAATCATTTAAATGACTAAAAAACAATTTAAATGATAACGACAACAATATAAATGACAAGGAATATAATTTAAATGACAACGACAATAGTTTAAATGACAAAGACAACAATTTAAATGAGAACGACAATAATTAAAATGACAACGACTACAATTGAAATACAATGACAACCATTTTAATAATACGACAACATTTTAAATGACAACGACAATACTTAAAATGACAACGACAACAATTTAAATGATACGACAACAATTTAAATGATACGACAACAATTTAATTGACAACAAGAAAATTTTAAATGACAAGGACAACAATATAAATGGCAAGAACAACAATTTAAATGACAACAACAACAATTGAAATGAAAACGAAAACAATTTAAATGACAACGACAAATATTTCAATGACAACGACAACAATTTAAATGAAAAAGACAACAATTTAAATGACAACGACAACAATTTAAATGACAACGACAACAATTTAAATGACAACGACAAGAATTTAAGTGGCAACAACAACAATTTTAATGGCAAAGACAACAATATAATGTCAACGATACAGTTGAAATGACAACGACAACAATTTATATGATAACGACAAAAATTTAAATTGACAACGACTATATTTTAAATGACAACGACAACAATTTAAATGACAACGAATACAATTTAAATGACAACGGTAACAATTTAAATGACAACGAGAACAATTTACATGACAACGACAACATTTTAAATGACTACGACTACAATTTAAAGGAGAACGACAACAATTTTAATAAGAACGACAACAATTTAAATGACAACGACAACAATTTAAATGACAACAACAACAATTTAAATGACAACGACAAAAATTTAAATGACAACGACAACAATTTTAATGACAAAGACAACAATTTAAATGACAAGGGCAATCATTAAAATGACAACGACAACAATTTAAATGACAGGGACAACAATTTAAATGGCAACGATAACAATTTTAATGACAACGATAAAAATTTAAATGACAACGACAACAATTTAAACGACAACGACAACAATTTAAATGAGAACGACAATAATTTAAATGACAACAAGAACTATTTAAATGACAAGGACAACAATATAAATGGCAGGAACAAAAATTTAAATGACAACAACAACAATTGAAATGAAAACGAAAACAATTTAAATGACAACGTCAAATTTTTAAATGACAACGACAAATATTTCAATGACAACGACAACAATTTAAATGACAACGACCACAATTTAAATGACTACGACAACAATTTAAATGACAACGACAACAATTTAAATGACAACGACAAGAATTTAAAGGGCAACAACAACAATTTTAATGGCAAAGACAACAATTTAAATGTCAACGACAAAAGTTGAAATGACAACGACAACAATTTAAGTGATAACGACAAAAATTTAAATGACAACGAATATATTTTAAATGACAACGACAACAATTTAAATGAAAACGAATACAATTTAAATGACAACGGTAACAATTTAAATGACAACGAGAACAATTAACATAACAACGACAACAATTTAAATGACTACGACTACAATTTAAAGGACAACGACAACAATTTTAATAAGCACGACAACAATTTAAATGACAACGGGAACAATTTAAATGACAACGACAACAATTTAAATGAAAACGACAACAATTTAAATGACAACGACAACAATTTTAATGACAAAGACAACAATTTAAATGACAACGGCAATCATTAAAATGACAACGACAACAATTTAAATGACAGGGACTACAATTTAAATGACAACGATAACAATTTTAATGACAACGACAATAATTTAAATTAAATTGAAACAATTTAAATGATTACGACAATAATTTAAATGACAACGTCAACAATTTAAATACAACGATAAAAATTTAAAAGACAACGACAACAATTTAAATGACAACGACAACCATTTAAGTGACTACGACAATTTAAATGACAACGGCAACAATTAAAACGACAACGAACACAATTGAAATGACTACGACAACAATTAAAAGACAACGACAACAATTTAAATGAAAACGACAACAATTTAAATGACAAAGACTGCAATTTAAATGTCAACGACAATAATTTAAATTACAATGACAACAATTTAAATGAAAACCACAACAATCTAACTGACAACAAAAAATATTTATATGACAAGAACAACAATTTTTAATGACAACGACAACAATTTAAATGACAACGACAACAATTTTCATGAGAACGACAACAGTTTAAATGACAACGACGATAAATGAAATGACAACGAGAACAATTGAAATGACAACGATACAATTTAAATGACAACGACAACAATTTAAAGACAACGACAACAATTTAAATGGTCGCGACAACAATTTAAATGACAACGACAACCATTTAAATGACAACGACAAGAATTTAAGTGGCAACAACAACAATTTTAATGGCAAAGACAACAATATAATGTCAACGATACAGTTGAAATGACAACGACAACAATTTATATGATAACGACTAAAATTTAAATTGACAACGACTATATTTTAAATGACAACGACAACAATTTAAATGACAACGAATACAATTTAAATGACAATGGTAACAATTTAAATGACAACGAGAACAATTTACGTGACAACGACAACATTTTAAATGACTACGACTACAATTTAAAGGAGAACGACAACAATTTTAATAAGAACGACAACAATTTAAATGACAACGACAACAATTTAAATGACAACAATAACAATTTAAATGACAAAGACAAAAATTTAAATGACAACGACAACAATTTTAATGACAAAGACAACAATTTAAATGACAAGGGCAATCATTAAAATGACAACGACAACAATTTAAATGACAGGGACAACAATTTAAATGGCAACGATAACAATTTTAATGACAACGATAAAAATTTAAATGACAACGACAACAATTTAAACGACAACGACAACAATTTAAATGAGAACGACAATAATTTAAATGACAACAAGAACTATTTAAATGACAAGGACAACAATATAAATGGCAGGAACAAAAATTTAAATGACAACAACAACAATTGAAATGAAAACGAAAACAATTTAAATGACAACGTCAAATTTTTAAATGACAACGACAAATATTTCAATGACAACGACAACAATTTAAATGACAACGACCACAATTTAAATGTTACGACAACAATTTAAATGACAACGACAACAATTTAAATGACAACGACAAGAATTTAAAGGGCAACAACAACAATTTTAATGGCAAAGACAACAATTTAAATGTCAACGACAAAAGTTGAAATGACAACGACAACAATTTAAATGATAACGACAAAAATTTAAATGACAACGAATATATTTTAAATGACAACGACAACAATTTAAATGAAAACGAATACAATTTAAATGACAACGGTAACAATTTAAATGACAACGAGAACAATTAACATAACAACGACAACAATTTAAATGACTACGACTACAATTTAAAGGACAACGACAACAATTTTAATAAGAACGACAACAATTTAAATGACAACGGTAACAATTTAAATGACAACGACAACAATTTAAATGACAACGAAGACAATTTAAATGACAACGACAACAATTTTAATGACAAAGACAACAATTTAAATGACAACGGCAATCATTAAAATGACAAGGACAACAATTTAAATGACAGGGACTACAATTTAAATGACAACGATAACAATTTTAATGACAACGACAATAATTTAAATTAAATTGAAACAATTTAAATGATTACGACAATAATTTAAATGACAACGTCAACAATTTAAATACAACGATAAAAATTTAAAAGACAACGACAACAATTTAAATGACAACGACAACCATTTAAGTGACTACGACAATTTAAATGACAACGGCAACAATTAAAACGACAACGAACACAATTGAAATGACTACGACAACAATTAAAAGACAACGACAACAATTTAAATGAAAACGACAACAATTTAAATGACAAAGACTGCAATTTAAATGTCAACGACAATAATTTAAATTACAATGACAACAATTTAAATGAAAACCACAACAATCTAACTGACAACAAAAAATATTTATATGACAAGAACAACAATTTTTAATGACAACGACAACAATTTAAATGACAACGACAACAATTTTCATGAGAACGACAACAGTTTAAATGACAACGACGATAAATGAAATGACAACGACAACAATTTAAAGACATCGACAACAATTTAAATGGTCGCGACAACAATTAAAATGACAACGACAACCATTTAAATGAAAACGACAGCAATTAAATGACAACGACAATCATTTAAATGAAAACGACAACAATTTAAATGACAACGACAAAAATTGAAAGCAATGACAACAAATAATATGACAGCGACAATAATTTAATTGTCAACGACAACAGTTCAAATAACAAAGACAACAATTTAAATATCAACGACAACAATTGAAATGACAACGACAATCATTTAAATGACTAAGACAACAATTTAAATGACAACGACAACAATATAAATGACAAGGAATATAATTTAAATGACAACGACAATAGTTTAAATGACAAAGACAACAATTTAAATGAGAACGACAATAATTAAAATGACAACGACAACAATTGAAATACAATGACAACCATTTTAATAATACGACAACATTTTAAATGACAATGACAATACTTAAAATGACAACGACAACAATTTAAATGATACGACAACAATTTAAATGATACGACAACAATTTAATTGACAACAAGAAAATTTTAAATGACAAGGACAACAATATAAATGGCAAGAACAACAATTTAAATGACAACAACAACAATTGAAATGAAAACGAAAACAATTTAAATGACAACGACAAATATTTCAATGACAACGACAACAATTTAAATGAAAAAGTCAACAATTTAAATGACAACGACAACAATTTAAATGACAACGACAACAATTTAAATGACAACGACAAGAATTTAAGTGGCAACAACAACAATTTTAATGGCAAAGACAACAATATAATGTCAACGATACAGTTGAAATGACAACGACCACAATTTATATGATAACGACAAAAATTTAAATTGACAACGACTATATTTTAAATGACAACGACAACAATTTAAATGACAACGAATACAATTTAAATGACAACGGTAACAATTTAAATGACAACGAGAACAATTTACATGACAACGACAACATTTTAAATGACTACGACTACAATTTAAAGGAGAACGACAACAATTTTAATAAGAACGACAACAATTTAAATGACAACGACAAAAATTTAAATGACAACGACAACAATTTTAATGACAAAGACAACAATTTAAATGACAAAGGCAATCATTTAAATGACAACGACAACAATTTAAATGACAGGGACAACAATTTAAATGGCAACGATAACAATTTTAATGACAACGATAAAAATTTAAATGACAACGACAACAATTTAAACGACAACGACAACAATTTAAATGAGAACGACAATAATTTAAATGACAACGACAACAATTTAAATGACAAAGACAACAAAGGAAATACAACGACAACAATTTAAATAACAACGACAACATTTTATATGACAACGACAACCAATGAAATGAGAACGACAATAATTAAAATGAAAACGACAACCATTATATATAAAGTCGACAACAATTTATATGAGAACGACAATAATTTAAATGACAACAACAACAATTATAATGACAACGACAACAATTTAAATGACAACGACAACAATTTAAATGACAACGAAAATCATTAAAATGACATCGACAACAATTTAAATGACAAGGACAACAATTTAAAGGACAACGACAACAATATTAATGACAAGGACAACAATTTAAATGACAACGACAAAAATTTTAATGAGTACGACAAAAATTTTAATGAGTACGACAATACTTTAAATGACAACGACAACATATAAATGACAAAGGCAATAATTTAAATGACAACGACAGCAATTTAAATGACAACGACAACAATTTAAATGACAACGACAACTATTGAAATGACAACGACAATAATTTAAATGAAATTGAAAATTAATTAAATGACAACGACAATAATTCAAATGACAACGAAAACAATTCAAATACAACGATAATAATTTGAAGGGCAACGACAACAATTTAAATGACAACGACAACCACTTAAAGGCCGACAAAAATTTCAATGACAACGGCAACAATTAAAATGACAACGACAACAATTGAAATGACTACGACAAAAATTTTAATGTCTACGACAACAATTTAAATGACGACGACAACAATTTTAATCACAACGACAATAATTTAAATTAAAGAGACAACAATTTTAATGACAACGACAAATATTTAAAAGACAAGAAAAACAATTTTTAATGACAACGACAAGAATTTAAATGAACACGAACACATTTTAAATGACTTCGACAACAATTTAAATGAAAACGAATACAATTTAAATGACAAGAACAACAATTTAAATGACAACGACAAAAATTTAAATGAAAACGACAACAAATAAAATGAGAACGAACACAATTGAAATGAACACAAAAACATTTTAAATGACAACGACACTTTTTAAATGACAACGACAACAATTTAAATGACAACGATAACAATTTAAATGACAACGACAACAATTTAAATGAGAACGATAATAATTTAAATGACAACGACAACAATTCAAATGACAAAGACAACAATTTAAATGATAACGACAACAATTATAATGACAACGACAATAATTTTAATGGAATTGACAATTATTTAAATGACAACAACAACCATTGAAATGAGAACATAAATAATTAAAATGACAACGACAACAATTAAAATGAAAACGACAACAATTAAAATGACAACAACGATAATTAAAATGACAACAACAACAATTTAAATGAACACAACAACAATTTAAATGACAACGACAACATTTTTAATGACAACGACAATAATTTAAATGAAATTGAAAAATTTTATTGAGAACGACAACAATTTAAATGACAAGGACAACAATTTAAATGCAACTATAAGAATTTAAAAGACAACGACAACAATTTAAATGACAACGACAACCTTTTAGGTGACGACAACAATTTAAATGACAACGGCAAGAATTAAAATTACAACGACAACAATTGAAATGACTACGATAACAATTTAAATGACAACGACAACAATTTAAATGACAACGATAACAAATTAAATGACAACGACATCAATTTAAATGACAACGACAGAAATTTAAATGATAACAACAATAATTTAAATGACATAAACAAAAATTTAAATGACAACGACAACAATTTAAATGACAACGACAACAATTTCAATGACAACGACAACAATTTAAATGATAACGACAACAACTTATATGACAATTACATCAATGTAAATGACAGAGACAATAATATAAATGACAACGACCACAATTTAAATGACTACGAACACAATTTAAATACCAACGACAACAATTGATATGACAACGACAAATATTTAAATGACAACGACAGCAATTGAAATACAATGACAACTATTTAAATAACAACGACAACATTTTAAATGACAACGACAACCATTGAAATGAACGACAATACTGAAAATGACAACGACAACAATTTAAATGACAACGACCACAATTTAAATGACAACGACAACAATTAAAATGATACGACATCAATTTAAATGACAACGAGAACGATTAAAATGACAAGTACAACAATATAAATGACAAGAACAACAATTTAAATGACAAGAATAACAATTTAAATGACGACAACAACCATATAAATGACGACAACAACCATTTAAATGACAAGAACAATAATTTAAATGACAAGAACAACAATTTAAATGACAAGATCAACAATTTTGATAACAACGACAACAATTTAAATGACAAGGACATTAATTTAAATGAAATTGACTACAATTTAAATGACAACGACAACAATTTAAATTACAACGACAACAATCTAAATACAACGATAAGAATTTGAATGACAACGTCAAAAATTCAAATGACAAACACAACCATTTTAATGACGACAACAATTTAAATGACAACGGCAACAATTACAATGACAACGACAACAATTTAAATGACAACATGACGTCGTTTTCATTTAAATATTTGTCGTTGTCATTTAAAAATTTTTCGCTGTCATTTAAATTGCGGTCGTTTTCATTTCAATTGTTGTTGTTCATTTAAATTTTTGTTCTTTTCATTTAATTGTTGTCGTTTTCATTTGACTTGTTGTCGTTGTCATTTAAAATGTTGTCGTGTTCATATAAATTGTTGTCGTTTCATTAAAAATTGTTCTTGTCATTTAAAAATTTGTCGTTGTCATTTAAATTGTTTTTCGTTTCATATAAATTGTTGTTGTGTTCATTTAAATTGTAATCGTTGTCATTTAAATTGTTGACGTTGTCATTTAAATTGTTGTTGTTGTCATTCTAATTGTTGCCGTTGTCATTTGAATTGTTGTCGTCAATTAAATGGTTGTCGTTGTCTTTTAAATTTTTGACGTTGTCATTCAAATTCTTATCGTTGTATTTAGATTGTTGTCGTTGTAATTTAAATTGTTGTCGTTGTCATTTAAATTGTAGTCATTTTCATATAAATTGTTGTCGTTGTCATTTAAATTGTTGTCCCTGTCATATAAATTGTTGTAGTTGTCATCAAAATTTTTGGTCGTGTCATTTAATATGTTGTTCTTGTCATTTAAATTATTGTTCTTGTCATTTAAATGGTTGTGTTCGTCATTTAGACTGTTGTTCTTGTAATTTAAATTGTTGTTCATGTCATTTATATTGTTGTTCTTATCATTTAAATTGTTCTAGTTTTAATTTAAATTGTTGTCGTATCATATAAAATGTTGTCGTTGTCATTAAAAATGTTGTCGTTGTCATTTAAATTGTTGTCGTAGTCATTTCAATTGTTGTCTTTGTCATTATAATAGTTTCCGTTGTCATTTAAATTCTTGTGGTCACCTTAATGGTTGTCGTTGTCATTTAAATTGTTGTCGTTGTCTTTTAAATTATTATCGTTTTATTTAAATTGTTGTCGTTGTCATTTAAATTATTGTCAATTTCATTTAAATTATTGGCGTTGTCATTAACATTGTTGTCGTTATCATTTAAATTATTGTTTTTGCAATTAAAATTGTTGTCGTTGTCATTTAAATTGTTGTTGTCATTTCAATTGTTGTCGTTGTCATTTAAATAATTTGTTGTTTTCATTAAAATTGTTGTTGTTGTCATATTAATTATTGTCGTTCTCATTTCAATGGTTGTCGTTGTCATTTAAAATGTTGTCGTTGTTATTAAAAGTTTTGTCCTCGTACTTCACTTATTGTCTTTGTCATTTAAATTATTGTCGTTCTCATTTAAGTTGTTGTCGTTGTCATTGAAATTGTGGTCGTTGTCATTTAAATTGTTGTCGATGTTATTTAAATTTTTGTCGTTGTCATTTAAATTGTTGTTCTTGTCATTTAAATTGTTGTCATCGTCATTTTAATGGTTGTCGTTGTCATTTAATTTGTTGTCGTTGTCATTTAAATTGTGTTCGTTCTCTATAAATTGTTGTCGTTGTCATTTAAATTATTGTCGTTTCCATTTAAATTTTTGTCGTTGTCATTTAAAAATTTATCGCTGTCATTTTAATTCTGGTCGTTTTCCTTTCAATTGTTGTTGTTGTCATTTAAATTGTTGTTCTTGTCATTTAAATTGTTGTCGTTTTCATTTAAATTGTTGTCGTTGTCACTTAAATTGTTGTCATTGTAATTTAAATTATTGTCTTTGTCATTTAAATGGTAGTCGTTGTTATTTAAATTGTTGTCGTCATTTAAATTGTTGTCGTTGTCATTTAAATTGTTGTGATATAATTTCTATTGTTATCGTTGTCATTTTAATTGCTGTCGTTGTCATTTTAATTGTTAACTCTTTTTATATTTCCTTTTTTTGTTGACTCCTTATTTTTCTCTTTTTGTTTACTCCTTTTTTGTTAATTCCTTTTATATTTGCTTCTTTTTTATTTACTCCTTTTTTGTTTACTCCTTTTTTGTTAACTCCTTTTTTGTTAACTCCTTCTATATATGCTTCTTTTTTGTTAACTCCTTCTATATATGCTTCTTTTTTGTTAACTCCTTTTTTCTTTACTTCTTTTTTGTTAACTCCTTTTATATTTGCTTTTTTTTTGTTAAATCTTTTTATATTCGCTTCTTTTTTGTGAACTCTTTTATTGTTAACTCCTTTGAAATTTCTTCTTTTTTGTAAACTCCTTCTTTGTTTTATCCTTTTTTTATAACTCCTTATTTGTTAACTCCTTTTATAATTATTTCTTTTTTATTAACTCCTTTTTTTACTCCTTTTTTGTTTACTCCTTTTTAGTAAGCTCCACTTTTATTACTTCTTTTTTGTTTACTCCTTTTTTGTTAACTCTTTTTTGTTAATTCCTTTTGTATCTGCTTCTTTTTTGTGAAATCCTTCTTTGTGTACTCCTTTTTTGTAATCTCCTTATTTGTAATCTCCTCTTTTGTAATCTCCTTTTTTGGTAACTCCTTTTATATTTGCTTCTTTTTTGTTAATTTATTTTTTGTTTACTCCTTTTTTGTTAACTCCTTTTTTGTTAACTCCTTTTGAATTTTCTTCGATTTAGTTAACTCCTTTTATATTTGCTTCTTTTTTGTCAACTCCTTTTTTGTTTACTCCTTTTTTGTTTACTCCTTTTTTGTTAACTCCTTTTATATTTGCTTCTTTTTTGTTAACTCCTTTTATATTTGCTTCTTTTTTGTTAACTTTTTTTTGTGTACTTCCCTTTTGTTTCCTCCTTTTTTGTTAACTCCTTTTTTGTTAATTCCCTTCATATTTATTTCTTTTTTTTTAACTACTTTTTGTCTTCTCCTTTTTTCTCAACTCCTTTTTTGTTAATTCCTTTTGTATCTGCTTCTTTTTTGTGAAATCCTTCTTTGTTTACTCCTTTTTTGTAATCTCCTTATTTGTAATCTCCTCTTTTGTAATCTCCTTTTTTGGTAACTCCTTTTATATTTGCTTCTTTTTTGTTAATTTCTTTTTTGTTTACTCCTTTTTTGTTAACTCCTTTTTTGTTAACTCCTTTTGAATTTGCTTTGATTTAGTTAACTCCTTTTATATTTGCTTCTTTTTTGTCAACTCCTTTTTTGTTTACTCCTTTTTTGTTTACTCCTTTTTTGTTAACTCCTTTTATATTTGCTTCTTTTTTGTTAACTCCTTTTATATTTGCTTCTTTTTTGTTAACTTTATTTTGTGTACTTCCCTTTTGTTTCCTCCTTTTTTGTTAACTCCTTTTTTGTTAATTCCCTTCATATTTATTTCTTTTTTGTTAACTACTTTTTGTCTTCTCCTTTCTTGTCAACTCCTTTTTTGTTAATTCCTTTTATATTTGCTTCTTTTTTGTTAACTCCTTTTTTGTTAACTCCTTTTTTGTTAACTCTTTTTATATTTGCTTCTTTTTTGTTAACCCTTTTTTTGTTTACTTCTTTTTTGTTAACTCCTTCTTTGTTAATGCCTTTTTTTCTTGCTTTTTTTTTGTTAAATACTTTTATATTTGCTTCTTTTTTGTTAACTCCTTTATTGTTTACTCCTTTTTTGTTAACTCTTTTTCTGTTTTTTTTTGTTAACTCTTTATTTGTTAACTCCTTTTTTGTTAACTCCTTTTATATTTGCTTCTTTTTTGTAAACTACTTTTTTGTTTACTTTTTTTTAACTCCTTTTTTGTTAACTCCTTTTATATTTGCTTCTTTTTTGTTTACTCCTTTTTAGTTTACTCCTTTTTTGTTAACTCCTTTTATATTTGCTTCGTTTGTAAACTCCTTTTTTGTTCATTCCTTTTTTGTTTGCTCATTTTCTGTTAATTCCTTTTATTTTATCTCCATTTAAATTTGCTTCTTTTTTGTTAACTCCTTTTTTGTTTACTCCTTTTTTGTTAACTTATTTTTTGTTAACCTCTTTTATATTTGCTTCTTTTTTGTTTACACCTTTTTTGTTTACTCCTTTTTTTTAATTCACTTATGTTAACTCCTTTTTTGTTAACTCCTTTTATATTTGCTTTTTTTTTTGTTAACTCCTTTTATATATGCTTCTTTTTTGTTAACTCCATTTTTGTTTCCTCCATTATTGTTAACTCCTTTTTTGTTAACTCCTTTTATATTTGCTTTTTTTTTGTTAACTCCTTTTTTGTTTATTCCTTTTATATTTATTTCTTTTTTGTTAACTCCTTTTTGTGTACACCATTCTGGTCAACTCCTTATTTGTTAACTCCTTTTATATTTGCTCCTTTTTTTTTATTTTCTTTTATATTTGCTTGTTTTTTTTAACTCCTTTTTTGTTTACACCTTTTTTGTTTACTCCTCATTTGTTTCCTCCTTGTTTGTTAACTCTTTTTTTGTTTACTTCTAAATTGTTAACTCTTTTACATTAGCTTCTTTTTTGTTAACTCCTTTTTTGTTTACTCCTTTAATATTACCTTTTTTTTCTCCTTATTTGTCCGCTCCTTTTTTGTTTACTCCTTTTTTGTTAACTGCTTTTTTGTAAACTCCTTCTTTGTTTACTCCTTTTTTATTAACTCCTTTTATATTTGCTTCTTTTTTGTTAACTCCTTTTTTTTACTCCTTTTTTGTTAACTCCTTTTTTGTTAACTCCGTTTTTGTTAACTCCTTTTATATTTGCTTCTTTTTTGTTAACTCCTTATTTGTTAACTCCATTTTTGTTTACTCATTTTTTGTTAACTCCTTTTATATTTGCTTTTTTTTGTTAACTCCTTTTTCGTTTACTCCATTTTTTTTACTCCTTTTTTGTTAATTCCTTTTATATTTGCTTCTTTTTTGTTGACTCCTTTTTTTACTCTTTTTGTTTACTCCTTTTTTGTTAAATCCTTTTATATTTGCTTCTTTCTTGTAAACTCGTTTTTTGTTTTCTACTTTTTTGTTTACTCCTTTTTTTTAACTCCTTTTTTGTTAATTCCTTTTATATTTGCTTCTTTTTTATTTACTCCGTTTTTTACTCCTTTTTTGATAACTCCTTTTTTAATCACTCCGTTTATGTTTGCTTCTTTTTTGTTAACTCCTTCTTTCTTTACTCCTTTTTTGTTAACTCCTTTTATATTTCCTTTTTTTGTTAAATCCTTTTATATTTGCTTTATTCGTTAACTCCTATTTTTTACTCCTTTTTTGTAAACTCCTTTTCTGTTTGCTTTTTTTGTTAAATCCTGTTTTTTTAACTCCTTTTTGGTATCTCCATTAAAATTTCTTATTTTTTAACTTTTTCTTTGTTTTATCCTTTTCTTATAACTCCTTTTTTGTTAACTCCTTTTATAATTATTTCTTTTTTTATAACTCCTTTTTTTACTCCTTTTTTGTTTACTCCTTTTTAACTCCTTTTATATTTGCTCCTTTTTTGTAAACTCCTTTTTTTTACTCCTTTTTTGTTTACCCTTTTTTTGTTAACTCTTTTTTGTTAACTCCTTTTATATTTGCTTCTTTTTTGTTAATTTCTTTTTATTTACTCCATATTTAATAAGAACTTTTTTGTTAACACCTTTTAATTTGCTTTCTTTTGTTAACTCCTTTTATACTTGCTTCTTTTTTGTTAACTCCTTTTTTATTTACTCCTTTTTTGTTTACTTCTTTTTTGTAAACTCCTTTCATATTTGCTTCTTTTTTGTTAACCCCTTTTTTTTACTCCTTTTTTGTTAACTCCTTTTTTGTTAACTCCTTTTGAATTTGCTTTTTTTAACTCTTATTATATTTGGTCCTTTTAATTAACTCCTTTTTTGTGTACACTCCTTTTTTTACTAATTTTTTGTCAACTCCTTTTTTGTTAACTCTTTTTATATTTGCTTTTTTTTGTTAAATACTTTTATATTTGCTTCTCTTTTGTTTAATCCTTTTTTGTTTACTCCTTTTTTGTTAATTCTTTTTTGTTAATTCCGTGTGTATTTGCTTCTTTATTGTTAACTCCTTTTTTGTATACTCCTTTTTTGTTAACTCCTTTTTTGTTAACTCCAACTACTTTTTTGTTAATAAAAAAGAAGCAAATATGAAAAGATTTAACAAAAAAAAGCAAATATAAAAGGAGTTAACAAAAAACGAGTATACAAAAAAAGGAGTAATAAAAAAGAAGCAAATATAAAAGGAGTTAACAGAAAAGGAGTTAACAAAAAAGGAGTAAAAAAAAGTAGTGAACAAAAAAGGAGTTTACAACAAAGAAGCAAATATAAAAGGATTTAACAAAAAAGGAGTAAATATAAAAGGAGGTAACAGAAACCGAGTTAAAAAAAGGAGTTAACAACAAAGGAGTAAACAAGAAAGGAGTAAACAAGAAAGGAGTAAACAAAAAAGGAGTAAACAAAAAGGGAGGGGACATAATGTTGTCGTTGAAATTGTTGTCATTGAAAGCGTTGTTGTTGTTATTGTTGTTTTTTTAGGTATTGTTGCTGTTGTTGAAAATGTTGTCGTTTAAAATATTGTCGTTGAAAATGAAGTCGTTGAAAATGTTGTCGTTGAAAATGTTGTTGTTGAAAATGTTGTTGTTGAAAATGTTGGCGGTGAAAATGTTGTCGTTGAAAATGTTGTCGTTGAACATGTTGTCGTTGAAAATGTTGTCGTTGAAAATGTTGTCGTTGAACATGTTGTCGTTGAAAATGTTGTCGTTGAAAATGTTGTCGTTTAAAATGTTGTCGTTTAAAATGTTGTCGTTGAAAATGTAGTCGCTGAAAATGTTGTCGCTGAAAATGTTGTCGTTGAAAATGTTGCCGTTGAAAATGTTGTCGTTGAAAATGTTTTCGGTGAAAATGTTGTCGTTGAAAATGTTGTCGATGAAAATTTTGTAGTTGAACATGTTGTCGTTGCAAATGTTGTCGTTTAAAATGTTGTCGTTGAAAATGTTGTCGTTGAAAATGTTGTCGTTAAAAATGTTGTCGTTGAAAATGTTGTCGTTGAAAATATTGTCGTTGAAAAATTTGTCGCTGAAAATGTTGTGGTTGAGAATGTTGACGTCGAAAATGTTGTCGTTGAAAATGTTTTCGTTGAAAATGTTGTCATTGAAAATATTGTCGTTGAGAATGATGTCGTTGAGAATGTTGTCGTTGAGAATGTTGTCGTTGTGATTGCTGTCGCTGAGAATGTTGTCGTTGAGAATGTTGTCGTTGATAATGTTGTCATTAAAAATGTTATCATTGAGAATGTTGTCGTTCAAAATGTTGTCGTTGAAAATGTTGTCGCTGACAATGATGTCGTTGAAAATGTAGTCGTTAAAAATGTTGTCGTTGAAAATGTAGTCGTTGAAAATGTTGTCGTTGATAAAGTTGTCGTTGAAAATGTTGTCATTGAAAATGTTGTCGTTGAAATTAATGTCGTTGAAAATGTTGTTGTTGTTGTTGTAGTTTTTGTTGTTGATGAAAATGGTGTCGTTGAAAATGTGTTCGCTGAAAATGTTGTCGTTGAAAATGTTGTCGTTGAAAATGTTGTCGGTGAAAATGTTGTCATTGAAAATGTTGTCGTTGAAAATGTTGTCGTTTAACATGTTGTCGTTAAAATGTTATCGTTGAAAATGTTGTCGTTGAGATTGCTGTCGCTGAGAATGTTGTCGTTGAAAATTTTGTCGTTGAAAATGTTGTCGTTGAAAATGTTGTCGATGAAAATAATGTCGTTGAAAATGTTGTCGTTAAAATATTGTCGTTTAAAATATTGTAGTTGAAAATGTTGTCATTGAGAATGATGTAATTTAAAATGATGTCGTTGAAATTGTTGTCGTTGAGAATGTTGTTGTTGTTGTTTTTGTTGTTTTGTTGTTTTGTTGTTGTTGTTGTTGAAAATGTTGTCGTTGAAAATGTTGTCGTTGAAAATGTTGTCGTTGAAAATGTTGTAAGTGATAACGTTGTCGTTTAAAATAAAGTCGTTGAAAATGTTTTCGTCGAAATTGTTGTTGTTGAAAATGTTGTCGTTGAAAATAATGTCGTTGAAAATGATGACGTTGAAAATATTGTCGTTGAAAATATTGTCGTTGAAAATGTTGTCGTTGAAAATGATGTAATTGATAATGTTGTCGTTGAAATTGTTGTCGTTGAAAATGTTGTTGTTGTTGTTTTTGTTGTTTTTGGTGTTTGTTGTTGAAAATATTGTCGTTGAAAATGTTGTCGTTGAAAATGTTGTCGTTGAAAATGTTGTAAGTGAAAATGTTGTCGTTGAAAATGTAGTCGTTGAAAATGTTGTCGTTGAAAATGTTGTCGTGAAAATTTAGTCGTTGAAAATGTTGTCGTTGGAAATGTTGTCGTTGAATATGTTGTCGTTATAAATGTTGTCGCTGAAAATGTTGTTGTTAAAAGTATTGTCGTTGAAAATGTTGTCGTTTTAAATGTTGTCGTGGAAAATGTTGTCGTTGAAAATTTTGTCGTTGAAAATGTTGTCGTTGAAAATGTTGTCGTTTAAAATGTTGTAATTGAAAATGTTGTCGTTGAAAATTTTATCGTTGAAAATGTTGTCGTTGAAAATGTCGTCTTTGAAAATGTTGTCGTTGAAAATGTTTTCGCTGAAAATGTTGTCGTTTAAAATGTTGTCGTAGAAAAAGGTTTCGTTGAAAATGTTGTCGTTGAAAATGTTGTCGTTTAATATGTTGTCCTTGAAAATGTGTTCGTTGAAAATGTTGTCGTTGAAAAAGTTGTCGTTGAAAATGATGTCGTTGAAAATTTTGGCGCTGAAAATGTTGTCGTTGAAAATTTTGTCGTTGAAAATGTTGTCGTTGAAAATGTTGACGTTGAAAATGTGTTGTCATTGAAAATATTGTCGTTGAAAATGTTGTCGTTGAAAATGTTGTCGTTTAAAATGTTGTCATTGAAAATGTTGTCGTTGAAAATTTTGTCATTGAAAATGTTGTCGTTGAAAATGTCGTCTTTGAAAATGTTGTCGTTGAAAATGTTTCCGCTGAAAATGTTGTCGTTTAAAATGTTGTCGTAGAAAAAGTTGTCGTTGAAAATGTTGTCGTTGAAAATGTTGTCGTTTAAAATGTTGTCCTTGAAAATGTTGTCGTTGAAAATGTTGTCGTTGAAAAAGTTGTCGATGAAAATGATGTCGTTGAAATTTTGGCGCTGAAAATGATGTCGTTGAAAATTTTGTTGTTAAAAGTATTGTCGTTGAAAATGTTGTCGTTGAAAATGTTGTCGTTTTAAATGTTGTCGTTGAAAATGTTGTGGTTGAGAATGTTGTCGTTAGAAAGTTGTCGGTGAGATTGTTGTCGCTGAGAATTTTGTCGCTGAGAATGTTGTCGTTGAAAATGTTGTGGTTGAGAATGTTGTAGTTGAGAAATTTGTCGTTGAGAATGATGTCGTTGAGAATGTTGTCGTTGAAAATGTTGTCGTTGAGAACGTTTTCGTTGAGAATGTTGTCGTTGAGAATGTTGTCGTATGAAATGCTGTCGTTGGGAATGTTGTTGAACTTTTTCTTTGTTTTATCCTTTTCTTATAACTCCTTTTTTGTTAACTCCTTTTATAATTATTTCTTTTTTTATAACTCCTTTTCTTTACTCCTTTTTTGTTTACTCCTTTTTTTACTCCTTTTATATTTGCTCCTTTTTTGTAAACTTTTTTTTTTTACTCCTTTTTTGTTTACTCTTTTTTTGTTAACTCTTTTTTGTTAATTCCTTTTATATTTGCTTCTTTTTTGTTAATTTCTTTTTATTTACTCCATTTTTAAATAGAACTTTTTTGTTAACACCTTTTTATTTGCTTTCTTTTGTTAATTCCTTTTATATTTGCTACTTTTTTGTTAACTCCTTTTTTATTTACTCCTTTTTTGTTTACTTCATTTTTGTTAACTCCATTCATATTTGCTTCTTTTTTGTTAACTCCTTTTTTTACTCCTTTTTTGTTAACTCCTTTTTTGTTAACTCCTTTTGAATTTGCTTTTTTTAACTCTTTTTATATTTGGTCCTTTTAATTAACTCCTTTTTTGTGTACTTCCCTTTTTTTTCTCATTTTTTGTCAACTTCTTTGTTGTTACCTCTTTTTATATTTGCTTTTTTTTGTTAAATACTTTCATATTTGCTTCTCTTTTGTTTAATCCTTTTTTGTTTACTCCTTTTTTGTTTATTCTTTTTTAATAATTCCGTGTGTATTTGCTTCTTTTTTGGTAACTCCTTTTTTGTATACTCCTTTTTTGTTAAGTCCTTTTTTGTTAACTCCAACTACTTTTTTGTTAATAAAAAAGAAGCAAATATGAAAAGATTTAACAAAAAAAGCAAATATAAAAGGAGTTAACAAAAAAGGAGTATACAAAAAAAGGAGTTTATAAAAAAGAAGCAAATATAAAAGGAGTTAACAGAAAAGGAGTTAACAAAAAAGGAGAAAACAAAAAAGTAGTAAACAAAAAAGGAGTTTACAAGAAAGAAGCAAATATAAAAGGATTTAACACAAAAGGAGTAAAAAAAAGGAGTCAACAAAAAAGAAGCAAATATAAAAGGAGGTAACAAAAACGGAGTTAAAAAAGGGAGTTAACAAAAAAGGAGTAAACAAGAAAGGAGTAAACAAAAAAGGAGTAAACAAAAAGGGAGGGGACATAATGTAGTCGTTGAAATTGTTGTCATTGAAAGCGTTGTTGTTTTTGTTGTTGTTGTTGTTTTAGGTATTGTTGTTGTTGTTGAAAATGTTGCCGTTTAAAATGTTGTCGTTGAAAATGAAGTCGTTGAAAATGTTGTCGTTGAAAATGTTGTTGTTGAAAATGTTGGTGGTGAAAATGTTGTCGTTGAAAATGTTGTCGTTGAACATGTTGTCGTTGAAAATGTTGTCGTTGAAAATGTTGTCGTTGAACATGTTGTCGTTGAAAATGTTGTCGTTGAAAATGTTGTCGTTAAAAATGTTGTCGTTTAAAATGAAGCCGTTGAAAATGTAGTCGCTGAAAATGTTGTCGTTCAAAATGTTGTCGTTGAAAATGTTGCCGTTGAAAATGTTGTCGTTGAAAATGTTTTCGGTGAAAATGTTGTCGTTGAGAATGTTGTCGTTGAAAATGTTGTCGATGAACATGTTGTCGTTGCAAATGTTGTCGTTTAAAATGTTGTCGTTGAAAATGTTGTCGTTGAAAATGTTGTAGTTGAAAATGTTGCCGTTTAAAATGTTGTCGTTGAAAATGTTGTCGTTGAAAAATTTGTCGCTGAAAATGTTGTGGTTGAGAATGTTGACGTCGAAAATGTTGTCGTTGAAAATGTTTTCGTTGAAAATGTTGTCATTGAAAATGTTGTCGTTGAGAATGATGTCGTTGAGAATGTTATCGTTGAGAATGTTGTCGTTGTGATTGCTGTCGCTGAGAATGTTGTCGTTGAGAATGTTGTCGTTGATAATGTTGTCGTTAAAAATGTTATCGCTGAGAATGTTGTCGTTGAAAATGTTGTCGTTGAAAATGTTGTCGCTGACAATGATGTCGTTGAAAATGTTGTCGTTGAAAATGTTGTCGTTGAAAATGTTGTCGTTGAAAATGTTGTCCTTGAAAATGTTGTCATTGAAAATGTTGTCGTTGAAATTAATGTCGTTGAAAATTTTGTTTTTGTTTTGTTGTTGGTGTTTTTGTTGTTGTTGAAAATGGTGTCGTTGAAAATGTGTTCGCTGAAAATGTTGTCGTTGAAAATGTTGTCGTTGAAAATGTTGTCGGTGAAAATGTTGTCATTGAAAATGTTGTAGTTGAAAATGTTGTCGTTTAACATGTTGTCGTTAAAATGTTGTCGTTGAAAATGTTGTCGTTGAGATTGCTGTCGCTGAGAATGTTGACGTTGAAAATTTTGTCGTTGAAAATGTTGTCGTTGAAAATGTTGTCGATGAAAATAATGTCGTTGAAAATGTTGTCGTTGAAAATATTGTCGTTTAAAATATTGTCGTAGAAAATGTTGTCATTGAAAATGATGTAATTAAAAATGTTGTCGTTGAAATTGTTGTCGTTGAAAATGTTGTTGTTGTTGTTTTTATTGTTTTTATTGTTGTTGTTGTTGTTGTAAATGTTGTCGTTGAAAATGTTGTCGTTGAAAATGTTGTAAGTGAAAACGTTGTCGTTTAAAATATAGTCGTTGAAAATGTTGTCGTCGAAAATGTTGTCATTGAATATGTTGTCGTTGAAAATAATGTCGTTGAAAATGATGTCGTTGAAAACATTGTTGTTGAAAATATTGTCGTTGAAAATGTTGTCGTTGAAAATGATGTAATTGATAATGTTGTCGTTGAAATTGTTGTCGTTGAAAATGTTGTTGTTGTTGTTGTTGTTTTTGTTGTTGTTGTTGAAAATGTTGTCGTTGAAAATGTTGTCGTTGAAAATGTTGTCGTTGAAAATGTTGTAAGTGAAAATGTTGTCGTTGAAAATGTAGTCGTTGAAAATGTTGTCGTTGAAAATGTTGTCGTGAAAATGTAGTCGTTGAAAATGTTGTCGTTGGAAATGTTGTCGTTGAAACTGTTTTCGTTATAAATGTTGTCCTGAAAATGTTGTCGTTGAAAATGTTATAAGTGAAAATGTTGTCGATTAAAATTGTAGTCGTTGAAAATGTTGTCGTTGAAAATGTTGTTCGTGAAAATGTAGTCGTTGAAAATGTTGTCGTTGGAAATGTTGTCGTTGAAAATGATGTCGTTATAAATGTTGTCGCTGAAAATGTTGTTGTTCAAAGTATTGTCGCTGAAAATGTTGTCGTTGAAAATGTTGTCGTTTTAAATGTTGTCTTGGAAAATGTTGTCGTTGAAAATTTTGTCGTTGAAAATGTTGTCGTTGAAAATGTTGTCGTTTAAAATGTTGTCATTGAAAATATTGTCGTTGAAAATTTTGTCGTTGAAAATGTTATCGTTGAAAATGTCGTCTTTGAAAATGTTGTCGTTGAAAATGTTTTCGCTGAAAATGTTGTCGTTTAAAACGTTGTCGTAGAAAAAGTTGTCGTTGAAAATGTTGTCGTTGAAATTGTTGTCCTTGAAAATGTTGTCGTTGAAAATGTTGTCGTTGAAAAAGTTGTCGTTGAAAATGATGTCGTTGAAAATTTTGGCGCTGAAAATGTTGTCGTTGAAAATGTTGTCGTTGAAAATGTTGTCGTTGAAAATGTTGACGTTGAAAATGGTTCGTTGAGAATGTTGTCGTTAGAAATTTGTCGGTGAGAATGTTGTCGCTGAGAATTTTGTCGCTGAGAATGTTGTCGTTGAAAATGTTGTCGTTGAGAAATTTGTCGTTGAGAATGATGTCGTTGAGAATGTTGTCGTTGAGAATGTTGTCGTTGAGAATGTTGTCGTTGAGAATGTTGTCGTATGAAATGCTGTCTTTGGGAATGTTGTCGTTGAGAATGTTTTCGTTAAAAATGTTGTCGTTGAGAATGTTTTTTTGAGAATGTTGTCGTTGAGAATGTTGTCGCTGAAAATGTTGTCGATGAGAATGTTGTCGTTGAGAATGTTTTAGCTGAAAATGTTGTCGTTGAAAATGTTGTCATTGCAAATGTTGTCGTTTAAAATGTAGTCGTTGAAAATGTTGTCGTTGAAATAGTTTACGTTGAAAATGTTGTCGTTGAAAATGTTGTCGTTGAAAATGTTGTCGTTGAAAAATTTGTCGCTGAAAATAATGTGGTTGAGAATGTTGACGTCGAAAATGTCGTCGTTGAAAATGTTTTCGTTGAAAATGTTGTCATTGAAAATGTTGTCGTTGAGAATGATGTCGTTGAAAATGTTGTCGTTGAGAATGTTGTCGTTGAAAATGTTGTCGTTGAAAATGTTGTCGCTGACAATGATGTCGTTGAAAATGTTGTCGTTGAAAAGGTTGTCGTTGAAAATGTTGTCGTTGATAAAGTTGTCGTTGAAAATGTTGTCATTGAAAATGTTGTCTTTAAAATAATGTCGTTGAAAATGTTGTTGTTGTTGTTGTAGTTATTGTTGTTGTTGTTGTTGAAAATGATGTCGTTGAAAATGTGTTCGCTGAAAATGTTGTCGTTGAAAATGTTGTCGTTGAAAATGTTGACCGGTGAAAATGTTGTCATTGAAAATGTTGTCGTTGAAAATGTTGTCGTTTTACATGTTGTCGTTAAAATGTTGTCGTTGAAAATGTTGTCGTTGAGATTGCTGTCGCTGAGAATGTTGTCGTTGAAAATTTTGTCGTTGAAAATGTTGTCGTTGAAAATGTTGTCGATGAAAATAATGTCGTTGAAAATGTTGTCGTTGAAAATATTGTCGTTTAAAATATTGTCGTTGAAAATGTTGTCATTGAAAATGATGTATATGAAAATGTTGTCGTTGAAATTATTGTCGTTGAAAATGTTGTTGTTGTTGTTTTTGTTGTTTTTGTTGTTGTTGTTGTTGTTGTTGTTGAAAATGTTGTCGTTGAAAATGTTGTCGTTGAAAATGTTGTAAGTGAAAACGTTGTCGTTTAAAATATAGTCGTTGAAAATGTTGTCGTCGAAAATGTTGTCGTTGAAAATGTTGTCATTGAAAATAATGTTGTCGTTAAAATGTTGCCGTTGAAAATGTTGTCGTTGAAAATGTTTTCGGTGAAAATGTTGTCGTTGAAAATGTTGTCGATGAAAATTTTGTAGTTGAACATGTTGTCGTTGCAAATGTTGTCGTTTAAAATGTTGTCGTTGAAAATGTTGTCGTTGAAAATGTTGTCGTTGAAAATGTTGTCGTTGAAAATATTGTCGTTGAGAAATTTGTCGCTGAAAATGTTGTGGTTGAGAATGTTGACGTCGAAAATGTTGTCGTTGAAAATGTTTTCGTTGAAAATGTTGTCATTGAAAATATTGTCGTTGAGAATGATGTCGTTGAGAATGTTGTCGTTGAGAATGTTGTCGTTGTGATTGCTGTCGCTGAGAATGTTGTCGTTGAGAATGTTGTCGTTGATAATGTTGTCGTTAAAAATGTTATCATTGAGAATGTTGTCGTTCAAAATGTTGTCGTTGAAAATGTTGTCGCTGACAATGATGTCGTTGAAAATGTAGTCGTTGAAAATGTTGTCGTTGAAAATGTTGTCGTTGAAAATGTTGTCGTTGATAAAGTTGTCGTTGAAAATGTTGTCATTGAAAATGTTGTCGTTGAAAATGTTGTTGTTGTTGTTGTAGTTTTTGTTGTTGTTGAAAATGGTGTCGTTGAAAATGTGTTCGCTGAAAATGTTGTCGTTGAAAATGTTGTCGTTGAAAATGTTGTCGGTGAAAATGTTGTCATTGAAAATGTTGTCGTTGAAAATGTTGTCGTTTAACATGTTGTCGTTAAAATGTTGTCGTTGAAAATGTTGTCCTTGAGATTGCTGTCGCTGAGAATGTTGTCGTTGAAAATTTTGTCGTTGAAAATGTTGTCGATGAAAATAATGTCGTTGAAAATGTTGTCGTTGAAAATATTGTCGTTTAAAATATTGTAGTTGAAAATGTTGTCATTGAGAATGATGTAATTTAAAATGTTTTCATTGAAATTGTTGTCGTTGAGAATGTTGTTGTTGTTGTTTTTGTTGTTTTATTGTTGTTCGTGTTGTTGAAAATGTTGTCGTTGAAAATGTTGTCGCTGAAAATGTTGTCGTTGAAAATGTTGTAAGTGAAAACGTTGTCGTTTAAAATAAAGTCGTTGAAAATGTTGTCGTCGAAAATGTTGTCGTTGAAAATGTTGTCGTTGAAAATGATGACGTTGAAAATATTGTCGTTGAAAATATTGTCGTTGAAAATGTTGTCGTTGAAAATGATGTAATTGATAATGTTGTCGTTGAAATTGTTGTCGTTGAAAATGTTGTTGTTGTTGTTTTTGTTGTTTTTGGTGTTTGTTGTTGAAAATATTGTCGTTGAAAATGTTGTCGTTGAAAATGTTGTCGTTGAAAATGTTGTAAGTGAAAATGTTGTCGTTGAAAATGTAGTCGTTGAAAATGTTGTCGTTGAAAATGTTGTCGTGAAAATTTAGTCGTTGAAAATGTTGTCGTTGGAAATGTTGTCGTTGAATATGTTGTCGTTATAAATGTTGTCGCTGAAAATGTTGTTGTTAAAAGTATTGTCGTTGAAAATGTTGTCGTTTTAAATGTTGTCGTGGAAAATGTTGTCGTTGAAAATTTTATCGTTGAAAATGTTGTCGTTGAAAATGTTGTCGTTTAAAATGTTGTCATTGAAAATGTTGTCGTTGAAAATTTTGTCGTTGAAAATGTTGTCGTTGAAAATGTTGTCGTTGAGATTGCTGTCGCTGAGAATGTTGTCGTTGAAAATTTTGTCGTTGAAAATGTTGTCGATGAAAATAATGTCGTTGAAAATGGTTCGTTGAAAATATTGTCGTTTAAAATATTGTCGTTGAAAATGTTGTCATTGAAAATGATGTAATTGAAAATGTTGTCGTTGAAATTGTTGTCGTTGAAAATGTTGTTGTTGTTGTTTTTGTTGTTTTTGTTGTTGTTGTTGTTGTTGAAAATGTTGTCGTTGAAAATGTTGTCGTTGAAAATGTTGTAAGTGAAAACGTTGTCGTTTAAAATATAGTCGTTGAAAATGTTGTCGTCGAAAATGTTGTCGTTGAAAATGTTTTCATTGAAAATAATGTTGTCGTTCAAATGTTGCCGTTGAAAATGTTGTCGTTGAAAATGTTTTCGGTGAAAATGTTGTCGTTGAAAATGTTGTCGATGAAAATTTTGTAGTTGAACATGTTGTCGTTGCAAATGTTGTCGTTTAAAATGTTGTCGTTGAAAATGTTGTCGTTGAAAATGTTATCGTTGAAAATGTTGTCGTTGAAAATGTTGTCGTTGAAAATATTGTCGTTGAAAAATTCGTCGCTGAAAATGTTGTGGTTGAGAATGTTGACGTCGAAAATGTTGTCGTTGAAAATGTTTTCGTTGAAAATGTTGTCATTGAAAATATTGTCGTTGAGAATGATGTCGTTGAGAATGTTGTCGTTGAGAATGTTGTCGTTGTGATTGCTGTCGCTGAGAATGTTGTCGTTGAGAATGTTGTCGTTGATAATGTTGTCGTTAAAAATGTTATCATTGAGAATGTTGTCGTTCAAAATGTTGTCGTTGAAAATGTTGTCGCTGACAATGATGTCGTTGAAAATGTAGTCGTTGAAAATGTTGTCGTTGAAAATGTTGTCGTTGAAAATGTTGTCGTTGATAAAGTTGTCGTTGAAAATGTTGTCATTGAAAATGTTGTCGTTGAAATTAATGTCGTTGAAAATGTTGTTTTTGTTGTTGTAGTTTTTGTTGTTGTTGAAAATGGTGTCGTTGAAAATGTGTTCGCTGAAAATTTTGTCGTTGAAAATGTTGTCGTTGAAAATGTTGTCGTTTAACATGTTGTCGCTAAAATGTTGTCGTTGAAAATGTTGCCGTTGAGATTGCTGTCGCTGAGAATGTTGTCGTTGAAAATTTTGTCGTTGAAAATGTTGTCGTTGAAAATGTTGTCGATGAAAATAATGTCGTTGAAAATGTTGTCGTTGAAAATATTGTCGTTTAAAATATTGTAGTTGAAAATGTTGTCATTGAGAATGATGTAATTTAAAATAATGTCGTTGAAATTGTTGTCGTTGAGAATGTTGTTGTTGTTGTTTTTGTTGTTTTGTTGTTGTTGTTGTTGAAAATGTTGTCGTTGAAAATGTTGTCGTTGAAAATGTTGTAAGTGAAAACGTTGTCGTTTAAAATAAAGTCGTTGAAAATGTTGTCGTTGAAAATGTTGTCGTTGAAAATGTTGTCGTTGAAAATAATGTCGTTGAAAATGATGACGTTGAAAATATTGTCGTTGAAAATATTGTCGTTGAAAATGTTGTCGTTGAAAATGATGTAATTGATAATGTTGTCGTTGAAATTGTTGTCGTTGAAAATGTTGTTGTTGTTGTTTTTGTTGTTTTTGGTGTTTGTTGTTGAAAATATTGTCGTTGAAAATGTTGTCGTTGAAAATGTTGTCGTTGAAAATGTTGTCGTTGAAAATGTTGTCGTGAAAATTTAGTCGTTGAAAATGTTGTCGTTGGAAATGTTGTCGTTGAATATGTTGTCGTTATAAATGTTGTCGCTGAAAATGTTGTTGTTAAAAGTATTGTCGTTGAAAATGTTGTCGTTTTAAATGTTGTCGTGGAAAATGTTGTCGTTGAAAATTTTGTCGTTGAAAATGTTGTCGTTGAAAATGTTGTCGTTTAAAATGTTGTCATTGAAAATGTTGTCGTTGAAAATTTTGTCGTTGAAAATGTTGTCGTTGAAAATGTCGTCTTTGAAAATGTTGTCGTTGAAAATGTTTTCGCTGAAAATGTTGTCGTTTAAAATGTTGTCGTAGAAAAAGGTTTCGTTGAAAATGTTGTCGTTTAAAATGATGTCCTTGAAAATGTTGTCGTTGAAAATGTTGTCTTTGAAAAAGTTGTCGTTGAAGATGATGTCGTTGAAAATTTTGGCGCTGAAAATGTTGTCGTTGAAAATTTTGTCGTTGAAAATGTTGTCGTTGAAAATGTTGACGTTGAAAATGTGTTGTCATTGAAAATATTGTCGTTGAAAATGTTGTCGTTGAAAATGTTGTCGTTTAAAATGTTGTCATTGAAAATGTTGTCGTTGAAAATTTTGTCGTTGAAAATGTTGTCGTTGAAAATGTCGTCTTTGAAAATGTTGTCGTTGAAAATGTTTCCGCTGAAAATGTTGTCGTTCAAAATGTTGTCGTAGAAAAAGTTGTCGTTG